>NC_052625.1:102816731-103441731 GCF_016161935.1 Mauremys reevesii | reverse complement strand
TTGTAATGCCAAATAATGCATCTCCAGGTTTCTAAGGAGGTAAACCCAATAATAGCTTTACTTATTCTGAGAAACAGAGTATTTGCATTTCACTTTTTGATGGTTATATCGATCAGTGCAAAAAGACAACTCTTTGTGATGAACATTTCACATATTGCTTTAACTGCAGTGCAACTTGCACATGTCTGTTGCTCATTGTTTTATTGTACCAGCAAAAAATAAAGTAAGATACAGAATTATCACTGTCATTGCACCTGGCTTAAATCATTTGGTTTGCTCAGGACTTAAAAACATGACTCACTATATACTGTGTATATACAGACTTTTATACAGTACAATTGAAAGAAGATACTACAAGACAATACTACTGTATTTTATTTTTATAATAAGAGTGTACTTTTGTTTGTGCCTTTAAACTGTAGTGGCCAAATTAATCTCTCATGTACCTTGATTGAGTTTGTGGATAAGCAGGTTAGAAAAACTTGCTTTGATTTCTGTGAAATCCTGTTCTTAAGATAAACAAAAAGTACTACCAGAGATTAAAATGTTAGTACTACTGACAATGTATGGTCCTTTACAATACCAGTGAACTCCTAAACTGATGTGGCGCAAGTTTAACATTTGCTTTTATTAAATAAGATAGATGAGAGATTTGGGGGAACTCTTTGCACTCACCATGTTGGCTGTCTTTTTAACTATACTCAATAGATCTGGAATAAAAGACAATGACATATGCTTGATATTCCATGACTAGGCAGAGTTTTCCAGTCAGGTAAGAGGATTCCCTTATTACAGTATAGAATGCCTGTAGGTGAGAGATACCACAAACTGCTAATTTCTCCTGGTTTTAAACTCTCCACCACCAACAATTAATATTATTGAAATCCTGACCGAGCTATCACTTTAATCCATCTGTAAGAGCCTTTTCTAGAATGAGTCATACTTACTTTAAAGGCCATTTGGGGGAGAGGAGAAAGGCTAATATCTGAAAACCATAGAAACAGTTTTTCCTGCATTGTTTCCTTTTTGCCTTAGGAAGATTTCAAGTTCTGATTCCTCATTGCTTTGCAATCAGCAGCATTTTGGAATTAAAAATAAATAGGACATTGTTCTCTGCATAACTTTAACCAGCCAGTATCAGTATGTCCCATATTGCTGATATGATCATCAATCCTCAAAAATGTGAATGGTAATCTCTCTTTCAGAAACGTAGACTGACAGATAAACTGTATGATTGTACCTTTGAATGGTGACTTAAGAATTAGATAAAAAGATCAAATGAAATATTGTGAAGAGCCTCACGGTAATGGGTAAGGCCTTAATTCTGCTTTCATTGCAGTCAATAGCAAAATTCTCATTGACTTCAGTTGTGCAGAACTGAGCCTTAAATGAGCTTCAGTTACACTTGTAAACTAGGGACCTTTTTCCAGGAATATGTGTCTGCTTGGACATGTAAATGTATAATAGCTTTCAAAGGAGCTAAAGGAGAGCTGTGCACCCAATGCCTATTGTCTTTTGATTGGATTTGGGCGTCCTTTTGCAAATTGACTTCAGCCTATATCTCAGAATTCATATTTAACTTCAGAGTATAACTGCTGACACAACTGTAAGGTCTAAAATATCTGTAAGGTCTAAAATAGCTGTAAACCAGAATGCGTAATTAACTTGTACTTTGGTAGTTTTTCATTTTATATATAAACAAGATAATGATAGAGACACATTGGGTACCTGCCTGAATATTTCCTGAGTCGATGCTATTTCTGGCATTATAGAATTATAGAGTCTTATGCACAGCTGCTGGTTTTAACCATTGAGTGCTGGAAATACCAATTTGGTTATCAGTGTCAGTGAATCAGGCCTTTGTTATCAAATTCATCCTTCTGCCAAATAGACTTTCAGAGTCAGACTACGGATAATTGTTAGGCAGAACTCCAACTACTGCTCTGCATAACCGATATATAGCTCTGTAATTTATCAGTCAAACAGTGTGCCAACACCAGAATACTTTGCTAGGCAAATATGGTTTTGAATATGGCCACTGTTGTTTTTGGGTCAGCAGTATGCACTTTTTGCAGTTTCAGTCCATCCTATGTTGTAGATTTAAGAAACAATGCTCTTGTGAAAAGTGTCCATCTTTCAGTTTCATGTTAGAGCTTACATTCTTGCTCTCTCCGTTAGTGAGACAGCTCTGCATAATTGTTGTCTCCTATATTCTTTTAAAAGCCTTTCCTGGAATAAGAATAAAATATTCATTAAATAGTGTATGGAGTGTCAGGGTAGTTCCAGCAATGTTTGGCACCTGTTTTGGTAATAGTTGTTATATCTGTAGTTATAGCTGGAGGCATTCAGTGGTGTTTTCTTTTGAATTACAGCTACCAGTGTATATGTTTGAAAAGGCTATATAATAGCTATCTCTCTTCTCCCTTCCCACAGCCAATCCTACAGCATGTAAACTGTACAGTCATCATGGCGCCTGTGTTGCTTGCTTGGTGGCTGGGGTCAGGAATGGTGGCAATAAAGCACATTTTAAAGAAATAAAAAGATGGAAGACACAGAGAAAAAACTGATAGGAGACTAATGGGGAGGTTATAAAAACAGCAGGAGCATTGTGATAGCAGGAGGAGAGAGGCTGAGGAAACACAGCAATTCCTGGACTTTCTTTAAAAATATGTAAGACCAGCCTTATCCCTTCCCCCGCAGGTGTCAAACGGTTATATTATTCCAGGATAGGAAGTCTACAGCAAAGCAGACAAGTAGCATTCAAGCAATATTCTCACTTGCATTAGACCATTGGCTGCCACTTTAGCCAGAAATGTTGGAAGATCTTGAGGTATTTATACTGGGATGAGTGACTGCATAGTGCCACTGTGGGGGTAGTTCCAGCAGAGGGCCATGCCTTGCATTAAATTGTCTCTTTTAAAGGAAATGCAAGACATGTACACTGAATGCCATAGCATTTTTGAGGACTGTCTAACTGAACATTAGATTCAATATTTCACCAGCGGTAAACATTTTTCAGTCTTGTAGAATAGTGATCTTTAATGACTATTTATGGAAATCCTGAAATAGTGTTGCAGACTTGGTTTAAAGCATTAATTTTAATTTGTTTTTCCAATATACCCCTACTGTAAAGAGGAAGGCTGAAGGAGAGTAGAAATTTGCCAAACTTAATTCATTTTGCTTTTGATGCATTTGTTAATTTATTTTCCACAAAGTCAATACGAAGCATATAACTGGGGCCAAACCCTGACCTGGTCAAGATTTGGCCCCTAAACTGATACTTTATCATTTTTAAGAGTAATATTAACTGAATGTCTCAAACTCAAGCAACATTTCTACATTAAATATAGGATGTTATATATTAACATAAAAGTATACATTTTCTTTAAGATTTAAGGAAGATGTGTATTCAGGTGATTAAAGCAATGGAACTCAGATTCTGTTCCTGAATTTGCCACCGTCTCCCCGTTTGACCCTGGGTGCAAGTGCCTTTTTTCAGTCTTTCTATGGCTCAGTTTACCAATTTGTAAGATTAGAATAATACTTGCCTGTCATACAGGTGTTGAGATTCTTGGATATTCAAGGCTTTATCCTGGTTAATATCCTGTCTGTGCTTCAGATTGGAACCCCAGAATCATAGAAATGTAGGACTGGAAGGGACCTTGGTAGGTTGTTATACCAATATAATAAAAACCAGCAGGATCTTATTAAGAGGGATAAGGCAAAGATGCCACATTTATTGTAAATATAATAATAAAGCAGAAGATAAAAGTAAACAAAGTTGTTTGACTACTTATTCCTATTACTACTTATTCCTTACACACACACACACACACACACACACACACACACACACACACACACACACACACACACACATAGTGTTCTCAGTGGTTAAGGAGAACAATTTAACACCCTCCTCTTTATAACAACCGTTTCCATACTTGAAGATAGTTTTCCTGTACCACCTCACTCTTCTCTTCTCCAGGCTTACCAAACCCAATTTTTCAACCTTTCCACACAGGTCATGTTTTCTAGACCTTTAGTCATTCTGTTGCTCTCTTCTGGACTTTCTCCAGTTTGTCCATCTCTTTCCTGAAGTGTGGTGCCCAGAACTAGACACAGTACTCTAGCTAAGGCCTTATCAGTGCTGAGTAGAGTGAAAAATTACTTCTCATGTCTTGCTTACAACACTCCTGCTAATACATCCCAAAGTGATGGGTTTTTTTTCAACAATATTATATTGTTGACTCATATTTAGTTTCTAATCCACTACAAGCCCCAGATCCCTTTTTGCAGTACTCCTTCCTAGGCAGTCATTTTCTGTTTTGTATTTGTGCAATTGATTATTCCATCCTAAGTATAGAACTTCACATTTATCCTAATTGAATTTCATCCTATTTATTTTAGACTATTTCTTCAGTTTGTCAGAATCATTTTGATTTCTAATCCTGTCCTCCAAAGTGCTGCAATTCCTCCCAGCTTGGTATAGTCCGCAAACTTTATATGTGTACTCTGAACCCAGGACAGATCCCTGTGGGACCCCACATGATATGGCCTTCCAGCTTGACTGAACCATTGATAAACTACTTTCAGTACAGTTTTCCAACCAGTTGTATTTCTCTAGTTTGTTTGAGAAGGTCATGTGAGACAGTATCCAATGCCTTACGAAAGTTGAGATTTTCATAGAATGCATGGTTGTGGAGTGGGATGACTAGCTTTCATGTTGTAACAAAAGCCATTGTCTCAGTTGAAATTCTGTGACACCTCTAATGTCCAGCAACAAAATCAATGCTACATCCTGCTGGCAACTTATTTTCTCTCTGATATGGCCAGATGACTTCTGTGTCTCTTACATTTTTCAGCAGTGTGGCGATGTTCTCTGAATGACCTTCAGTTCCCCCTTTTTTGCTGACTTTAGCCTCTGCCTATATATAATGGGGCTATGATGATGCCACATTAGCTCTATTGGGTTCATATCCAGTTACCTGTAGATCAAAAAAGAGATTGTAAGTAGACAGCACATTGCAAAGCAGTGATCAACATTCTTATCTTCTGTATATTTTAATTTGTACCAAAATACATCATTAGGAGCTGTTTGCACTCATAGTTCTCGGTGAAAGAAGCTCCCATCGTTGGGTCACTGTCTGCAAGAAAATTAAATCTCTCATTTATTGTATTTTGATTAGAATAATACTTGTTGTAAATATAGCCCTTTACCTAGCAACTGGAACAGAATGTACATGACACCATCACACTGGAAAAACATCTGGGAGGATTAAACTTCATCAGGAATGGTACCACTTCTTCCAGCATTCTGCTTTAAAACAAAAGGGATTATTGGTCCATGTCGCATGAAATGATAGTACAGTAGTTGCACAGTTGCAAAACAAGTACTATAAGATTTAATGGGAAGTATATAAAGCCATGCTGCATCTTCCAAAATAACCATGGGGCCATTCTCCATTGTTGAAATGGTTCCCAGACAGGTAACTTTGTGGCTTCAGGTGCTAAATACAGGCGTTCCAGAAACACATATTGCCATGGTAATCCACTTTCACTGTTTCTTCATCCATGAAGATGACATTATGCAATCTCTCATTACTGTCTGTCCTTTTTTCCTTGCTTCTATCTCTAATCAAAGAGTAGAATATGTTAAGAGAGGACAGTTGCTCAGTCTGCTTGTATGTAAAGTAATGCTCTGCACTGAATTGATATGGGGGGAAATATTATTTTAACCTAATACCACTTGCTTCTTTGCTGTACTCTATTCATAGTTCTTTGGTTGATGGTCACCTTGAATTATCACTGTGCAATCATATTTTAAATACATTTATCCCTTCTTTCCTGTTGCCTTGTTAATCACCTTCTGCTTAGTGTCACAAGACTAATAAATGGTGAAACTCTGGTTTCATTAAAGTCATTGGATGTTTTGACATCGATTTCACTGGGGCTAAAATTTCATCCAAAAGCTGGGAGGGGAAACCGGTGATGTGACTTGCCTGAAGTCACCCAGCAAGTTGGGGCAGACCTGATCTCTCCAGGGACTCAGTCCAGTGCCCTGACCATTCTGCCTCTTTACCAAAACTTCCTGAAGCAGATTACAGCAGTGTCTCCAGAGACCAGGCCAGGAGAACTTGATTCTTATCCCAGCAACCAGCTCAGTTATCTGTGAGAGGTGTGCCCCTTCCTGATAAAGCTACCTAAGGTTGAGACTGAGTTGTCAGGTAACCTTGGTCATGCTGAGGTTCAATGATCTAAACCTGCTCCTTCCCTTGATTGCTTTTAATGGACGGTGAGAAAAATGCACCCGAAAGCAGCTCATTCCACTCCACATCCATGCATTCTATGAAAGAGCTATTGGCTCATGGCGGGGAGGCTGCAGCATTGTGTTGATATGAGCCCACAGTATTGTATCTCAAGCTACTGCCCTAGTACCTGCAGCACAGTATCGAGAGCTACAGGAACCATCAGCTCTGGCTAATACAGAGAAGTGGCATGTTGTAAATGGTGACCTAAAAAAGGCTCTCATTTCATTTTCTGACAAGAAACTTATAGACATGCTAAGATGACATATGATAGCCACAAGGGTACTGAAGCCATGCTTTAAAAACCAGATGGAAATATGCAGTGTCCCAAGATGGCAGGTGACTGTAATTGCCTGGTTGTTCTGTTTTCTGTATAATGATCACAACTTCCCTTTTGTGTTATGTTTGGTTTTATGTATGGGAATAGCAAAAAAAGTAAACCCTCTACATTTATTGTTCCTTTTAAATTTCTAGCAACCACAGAACCACTGAAGTCGGAGCACAGCACTTTAGGCACAGGGCGAAGGAGACTATACTAAAAGTAGCATCAGCCCAAAATCTTCCTCCAAGAAAACTGTATCATACTCTGGGGTATTTCAAGGCAGGAAATTATGGAGGCAGGAAGTTAGCCACAGGGGAAGAAACAAAATCATGTGACCAAAGAGCAGGTAGCTGATAGTGAGACTCCAACATATAGTTGTTTTTGTCATTGTTCATTGTCTAGCTGTGAATCTTTTAGGAAAGTTTGATGATCATGGTGTTACTTGCCCAGGCTTGCTGTGGGGTGTAAAAGTGGATAGTCTGGATTGTTTGGACTTTTACACAAGAATTTCTTCGTTTGTTAATGGGTTTGTTCTTTTTAATTATAAAAAGTTATATATGCAAGTATGAGACTTTTTCTTAAAGTGTAATTGGAGTTGAACATAAAATAGTATAGGGATGCAGGAATGTTCTCTTGAGCCACCATCCTAGAACATTGCATAAAACTGCTGAGTCACTTCTGCTGACTTGGGGCTGGTGTGACTTGGTAACTTACCAGGACATAAGACATGAGCATGAGAAGGAACTAGGGACAAAGAAAGGGAGGTTCAGCAGAAAAACTTTAAAACTGCCAGGCTTGGAGAGAACACTTAGGCCGAGGTTCATAATCTTTTAAATTATCTGAGTGCCCAGTAAAGCCAAACCCTAGGAAGGTGGTAAGTTTGACGTTATATGGAGTATATAGACAATACTTTGGGTAGTATGAGAATGCCATCAGGTCACCCGGAGCACAAGGGTTAGATAATGGATAACCATCTCTAGTTAAAACTGGCAGGTTCTACAGTACCACCACCATAACATGCCAGATGTCTTCTACAGATGCTGGTGGATGGAATCTACCATTGGTAGAAACGAGCACAAAGCTGCCCTCTCCAAGAACCTTGTGAGGGTGGCACTAGTAGAGTGAGGAGCTTCTCACAGGAAGACTACAAAAATTTGAAAGCCAGAATGAATTATTTTATGCATAGCAGCCCCTACATGGGAAGTCTGGGCTGCCAAGGAATGTTTGGTCCAAGCAAGGTAAGTTTGTTGGGGACCTGATGGAATCTGATTAACAAAAGATAAAGGCCAGCATAAATGCTTTTGTCTACTTGCCTATAAGAGGGAGTTGAACCATGCTGCATATTTTTTTGCCAACACACCTGTAACTTCTCCACTTATTTCCTGATTTACTATGCAGTAAAATATCTTTAAATTCATGTCTTTGTGTAGCAATATCCACAGGGCATATTCTGCCATCATAAAAGGGAGGTGGATACAGTTTATGAAAGAATCTCTTTTTTAAGATTTGGTCCAGAAAGTTTGAGAACCCTTGCACAGTGCAACTTAGATTCAAACATGGCAGCAGCTAGTACTTCCACAGTTAAAAAAGTCACAATCTGGATTTGTTCTAGCTCAAATCTACCACTTACTCACAGACACCATGTAACTTCCTCACCGGGGCTTGATTCAGAAGGCGTTTGGATATAAATTCTTGTGTGGAAACCAGCTTTGAGATTTGAAGAAATGAAAATATTTGATTACGTCAAGCCTGAGGAATGCTGATGTTGCTCTAGCATTGGCCTTTACTCATTTAGAGCCCAATTCAGAAAAACAATTGCATGCTTAAGATTAGTCATGTGCTTAGATGCTTTGCTGAATCAGCTCCTTAACTTCAAATGAAAAATTTGCTAATGCATAAAGGCTGTGTGAATGCTATTTAGTATGCAATGTAAACTTTGTGTAATATTTATTTGCTTTTGTCTGTCTTGGCTACTTTGTATGTAGTTGGCTTTGTTGTATACTCTTCCTTTTTCTCCTGCCTCTTTTCTTTGTTTCTATTTTTTAATATTAAAATAAGTGACATGAGACACTAGACTGTCTAATTTCAAGTGAAATTTGGCAAGCAGATGTGGTGTGGTTTAATTGCTTTTGGCATTTTAAAAAGAAATGCATATGATAGAGCTATTGAGCTTTGATAAATATGACAGCTCACATAATTTGTTATTCAATGGATTTTTCCATGCAATTTTAAGATCTAGAATAGTCATTCTTAATACTTCCATATTTACAATAAATCATAATTCTAATGGAGCTATTCTGCTTTGTCAAGCATTACATGATCAGCAAAGCTTTCATGAAGGAAGTTTAAAAAAAACTGTTTAACATTAATGCTGTGACGCAAACTGTCAAAAGCCAAGCAATTTAAAATTCGGGCCAGTGTGCTATCCTTAAACTGAGACATTGTGAAATAACTAGAGCAGTATCATACAGTAAGGATGGTAAGTAACCTTCAAATTCCCTGGTTTTGTCAGTCATAATGCTGTGTACACATTATAGGATTTTTGTACTGGATAAATATGTTCTTTACCAGCAAATCTTGAAGGTTTAGTATAGTGCCTTCAGGTAGATAAAACATGTCTGGTTTTCTGGTGTGGCTAGATGGCTTCAAATGTGTAACTACAACAGTAATGCAGTACATGAAAACAAGAATGGTTTTGTAGTGGAAGCACAAGACTGGGAATCGGGAAATGTGGATTCTAATACTGTCTCTGCTATAGACTTCCTATGTGACTTTAAGAAAGTCTCTTACAGCCCAATTGTGCAAGGTGCTGGTGCCTCTTCCAAACTGCTGAGCTCCTTTCCCTGAATGAGTGGGAGCTGACAGCACTCAGCATCTCAGAGAGTCCCTTGGTACCATACAGGATTAGAACCTTCATGTCTCTGTTTTTGAGCAGCTCTTGACCAGCTATAAAAGCTATATATGTAAGTTTTAAATTAAGCAGATGTGTATGGATCTGTTTTTGCTGATGCATTTTAAAAATGCACACAAGCAATAAATAACTCTGGACATATGTAATATAACATATAATTAACTTGTAAGGTGCATTGGTATGAAAGATGCTATATAACTGTCACCTAATAATTTTAGGAAGTTGCCCACCAATAAATATTGCTTTCTTTTTTGAATGCACACAGGAAGGAAAAACAGATCAGCGTGCAATTGCATCATCTTAAAACTGATTGCACACTGCAGTTTCTGAAGAATACTGAAATGAGTTTTCTGACAGTCTGCCCAGGAGACTTGTTTATTTTTTTAAGGTGCTTCCAAAATAGGTGGGTGGGAGAAGCTCAACAGGGAAATAACATAGGGGATAGAAGCAAACGTAGCATTGTATGCCATCCAATGAAAAGGAGGGTTCGGATAATAAATTAGGAATTAATAGTAGAAAAGCTAATGTTCACATTAAATCTGAAGTGTTATCTGTGCTATTATTACACTTAACGGGAAATAGCTTGAAGAATTGTACAACCTAATTAAAAGCTAGGGTGACAAGACAGCAAATGTGAAAAATAGGGACAGGGAGTAGGGGGTAATAGTAGCCTATATAAGAAAAAGACCCAAAAATCGGAACTGTCCCTATAAAATCAGAACATCTGGTCACCCTAATTAAAAGCACCCAAAGTGGTCTGGATACCAAAAAAATACCCCTCTAACTGACTGCTGAAAAGGAATTAAAATATTCATTATCCATTGGGGTTATTGGGAATTTTCCAAATACAACACAGGCTCTCCCTTTGGAGGTGGAAGTGATGCAGTACTACCGGATAAGGGGGTAGCTGGACATAGATGTGGGGCATAGGTGTAGTTTGACTTTTATATTTGCGGGGGGAGTTCCAGTCAGGCTAATCAGGCTGGGCATGGTGGGGAGGAGAATTCCACGCCTGCCTGAAGCTTGCAGTTTGGGGAGGGCAGTGCCTTCCAGTGCCCCCCCTCATGACACCCATGGGGTGGGGTGCACATTAGCAATGCTCAGTGGATTGCTGGAGTAATGGTGGAGCTGGAAGACATGCTCCTATGTGTATCCTCACCCCAGGAAGGGTTAGGTAAGTGCCATGGTGGCTACTTCAGCCACTGAGCTGAAATAGCCTCTGTGGAGAGATACTGCAGCCTAGGAAGAGGATTGCTGCTACTCATCTGTTTCCACAATTTGTCCCACCCATCCAGTTGTTTGGATCCAGGTATGGGTTCAGAATTTGCCCCAAAGAAAACATTGTCCAAAAATATAGCAATCCTGATTTACTGCACAGTTTGGGTATACTGTGTTTACTATAAAGGGAAAACTAAAATTAGGTAACATATCAGGCCCTGCTCAAGCAGTGTAAAAGTGCTTTAAGATGGGTGTAAATTTAAAGCATCTACCACAGTGATGTAAACATGTCTTAGGATAACTGAGAATAGGGCTCACTGATAATTTCAGATAATTGAGTGAGGCAGGGCAACGATTGACAAGCCCTGGATTTTACCTCCCTCAAACACACACACCTTTCTGATCTTCCCTCCCCCCAAGTTTTTTTCTTCCTATTTTAGTGGACATTAAATTACAACTATACGTATGAGTTCCCCTACAAAACCAACCACTTCTCTTTATATTATTCACATGCGGATACATGGAGATCTGTCGTACATAGTTTAGCATTCTTAGATTTCAGGAGTATTATGAATATGTTACGAACAGCATTTCCTGAACTATTTCATAGCACTCTTCAGAATAGGAAGGATTCTTCTCTCTGAGTGACATTCACCCAGAGCATAGGGGCTCTGGAAGGCAGGGAGTGTGGTGTTGCTGCTGCACAGAGTGCTGGGCAGCCGTGGCACAGAGGTACTTTACATCCTCTGCATGCTAGGCTTCATGCTAAGGTACAGAGAGGTGGGAGTGAAGGGAATGCTGTCCAAGGGAGCTGTGGACAGTTGGCCACTAAGTCCATGATTAAGCAGTTCCAATGGCCACAAACCCCATGTAGAGCTACTAACCCTATGCTAACCCAGAGACTGAGGCAGCAGCTGCAGAAGGGTAGCAAAGCTCTCCTGCACTCTGTCCATGGGTGGAGGAGAGTGAAATTAGCTTCTCTATCCTCAGAATAATTCCGTTCATGAAGCTAACTGTACAGAGAATGTGATGTGATGGTTTTTTCCTGCTTGTGAGAGAACTGCATGCCCAGTGGACAATTTCCTGCTCTTGCAGGAGGATAGACACTGATCTACCTTGTCCCAATATTTTAAAAGGGTAACGTAATGGACCAGGATGTAGGCGGTCAGGTCTAGTAGTCAGAGCAGGAGTCAGGTCTAGTGGGCAGAGCAGGAATCCAGGTTGAAGAACGAAGCCAAGGGTCAGCACAAGAGTCCACTGCCCATTACCAGAACCAGGGGTCAAGCCAGAGTCAGAACCAGGAATCAAAGCTCAGGGTCAAAGCCAAAGTCAGATGCCAAATGCCAGAGTCAGAAGCTGGAGGCCAGAGTTGGTGCCAGGACTGGTGGCCAGGAGGAGAGGGAAGGATCAAGCACAGAGCAGGAGCAGGAGCAAAGGCAGGAGCCAGGAGCAGAGCAGGAACAGGGTTGAGTGCAGGGAATAGGCACAAGCAAGGTCCAATACAGCTACAACAGGAAACCACTTTGTTGCCCAGACAAACTTTCTGTTCCTCCTCCTGGCTTAAATAGCATAGTTGGACCAATTGGTGGAACCAGGCAATCCTCCAATCAGAGCTCCTGTGCGTAGTGCCTTGGCTAAGGTTATAGCCCTAGTAGCTTCTCAGCCCCCCTAATTTCAGTAGCCAGTGGGTGGAAGCCAGCATAGGGCAGTTTTCCGGGGACTCCCAGGCCTGGGTCTGAGACCTTACAGATAAACAGAATGAGCTGGGTAATTATAGGTCTCTCAGCCTGACATTGATTCTAGGCAAAATAGTGGAACAGCTGATACAGGAATTCAAGGACAGTAATACAGTTAATGCCAATCAACATGGGTTTATGGGAAATAGATCAAACTTGATATAATTTTTATGAGATTACAAGTTTGATTGATAAAGGTAATCATATATCAGAGGGGTAGCCGTGTTAGTCTGGATCTGTAAAAGCAGCAAAGAGCCCTGTGGCACCTTATAGACTAACAGACGTTTTGCAGCATGAGCTTTCGTGGGTGAATACCCACTTGGTCGTTTGCATCCGACGAAGTGGGTATTCAGCCACGAAAGCTCATGCTGCAAAACATCTGTTAGTCTATAAGGTGCCACAGGATTCTTTGCTGCTTTTAAAGGTAATCATGTAGCTGTAATACCCTTAGACTTCTGTAAGGAGTTTAACTTGGTACTGCATGACATTTTGATTAAGAAATTAGAAAGATTCAAAATCAATGTGATGCTCATTTAACAGATTATAAACAGGCTAACTCATAGGTTCAAAAGGTAATTGTAACTGGGGAATCATCATTGAGTGGGTGCAGTTTCTAGTGGGGTCTTGTAGGGATTGGTTCTTGGCCCTACACTGTTTAACACTTTTTATCAATGAGCTGGAAGAAAACATAAAATTATCACTGATGACGTTTGCGGATGGCACAAAGATTGAAGGAGTAGTAAATAATGAAGAGGACAGGTCACTAATACAGATTGATCGGGACTGCCTGGTAAGCTGGGCACAAACAAACAATATGCATTTAATACAGCCAAATGTATAGCTATACATCTAGGAACAAAGAAGGTAGGCCATCTTTACAGGATGGGGGACTCTATGCTGGGAAGCAGTGACTCCAAAGTAGACTTAGGAGTCACAGTCGGTAATTAGTACTGGGGGTGCGTAGGGTTGTATGGGGATACCCTCTGGTGAACTATTATGTAGATATCTGATCCAGGGTAATATTTGAGGTTTCTACCAAGAGCCAGTTGCCTGCTGGTTATGATAATCATTGCAAAATGTATGGATGGATAATAATTAAGGAGTTATGTATCTATCTTTAAAATTATGATCTTAAGGTCTTGGAGTTAAGGCGGATAAGGCACCTATTTCCTTATTTGGCCATTTGTGTAATTTGTATTATGCCTCACAATGTCTGCTTTTTTGCAAACTAAGCCTGGGTCCTTCACCTAGGACGCAAACTGACTGCATGCTTGCTTCATGTAAACAGGGTCACAGCTAGCCTGGCTGTATGGAGCAGCAAGGATTTTGGGTGAGCAATATTCTGTACATGAGAATATCTTGTTAATTAAATCAAGTGTCTTGAATGTGTGTTATGATTTTATTTTTATGTAATCATTTGTTTCCAATACTTCTACTTGCTACTACTTGAAACTCTCTGTTAAGTGCTGTGTGTTAAGTGGAGCACTGATCAGAGGTGGAACTGGTAAGCTGAGTTGTACTGTTTCTTTGGAAGCTGCAGATCTGTGAATACTGCGAGGGTCCAGTGGACCAGGGGCTGGAAAGTGCAGGGAGCTGCTCGGAGAGCTCAAAGGTTGGAATATGTCAATTGCTAACATGTAGACTAACAGCAGGGACTGCGAGGCCTAGAGGGCAGTGCTTGTGTTTCCCATGGCTGATGGAGTTGGGGAGCTGACTCACGGGAGGCACAGACAAGGCTTCCTCACAATCAGGGCAGGTGGTAGCAAGGTGCCTGATAGCCCCTGGGTACTCCTCGGAAGCATCACAGATGTATAAACAGGGGAAACTCAAATAGGAGTAGGGAGGTTATGTCACTTCTATATTTGGCACTGGTATGACCACTACTGGAAAATAATGTCTAGTTCTGGAGGCCACACTTCAAGAAGGATGTTGGGAGAACTGGAGAGGGTTCAGAGAAGAGCCACAAGCAGGGTCGCGGGTATCAGGCCGGGGAAGGCTAAGCTTTCCCTGGCCACAGCTGTGGCCCCACCCATGCTCTCCTGCGCTTCCTCCACACCCCCATCCCTAAAGCTGGTGGGCTGGGGGCTCAGCTCCAGCCGCAACATGGAGCTCAGCCAGCAGCCAGGGGATGGGGCAGACAGGGGCACCGTGGGTTGGGCTGGGGGTCAGGCCGATGGCCCACAGCAACTCGGGCTGGCTGATGGAGGTCGGGCCAGCCGGCATGACTCGGGGCAGATTGGAGGTTGAGCCAGCCGGTGGGGTTTGGGGCAGCTTGGGGGTTGAGCAAGCCAGCCAGGGTCGGGCCAGCTGGGGCAGCTCAGGCCAGTACACCTGGGGTGGCTGGGGCTGGCCCAGGGCAGGTCAGCACAGCTGGGGCTGACCGGCTGGCTCAGCTTGGGCCGGGGGGGGCTTGGGGCTCTGGCTGTGGGGGAAGAGGGGATTCGGGGGGGGGCGAGGCCTCGGGAGGAAGAGGTGGAGCCGGTAGGCTAGCATCCCCGAAGGTGGGGCCACTGTCCATGGCCACAAGAATAATAAAAGGATTGAGAAACATGCCTTATAGTGCTTATTTAGCTTATCAAAGAGACGGCTAAGGGATGACTTGATAACAGTCTCTAAGAATCTACATGCAAAATAGAAATTTGATGATAAAGGGCTCTCCAATTAGTAGGCAAATGTGTAACAACTGTCTAGTGGTTGAAAGTTGAAGCTGAACAAATGTAGACTAGAAATAAGATGCAATTTACCAAAGGTGGGGGTGTAGTCTCAATCACTGGACATTTTTAAATCAAAATTAGATATTTTTCTAAAAGCAGTGGTCTAGTTCAACCACAGCTATTAGTTTTCAAGCAGGAATTAATTCAGGGAAGTCCTATGTGCCTGTGTTATGCAGGACATCAGACTAGATGACCTTGGAATTTATTAATCTTTGCCTCTCTAACTACAATAATCCTATGAGGGAGAAAATTGACAAGTATTTTGTTTACAAGAAATAGTCCATTTCTCTCATTTTATGACTAGATAGTGTAGTGATCTCCTCAGTAGATGGGTGTTGTTGGGAACAATTGCACAAACATGCAAATACGCTCTTGGAAAGGGATGGTTAGGAACATATTTGGGTTTGGAAAATTCCAGTTGACTATTGGGTACTATCAGGGACAAATACTGCCATACAAGTTAAACCAGACTGCTCAGAGACGGGTGTCTCAACATCCAGAGCTCAAACTTCTTTCTGATAGTGTAGCTAACTCAGTCTGCCCAAATTGCTGCCTTTTGGTCACACTGGTACATGTAAAACTTGGTTATCTCCTCAGGATGAGAGAGCCTTGTGAAAATACTGCCCACTGTACTGCATTTTGGAGTGCGTTTGTGTGTGTCTAGCTAAAAGAGAGATGCTCAGTTCTGTTCTATCAGTATGGACTCAGTGCTAGCTGTGGTTCATGTATGATAGAGCAGCTCATGTTCTTTTTTGAGATAAATAATAACAACAAGTGGGTCTGGTGATGGGTAACCCAGAGCCAGTTAAATGATTTATCTCCATTTATGCCAAAGGAGGGCGGAGGTCCTGGCATTATTCCAGAGTTGCTGAAGTCAAACATCCACATTTTCATTTTAGATGTCAGCTTGACATTGTAGCTGGAAGTTACACAGGGCTGCAATCTAACCGGTGGGCTGTAAATCTCTTCAGTGACTTACCTACTGAGCACTGCTTATTCACTGAAAATCTAGCTATTAAATATGCCAGTTACTGATGCTGCTCTGGCGCTTGGTGCTCTCTACATACAGGTGCAAATGATACCTCAGTTGTTTCATATAGATGTGACTATTTGCATCTATGCACTGTGGTTATATGTAGTTTTCACTTCAGACCAGGCAAAATCTGACAGTTTACAATGAGCTTAGTTTTTATTTTTAGGTTAATTGAAACCTTACATGTAAAGCAAGGCTCAAGGAGTGAGAATACAAGCTTAGCAAAACTATGTAAAGGTTTGAAGGCTTCCTTTCAAACCAAAACCCCTACGCTTTGTACAACTAATCATTTCGTCTACTGTATGATTTCTTTTCTCAATTACATTAACTCCACACCATAACACTCTAGAGTGCATAAGAGAAGACTAATGCAATTTAGGATTTTTTAAATTAAAATTTTAATTTAGAAATGCATTCAAAACAAACCTTGGCTCCAAACACCCCTAAGCTGCTTGGGCAGTGTTTCCACCCAGTGGTGGATCGTGTGACATTTCTATGGAGGTCACAGGTCCAGTGTGGAGGCAAGGCCCTGAGCAGGGTGAGGCGGTTGGAGAGTGACTCCACACTCACCCCCACAGTGGTGGTTCCTGTCCTGTGAAGCTGGGCCTGGCTCCCTGCACCAGGAGTTTTGACGGGGTCACAGCACTACTCAGGTTTGGCCCATCTGCCCCTCTGTCATGACAGAGGGGTTGCCAGGCCAAATTTGAACGAGTGGAATTGCGACCTGGCACAAGGAATCACCATACCACTCACACATATTTGGCCCTGCCACTCCTCTTTTATGACAGAGGGGTGGCTTGGCCAAACTCAAGTGGTGCTGGGTTCTAAATGCATCAGATTGCAGTGCCCAGAGTGGAGACCTAGGCTCAGCTCCATAGGACAGGAGATGCTGCTTTGGGATTAATGTGGGGCAGGCTTGCTCTCCATGCCCCAGCGCCTCTGCTCTGCATTGAGCCAGGATTACGATTTGGGTGCCAGGATGGAGGGTGCTGCTGTGCATAATCAGTGTCTCATCAGCAGGGTGAGGAGGAGGTGGAAGCAGAGGGGAAGAGCACAGTCCTATGATTTTGTGGGTCACAAAAAAAGACATTATGCAGCTGGTGGGTTGCCTTACTAAACAATTTGGGAACCATGGTGCCAGAGAAAGGTTTGGTTAGAAACATGTGACGGTATTGAAGAGATAGCTATGAACAGAACACTGGACCTGAGCACCCTGGCATTTTGGAGGATCTGGAATCTAAACCTAGATGTGGATTTGAATTTTGCTTTTATTGCAGCCTAACTTTGACCAACACCAAGTCATACTAAAATGAACCCCCCTCCACCCCAGATCTGAGGGCCTCTGAACTAGGTTCAATAACCAGATGTGAATTTTGGCCTCAATGGCATCTCTTTCTAGTGTACAAAGCTTTATATCAAATGGATGGTTTAAAAGCACTGGTCTTGGACTCAAGAAACCAGGCTCAATTCCTTAGTCTGCTACAGACTTCCTAGTTGACCGTGGGCAAGTCACTTAATCTCTTGGTGCCTCTGTTCCCCATCTGTAAAATGGGGATAATGATAATTCCCATATAAATACCATAGATAGATAAATGTTCAACTCTTGTGATACACGTCATGACAATCTTGCACTGAAATGGTGTATCAGAAATAAATAATATCCTCTATCTTTTCTTTTGTCCTGTGACAAAGCACATGAAAGACTTTGAGCACAATGAAAATAATCTGACAGTACGCTACATACTACATGTAATTGCTCCATATCAAAAAAGATTGAAGACAAGAGCTCAGATCAAAGAAAAAGCAACAGTCTCCACTACCTTTTCACTTTCATTCAAAAATAACTTGCTTCAATTATAGTCTTTAGTAGGCTTGTACAAATAATCTGAGTGTGGTTAAGCATTACAATATGTTTAGCTTTTTAAAAATATATTCTAATGTAATGATATTTTTAAAACTTGTGTTTTGAAAGGATGAATCTATATTCATTTTTCCTATTTGTTTGTTCAAAAGGGATCTATTTCTAGTAGTAGTAAAGGTCAGATACAGCTGTCATTCTTTTCTGGTTTCAGTCTGTGAGCCAGATTAATTATAGGCGAGGCTGGTAGCCCAGCCAGTTGTTAAGATTGCCTGACACTTCCCATTATAAGATCCTGGTTTTAGATGCTTATAACTTTGCCAAACTTTAACCATTTGGGCTGAAATTTTGCATACCAGGTGTCTGAAATTCTCTGGGAAATTTTAACCAAAATGGTTTAGCCATTTCTGGGAATGAGGCGAAGAAAAAATGTTTTGCCCATGTTACAAAATTTTGGCGACCTTTTCTTTGAACAGCTTTAGCGCCCCCATGCTTTGGAGCAAGGACTTGAAATTTGGTGGCCTTTGAGTCAGGGATGTGTCTTTTCCCATCCCTGTGAAAATATGCCCAAAGTTACCAGCCTTTGAAAAATTACAATTTTCATGTGCTCAGTAGAGACTTGTTTGATTTTAGCAGCAAAAATCTCTGAAGATTCCATCCTCACTCAGAATGCTTGAGCCTCTCACAGCTCCTTGTGCTGTCCAGACTATTCATGAGCCATGCCCACAGAGCAACTGAGCATGCTCTAGCCCAGGGCTACAGGGGCAACCACTCTCTTGATGCTATTGGCAGTGTAGTCTGGGCACTGGATGTGAGAGTAGGAAACCTGTCTCTCCCATGGCTCCTGGCAGCCAGCCAGGCAATGTGGAGGAGGGACCCATATGATTTGAATGCAGAGGGGACAAAAGCTGGTGAAGGGCTGTATTGGGACAAGGAGTCTGTTGAGGCTGGGACTGGAGAGGGTGTGGGACAGAAACTGCAACTAGGACTATGTGGGCAAGGAGAGTGGGAATCCAAAGGTGGAGGAGAGGCTGAAACTGGAAGCCCTGGGTGAGGAGGAGGGTTGGACTAGGAGCTTATGAGGGAAATGCGGGGAACTGAAGCCAGTTGGCTGGGTGGTAGCAGGAGGAGACTGGGACTGGTTGGACAAAGAGACTGGGACTAGGAATCAGAGTGGTGAGAGGGAGATAGACAAATCTGATGAGTAACTAAGGGAAAGCTAGGAGTGGCTGGGGAAAGACTGGGGCAAAGAATGGGGCGGGGGAGAGAGGTTGTGGGGAGAATGAGAATGAGTGAAAAATCTGGAGAGGGAGATTAGGACTGGGAGCCGTTGTAGGGAGGAAGGGAGAGACAGATCATCCAAGGAGCCATGATGGGGACACTAGGACTGGCTGGGCAAAGAGACTGGGACTGAAACAAAAAGCCTGAGGAGTGGCAGCTGGGACTGGATCAGTAAGGAGACTGGGGCAAGGAGCCGAGGGTAGGGAAGAGATGGAATTGGAACAGGGACAGGTTCCAGGGGATGGGGAGAAAGGGAGGAAACGGACATCTTGTGGGGAATGGGCAGAAATGTCTGTGTCCACTAGAGAACACTCCCCTCCAGAGCCTGGACTGGAACCCAAATTCCTGAGTCTCACAATTCCCTGCTGCCAGGAAATATTTGTGAAACCCACTGGCAAAGTGTGTGTCTCATCCCCTACTAGGGCTGGTCCATATAGTGATGACAGTCTACTACTGTTGTCAGTGACTCCTCTAGTGCAAGTGGCAGAGGACTTTACAGTAGATCTAAAGGTTCTAACACTTTTGATGAACCACGTGAGTGTCCATATAATGTCATATGATGAATTTTTTGGGGTTTTTTTCAGTTTGTCTTTTTAAAAACCTAGGAAATTACACACAAAAAGCGATGTTAAAAGAATGTCATTACAGTTGCGAAGTTAAGTTAAGAAGTGCAAGAATTTTAAATACAGCAGTTGTGTGTAGTTTATTATAAGTAATACACAAGGCAAATAAAAAAATTTAACATTTTTTTACTATGTATGTTTTCATTTATTTGTTCTCCTACATATTTTTTCTCTAGTCGTCAGGAAGAACAGAAAAATCGAGGTTCTTTCTGAGGACAATGCTGCAGTATAGCTAGAATTCCTTTGTAAACATTATGGGACTGTCAGAGAGGCCGAATGCTCACAATTCTGTTAGACTTCATTTGGCGTTGTTGGTGCTTAAGACCTTTGAGGATCAGACTCTATTACTCTAACTATGTCACCATGACCTCTAACAATATATTACATACCATGAGGCAGCACCCTGTAAAATACAGGCCCATAAAAGTCTACAGTTTACAAGTCTGTGTCAGGGGACAGCGTATTATATATTACACAAAAAACTACATTAAAAGAACTTCCTGTGGAGAAAATAGTATGTGATGACTGTATCATCATGCATATGAAGGTTGCACTGGCAACCTTAATTCTACAATTTCCTAATATTTGAGCGCTTGGCTTTGCAACCTTAACATTCTTTTAATGTAGCTTTCTGTGTATAATATAAAATATGATTCACTATAACAATTCCCAGCTGTTTATATACACACTGTCATTGGTATGTATGAAGGGGAGAGTGCGTAGGTGGAGGGGATATAGCTTGAGGCAATCAAAACTTTAAAAAGAGATAGATAAGATGGAGTGCATATTAGGTGTGGTGTAGCCCAGACAGTTTGCATACTTTCTGGAAGAAAATGAGTATTTCACCTATAATCACTACAATCAATAGTATATATGGAGGGAAAAGCGAACTTAAGATTTAGTGTTTCAAAAACATGCCTCTACTCCATGAGTTAAAGGAGAATATTCCTCATGCATGGTAGAAGCACTATACTCAGAATTATAAACCAGTTTTGAGAAAAGGGTAACTCTCCAAAGGGAAAGTTTTGGGCATTCCTGTCATGAGGGCTCCATCTCCACAGTATTTTTTTCTTAAGCAGTATTGTTTAGGAACACAATATCGTAACGTTATTTTAAACTATTCAAAGGTCTACAGAATACAGAAACACTGCTGGATTTTTAGTTTTGTCTTTTTTGGGGGGAGTAGGTTGGCAGTATGTTTCTATGCCTAGTTGGGCCACCTAGGAAACTACTGTACAGTGGAATCCAGTTGGCTTTTTCTGGTAGGTAGCGTGAACATTAGAGAGAAAGTAGGTCAGTGCTCTAACCAGGTATCCAACCAGATGTGAGCTGGCCAGACACAGCTCAGAGCAGAGAATCAGATTCATGGGGTCTAATCTGGGTTATATATAACTCCAAAGGAATTACAGCTACTTTCTGCATCGTAATTTATACATAGTGTAGGCATCTCCAACATATCTTTTGACCTCATGTCTGTGACTCAAATGAAGTTGCACCAGTGATGAATTTGATTAAACTTAAGCTTTATCTTTAATGGCCACCCAACATGAGAGACAAATAGAGGTAGGGACTAGGAAATCACATAGATTATGTCTCTCTACCTGCTGCATCCCAAATTTCAACTTTCCTTTATGCTGTTTCATGACTATCTGTTAGTACTGACATAACACATACATTTTACCTGCTGAGTCTAAATAAAGAGCTACATGTAATGCACATATGCTGTGGGTGGTCCTCCACCATGTTAGAGTGGCACACCTTTTAGAAAGCGTTAACTTGGATGTACATGACCATGTAGCATCTGAGGGGTTAAAAATGAAGTATTTTGCCCTCCCGGTCAGAAAAACAAACTTCACTACAAAATCCTATGTGCAGCTGTCTTAAGTTTGTAGACAGACAAGGCTAAACTAAACCCATTGGGGTGTGCATTTCTTTCGTTCATCTTAAGGTGTTTTGTTCAAAGCCTATTAGTTAGTTACTAAACTCACATGGGGGATTTTTTTTAAAGTATAAATATGAAACCTATACAAACAAAGAGTCCCTCATATGAACTCAGCAGAGTTCATGGAGAAAATGTTTTTGAACTGCTTCTAATCTTTTGTAAGGCACATTATTTCAATTGATGGGCAAATACCAAATAAATGTAAACAGCCTCTTTCAAATGAATAACTTCAATAAATGTCTGAATTTGGATTGTCTTTTTGTTGGACAGGTAAAGAGATTTCTTTCTAGGTATGTTTCTCCCTTTCTGCCCCTTTTCTGCATGGATTTAGATTGACATGCATCCACATTCTGGTCCTGGTCTGAAGCTTAAATTGTCAGGAATCAACAAGGCTGATAGTATATGCTACCAGGCTAGAATCTGAGGGCAGAAACAAGAGACTAAATATGACCTAAATAAGAGGCTCCAAAAGCCCTGGGCAAGAGTTTAAATTAATAGAGGGAAACAGGGATCCAATCAGCTCCCATCTCCATCTGGCTAGCCTATGGGAGGCAGAGCCCAAGGAGGAGGAGGAGGAGGAAGGGCCACCCTGTGTTCCTCCAGCACAGGGGTCAGCAACCTCTGGCACGCGGCTCACCGGGTTAAGCACCCTGGCAGGCCAGGCCAGTTTGTTTACCTGCCGCATTGGCAGGTTCGGCCAATCGCAGCTACCACAGGCCACAGTTTGCCGTCGCAGGCCCATGGGGGAGGCAGGAAGCGATGCAGGCGAGGGATGTGCTGACCGAGGCTTCCTGCCGCCCCCATTGGCCTGGGACGGCAAACCGCAGCCAGTGGGAGCCGCAATCGGCCGAACCTGCTGACACGGCAGGTAAACAAACTGGCCCAGCCCGCCAGGGTGCTTACCCTGGCGAGCCGCGTACCAGAGGTTGCCGATCCCTGCTCCAGCATATGTTTCTCCACCATTTTGCTCCAAGGCTGTCCACTTCCCTGCAGGTCCTATCAGGTACAGTGGTACAACCAGAATTTTCCTTAGGAAGGGGTCCAGGTTACCTGCCATGCAGCAGAGGTCATGTTCTGAGAGGCACACATATATCCATGGGGTTCCCTCTCTTTGCCCTGCTGCGTGGCACATGTATGTCCTTGCCAAGCCACCATCTCTCATTCTGGAGTGGGCCTGGAAGTGGAAGAACAGGAGGAAGCAGTGTGGCCCCAAGTTCTGGGATGTGGGGATCTAGGTCCAGGGCTGTCTCCCAGGGTGGTGCTTGGAGGTGGGGAAGAACTGGTAATTGACGCTATCAGTGACCAGCCAGAGCATGGGCAGTGGGTTTGCAGCCCCAGGACCCAGTGGCCATAGCTCTCCACTTCCTAGAACAGCAGGCTGCCATTTCCTCATGCTGCCTCCTCTACCTTTTCCGCTTCTGGACCTGTTCCAGAAGGAGAGATGGGGCTCAGCAAGGACATTCATGTGAATTTGTAGTAGTTACTACAGTGAAGGTATGTGGGCACGGGGACAGGACCTAGGACTCCTGCTTCCCTGCCCTTATTGCACCCAATCAACTATCCTATCCATTAAGCTGGGTGGATAGCATTATGGTTCTGGAGTGAAGTTGAGATGTTCAGGAATCCAGCGGGGCTGGCAGTATGAGCTACCAGGATAGAGTCTGAATGTGGGAATTTCCTGCCAGGGCTGACTGAAACGCAGAAGTTGCACTGCTTTAATTTAAATAATTTTACAACTTGCCTGTATTGATTTCAGCTAAATTGATTATAAGCCAGGAATAAACTGATTTAAGTGTATCTGTTATAGGTTTCACTCCCCACTCTGAACTTTAGGGTACAGATGTGGGGACCTGAATGAGAACTCCTAAGCTTACTTACCAGCTTACATCTGGTTGCTGCCACCACCCAAATCGTTTAAAACAGCTGTTTGAGTCATTTGTGAAACTCTGTCTTTCTCCCCGCAAAATCTCTCCCCCCTCAAGTACTGTAACCCTTCCCTGGGTAACCTTGTGAGACTTCTCCACCAATTTCCTGGTGAACACCGATCCAAACCCCTTGGATCTTAAAACAAGGAAAAAATCAATCAGGTTCTTAAAAAGAAGACTTTTAATTAAGGAAAAGGGGTAAAAGAAATACCTCTGAGAGATTAGCATACAAGCTACTCTCACAGACAACAGATTTAAAACACAGAGGATGTTCCTCTGGGCAAAACCTTAGTTACACAAAAGAAAACCCAATTTAATTATCCCTCTAATGCAAAAAGACAAAGCTACAAAAGGAAATAAACATAAGCTACTTTATTTCTTTTCTAATACTTACTACCCTGGGTAATTCCTTGATCTTTTTACTCTGGCACAGAACTTAATGAACAGAACAAAGGAAAAACTTCTCTCCTTTCTCTTGAAACATCTTGTTTATTCATTGGTTTCTCTGGTCAGGTGTTAGCTAGGCTAGGTGAACTTCTTAACCCTTTAATGTCTGTTTATGACAGTATCGATTCAGGAGTTTGCACAGGTGTAAGGAAACAAATAATGTAAAAAACAATTTTAGTTAAACAGTTGCAACCTTTAAGTCTTGACAATATTGGACATCTGCGGGTGGTTAGCGAGATAAAAGGTAGTATTAAGGCACCGGGTAAAAAGAAATGTCCTTATCTGGCAGTATTTTGGGAAGAGCATCGATGAGGTCTACTAGCTGCTGCTTTAAGGAAAGGGCCTTTGTAGGAGTGTGTGTGAAATAACCAATTGTTTTATATTACTTTTCCAATTGTGAGAAGCCAAACCTTTTTTTCCCTTATTGAGAGTGAGGCAAAGGAAGTTGGATGGTCCCTAGAACATCAGTAGTTCTTAGAAGAAATTACCATTTGTTTGCCAATCTGCTTTCAAACAGAAGAAATCAATAGACAAGGTTAAACTCTGAATTTTTATAGCTAATCAAAGATCTCACTGCACCTCCTTCCTGTCAAATTGAGCAGTCTGCTGCTGTCCTCCTCAGTGGGAATGCTCCATCAAGCTAGGCACGTTCCATCTTGATCTAAATGGAAGGCAGCTTGAATCAAAATGTAACACTACATGGTGGGACCTGTAGCCTTGGTGGTCTGCAGCTCTGTAAGATAAAAGTGGTGAAGAAGAACTCTATAGACTGAATTTGGCCCATCAATTGTGCTCTGGCCTACCCAAGTTAGTATCCAAAGCATGTAGGGATATTCTGCAAAAATTATCTCTCCATAAATAATAATTAATGCATGTGTATATTGACTTGTCTTCAAGGATCTCAACATGCTTTACAAACAATCAGTTTAGCCAGTACTCCTGTGATGTAGGCAAAGATTACCTCTGTTTTACAGATGGAGAAACTCTGGCTCAGAGTGGTTAAATGACTCATCCATGGTCATATGGAAAGTCTGTGGCAGAGCCAAGAACCAAATCCAGATCTCCTGCATTCCTGTGTTGTGCCTTAATCAAAAGAGCAACCTCCTTGACATATGCTCAGTCCCTGAGACGTAATAGTATGATGCGTGCATTTGTCCTGAAACATGTTTAAAAATCTGCCTTTTTAAAAAATGCTAATACGTAAAGTTGCAAAGTACTACACCCTGATTTATTTTCAGCAAGTCAGGATAGGCTGGATGGCAAATACGGTACACATTTCTTGGTCAAATAAAGAAGTCATAAAACATTCCTGAAAATATCTGGCATGCTTCCAACAATAGATCATTAAATAAGAGAACTATTAAGGAAAGAAACAGGCATCAGCCTGACCACTACATAATGTA
Organism: Mauremys reevesii; assembly: GCF_016161935.1. Classification (NCBI taxonomy): domain Eukaryota; kingdom Metazoa; phylum Chordata; order Testudines; family Geoemydidae; genus Mauremys; species Mauremys reevesii. The sequence continues at coordinate 103,416,010 of NC_052625.1, read as the reverse complement.
CTTTAATGACTATGGGTCAAATTAATAAATTTACAGACACCAGGTTTTATTACTGTGTCTGAATCAAGATGCAGTTTTGTAGTTATGGTGCAGTGTGTGAGAAAATGAAAACTCTCATGCTTTGTGCTATGTTTGAATAGAGAATAGGCAAGTGAGGATCTGTGTTTGAGAATCATGGAGAAATCCCCATCCTGGTACATTACATGGCTGATCTTTATTAGTGGCTGATTAGTGGCTAATCTTTATATAGACTTGTATTTACTATTCTAGTACCAAACATTATTTACTGTGTTCCTGTAATTAGCAAATGGAATTAATCTGCTCTACTTTTCTGAAAACAATCACAATTTTAAAAGTAAAATAAGTTATGGGTGGTTTTTTTTCTTTGGGGCTGGATAGAGACCTTGGAAGGGTCATATAACACAGCAGGGCCAGCACTTAAATATCATGCTTATAAGTTCACTATAATTACCTTAGATAAAAGAAATGCAGGAATGATCACACAGGGGGATTGTATAAATGAGTTTTACAGCAGCCCATTTTACAGTGGGAGGGTCATAGACGGGTTGTGGACAATGAGTCTGTGAGCTACATGGATAATCTACCCCAACCATACACATGAGAGAGCAGCAGCCCATGGCTGTTATTCACACCAATACCCTGCAATAGCAACTGTGCAGCAGATATGCATTAGCAGTTGCAGGATTGGGGCTGAGGATTCCACACATACCAGAGCACTCAACATGGTTACTCAGGCTGAGCCATTCTTGTGAGAATTTCCTTCTTGACTAATAGACCACGCTGAGTGAATTTTTCACACCAAAACATTTACAGTAAATACTGAACAGTCGAGCCCTTTTTAAAATAAGTAACATGCCTGGTAAAGGAAATAAGAGGATCCCTCTATGTTGACTTTAGGGCTGCTTTGAACCACTGGCGTAGCACAATGCAAGTACCTGATCCACTATTTTTTCTTGAATAAAATGTTTCTCACCTGCAAGTTATTTTTCTTTCAACCTTTGTAAGCGTTTCCCTCAATATTACTTATTGAATTGTGGTTTAGGTACAGAATCAAATATACAGTTGCACTGAAAACCTATGCAATTTTAACCGGTAGTATTTCCCGTGGCACCCATATCATTTTCAGTTATTCTCTTTTTAATTTTAAATTTTAGCAAAAATTGGTATGTTTCAGTATCTTAAGTTTGGTGTGAGCAGCTTCTTTTAAAAAGTGATGGTAGAAGAGGTGCAGCATTGACACTTAGTCTTGATGAAGGTGATTTTCACAACCAGAGCTGTACAAAATTCATGTTTAATTCACATGAACTGTTTAGATGTTCTTTTGTAGGGTTCAACACCCCTGAATTTTCTTTGGGGTTCCATGATTGAATGAACTAGTGTTCTTAAAGCAAAACCGCTAATTGCACTTGGTTTCCACCCAATCCCATGTATTGCCCCAAGTTTGTTCATTTGGTGAATTTTCTGGGCAAATCTGGCCAGAGTTTCTGACTCAGAACAAAAACCTAGAGAACTCTCCCTCTGTGTGATGCAACTGAACTCACTGACCTCTGCTATGTTAAATCCTACTGATGTTTATAGACCAGTTTCCATATCTGGTATATGTATGAAACATGGAGGAAGTGTCTGCTACTCAAGGATGTATTGGCACATTATTACATGTTTTTTATTGTGCAAAACCTGAAAGCAGATCTGCATCTTGACCCAGGCACTCCATATCTTAAAAGTTAAGTTGGTATGGAAATTTTCTCAAGACGGAGAATGGCTTTAGAAAAGGCAGTACAAAGAAACTAGTAATGAGGAAATTCCCTCCAATTAGGAGCAACATTACTATTAGAAAACGAAAGTTTGGGGCTTAAAACAAATGTATCAAACCCAGTAGCTATAAGTCCAAGTGATCCAAACAGACAAACAAAAACAACCAGTCACTTTTCTGAATGGGAACATGGAAGTACAGTTAGATATATTAACAAGAAACCTGATCTAGTTACACCTTTTCAATGAAAATCTAAAAAAAGATATCCATATACTCTATGGCATAAGAACAAAATCCACATTCATTTGTGGAAGATGTTTCGTAAAATCACTTGGTTTATTGTGTTTTCTTGGCTAAATAGCCTGCTTGCCTAATCACAGTTTCTTCTGCCTCTTAGGCTTGCAGAGTACACAGTCAGTTTTTGACAATTTGATCCATGTTATGTAAATAAGTGCATCAAAGTCAAGTGCTCCAAATATATACAGTATGGCTGATGCAATGCCATACTGACATTTGGCTTCCCTTGGATCTGCTGGAGGTTTTGAAAACATGTCCTGATAGAGTGTGCATGAATACAGCTGTTACACAATTTTCTCAGAACTAGGAGTGGGATTTTGAATTCTATGTGCAAATTGCATTAGTTGTAAAGAGGCAAGGTAATAAAAATCTGACTATTAGAGAGCAGGTAGGGTTAAAAAGTGGTGGTGGGGGCGGGGGGTTTCCACTTCATTTTTAAATGTTTAGGACTCCTTACTAATTCTTGTTTGTTTTTCCCTGGTGAGTATGTTGAGTGCAGTGTTTTTGTTCTCTGCTTTCAAGAATTAAAGAAATGTCAGGAAGAGTTCAGGGAGGAACTGCATCAATTTCTGAAGGTCATTACTAATTAAAAAATTAACAATGTATTACAAAGATTTTGATGTTAGGAGCCATTCTGTCCTCTGTCTTACACTAATCCACATTGTATTACACTCAAAGCTGGGTGAATACTGCTAAAAATTGTAGGGAAATGTTCATTCATATAAAAATAGCTAGTTTGCTTCTATGATATTTGCAACTATTTTGTGAGGTTGGTTGGATATTTTTGCTTTTGCTAACATGTACAAGCAAAAATATATGAAGAATCACTAGACCCACTTGTGAAATAAGGAACTGCTCATCATGAGTAAGAGTGACGTAATCAGGCCTTAGTATGTTTGTAAAAAGGAAAAATGTTACAAATACTCAGACAAATATGCGCGCACACACACAGACATGCATGCATACACACAATTGTGTAAATCATGTTCAAATAGCCAGCTGCTCTTTGTGGGTTTAGAAGTCATCCAGTTAGAGAACAAAAACGGGTAGCTTAGAGGACCTGTAACACAGTGTGGATAATAAATACTTGATAAAATTGTTGCAGTGGATTATTTAAATGCTTCTAGTTGCTAAAATTTGTTTACAAATTGTTCAGTGAATAAGTTTGAATAGCAAACAAATCTGTAAAAATCTAACTCTTTGCAGATAATTCATATGCAGAAAGAGGGGCTAAATTTGTCAAATTACTGGGAATAACTTGCCACTTCTGCCTGAAATGTTCTTCTCTACCAGTATCACAAGTAATACCTAAGATTACTACAAGTGAAACAGATTTGGGAGGGGAAAAATCCTTTTATTTATTTTTTTCAGTTTGGCTACTTTGTGCTTTTGACAGCACTTTGAGTATAGTCAGTTTCACTGTTCCCTCACGTGTAGTCATTCAGTTAATCAGTGTTCCTTTTCCTAGGTGTGGGTCTTGCAGCCACAGAGAAGTGTGTGTATGTGGGGGAAATTAAATAGGAAAATACGATTGTAAAACCACAAAAACTGGCAGGGGGACTAAGGCATAATACCTGAAATTACTCATTGTTTGAAACTGACTAGATTTCAAGTTGTGGGAAGGGGAGCGTGTCACTTTCAGCACTCTAAGTCCTAAGTATTATTGGTATTACTGGAACTGTTCTTTCTGCAACTGAAACAGCTTGCTCTAAATAGATTTTGATTTTTCAGCCAAGTACTGCTAAAGCTGCACTAACATATTTCTACTTGGTGGTTAATTGAAAAATTTCAGAGTAGTTCAGGTCCAAAATATGGGTTTTGTCCCCCCTGCTTGTCCTGTTCTACCTTCTGCCCTGAAGTCAAGAAGTACATCTGGTGCATGCTAGCCGATCCTTGGAAAGCTCACTGGTAAGCTTTTTAGATGGTGAAATGTGACCAATATTGCACCCAGTATTGAGCCCAGGTTTTCTGTTTCTTTGGGTAGGTGTCTTCTTCCAATACATTTATCATGTCATCCCAAGTATAGACTCTGATGCTTTTGATATGAAAGGTGTTATTCTGTTCATTATTATATCAGGCATTCTCCACAAAGGTTTTTACTTAGATGGCCACTTAGAAGGTTAGCACACACTCATCTGAAATATCCATTGTATGTCCGTCCCCTCAGTCCAGTCAGGATTCTTTGTTGCTTTGAACAATTAGTTTTGGATGTTGTTTTCCCTACTCAATTTAAACAGTTCTTTTGATGATGTGTATATGCACCATGTCCACACTAGACATCCCTCTTCCCCCCTTGCACCTCCTAAATTTCCAACCAACAGGGGGAAATTTCATGGGGAGAGCCTAATGTAGACAAGTACTGCTTGGCTCCCAGCACAAACACATTTTACTTCTAAATAAGCAGCTCTCCTCCAAGGAATGTCTGCTTTTTGCATATTAATTACCCTGGCTGGAGGTTTTAACCTGAATTCAGATTCCTGTCTGCCTCATATCTGAATTTTAAAAAAATAATATTTCCAATGGGACCACTGTGATCATCTAGTCGACACTCTGTATACATATGCCATAAACTTTTTCCCAGCTAGGACTCCCAGTGTTCTTCTATAGGCCTCTCTTAACTATTTTGTATAAATGTCTTAATTCTGCTCTCTATAAAATATGACAACAGATTTGTGGTGATCTCTCTCAAAGACTGAAACTTTTTTTACAGTAGGGATTTAAATATGCTTTTGTATTGTGCTCATGCATGAGAACTAAGGACTGATTCTGACCAGTCAAGTTTCCAAGATAATGAAAATCCAAAAGGTAAAAGGAGACAAACATAACAAATTAATTATTTCCAAATGAAAGAATTTTTAAAATAATCTAAAGTGATATTAAAGCAGATCGATATATATATAAAAATCCAGTGGATCAAATTAATCCCTGATGTAACTCCATTGTTATAAATTAATATGGCCCGTCGTTTTTATGTTGATGGTGTCCTTTTAATATGTATTCAAAAAAGTTTTTTACAATCCTTACAGTTTACCATAACTCAGAAGTTACCACACATTTCTTGTTTATTTTGACAATATTTAAATAATTTTTGTACAACATAGCATTTATTTATCTACTAATAACTCTGCAAAACTGCCTAAGTTCTAAATGGGGGGAGTTCATTATTAAATCTGCATTTGAGTAACTGTTCTTGTCCTTCTGCTGGTATATCTTGATAGATACCAGGCTATGATAAAGCTTTTCCTATTATAAAGTTGCACACACTTTGTATGAGTCCTAATATTAAATATCATAGCCTTTCTTTATAACTTGTGGCTATGATATTTAGGATCATAACTGAATCTAAATGCCTAAAAGGAGGAATAATTCTTTTACACTTCTGTAGTGTCTTTGATCTTAAAAGATAAGTTATACAGTGGGCCAAAATCCTGCTTCTGATATTCATTCATTGGAACTATTCATATGAGGGTGATGAGCAGGATTTGGCTTGTGATCCCTTCATCCACCATTGAAACACAGCCATCTGCAAAGCCCTATTTCCCCACTGGAAGAACAGATTAAATTTACCCTTATCCATGGGCCAGTTTAAGACCTATGCACTACTTAAACCTCACTTAAGACCAATTTTGAGATCTTAAATTGGAATTCAGTGGTGAGTAGGACTTGTGCTGATCATCTGCACCATGGTGAATCTTACCCATCATTATGAATAATACTCCCATTAAAGTCAATGGGAGATACTTCTATTCTGCAGTGGTAGAATTAGGCTTCTGGAATGGAACATATCAGCTGTTAACAGCATTCACTGCAGTACCAAACACAACAGTTTAGGAAAGAAAATGAAGAACATCATATCCAGTGGAGAGAGTATGAGGCCGTTGAGTAAACAATATTGCCTACATTCAGATCTGGCCAGAACATTCGATTTAATAACCTTACTTTTGTTAAAATTGTCAAGGAATTCTTAGTGCCTGGTTATCAGAAGTGCTGATCCTCTCCCCAGCTCCCACTGACTTGCATGTAGTTCTGTGTGTTGAATGTTGGAATACCTTTAATGACAACAGATTGTCAGGACCTCAATTTTACATCTCTTCCAAAGACTAATCAGTGTTTAAAGATAAAGTGAAATAAATAGCCCCAAAACACCTTTTAAAACAGCTAGCTAAATTTCAAATAAATATCTTATCTGCAGTCACGTGAAACCATACGTTATTCCCTTTGCATGTAGAACTGCAGCCTAAAATCTTTGCTATAATGGAATGAAAATTGTAAACTGTATCATTTAAGAAATTTTACAAGCCTCAGAATATTGCAGTTACAAAAAGTAAATGCCGAAATAGTCAGGAAATTCTATGCTAAAGTCAGAAACTCTTGAAATTATGTAAATGTAGAGTTAAACACCAAGCAATGCAAACATAGAATGCATTTATTTTGTGTAGCTACTCAACTAGGAAAGTCAATGTGAGGTTGGCATTACCTCTGTGTGCAGGTAGTTCGCAAATGTTAACCCACGGAAGAGAATAAGAACATGCTATTGCTTCTAGCTGAAGTAGTTACTCCTTTAGCTCAGGTGATAAAGACCCAGGCTTTTAGTGTTGAAAGTTCCAAGTTTCAATCCCCCAATAATAAATAATCATGAGAGGCCTATCCATAGGATTAATGGGTTGAGGGCTTAAGAGAAGGATGAAAGACACAGTTCTTAGTGACAGGAGTCAAAGATTGTGAAGCTACTGGAGTCATGAAGATATATGTATGGTTTCTTTAAATCTGTAGCTAGAAGCTAGGCAGAAAAGAGAATAGAGAAGATTCTGAAGTGAAGCAGAAAGAGACAGAATAGTTCTAGGGATAGTACTTGTTTTATCTATTCTAACAGAGTTCCTTATTCAGTATTGGAAGAAAATGGTTCTATGATTTTTTTTTTTATCATTGTCAGTTCACAGACAGCTACCTACCAACTCCTAAAGGAACAGGCTGTGGTAGAAGTATCTGGTAACACAGGAATCTAGTTAAGGAGATTAGTATTTGTTTATAATAGACAAGACAGTTATTTTCACTTTTTCTATATATTAGTTATTTAAATTTTAAAAAAAATGGAAATTGCTTCTGAAGGCTTGTTTTTTAATATAACATGTCTGTAAATATTTGTTAGACTTGTAAAGAAATATTTTTTCTTCCCTAACCTAGTGGTTACTGCCCTTAATTTACAGAGCAGTCACTGGGAAATGAGCAAAGAATCCTGTGGCACTTTATAGACTAACAGACGTTTTGCAGCATGAGCTTTCGTGGGTGAATACCCACTTCGTATGATGCAAGTAGTGGAAATTTCCAGGGGCAGGTATATATATGCAAGCAAGAAGCAAGCTAGAGATAATGAGGTTAGTTCAATCAGGGAGGATGAGGCCCTGTTCTAGCAGTTGAGGTGTGAAAATCAGAACCAGTTTCTCCTCCCTTGGGTTTTCACACCTCAACTGCTAGAACAGGGCCTCATCCTCCCTGATTGAACTAACCTCGTTATCTCTAGCTTGCTTCTTGCTTGCATATATATACCTGCCTCTGGAAATTTCCACTACTTGCATCCGACAAAGTGGGTATTCACCCATGAAAGCTCATGCTCCAAAACGTCTGTTAGTCTATAAGGTGCCACAGGATTCTTTGCTGCTTTTACAGATCCAGACTAACACGGCTACCCCTCTGATACTTGGGAAATGAGATAGATCTAGGTCCAATCTGACCACCTCTGAAACATACCACTAAACATGTTAGTAGTGTAAGGACATAACACTTAGCAACAAGTCCTGTTAAACAAGAAAAATAAGGGCTATTTGATGGCAGTGACCTTTTTTAATCTCTAAAAGGAAAAAACTGCTACCTTGTTACAACCAGCTAACAGACCTGCTTTGGAGGCTTACCCATCATGCAATCTCAGCAATAGTCTTTGTGGAGTTTATCACCTTCACAGAAATCCTTGCAGACTATTGACAAATTTTGCAAAGTATGCTGGATATTTATATAACATAGGGGACATAAATGCCTTTGACAAATTTTATCAGGTTCACCAGCAGTAGACAGAGTAGTCATATGTTCCCATTGTCAAGAAAACTTAACTCCAAAAATAAGCATAAGTTCTCAAAAATTATCCTGTGCACTAGATCTTGTCAAGGTAGGAAACAAACCTGAAGTTACAAGAAGGTTTTGGAAATGATGTGAAAAACAAGTGTTAAGACTTTAAAATCAATGAATTACAGCTATTATTTCTAAGAGGCAATATAGCCAAAACAGCTTTTCATAGAGTTTAAGACCAAAAGGAACTATTCGATCATCCAGTCTGACATCCTGTATATCACAGGCCATTCAATTTCATCCAGTTACCTCTATATTGAGTGCAATAACTTGTGTTTGGCTAAAGCAGGGGTCGGCAACCTTCGGCACGCAGCCATCAGGGTAGTCTGCTGCGGGCTGCGAGACATTTTGTTTACATTGACCGGCCACAGGCACAGCCCCCTGCAGCTCCCAGTGGCCGCAGTTCACCATTCCCGGCCAACGGGAGCCGTGGGAAGCGCAGCCACCGCTTCCCACAGCTTGACCGGGAACGGCGAACCATGGCCACTGGGAGCTCAGGGGTTCCATCCGCCGGCTCCTGCCAGCCGGGATCCCGGCTGCTGGACCCGCTCAGCCCGCTACCGGTCTGGGGTCCCGGCCCTGCCCACATACAGTGGGTATCTACCTTCTCCCTGGTTCTGGCCTATTCTCTTCCTCTCTCTGCACTGAGCTGAGGGTTGGAGTGCACTGAGCACAGGGCTGGGGGTGAAGGGTCTGGCCAGGAGCTAGAATGAGGGTTGTTCAGCCAATTGCTCAGACAAACAAGTTTGTTTACATTTGCAGGAGATAATGCAGCCCGTTTCTTGTTTACAAGGTCACCCGAAAGTGAGAACAGGTGTTCTCCTGGCACAGTAACTGGCGTCGCAAGATATTTATGTGCCAGATGTGCTAAAGATTCATATGTCCCTTCATGCTTCAATCACCACGTGTCCATGCTGATGATGGGATCTGCTCCATAACGATCCAAAACAATACAGACCAATGCATGTTAATTTTCTTCATCTGAGTAAGATGCCACCAGCAGAAGGTTGATTTTCTTTTTTGATGACTCAAGTTCTGTAGTTTCTGCATTAGAGTTTGTTCTTTTAAGACATCTGAAAGAATGCTCCATACCTCGTCCCTCTCAAATTTTGGAAGGCACTTCAGATTCTTAAACCTTGGGTTGAGTGCTGTATCTATCTTTAGAAATCTCACATTGGTACCTTCTTTGCATTTTGTCAAATCTGCAATGAAAGTGTTCTTAAAATGAACAACATGTGTTGGTCATCATCAGAGACTGCCATAACATGAAATATATGGCAGAATTCAGGTAAAACAGAGCAGGAGGCATACAATTCTCCCCCAAGGAGTTCAGTCACAAATTTAATAACTCATTATTTTTTTAATGAGTGTCTTCAGCATGGAAGCATGTCCTCTGGAATGGTGGCTGAAGCACTAAGGGGCATCCGAATGTTTAGCATATCTGGCACCTTGTTATGCTGGCTACAAAAGTGCCATGTGAACACCTGTTCCCACTTGCAGGTGACATTGTAAATAAGAAGCGGGCAGCATTATCTCCCGTAAATGTAAACAAACTTGTTTGTCTTAGTGGTTAGCTGAACAAGAAGTAGGACTGAGTGGACTTGTAGGCTCCGAAGTTTTACACTGTTTTGTTTTTGAGTGCAGTTATGTAAAAAAAACCAAAACCCTACATTTGTAAGTTGCACTTTTACAATAAAGTGATTGCACTTCAGTACTTGTATGAGGTGAATTTAAAAATACTATTTATTTTGTTTATCATTTTACAGTGCATATATTTGTAAACAAAAATAATAATATAAAGTGAGCACTGTGCCCTTTGTATTCTGTGTTGTAATTGAAGTCAATATATTTGAAAATGTAGAAAAACATTCAAAAAAATGTAATAATTTTCATTTGGGTTTCTATTGTTTAACAGTGTGATTAAAACTGTGATTAATCGCAATTAATTTTTTGAGTTAATCACGCAATTTAACTGTGATTAATCGACAGCCCTAAGTCCATTATATATAGCCGTTTGGGACTCTCCTCTGTTTGCCCACATTGAAAGTAATCAGGACATGATCACTAGTCTCAGGCAATTACCATCTTCCAATCCAGCGATTAGTTTATCTTTATTCATCTTAATTCATGAATACAGCTTTGTCCTAATCACTTCAGATATTGCCAAAACTCTCCCCCAGAGCCACACCGCATATGCAGAATCTGAAGTACACAGAGCCTTTTTTCTTTTAAGCAATATAGTGTATGTGAGTGGGAAATAATGGAAAAACTGCCCAAAACATCCAGCTATGGTGAAATTAGTGACTCCCAATAATCCTGATCCTACAAGCTGCAGCACAAGAGTAGACCCTTATACCAGCATAGAGTACTGTGGAAATCAGTGGGGTTCTGCATGGACCCAGGAGTCCTCCTATATGGAGCATATTGTGGGGTCAGAATCAGTTATTTTAGTCTCCATTTTTAACATACCAGGTAAGTTCCGGACATCCCAGTATTTAACTTTGATGTCTTTTACAACTAAAATATGGGTATGTTTGGGGCTGTGGGGAAATGGCTGGTAATGGATTTGGGCTTCTAGTGGCATCAGGAGGTTCTACTGATTAAACTTTCTTTTTCTGAATGTATCTTTAATTAAGATTTAAAAAAAATAAAATAAAACCCTTCCCAAGACCCTACCCCTCTATAAAGTACAGGGAGCCCTGAGGAGAAGTATAATGCCTCTCTGTGTGTGTAGGTGTGCTGTGATTGCTATTCCATCCTATAACTAGCACTACCAGAACACAGAGAACTCAATCCTTTGACGTGGGGGAGATAAGGAGGGGTAAGACCACTAAAGAAAACCAGACCTTGTTAAATTTAAGTACCATGTCTAAGTACTTTATTCGTTCTCCTTCAAAGCCCTATAGGATCATTTAACATTGACCCCTTTGTGTTAGAGGAGAGTAGCTTAAAACTACAAACTGTTCCTGTGATGGTCTCTGTGTGGCTGTACCAGCAAGGGACTCCCTCCCCGTGACCTTTGACCCCCCATAATCTGCATAGAGGAATGAGAGGCATTCAGTGGAGCAGGAACAGTCGTGAGCTGGGCTGCAGCCGGAGGAGGTGGACTTACAAACTAGCCTGCGAGAGGCAGGAGTTCCAGTCGGGTAGGAAAACAGCAAGCCCAGGGAAAAGGTGAAATGAACCCTTGGAAATGTCTGTGGCAGAGAATACATGAGCAAAGGACCAAAAGAGCTGCATGATTGTTGGACACCGGCCCTCTTAAAGTTTAAGAAATGGGCCAGACCTCAGTCTCCTCTCTGTCTGAGCAAGCCAGCGGTGAGTAGCCCTGTAAAGCTGCAAGCGAGCAAGCCACTCCGCCGGACTCCCCGCGGGGTGCTCGGTGCGCTCGGAACTGCTATTTTCTCAGTTGAAGAAAAGTCAGATTGCAGGGAGTGAAACAAGCTGCAGCGTATCTAATTCCCTTAGATGGACGGAACAGCAGCGCTGCACCAAATTCTTTGTCAAGAAAAAGTAGAATGCCTTTGGGGTTGCATGCAGCAGAGTTTGTCTTAAAGGCACAGGGCACTCTTTTCCTAAAAGGATGCCTTAGTTTGGTATTATTTGAATATGCCTTTATTGATTTAACCTTGGTTAGATCTGGAACTACCCTTTTTGAAAATACAAAGTTAACTTGATAATGATAGATATTTATAGCTCAGGGAATCACACATTCCTTACTGTTCTCTCTTTTTTTTTTAAGCAGAAACTGTTTGTCTAAGATGCAAGAAAAGGGTGCTTTTGTTGTTCTGCTTTGAAACATATAGAAAAGAACAGTATGCAATGGAGTTCTGCTGCCTACAGCGCTTCTTAATGCCTATTCTAAATGAATTAGCTTTGGTTTGATGCATATATTTCCTTCTCTGTTTTTTTCTGCTCTGCTTCCACAGAATACAAACACTGTCTAGCCATACCAAAGGTTTTTAATTCTGCACTAATATATATTCTCTTTACTCATCATTCATTTGAATTTTTTAAAAAGCCATCAAGAAGGCACAACTGACATGTAACCAAAGAGTGTTTCTCTGAAAACATTAACAGGCTCTCTCTGAGTTGCAATGCACTGTTTCTTTCCTCTCCCCCGCTCCGCCCCTGCAATTTTTTGTTTTAAATTAAAAAAAGAAAGGAAGGAAGGGGACCTCTGGCACTTATCCCAGCAGTACGGATAGAACCCACCCATCTGTTTGCTCTTGGCTCTCTTACATTTTATGCGTAAGCTGACTATTTATTAAAAGAAATAACATTAGTGGAATTTTTTAAAAATTTTGGTTGTTTCCAAATTAACTTTTTGAAGATTAATACTATATATTTGATATTTTGGGGCAGAAGCATGTTGATATAACCTGGTGTGTTTTAGTTACTGAACAAAAGATCAGCTAACCCCAACAATAATAAAAGAGAAGGGAATGTAGAATCTAAATGAATACCAGCAAGGTTTGAAATTTCCAGTAAAAACGTCACTGTGCTCAGAGCTTTTTCTTTAACACTTCTTGTCATCGTTTAAAATAAGCAAACAAAAACTGTGGCGAGGCTGACCACTCTGTATACTTTGCATTTCTTTCCAAGTGTGTTTAGTGACACTGATACGGAAACCTTTTGCAAATCAAGAGACTATACATCAAACTCTCTTTTCCCTTCTTTACTGTCAGTTTATTCATGGAGCTGTGGGGTATAAGAGAACATTTTTATGAAAATATGGAGGTTTTCTGGAAAAGTATATCATGTTGCAGATGGTACAGTTTTCAGTTCCCACCATGCATGAGCCTAGTAAAATTATCGGTGTATGAAAACTTTGATTATTCCTTCTCTTGACCCACTTCATCTTCTATGTCAATATGTTAGAGAAATGTGGCTATATTTTTAAAGGTTTCACCCAACAGTGAACACATTAGAATTTCATCAAGGTAGCTGTTGTTAGGAAACAAATTTAAGGAAACGGAAGCCTTAGATAAAGTTTTTGTTAAACTTCCTTTACAAAAACATGTTCAAAATGTTATGTGGAAATCTGTGGTTAGGGGACGGAGTTTGTATATCTTGAAACATGTTACTTGTGTCTGTATTCTCCAGGGTACACAGTAATGAAGAATAATTGTACTGGTTTTATAACTAATTAAAAAAATCTCAGAATCTTCTTTTAATTGAAAACAGCATTTTCACTTTGGAGCAACAGAAGAAAACCAGCTGGACAATGTACATTTTGAGGGTACTTTGTGGTGCTCCAGATGAGTTATGATAATTGTGAAAATTTTAACTGACAAGCATACTGTCCTTATGATTCCTGAGTTAGAGGTAGCCTTGTCTGAATACTCTAGTAATATAACTTTGATGCAGCTTTCAGAAAGTTTCACAAAACTGCAGTAAGCTTCTGAAAATGTCTAGGAAGTATATTCTCAGCAAGAAACCCTTGAGACAAATGTGGGTGGGTAGGTCCTATAGAAAAACAGATGCTATCTAGTCTATTTGATGCTTAAAAAGTCATAAGCTTTTGGGGCCAAATCCTGTTCCACTGAAGTCAATGAAATGACTTCTTCTTGACTCCATTGGAGCTGGGTTGCCCCCTCATGAATAGACAGTCCAAAAATCTTCGTTCAGTTTGGCATACCTGCCAGCCACAAGCTGTATAAGCCATTGACAGTTGCTAGAGATTAGAGAGTTAAAGGAAAGCTTTACTGTTTATACACAGGGCTGCAAATCTGTTTTAGTGCTAAGGAATCAATAGGGCATTCAGACCCTTAGCCAACCAAGCAAAAGCAGCTGTGAAAGAGCAAACCCAGGCCTGGGGCTACAACCAGGTTGCCAACCCTCCAGATTTGTCCTGGAGTCTCCAGGAATTAAAGATTAATCTTTAATTAAAAAGATTATGTCATGTGATGAAACCCCCAGGAACACGTCCAACCAAAATCGGCAACCCTAGCTCCAACCTCTTTCTCATCCAAGCTAACATTTAGGATCTGATTGTGCAGTCTGATTTCCTAGTGCGGACTGTTGTCCCTGTGTGGCGTTAAGGGTCCAGCATTTGGGCACCAGAGGTCTGAACTACAGGATCACATTTCAGAATTGGGGCCTTAGATTTGCTCAAGAAGCAGAAATTTGTTCAGTACAGAAAAAAATTAAAATGAAGGTTCCAGGGGGTTCTTGCCCAGAAAATGGGAAGTATCAGTTGTAATGTCCTACATTTTTGATTATTTATTTTAAGTCGGAAGATTTTTTTTTAAAGGGGGTGGGGAGAAGACCCTGAAAAGTAAGTTTGTTTGGTTTTTATCTGGAAATGTGTGTTGGAAATGCGTAGGCCAAGAAAGGAGGGCCCCACATCAATTCTGAGTGTTTCCCAGGAGTGTCTTGCAAGATCAGGGCCTAAACCTAAAACCAGAGGTAGCATCAATTCTGCAACAGGTTGCCCTTTCCTGTCTGTGTACAAAGTTTGCCCTTCCATGTCCGTCTTCCATCCATACCATATCTCCCAAACCTCCATCCTCCTGTACAGCGATGCTCCCTAGCACCTTACGTTAACTAGACATTGGCAGCGAGAGAGAAGACTATTTTGGACATCAAACTTGCTACAAAAATAAAATCACTTGCTGTGGCTCTGACTCAGCAAAGTACTTAAGAGTGACCTTAAGGGGACTTGTTTAAGGTGACACACCTTTTTATTTATTTATTTTCTTAAACTGCTCACTATTTTTTCTTTGCATAAATATATCTTCCCTCCTGTAACTTTAGTGTCTCTTTCCCTCTGGTTAGCTTATTTCTTTTACTTTTTCTTGTCAGTAAGGGCCTATTTCTGCTCTCATTGATTCTGTTTACACACATTGCCTTCACTGGTGTAAAAGAGAGGAGAATCGGATCTGGAATCTGTTCTTTCCCCTAACCCAGAGGCAGTCAAACTGCGGTCTGCAGACCACTGGCAGAGCAGTTGCTGGCTGTCTTTAGAGAGCTGGCTGGTCACATGGAGCTGGCTGCTCCACCTTTGCTCCAGCTGCTCAAACACATTTAAAAGGTTTTGCTTCTTCCGTGTAGGCCCTTGCTCTAGTTGTGTCAAGGATGCTCTGTAAATGTGAATGGTAGAAAAAGTGGGCAGTGCAATTGTAAAAGGCGAGGGGGACAGTGGGTCCAGTAGACAACCTCTGTGTTGAAACGTTTCCCACACGGTAAAAGAAGTTTGAGAACATCCTGCCTTAGTTCCTCCTCTCTGATCTTTCCCCAGGCCTGACAGGACTTGCCAAATCGGCACTCTGAGTGGTGTTCAGGGACTTAACTTTGCACTCAAGAGCTGATCAGTGCAACTATCACTTCTGCTTTCTGCCCAGCAGATCAGTGGCTTTCAAGAGGGAGAAGAGCTGCTGAGCACTGATGGGAAGCAGCTTTTATAAGTAGTTCTTGTATTGCTTGGTGCCAGCCACTTAGTACCATGAGGCTGGAGACTTCTCAAATGGAAGAGCGGGAGTCGCACTGGGAATGTAGCACTCAAAAGCCCTTATCCTGGAGCTGAAAAACTATAGCCCATTGGATCCTGCTATTTGTTGAGCTTGGCATTCTGTGCAGGCATTATCACGGGTCAAAAGTTAACTTGTTTCTCAGCCTGCTTATTTTTATCTCTCTTGGGGCCAGGGGCTTCCTGTTAGTTGACACAGCAGTCACATCTTTTCCTATGGCTGGCCAGAGAACTTGCAGCTTGTCTTGACCAGGCACCAGCAATTTTTTTTCAGAATGCAATGGAAAAGATGGTCTTTGTTTCTGCGAAAGAACAAAGCTAGGTATCAATAAGCAACCCAATTAGATATTGAGTGTCTCTGAAAGCTGTGTAGACAAAGCCTATGACGCAGGGCTGAAACCTGGCTACTGGTGTGCCAGGAAAGCTGGCTTTAACCATGTCATAGCTTTTGAAATTTTACCCTACATCTCCCTTTTTTTTTTTTTTTTTTTTTAGTATCTCCAAAATGCATATAAAAAGGTAAAGACACATATTAGATGTTCATACTTTTTAAGGCCAGAAGGGACTATTAGATCATAACCTGGTCTTCTAAATAACACCCAGTTACCCTTACACGTGGTAGTGACCTACGTCATTTTTGAAAATGAGACTTAGGAACTGAAGTCAGTTAGGTGTGTTTGAAAATTTTCCCATCATATTTTATATTGCAGTGTTCTGGTACTGCAGTCCATTGAGTACGGACATACATTCTGGAAATGTCCAGTGCATATTTTGTTCAGAATGTTTGATTCTCCTTTAGAGGATGTGTGTGTGTGTTTGGGTTTTTCTTTTGTTTTGACTTTAGAATTTGTGAGGACATTTTAAAGCTCATGAAAGTAAAGGACTCAGTGCTGATTTTGAGCCAGAGGGATTGCAAGCATGCACATCGCAAGGTTTCTCCCGTTAACTCTGCCAATGTATCCGAGCCCCAAGCCTCAACAAGCTTGCAATTCCACTCTGTAGCTCTTGCACACACAGCCTGTTAACTGTGCTGGATTTTGTGTTAATTTTGAGGTATGGACAAATGGAAATTAGAATGTGACCACAAAACTCATTTTCCTTTGCCAACTAAGTTGAGATTTCAACCCAAGTCTTCAGAAGTGAAAGTCATTGCTTCCCTTCGGTTTTGAACTTTGGCACACACATCTGGTTTTTTACCTGAAAGAAAGATGCTATCTGCCTTGCTGTTTAAGAAAAACTGCACTTCTGAAACATTCTTTTCATTCAACTCTTTTTTTTTCAGCCATAAATAAACCCGATTGGACTTCAAGTACAGTAAACAACTTTTCCATTTTTTTCATTCTTATGTCTGGAGTCACAAAAGAGGTGCAGCATAAGAATACAACTAGGAAGGCTAATAGTTTTGTTGTGAATATGAACAATAGCCGCCACTATGCTGATGTGAACCAAGTTTTAAACAACACAGGATCGGTAGGATTTTTATCTTAATTTTTTTCCCCACAGGACCAAACAATGGGAAATTTAGGATTGTGCCCTCATAGTACTCAGGCTATGGGTACATAATAGACTGTGCCTGTGTTGGCATAGCTATGCTGTCAGAGCCCCTTAGTGTAGCCTAAGTGTACATTGACAGAAGGAATTTTTCTGCCTGTATAGAAACACCACCTCTCAAAAAGACATGAGTGATACTGTCAGAAACAACCCTCTGTCAGCATAGCTGTGTCTACACTGGGTTTTTTGTTGACATAACTGTCAGTCAGGAGTGTGTTTTCTTCACACCCCAAACAGACACATCTATGCTAGGATAAATTTTAAGTGTAGACCAAGCCTGGGAATTGGAACTCTATCCTTTTTTTGTCTCTTGCACTGTACCCTTATGTAATTATGGATAGGGCCCTACCATAATTCAGGACCATTTTGGTCAATTTCATGGTTGTAGGATTTTAAAAATTGTAAATTTCATGGTTTCAGCTATTTAAATCTGAAATTTCATGGTGTTGTAATTTTAGGGGTCCTTACCCAGGAAGAAGTTGTGGAGAGGTCACAAGGTTATTGTAGGGGGGGTTGTGGTACTGCTACCCTTACTTCTGCGCTGCTGTTGGCGGTGACACTGCCTTCAGAGCTGGGCAGCTGGAGAGCAGAGGCTGCTAGTTGGGAGCCCAGCTCTGAAGGTAGAGCTGATGCCAGCAGCACAGAAGTAAGGATGGCATGGCATAGTATTGCCACCCTTACTTCTGCACTGCTGCTGGCGGGATGCTGCCTTCAGAGCTGGGCACCCAGCCAACAGCCACTGCTATCCGGCCGCCCAGCTCTGAAGGCAGTGCAGAAGTAAGGGTGGCAATACCGCGACCCTCATAAAATAATCTTGTGACCCCCGCCCCCAGGCAAATCTCTTTTGGGTCAGGACCCCCAATTTGGGAAACACTGGTCTCTCCCATGAAATCTGTGTAGTATAAGGTAAAAGCACACAAAAGACAAGATTTCACAGAGGGAGACCAGATTTCAGTCTGTGG
The DNA here is from genome assembly GCF_016161935.1 of Mauremys reevesii. Classification (NCBI taxonomy): domain Eukaryota; kingdom Metazoa; phylum Chordata; order Testudines; family Geoemydidae; genus Mauremys; species Mauremys reevesii. Next base: position 103,397,835 of record NC_052625.1, on the reverse strand, counting down.
CTGTGTTTTTCCTGGACATGAATTTACAAGGGCCTAATTCTGGAGGAATGTATATCTAAAATGTAGGGAGACTACTGTTCTCAATTTTTACTGAATTTTAGCTTCCTTAGTAACATCAGTGAAAAGGTGATCAATTCTGATTATCTGGAGCTTTTGCATATATATGTGGATCTTGGTCTGAGCAGATTTGTTTGAGGTCTGAACCCCTTATGTTCATATGTTTATTAATCTTGACTTATAAGGGTCTAAATTTTTAAAAATGTACTGCAATTTTGGGTACCCAACTTGGCACTGATTTGCCAAGATTTTGAGCAGCCACAACTCCAGCTGACATCAGTGGGAGCTGCAGGTGCTCAGACCTGCTGAAAGAGCAGTACCTTTGTGTGTCAAATTGGGAAGCCAAAATTAAATACCCACTTTGAAAAATTTAGGTCTCAGTGCCCAAAGCTTTTTGCTGCCAGTCGAGACTAAAGTGTGAACAAATGGACTGGGAGACTGTGCAAAAAGGGAAGCAGAAATAGTGCTGGGAGAGACTGCAGTAACTTTCATACATGCCATGCTCTCCCTGAGCAAAACACTGCACAAAATGCCACAGCAGTTAATGTTGATTGGCCCCGAATGAACTCCTCTGCTGCAGCAATAACTCATTACAGATGAGGTTGCAGTGTTAAGCTGCAGTGGAAAGTAGGGGTTCTCTCTCTGCCGTGCCCGTGGAGGAATAACCACTCCACAGGAATGGCCAATGTATTTGTGACAAATGTAAGCTTAATGCCCTGCAAATCTCAACCCTAGTGTTCCCACCTTCTTTCACTTTGTGAGGCAGCTCTTAAGATGAGCTTGAATCCTTTCCATTTTGCTATGTAAGTATTCTGTACCATATTTACATTTCACTTTAGAAAAAACTGTTTTCATTACTTCAGCCCTTTCAGGCATGTGTTTCTTACCACTGCCTTCAACTGTGGATAATTTCATACCCTGATATTTGGTAATCCCTAACCACTAATCAGCTGTTTGCAGCATTAATCAGCAGCTTCCTGATTTACTACATTTAGAAAGAGAAAAGACCACCTAGTAAATTCAATACTGGCAAGGCTGAAAAATAAGATGAGTTGTCCAGTTTTCTGTAGAACTGCATTATCAAATGACCTTCCAGACGTTTCTATCAAGCCCAAACCCCTACAAGTTCTCAACTCCGCGCACATACCCCTCTTTTCAGTATCTAATGATAGATGGTTCTACTCCATAGCCTGCATCTCTCTCCAGTCACCATTCTCCTTCCTTTCTAGACACAGTTCCATAACTTTCGCATTGCTGAATAAACATTAATAGAGATCAAGTAATAATACCTGAGTCTTGTATGGCATTTTTCATCAGTAGATCTCAAAGCATTTTACAAACGAGGTATCATTATTTCCATTTTATAGATGGGGAAACTGAGTCACAGAGAGGCAAAGTTAGTTGCCCAAGATCACCCAGCAGGCAGGTGGCAGAGGCAGGAATAGAACCCGTGTCACCTGAGTCTCGCTCCTGTGTTCATTAGGCCACACTACCTCCATTGGCCCTCATCTCTTCCCTTCTAACTTTTTAGAATAACCATTATCATCAGTCATAATCCAGCATCTAAAAAACATCTCTCTGATCTTAGGATCTCCCCTGAGAGCTACTAAAATAGCATTATCCGGGACCAGGCTCGGGACTGAGTTCCAAAGCTGAGGGGCCCTCAAGGAGAATCATCTGCTCACTGCCTGCATTCCATTTGTACAAGAGGGCTCCAGATCATGTGCACTTGCTGACTGCAGCTGTGGCAATGTGGCATGGGAAGAGAAGGGGATTTTCATTTAAGTCATGTCAGGCCATTTAGAGAGAGAGAAATTTAAAAAAATCAGAGAACCTGGAGTAGGAGGGTGAGGAAAATCTGATACAATTAAAAACAAACCTTCTCCCCAAACCAAACACACACTGGGTTTGTTTTTTCCTGGGAGAAAAAAACAAAAAACCATTCACAGGTTTTTCATACCCCTACCCTCAAGTGAGTCCCACAATCCTCCAGTCAAGTGTTTGTTGTCACGTCTACTGCAGAGTAAGACAGCTGAGTCCAAACAGAACATGCTCTTCCTATACCGCTATCCTAAGTCTGGAATTATGCTCAGGCTCTGGAAGGCGATAAGTAACATGGGCAGGATATAGCACTGTTGCAGCAGGACTGGTAGTAGGAACTAGACATGCAGGGGTGTAACTGTGAACATCAGGTTGATTGCAGGGCATGAAAATAGCCTGCAAGTGTTTCCTCGCCTCCTCTGCCCAACCTCTGACCAGGATCACACAGATTGCAGCAATGGTTCTTTGTGTTATCTGAAACAATTCAACCTTCCCCATTCACAGTCAAACCATACAACTCTTTAGGAGTCCCAATCCATACTGGCAATAGGGGGTTACACTGTCACGTGGAGACTGTTTGCCAGGACACTTACTATATTTTGAATGGTTACCTGAGACTTGAATGGCTTACAGGCCTTATGCAAGCTCTCTGCTTAGGAATGGATTTCACCCAATTAACACAGCTTTCAATCCATAGGCCACTTGGGAACAAGAAAGTCAAAGATGACAGACTTGATCACTTTAATGTGTTTTCTCTGCTTAGAACAGCTATGACGGACAATTGTCAGAGTTGGAGGATTTGAAAGAAGCAGGCACCCAGACATCCCAGTCATAGTGTGGCAGGGCAGAGGGTCAGACTGCATAAAGAATATAATGAGAGAAAAACATTCAAAAAATGGTGAAGATCTGTGTGTGTTGTATTGGCAAGGGATTGGTTAATTGTGTACTGGCTAATAATATTTTCTATTATTTGACAAGTCAGGCAGCTCTGTAAGGTAAGGTAAAGCTGTTTGTGAGTGACATCCTTAAAATACTATTCATTGTTACATCAAAAGATGTAGACTAGAGCCCTGCAGCAGGACTGGGATCCCACAGGACCTGCTGTCGTAACAGCAAGAGTGGATAACCTACTTTGTCGCAGGCGGGATTGGGTGGGTAAAAAACCCAGACTGCAATAATTTGCAGGAAAACACTAAATCTTTTTTAATAAAGGTTTTCGTACTTAAATTTAAGCGAGGGATAAAAAAAAAGATTTGATATCTATTATAACAGGAATTAAAGTATTTTTACATGGTTTAAGCAAGATTTATTTTATTCTTTTAATGCTAAAAATTGTCTGAATTCCATTTTTATATATATGTAATAACTCACCGTTGTTTTTTGTTTTGTTTTTAGTAGCAATCTCTCTCGTGGGATTTGTGGGATCTAAGATTTTTGCAGGTGGGAGCGGGCTAAAAATGCAAGAAACAATGCGGGAGCAGGTGGGAGTGGAAGCGTGATTTAAAAAATAGTCCTGTGCAGGGCTCTAATGTAGACCGTGAACATTGTTTTGTTTTCCCATGATTGCCACTTCATCTGTTTATGAATTTGAACAGTGTTATTGAGTGGAATCGGGGGTATGGTACAGCTGTCCTAACACTTGAAACTGTGCTGAGAAAGCAAACTGTACACTGTAAGATCAACTTTCATCCCCCACAAAGAACATCGATTGTACTGATGCTGAGAGATGTTCACTGTGGCCAACAGGCCAAACATCAGCAGCAAAACTAATTGAGTAGAGGAAATTTCCCATTTGTATATTATTAAATCATTTTTGTATTTTCTGTGTCTGAATGCGCTGGGGTTTTGGTTTCAGGGTCATGCCTAATCAAGATCCAAGAACATTGCAGATGCGCTTGATATTGGTTGAAGGCTTGGGGTTTTAGCAGCACTTGTGCAAAGAATTAACATCACACAGTTTGTAAATATAAACAAATTACAATGAACATCATTCTTCACAAAATATGCGCAGGTTCTGCTAAGTATTTGTTTAGGATAAATAACTAATTTCAACAGCTAGAATGATTGTTCTGTGACAGACAATGAAATTTGATATTTTCACCATGACCAATCCATTACGTTTTCAGCTCAAGCCACGATTTGCCTGGGGTGATAGCTAGAGGCAGACAGGGACACTTTCGAAGTCCTAAGGTTTCTTATTAAATGGCTGTAGCTTTGGCTGAGAACTGAACCCAGTCTACTTATTTTTTCAATGACTCTTGACTGGGGTCAACCTCCATGGACAATGTGCCTGGGGTTTGTTACCCAGAACTTTAATGCTGCCATCTGATATATTGTAAATATTACAGTTCAACCATTTGTATTTTTGTTGATGAAGAAATAAGGCATCTCCCCTTTCTCCTTTGCCCATATATCTCTAGACCAAGGATGGCAATGCTGAACAATATAGAGCCAAATTGTTGTTTGATAAGAATATTGAGGGCCATGACCAAAGTAAGAGGGCACTTGTCATGAGGGAAGTTGGGTTGGATGTGCAGGAGATTTCACAGTGGGGCCACTTGTCATGGGTGTGTGTATAAAAAAAATAATAATAATAATAATTTTTTTTAACAGCTGGATTGGAGTCTCCTCCTTCACAATTCCATCTAAATTCAGTGCAGCCCACTTCATTCTTTTAAATTGACCCGCCATCTGTTTAAATTATATATCCCGACTCTGTGGCAGGGCAATATGATAATCCCCAGCGACCTGTTGCACAGTCTAATGCCTATTGGAATCTGGGGTGCACTGGATCGTCACAGTTCAGTGGAGACCATGCTGGGGCCCTACGTACATGCATCTGTGCTCCCAAATCAAACTTTGCAGGTACAGTAGCGAGTAAGAGACTAGGAGACACATTGGATGCTCTTCCCAAAACCTGAGTTCTCCCATGAGCCACCAGCTAAGCATCCCTGTATTTCCCATACATGGATTCTTATGTGACTTTTGGTTTCCTTAGCTCTATCATCTAATGAATCCTTACAGGTTTGTAAGCTGTAGTTAACCTCATAAGGGAAATTCAGAGGCCAGACCACTGCCGCTTCAGTAAGTACTCTACTCATTCATTGTCCTGTGGTGCATGGACAGCTCATGTGCTGTGTTAAAATATGTTTCCTGTTTTTTGCTAGGGACAATAGTGACTGCATTGTTTTTTGTTATTTCTGACCCGAATACCAGCCCTTCCTGCAGTATAACGTATGCAAAGCATGAAAATCATAACAAGCAACTAGCCCAGTATGAAACCTAATCTTCTATGTGTTTTGGTTTTGTTAGATGAGGGAATGCACACAATGACACTTTTCAGCACATGTTTATTAAACACATCTATTCAGTGAGACACAGTAAAGTAATTTAGCTCATGTAACCACTTAAAGTTGTTCTAATCTGTGATTTCTGGATTCTAGCTGTCTTTACTGGAAAAAAATAACCCAAAACATTTAATTGCCAAGAAATTATATATGTGTTATAATTTATTTCATTGCTAAGAGTTCTAGGTCATGCAGTTTTTTTCCTGTAAATGTATTCAATGTGTCTGAAGATTACTCGGTGATTCTTGAAGTTTTATTAATTTATTACACATTTGAGTGGATGAAAGTGTTGCTGCTTCTTCGAGTGCTTGCTCATGTCCATTCCATATTAGATGTGTGGGCTTGCCACATGCACCAGTGCCGGAAGTTCTTCCCTCAGCAGTATCTGTAGGGGACTGGCTCTGGCACCCTTTGGAGTGGTGCCCGCATGGCGTGGTAGAAGGGGTGCCACTGGCTCTCCCCACCCTCAGTTCCTTCTTGCCACCAGTGATGGTGCTGGAATGTCTGCTGCTTCAGCTAGTATTGATTTCTTCTCTGTTCTTGTGAACTTTGAAATCCTGTAAAATAGCTATACGTAGTTAGTAGTTTTGTTAGTTACATATAGTAGTAGTTCTCAAACTCTCCATTAGTCCCAAACGGGACCCAACTGGGGGTTGGGGCATGCCCTGGTCCCAAGGCTTTAAGCCCTGCGATCGCTGCAAACGGCCTGTGCCCATCAGCGATCCACATACCAGCTGCTGAAGGTGCTTAGCGAAAGGGCACAGAAGTGACAAGTGCCGTATTTGCAAGTTCTTCAAACCTAGGATGAAGAAGAAGCACGATATCTGTCTAAGAGTGCTCCTAATGTAGTCAGCACTCACTCCGGTACTGGAGCAGTGATCTGACTCCGCATCGAGCACCGTGGCCTCTGTGTGCATTGCTCCCCCGGCGCCATCCACAAACCAGCACCAGTCTCCCTCCATGGCTCTGGTCAAAAAGCTGAAAAAGACTGTGAGGGGAAGATCTCCTATCTCCCATAGGGAAAGGAGAGGGCAGTGGGAGAGCAAAGACCCGTGTTGGACAACTCAATATTCCCCTTGGGAAGATGGGCCCCAGCTCACGTCAAGCAGTGCAGCCCATCCCATGCCTTGCCTGCGACTCCAGATAGTGGTGCAGGCCCCGGCCAGCTTCAGGTGCCATCGACACCTGAAGCCCTTCAAGCAGCTCAGGAGATCCTGATGCTCCTGGTGCCACCCTCACCGGCTCCTGTGGTACCTTGCTCTCGGGGAAAACCCGTGTTGGGACTTATGTGTGTGTCCCCGCCTCAGCAGTACCATTCCCCAGTGAGAGGGATGTCCCACCAGCGTTCGCCCACCTGCAGCTGTCATGCTTTAGGACAGGAGAGGCCGGCTCAGCAGAGCCCTCTTCGGTCCTCGCACCAGGGGCACCGATTGAGGGACTCAAGGCTTGTACCTCGTACCTCGCCGGTAGATTGGTGCAGACCCTTTGAGGCATGCGCCACCCGGCAAGAACTCGGGGACTGGCCCCAACCATCTTCAAGGGCCCGGTATTGATCCCGGGACCGATCGGGCACCAGAGACTGCCAATCACCGGACGATCTACTCAGGACGATCTTCCTGGCAACCGGCTCGTAGTAGCTCCCGTCCCGCTCAACTTCCCAGTACTGGTCGAATAGCATAAGGCATGGATCACCGGGTATCTGACACAGATCAGCCAAATGCCGTCGGTCCCCGAGAGCCCAACCAAGACAGTCTCGCTCAAACAGATCGGCTTTGAAATGCAGTGACTGGCAAGAGCCAGTCGGACAAGAGCCACCCGCTCAGCCCAATCCTGGTCACCCGGCATCAACCGCTCCGTTGGTGGCTCCAGCTAGGGGCGAGATTCCCTGACTGCGGGAAGCCCAGTACTGACGGTGCCGACTACATTATCAACACCAAAACCTGTCCATGGTGCCAAGCGCAGTGGCTGGTGCCAGGGTAGCCATAGAACCCTTGGGACTTCGGTGTTCTGTCAGCCGGGGCACAGGGGCTGCACCACGCAGCTCCCGGAAGCCGCGGGATGGCCCCACTCCAGCTCCTACGTACTCCGGGGGTCCATTGGGAGCTGCAGGGGCGGTGCCTGCGGATTGGGCAGTGTGCAGAACTGCCTGACCACGCCTCCGCATAGGAGCCGTAGAATGGACATGCCACTGCTTCCGGAAGCTGCTTGAGGTAAGCGCCATTGGTAACCTGCACCCCTGAGCCTCTCCCTGCACCCCTGAGCCTCTCCCCACACCCCAACCCCATGCCTCAGCCCTGATCCCCCTCCTGCTCTCCAAGCCCCTCGCCCTGCCCCAGCCCAGAGCACCCTCCTGCACCCCAAACCTCTCATCTCCAGCCCCACCCCAGAGCCTGCACACCCAGCTGGAACCTGCACCCCTTCCCGCACCTCTGCCCCAGCCCTGATCCCCCTCCTGCCCTCCGAACCCGTTGGTCCTAGCCCAGAGCACCCTCCCACATCCCAAACTCCTCATCCCTAGCCCCACTCCAGAGCCCGAACCCCCTCCCGCACCCCAGCCCCAATTTTGTGAGCATTCATGGCCTGCCATACAATTTCTATTCCCCGATGTGGCCCTGGGCCAAAAAGTTTGCCCACCCCTGCACTAAGCAGAAATAAATGAATTAAGCTCAGGAATTTTTGTCCCCCTTCCTCTCAGCTACCCTCCCCCATTCTGTCCACCAGGGCTAATAATTTTGTATTAGGGCTGTAGATTAATCACAGTTAACTCATGAGATTAACTCAATAAATTAATTGTGATTAAAAAAATTAATTGCATTCTTAATAGAATACCAATTGAAATTTAATAAATATTTGTGGATGTTTTTCTACATTTTCAAATATATTGATTTCAAGTACAATACAGAATATAAAGTATACACTGCTCACTCTATATCATTTTTTTAATTACAAATATTTGCACTGTAAAAATGATAAACACAGGAAATAGTATTTTTCAGTTCACCTCATACAAGTACCATAGTGCAATCTCTTTGTTGTGAAAGTGCAATTTACAAATGTAGGGTGTGTTTTTGGGTTTTGTTTTGTTTTTTTGGTTACATAACTGCACTCAAAAACAACAATGTAAAACTTTAGAGCCTACAAGTCTACTCCATCCTACTACTCGTTCAGCCAATCACTAAGACAAACAAGTTTGTTTACATTTACTTTCAGAAGACATTGTCTCCTGCAAATGTAAACAAACTTGTTTGAGTGATTGGCTGAAAAAGAAATAGGACTGAGTGGACTTGTAGGCTCTAAAGTTTTATTTTTGAATGCATCGTTTTATTTTTGAATGCAGTTATTTTTTGTACATAATCCTACATAGTTAAGTTCAACTTTAATGATAAAGAGGTTGCACTACAGTACTTGTATTAGGGGAATTAAAAAATACTATTTCTTTTGTTTTTTACGGTGCAAATATTTGTAATAAAAATAAATATAAAGTGAGCACTCTACACTTCGTATTCTGTGTTATAATTGAATGTTCAATATATTTGAAAATGTAGAAAACATCCAAAAATTTAAATAAATGGTCTTCCATTATTATTTAAGTGTGATTATTCATGATTATTTTTTTAATCACGTGATTAATTGCGATTAATTTTTGTAATCGCTTGACAGCCCTATTTTGTATATTAAACATCTCTCTCTCTTCTGGCCTCTCCACCCCCATACAGGAAATCATTGTAAAAACCAGCCTCAGAAAACTGCAAATGAGAACAAATAGAGGAGGTCCCCTATGAGATGAATTCATCATGGTGGATGAATGAGGCCTGGGTTAGCCTGTAAATTAAACTCTTACTCTGAACAGGCACTGAGTTAATTTTCCGATGGGAAAGCTACAGAAGACTCTTACTGCCTGCAGTCATAGGTGCTGGAACAAGGGGTGTTGGGGGTGCTGCCATATATTTCCATCATATACAAGGTTTACAATTTGGTTGAATAGGCTCTTAGCACCTCCACTATACAAATTGTTCCAGCACCCCTGCCTGCAGTCCAGCTGATAACTTAATTAGGCAGCAGCCATCTCCAGCATAATTGGTAACCTATTTCTTCACCCTAAAGGGGTGTTTCAGGAGATATAAAACCAGCAACAGGGAATGTTTCAAGCCTTAGGGGACTCTTCCTCTCTGCAGACAGTGATGAGAGAGGTGTCTGATAGCACAGGGTAGGTTAGTTTAGCCTTGTCCATCTCCTGTGAGGATTGATACTTCTGGGCATAGAATTCTCATCACAGTCCTCCCAATTGCATTTTCCCCTGTCCTTTTTGTATTGCAAGCCCCACACTTGGAGGAACAGAAAGAAAGAGAGGAAATTTAGTTAGTGGTTTCTAAAACAAAACAAAACCACCAGACAAACTTAGTTCAGTATTGCACAAAAATACCAGCATGTGTAGAACATTTTTATTGGCTTAGGCAGTTACTTGTAAGCACAGATGTCAGTGAGGGGAAAATCTGCAAATCTAGATAGGAGGCTGCAAATCTAGATAGGCCAATGCGGGCTGCGGGAAGCAGCGGCCAGCACATCCCTCGGCCCATGCTGCTTCCCGCAGTCTCCATTGTCCTGGAACGGCAAACCACGGTCAGTGGGAGCTGCGATCAGCCGAACCTGTGGATGCTACAGATAAACAAACCATCCCAGCCCACCAGCGAATTTCCCTGACAAGCAACATGCCAAAGGTTGCCGATCCCTGTGCTAGAATCTACTGAAGTATGGGTCTTATGAAAACTATATGCTATTTCTCAAAGTATTCCCTTACCAATATTTGTGGGTTGTTTTTTTTTTTTAAAGGTAGAATTCTGCTAGCAGCAACAGTGCTTAAACATCCTTGTAGAGTGAAAAATTCTGCTTCCAACTGGACAGAATCTTAATATGTACAGTCACTAGTCATCTCTGTCTGCCAAAATTAAGCTCCATGAAAGGGACTGGGATATGGAATAACTGGATTTTATTTCACTCTGTGTTATGGACTCTCTCAGACCATAGGAGAGAGTCCAATTGCTCAGTAAGGCGGTATTCTGAAATGATGTACTTTCTCCAGTCAGTTAAAAGCTCTTGCTTCTTCAAGGTACTTCAGTGTAGCAGTAATACTGTGCACACATATGAATATCTGGAAACCCTTCACAAAGTGGGTCAGTGTTGTCTTCTGTTTTAGAAACTGATAGATGGCAACACTTAAAAGGACTTGCCCAAGGTCACACAGTGAGCCAAGAGCAAAATGACAACTAACCACAAGTCTCCTGGGCCATAGTCCAGTGGATTAACCACTGGCCTATTCAAACTGCACCTTGTTATGGAAGTGCTATACATGTTGTGGACTTGAAAGAAAACTAAGGCCTTCAGAGCAAAGGGCCAGAAAATGAGGATGAGTCAGATATTGTATCTGGTCACAGAAAGTGACTTAGCTTTCTTTTGATATCATTCTGAGATGGTTTCCACTATAGTTAGAATGTAACATTATGCTTGCCAAAAAAACCAACCAAACAAATTTTTTTAAATGCAGTATTATTTTATATCTGATTATATTACAATCATTTGAACTGTGTACAGGAGGCAAACAGATGTTTATATTCTGAAACCTGAACTGTTTCAAATATAAATCCATATTTGGATCTTTATATATACTGTGTGCCAAGTCTTATTCATAAACCTATATATGCTTGTAAAAGTATTTCTTGGAGGGTAAGGCCCTTCTTTAAAGCCAGTTTGTAGGATATGGAGTTCACAGCAACTAGTGTAACTAGAAGTTCTCATCTAAACAGTCCTTATGTTAAATTATGTTTTTCTGTACCCTACTGCTTCGCCAGGAAGCCAGCATTCTGTTAATGCGTGTCACAGATGGGAAAAGGAAACTGCACAGTTGTTGCTGTAACCACTGAAGAGGAGATTTAGATTTAAGAGCCTTCATTGAGTGAGTCATAGCTATTGACTTGTATCATTTGTATAGGTTTCTCTCTTTCCAGATACAGTATTTACCAATTTTTGACAATATTAGAATATTGATCATAAAACTTACAGGTTTAGTAAATAAAACCCTACTACCGTTATCTTCCTGTAAATGCTAAAGAAAGTATTTAACGTGCTTTTTTTAAACTGATATAAGAAAACATGAGTTTTTGTTTTTAATTTTCCCGTTTTATAAACCTCCCTTTTAGTACAATGATGCCTTAAAAGTTACAAATAAAACAAAATTACATTTTGTGCAGTTTTTTGATTTTACAAAAAGTAAAGAAGAAAAGAAAGTTGAATATTGATCTGTTTGTCTCAGCCTGAGTGTAGGTTAGAGAGGGACGCTAATGGTAGTGATGGAGCTGATTAGGCAGTGAAAAGTTCGGATTGTGAACTTCAGCACTTGTGTGTTGCGGGTTTTCTTCCCCCTCAACTATACTGAATACAAAGAGTATGGGACAAATTCTGCCTATTGATTTCAGTAAAGTTCCAAAGATGAGATTTATTTGGGGGAGAGGAAAGGGGGAGAAATCGTTCATTTTTAAAAATGCATTTGTGTTTATTTTCAGAATTCCACATTTGAACTAGTTTTGGTGTCAGTCAAAAACCAGAATAAAAATTCCCAAAATTTAATTGAAAATTTTCCCTTTATATTTTGAAATTTGACCAGCTGAATACAGGAGTAACTGAAAGCAGAGCGTGGCTCCAAGTGTCTGGCATTAATTGTAATTAAGTGGATTGTACATGTGTACCACTGTGCTGTCCTACCTAAGTATTAGCTGATGAATATTGATTGAGTGCAGAGGACACTATTCAGTGCTGTACAGAACTTATAAGGGAAAAACAGTCACCGCTCAAAAGAGTTTGTAATTAAAAATCTATCAACAACAATGTGATGTATTGAAACTGGATATAAAGGAAAAGAAATCACTTAAATTATAAAAGGTTTCCTAGCCCTGCTTCCAGAGCTAGGGGGCTCTGAGAGAAGCCATGTGACCTGAGTCGTCTTGGGTGACTGAAAAGAGCCAGACTGGGGCAAGGTGGGTTGCGTTGTGCATCTCTGCCTTAGGTAAGCAGCCTGGTGTGGGTGGGTGGCCTGGTCTACACTACATCGCTCAGGGTTGTGAAAAATTCTGCAGCATATGAAGTGTAGTTAGGTTGATCTAACCCCAGTGTAGACGTGGCTAGTTGATGAAAGAATACTTCCACCAACCTAGCTACTGCCTCTTGGAGAGGTGGATTAACTACATTGACAGAAAAATCCCTTCTGTCAATATGGAAGCATCTATAATGCAGCACATCTGCAATGCAGTCACTGTAGCAACTGTAGTGTAGACATACCCTTAGAGTTCTAGGTTCTGAGAAATAAAGTAGTGTTGCATTGCAACCTCCCAGAAAGTGTAGTTACGTTTTTCTCCCATTTCTCTGTACGTGTGCCATGAAAATAACAACCAGTTCAGATACAAATAACAGTGTGATTAGGAGATGGAACCACCATGTAGTGAAGCAGAAATACATTAATAAAATAAGCACTTCTGTAAGAGGTGGACTAACACTGATCGGTTATACTGTAGAAGATTGTGGACCAACTCAAGTGTTTGGGTCCTTGATGTCTTTACTCTCTTGATCTACAATACATGTTTTAATAGTAGTGGAGCTTATGGAGATTCCCCTTAGCCCAAGGAACATGTGGCGCCAGAAGATCTTCAGTTCTAGTCCTGCTGACAACTGCAATATCTTTGTGGCCACACTGGTGATGACTCGGCTAATAACTGTGAAGTCTTATATGGCCATGGAATTGTTACTGCATATCTGGAATACTGTGAACCCCAAGCATTCAAAAATTACGAGTCATGCCCCCCAAATCATGAGATTTTAAGGTATAAAGTTTGAAACTTTTTTTCTTTTGCCTCCTGCTTTTTTAACCTTTAGGAATCACGTTTTCCAGCTTTTCTTCACAGCCATGAGGGCTACAAATGTTTGTTTTTTAAATGAAAACTGAGATTCTCACACAATAGCATGACTTCAGGAGCTGAAACAACACCTAATATCCTGAAACTCACAATAACTTTTCAAGAGATGGCACCACTTGGACTATTCTGTTTAGTTTTATTTTACTATCATGATTTGGGACAGTAATTTTTGACTTTAAAAATAAACCCTTGACTTAATAACCAGTTTTAATTGAATATAGTTTTTTCCAGAGCAAGGAACTATTCATTGAAGGATGGTGTGCAACTTTTGATGCTCTTTTACCTGGCATAAGTAGCACTGTTGCAGTTTGTCTACAATAGAGGTTTACATTTGTGCAGCTACTCAGGGGGTACATCTAGAATGCAGCTGGAGGTGTAATTTCCAACTTGGGTAGATGTACAAGTGCTAGCTTTGGTCAAGCTAGTGCACTAAAAATAGCAGTGTAACCATCATGTCTCAGGGTTGGTCTACACTGCAAAATTAGGTCAACGTAAGCAACCTTGCATCAACCTAGTTGTGCATATGTCTGTACCTGAAATTTGTCTCTCACCGATGTAAGCTCTCCATTACGCTAACATAGTAACACCACCTCCCTGAGTGGCACTGAGCCAAAGTTGATGTGTGGCAGTAAATGCAGATCGAATGTAGATACTGTGTTACCTATGTCAGCCCTAACAGTCCTCTAGCAGCTGTCCCACAATGCTCAACACTGACTGCTCTGGTCACAATTGTGAACTCCACTGCCCTGGGGTCATGGAGACCAGAAGTCCTCCTTCCCTGTGAATTTTTGAAATGCCTTTTCCTGATTGTCCATCTTGGTGAGCACACCTATCAGCTCTTCATTGGTGTGGGCAACTGCCCAGCTTACTATGCTGCCTACATGCTCCAGGTGTACTCTGGCCTGAAATAGACAAGAGGTACTGGAGCTCCTGGCCAGGGGAGAGGAGACGCTGCTCAAGTACAGCACTGACCAGTCGTAGAAACGTGGACATGAAACTTCACCACACACTCACCCCTGCACTACTTGTTTCTGTCCCACCATGAATTGCCAAAACTTCCCAAAAGACAGTGCCCTGGATGGTGTGAGTTGCACACTGGGTGCACTGCACTGTGCATCAACACAAGCACTCCTGCCTAGTACGCGCAGTGCCAACGCAAGGAGCCAAGTATGCGCGCGCATAAATGACATATAAACTGTGGCAGCTTTGGGCCATTGTAATTTGCATCGGCAAAGTTTGTAGTGTAGACATACTGTCAGATGGGATTGTACCAGAGGTGAAAGTAAGCTGGTCCGGTCTGGCGTACCGGTAAGAAAGTGCCGACCGTACCGGCTGGGCCACTGATGAGGCAGGGGGGCAAGAGGGGCAGCTGCCCCAGGGCTCCAGTGGTGATTTAAAGGGCGCAGGGCTCCCGGCTGCTGCTTCTACCACCGCCCCTGTGGCCGGAGCCCCGGGCCCTTTAAATTGCCGTTGAAGCCCCGGGCAGCACAGGCCAGGCAGCATTGAAGGGCTGGCTGGGGGATTTTGGCCCGAGGTCCTGCCCCTTCTGGGGGCTCAGAACTGCACCCCCCATACCTTGCCCAGGACCCTGGCCACCCTGCATACTGGTAAATTACTTTCACCCCTGGATTGTAGACAGGTGACTAGCCTGTCACACTACCCTTGCTGCTACGGCTACACTCTTAATTTTTAGCACTGTAGCTAGCACCACCAGGTCTACCCAAGCTAGATATTACACCTTCTACCTCCAGTATAAGACATAACCTTAAGTAAAAAACAAAACAAAACAACTTCTATCTTACTGTACTGTGGCCTCTGGCTGTCCAGGTCACTAACCTTTTTACACTGAAATATCTTAATTCAAGAAAGCACTGCTCCGGAAAGGATCAAATATAGTTAAACAATGCTACCCTTTTGTCCTTTCTGCAATAACAAAATGGATTGTTGCATTACATTGCCATCAGGTTAGAAACTGTTTGTTCACCGTGGTGTTGTTTGCAGGGTTCTGTGTGGGTAAGGCAGGATTTTGTGCGTGGTGAAGGGGTGGTATAGAATGGCACACTGCAGTCTTTGGGGGCAGCTCATGTGGTGCAAATTGCCATAATTTCCTTGTGTTTGTCACTCATTAGGGATGGAATGAAATGAAGCCTGAGCGCAGTGTTTTAAAATGCAGAATGTGTGTGTTGAGCAATGTGTGCAAGAATGGGAGGGAAGTTTGAGAAATTACAAACATTTTCCAAGCTACAAAAGCAGTGACTTCACCTTCCTCAATCCTTTTCATTTAAAAAATGTCACCAACCACTCCTTAAAGCACTGGAAAGAAGCAGTCATTTATAAGCTGTTTTGTAAATGTTCTTTTCAAAAATAATTGTTAGCTTTTTTTATGTCAAAACATGCTTTTATATCAGAATCTAATTACTCGTCAGCTGTGTTCAGCCTGCGTAGTTTTGTGTATGGAATACATTTATCATTAGTTACCTGAAGGTAATTTTGGAAAAGATATTTTCTCGGTATGTGTTTGGGGGAATTAAATTGTAGCTGATTATTTGAAAGTTTCTGGTCAGTCAACGCTGTATGAAATGTGGTATTGGATGGGCTTTAAATATAACATAATAAGGGTAGCACTTAGAAACAGCTGGAAAAAGCTGTATGTTGCAAAATTAATACAGCCCAAAATTTCACTTGTTACTGTTAACACCTGGCTATAGTTTTCTTTCTGCTTCCATGAGCAGAGGGTCAAGATCATCCATGATGCACAGTCTCCATGGTTTTTTGTCTTCCTGCAAAAAGACTCCCCTGCAGTGTTTCCGCTACACTGTTTTTGAGGGAAAGGGGTGGGGTGGGATGGAGTGCAGTCAGAGAGTAGCTGATCTCCACAGTCTGCACATTTCCAAGTCAGTAATCTGGTCAGGATTTAAGGAGTTGATGAATGGCAACAGGACTCCTAAAGGAGCCATGCTGTCAGCTAGAGGGAAGGCCTGACAAGGTTGTTGTAAAGCGGCACAGGAGCCCCAGAGATCTCTTGCTTCTAGGTGTTGGCTACCCCTCTATTCTGCCTTTTTGTGTCTATCTTTTATTATCACAGCTTTACTAAGGTATTTTTAAACACACAACTAAATATTCAACTAAGACTTAGCTACATAATATTGTTCTCACACCTTTTCTTTGTCCTCAGTCATGTTCTATCACCCTACTACTAACTAGCCTGTAAGCTAAGGTAAAGAAGGAAAAAAAATCCAAATTCTACAATTCTGCTGCTATAGATTTTGTTGCAGAATCTACCCTTTGACACAGAATGGTGCGCCAAAATGTAAATTTCACTTAAATTAATTTCTAACCCTTTTGGTGGCGAAGTAAACCTTGTGTGACAGAAACAACAGTTTCCTGTAATATCTTTGGGAGATCTCATTGAATTAAGTTTAAATAGTTTTGGAATCCATTTTATTATAAATTCAAAGTTTTATGTATTGTCAGATTGAATGTAACTTCCCTAGGGGGCAGACAAACAATCCTAGAATATCAGGGTTGGAAGGGACCTCAGGAGGTCATCTAGTCCAACCCCCTGCTCAAAGCAGGACCATCCCCAACTAAATGTAAAGCCTAGGAAGTTTTATGAGCTTCAAAGGACAAATTTAAATATGCCAGACAAGAATGAACTTTTGGTCCAAATAGGGTGACCAGATGTCCCGATTTTATAGGGACAGTCCTGATATTTGGGGCTTTTCCTTATATAGAGGCCCCCCACCCCCTGTTCTGATTTTCCACACTTGCTATCTGGTCACCCTAAGTGCAAACAAAGTTAAAAGGGGGTTCCCAAGTAATCTCTAACCAGAGGCAAATGTGTTCCCTCTGGTTATGCAAGAACCCAGCTACGCCCTGAGAAGGAGATTGAGAACAGGTGATCAGTAGACAGAGTCCCAAGATCAAAGGCTCAAAAGCATAAAGGAGGGACTCACAGATTCATGGGGGTGCTTGTTCTGAGCTAACAGCTGTTATGATCTAGTTACCACAGAAAAACCCCTTGGGGGTTTGAAAAACGGGTTACTTGCTAGAGCCCTGGTTGGAGTTGGGGTGATCTCTGGTAAGCTTATAAGCATGAAGGTAGATTCTTGAATTGTTTTTAATGTGTTTTCTCTGTAATGCTTTCACCTTAAAAAATGTGCTGTGCTGTAGAAAGGGCTGTTGTGATAATTTATTGCAGCTGGCAATTACACTGTGTATAGCCTCTGAGGAGAAAGCAAAGTAGGCTTGTTTAGGCAGTCTGTCTTGCTGGTGAACTCGCAGCATAGGCAAGGAACTGTGCAGCCTGGAAAAAACCCCAGTCAGGAGGGAGAGACAAGTGTCTCCTCCCAAGAGAGGTGATAGCTGAGAGGCTGGGAGCCCAGAGTGGTTGCTAGTAGGCCTGAATTATGACACCTTGCAAATATTAATAGCGTGTTAATTCATAGTCTTGTTCTCCTGATTCCTCAGACAGCCTGAAATAATTGCTCTGAGAGGTGTGAGATGTCCCAGTTTATTTGAATGGCGTGCCCAGAACCCCAACTGTATCCAGCTGCCAGAACCTCTAGCTTCCCCTACCAACTTCTGTAATGAAGCTATCCATTTTCAATGCAAGATTTTGCAGCACACCGAAAATTAATAAATAATTATACTATAAAATAACAGTGAATATTGTTGTGATTGTTTTATTCATTTGCATATTTAATTCAACTAACCTTCCATTTTTATCTTGACTGAAGCTGCCACAAAATCTGCAGCCTATTACAGCTGAGTGCAGAATTCAAGCATTCAGAAGTCATGAGTCAGGCCCTAAAAATGACGATTGGCTTAAAATTCATGAGATTTTTTTAAAATAATTCATTTGGAGTTCTTTTGATTTGCCTAATGGCTTTTGAACTTTTAGGGTTTCCATTTTCAAGATTATCTAACAACCAGGAGGGCTAGAAACTTGCTTTTCATTTTTTAAATTAAAGCTGGGATTTTAATGTATTTGCATGACTCCAGGATTTAGAGCTTTAAGAAAAACATCAAATATCATGACACTTTCAATAAAATCATGAGATTGGCAATAATAGTTTGGCCAAAGTAGGTTTTAAATGATTATTGACATCTGTTAAGAAGATCCTTATTTTTTGTGTAAACATAAGTAAAACTTACTATCATTTAGAACTTATTTGAATAAATTTGGTGGAGGACTGAAATGGTTCCCAAGAGATTGCCAATGGGATACAGTGACCTCTAGATTGCCAGGTTTGAATCTGGCCCAGGTTGGTAATGACCAAAAGTTACCATCTGATGGCCGTTCAGTGGTCTATATTGGAGTGAGTGAGTGGTCTCTGACTGAATATACATGGTGACTTTCTGCAAGAGAGAGGCTCCCAGATAGGAGAGAAACACATTAAGGCTACATTACTGGAGGAAGATGAGCTGTTTATAATTGCGTTGCTTCAGTGGGTAGCTATCTTGGATTGCCAGGGTTGCCAATCCAGCACCAGGCTAACAGAAGCACTAAATTAACTTTTAAAATGTTAAAGAAAAGTACATAATTAGATTTTATTTTAGCCTAAAGCCCACATCAATATGTTAAATAAAAAGGAATACATTCTTATTATTACTTAGTGTTAGGGTGACCAGATGTCCTAATTTTTATAGGCACAGTCCCGATTTTTGGGTCTTTTTCTTCTTTAGGCTTCTATTACTCCCCACCCCTGTCCCGATTTTTCACATTTGCTGTCTGGTCACCCTACCTAGTGTTAATACCAGAATGAAAGAGCATGCCAGAAAAGTGCATACAGTAAAGAAAATCACATGGGCTTGTAGGAATGTAAATAGTCTTAAAAATCAAACTGTTAAACAGGTAGGTAGAGAAGAACCAGAAAAGTAGGGATCAGAGGGGCAGGTGGAATCTGAAATACAGACTGGCTGAAGGCTGTGGAGAGATTAAGAGACACAGATAAGGAAAATATTGTGTATTTACCATGTGTTTTTTAAGACACTTGCAAAATTGTAATGGAAATGTATCATCCCATGCACCCAACCTATCTGCCTACCCTTAACTTGATGATAGTAGAAAAACTAATGGCATTTTACTCGCATGTCAAAATAGTGCTTGCCCCAGGAGCACAGAGAAATTGAATTTTCCAGGTTGTATTATAGGGATAGAAGGTGGCAAGGTGATTAGTCCTTTAGCCTTTTTTCTTTGGGGATCTATACTCAAATCCTGCTTTAAGACCCAAATAACAGTGGGTTTAAAGATCATCGTCTATTTTCCAAACAAGAAAATGGATTAAGATCTCCAAATGCCTTGTCATTTGTGCTCCACATAATAAAGCTACTATGCTAATTGGCAGGATGGGCAGCCTGAAATGGAAGAACAGAAAGTGCTGGAGGACAGGATCGAGATGCACTGACAGCTGTGTGGAGGAAGCTTGTGCAGTTGCTGCTTTGCAATATATTCTAGCCAGTGTTGGTTGTGTTAGTTGTTAGCGCCCCACTTTCAGAACCACCAGCTCCATAGCAAAATTAAAAACCTAAACCATATCACATTAATGCACTCCTCAAATCAGCATAAAGCAGAGCTATAATTCCACCTGGAGCTTTGCGCTCATGGTTCATGATGTCACCAGAATCCCTTGATGGAATTATTATTGCGTTATTATGTATAAATAAAAGCACATTAAACTTTGTATTATAATCCTTTAAAATAGAACTGAATCCCTTCACAAGCTGCATTTTTATGTGTGCTTAGAGTAGGAGAAGCAGCTGGGTTGAAGAATGTTTCATCCTGTATGCAATTTCTCCCCCTTTCCTTAATGAAGAGCTAGATACAGTAAATACAACAGCTGTTTGCCATGCAGCTAAGGATGATGAGAGCAATGAAACATGATACTGAATAAAAGCCATCTGCAACTTGTTGGCTTGGATTTCCTCACAGCAAATAAGTGATTTGGTTTTACCCAGGATCCTGATATTACTGTGGAGAAAAACATGATCTTAAACTGTATCGCTTTAGAAAATGTGCCTGGTATTGACAAATTGGGATTTAGACCAAGAAGAGTTGTGATTAATAACTGATAAATGTCTTGTGATCATGTTCAAACTTGACCGTTTACCCAAGGTAGGGTCTACCAATGAAGATAGACATTTTCAAGGGAGTTAAAGAACTAAACTAAATTAAACACAGTCCTTTTTATGAGTGCAGAGCTAATAGGCTCCATAACCATTTGCAATAACAAAGCTCAGAAATTTACCAGTGAGATTTAAACCTCCCCTGGACCTCTTCATTAGGTTTTTGTGGCCAACTGGGTCACAACATGAAACCTTTTGCATCAGGTTTGACTTATGCACATTTGAATAACTGCAGCAAAATGCAACTTCCTTTGTACTATGTGGTTTTGAACATAGATGACAAAACTGTGGGAATATAAGAAATGTCACTTTTAAAAATGCAGCACTGCAATCTCCAGACAGTTCTGTAATAGGGATTGTAACAACACGACTGATATCAAGTTTATCTTAGGTTTTTGTATGTAAATATTCTGTTTGCATCTATGGATTTAGAGCTCTAATCACAGCATGCAGAGAGGTCATACTGGGAAAAATGTCTCCCAGGCTCCACCCTCAAAATAACTCCACCTTTGTGAGTCACCAATATGCAATTTTCGAAGGGATTCAGTTATACTTTAAGGTATTATAATAATACAATAATATCCCCCACATGCATAATTTTACTGTAGGATTTTGGTGACCAGGGGTTGAATTTGGGAAGGGTGGGAAGCTTCATTCTTACATGAAGAATAAAATAGTTAACAGTGTTAACGTTTTAAATGATCATCACTGGGCATCTGATTTAACACCTACCTGAGATGTCTGGGGCAGCTCACCCCATCAGAGCTATTGTTTGAGGATCTCCACACACTCACACAGAGGATATGTCTTCACTGCAGAGTCAATTCAAGTGATCAGTACCTGGATTAGCCTAGCATGGGTGTGAGTGTTCATACAGCAAAGCCACACTCGAGTTACTGTGTCCTCACTGGTGCGTCACTCAACCAGCTGGGGGCACATCCCATGGTTCTTAGTGCTCCAGTATGATTCTTTCCCAGTGAATTGTGGAAGAATGTGCCTGTAGAGGCCTGCACAGATAGAAAAATTTGTATCTGCATCTGATCCACATCCACAATAATTAACTTGTATCCAACCCATGATCCGCACTCCAACTTTTATATGTATCCACATTTGCACCCACACCAGCATCCTATCTCACTGTTAGGGCCTGGTACAGATACAAAAATTAGGATCTGCATCCGATCCAAAACGATGGTAAACAATACAACCATATTTGTGGATGCAGATATCTGCAGATTTAAAGTGGATATCCATGGATTTGCAGGGCTCTACTTGTCTTTCTAGATGGATGGGAGAGAATTCTGGGAAGGCACTGGAGGACTATCAGCACTTGAGTGATTTAGCCTATGCCTTCACTGCAAATTGGGTGGATTACCACCTGAGAGACAGCATCACGTAGGTTCTAGCCTACAGCCCTGGGACAGGCCACCTAGCCTGGGTTGAAAGTTCCATCACACTTGGTGAGGGGTTTTTGTGTGCAGACAAGAGGGGGTTAGGGGCAACACCTGAGTATGAGCCCAGGTTAATGCTGCAGTGAATACATACCCAGACATCTCTTCATCAGTTACAATCAGTTCACATTCTGAGGCTGTGATCTGCTAGGTCACTCCAATCCTCGATTCTGGGAACCAGCCTTACCCTGCTCTGCTGTGAGAACCCCCACTCCTGGGCTGTTCACACACAGCCTCGAGCATGTAAAATGAGTGTTTACAAGTATCTTTATCAGAGGGGTAGCCGTGTTAGTCTGGATCTGTAAAAGCAACAAAGAATCCTGTGGCACCTTATAGACTAACAGACGTTTTGCAGCATGAGCTTTCGTGGGTGAATACCCACTTCTTCGGATGCATCCGAAGAAGAAGTGGGTATTCACCCACGAAAGCTCATGCTGCAAAACGTCTGTTAGTCTATAAGGTGCCACAGGATTCTTTGTTGCTTTTAAGTATCTTTATGATACCACACCCTCAGTTCAGACAGTCTGGTTTGAGGTTGGTTCGTTCATTACCTACGGTGTTCTTTGACTCTCTACCACCTTCATCTACAGACACCACCACCATGCGACTGAAGTGCTGATCAAAGGGGAGAGCCTGGCTGAAGGGCAACCAACCAGCCTGTGGTGAGAAGCATCTAAGTTTGTAAGGGCACTGAAAGTGTTAGGATCAGCTTAGAATGCGTTTTGCTTTTATTTCATTTGACCAAATCTGACTTCTTTGCTTTGACTTATAATCACTTAAAATCTATCTTTGTAGTTAATAAATTTGTTTGTTTATTCTACCCGAAGCAGTGTGTTTGGTTTGAAGCATGTCAGAGACTCCCCTTGGGATAGCAAGCCTGGTATATATCAATTTCTTTGTTAAAATGACAAACTCCATATAAGCTTGCAGTGTCCAGCGGGCATAACTGGACACCTCAAGACGGGAGGTTCCTAGTGCTGTGTCTGGAACCAGAGATATTGGCTAATGTCATTCTGTTGCACAGTCCAAGCAGCAGCTGGCCAAAAGTGCTCACTCACATAGCTGGGAGCAACTTACATGACAGAGGCTGTGCGTGAACAGCCCAGGAGTGGGGGTTCTCACAGCAGAGCAGGGTAAGGCTGGCTCCCAGAGTCGAGGGTTGTAGTGACCTAGCAGATCACTGGTCCAGATAACCCCAGGGGAACATCACAGTGGCTTTCTTTGCAACTATAGCAGCTAGAAACTTACACTTTTGTTTTTATATGAAAGATGAGATTCCACAGAACAAGATAGCAGCTTCAGAGACGGGCCAGCATGCTATGCTACCCTGTACCCATTCAACCCAAGACTTGTCACATGTGCATTAGTCTGCTGAGGAAGAGGCATCAAACATCACATGTTGAGCTGTTGGAGATGTCTCTCCTCTTCCCTCTTGCAGTCCTGCTTTCATAACCAATAGTCATCTTATATTCCCTTCTTTCATGGGAAGGATGACTATATATGAGCTTTTATTGTGTCTCTTATTCCTTCTAGAAGAAGCGGGGGGGTTATACCCATTCTTTCCATGCATTTTTCCTCCTCTTTTTTTTTCTTTGGATGAATTATCTTGTTCTTATTGCATTAAGAAACAGGCAGGAGACAAAACATTTGGGACCAGATTTTTCAAATAGCTCAGCACATTGGTACAGAACTCTTTTGAAAGTATGGCCCAAAGTGTCTCAGCAGGAGCTGCTGGGAGCTGCACACTATGAACAATCTTGGACCTTATAGATTCCAAAGCCAGAAGGGCAGATCTGGTCAGACTTCCTGTATAACACAGGCCTTAGAATTTCCCCAGAATAGTTCCTAGAGCAGATCTCGTTTAGAAAAACATCCAATCTTGATTTTAAAATGGCCAGTGATGGAGAATTCACCACAACCTTGGCAAATTGTTTCTATGATTGAATATCCTCTCTGTTAAAAATGTATACCTGAATTTGTCAAGCTTCAACTCAGCCACTGGATTGTGCTATACCTTTCTCTGCTAGATTGCAGAGCCCATTATTAAATTTTTGTTCCCCATGTAGATACTTATAACTTTAATTAAAGTTATATCTCTTACCCTTCTCGAAATAGATAGGCTTAAAGAGTTCAATCACTACAAGTATAAAAACCTGCAGGGCTGGAACCTGGGAGTTCTGTGTTGCTGATACCACCACATTGCCACTGAAGGCTTAGTCTGGGCTCCCACAGGATGACCATGTGAAGCTAGGCTTGGAAGGAAGTACCGCCCAGCGGGACCTGAGTGGCAGCCCCTCACAGCCCACTGATTGGCTGGTTCCAGTACTTAAACCAGGAAGTCATGATGGGAAGCTGTCTGAGCAACAACGCAGACTGCATGCCTGCCTCTGCTCCAGACCCTGCTCATGATAGACCCTCAACTCTGGCTTCTGATCCTGGTTTGTCCTTGGCTTTGCTCTTGGATTGCTGTCTGCAACTGATGCCTGACCCTGCCTCCTCACACCTGACACTCGGTTTGCCCTCTGACCTGTCTTGGACTCTGACCTAGTGGTACTTGACTCGGCCTGACTCCTTCTCTGACCACTATGTCTGACCGCCTCTGTCACCGTCATGACAGTTTTCTCAGACCACCTCTGGGTCCTGTGCCCCCCCCCCTCCCGCATCCATCAAACCCTTCCACAGACAATGGAAGGAGCTGGCTGCCCTCCAACCAGCAGCTCCCCGAGGGTCCGGGACCCACAGGACCAAGTCACTCATCTGCAGGCAGAGAGCCCCACACTACAGACCATGTTATGCAGACTGCACTCGAAGCACAGACTCTGCACAAGCAACTAGCCCCGTCACAGGCTCAAGTGGTGCAGCTCACTGCTAAAGCATAGACCCTACACAAGCAGCTTGTACACTCACAGGGACAACCACCTCTCACTGTGCCACTACCCAAACGGTTCAGTGGGGATCATTGGAAAGTCTGGGGATGCTCTTCATGCTCTGTCATCAACTGTACCCCACAGGCCAGACTCAGGTAGGGCTTGTTGTCAGCCTGCTCTCTGGCAAAGTGCTTGTTTGGGCCTCCCCATGTTGGAGCAGAACAGCCCAGAACTCTCTTACTGGAAAGCCTTCCTGAAAGCCTTTGCAACCATCTTTGATGACCCACATTGTATCTGCTCTGCAGAGGCTGCCCTTTGGAAGGTTTTGCCAGGGGTAAGGACCAACCACCTCCTATGCTGCCCATTTCTGACAGCTCATGGCTGATGTTGAATGGAATGAAGCAGCCCAATTTCACCAGTTCTGGTGGAGGCTCAGTGATGACATAAAAGACGAGCTAGCCCATGTTGAAAACTCCACCTGTCTAGGCATTGTTATTGACCTCACCCTACGCATCGACTCTCTGCTGCATGAGCAGAAGGAGGAAAGAGGAGGTGGCCTGACCACTTTTCGTACATGATATGTAAACTTCAAATACTTGCTAATGCCATTTAGCTTAACTAATGCCCCTGCAGCATTTCAGCATTTCATAAATTATGTGTTCAGGGATATCCTGGACCAGTACATGAATGCCTCAATGATATACTGGTATTTTCCAAAATCTTGGAGCAGCATTACCAGCATGTTCGGTCTGTCTTGGAGAGGTTAGAGAAGCATGGTTTGTACGCCAAACTCGAAAAGTGCACTTTTGACCAGACCACCATTGAATTTTTTGGGTGCCTCATCTCCCTGGAGGGAATCCAGATGATCCACAGAAGGTGGAAGCCATCTGCAACTGGACAGCACCCCAGTGGTGCTGTGAGAACTTCAGCACTTCCTGGACCTTACAGATTTTTATAGGAGATTCATCACCAAACTCTCAACTCATAACCCACCCGACTTCCCTCCACCTCAAAGCCATGTGATTCACTTGGTCATCTGAAGCCCAGCTTGCTTTCGACTAGCTAAAGGCTGCCTTCACCACATCCGCAATCCTGGCACACCTTGACCTGACTCATCCCTTCATAGTGGCTGCAGATGCATCCAATGTGGCCACAGAGACAGTACTGTCACGGTGACTTGGACACCAGTCTGTTCTGCACCCTCGCACATTCTATTCTCAAAACCTGTATCCCCGCAGAGATGAACTACGAATACTGGACAAGGAGCCTCTTGCTATAAAAGCAGCATCTGAAGATTATCTTAAGTATTTTTGCAAGACGTGAGCATTGAACCAGAGACAGCTAAGGTGGGCCCTGTTCTTTTCTTCATTCAATTTCACAATTACCGACTACCCAGGAAAGCGAAATGGAAAAGCCCGATGCTCTATTGTGGAAGGGGGAATACTACCGGGCAAGCGAAGAATCGGCTTCCAAGCCCCCCTACCTCCTCGAGCCTGGTAACTTTGCCAATGCCACAGTTCAGTGAGACCTGCTCTCCTTCATCTGATCTGCCTCGAAAAAAGACCCACTTGCCCAAGGGACACAGTTCATGTGGGATGGGATAACGTACTTCGATGTCCCCAGGGCATCCCTGACTGGAGGTGCTAGGGCCCCCTTTACATTTTGAGACCTATAGTTAGCCACTTTTTAATCTATTTCATGTGTGCTACGTTAATTTTATATCGTTGAATTTTTATGGTACCAAGTCTAATGCTGTAGAGAAGTCTGAGTAGATTATGTCAACACTGTTACCTTTATTGACCAGACTTCTAATCTCATCAAAATAAGATATCAAGTTAGTATGACAAGATCTATTTTCCATAAACCCATCTTGATTGACATTAATTACATTGATTACTACTAATTGAGTCCAGTATCAGCTGCTCCATTATCTTACTTAGGATTGGTGTCAGGCTGACAGGCCTATTATCCAGGTCACTTTGTTTACCTTTTTAAAAAATCAGTACAATATTCACTTTCTTTCAGTTTCAGTGCTCTAAGGTATATTAATCGTCAATGAACTCCTCAGCCAGCTCTTTTAACACCCTTGGATGCACGTTATCTGTACCTGCTGATTTTAAAATGTCTGACTTTAGTAGCTGCAGTTTAATATCCTCTAGAGATACTAGTGGAATTGAAAGATTTATCGCTATATGGTGAAACTATATCATCATTATTTAGGTGCCTAAATGGGAGTTTAGCTCTCTTGGAAATCTGGACCCAAATGTGGGTGTTGAGCATTGGATAATCTGGCTCTTTTGAAAATCTTGTATTTGGAGGTTTAGGACCCTGGCACTCAGGAAGGACGTGGCATTTTGGAATGACCGTGAGCAGCACCTGCGCTGTGTTGCTAGGAGGTGCTCGCTTGACTTACTTATTTCAATATTTTTTAAACTAATTTCTGCGTATTGTGTTTCATATGTTGTCTGTTCAGGTTTCTGTGAACTACAGGGGATAGGAAGTCCTAATTTAGGCAAATTACATAGTGTATCTCTTATGTGTTTTCTCTTGGAAGACCAACCCAGTTTGAGGGGCTCAGCTCTCTTCTATCTTTCCTTGCTTTAGTGCTAGATGTTTTGGCAGGCCATTGAAGGGTTTCCACTGTATTTTGTGCAGCTGGAAGGTAATTTTGGAACTAGCTTGAGAAATGGGAATGGGTCCAGAGGCTTCCATGTGATACACTTGACTTGGTCTCATTTTATCATCTGTGAAACATGTTTCATTTACTCCCGAACTGTTTGTTTTTGGTTCCTGTTTATTTTAGCACAAAAGTAGGGTGGCCACATACGTACTTCAAATTATTTTCACACTCCTGTTCAGTCTCTGATGAGAATTTCTGTCACTTGCCAGTTGCTAAATATATTTTCCATAAACTAATCATCACTGATTTTTCCCTCATCTTGGAATAAACCAAGAAATATCAATTTAAGGAAACATTTCTGGTTTTGCAATATTTGTTCTCAGATATGGCATTGAAATATATCGCTATAAAATTCAACAGAATAAGTAAAATTTAAATTTATTTTTAGGCTGAATCACAAAATTCTCTAAGATTTTTCTCTTTTTGTCCCCGCATCAATATATTAGAAAACTTTATCACTGTGCTTCAGGGTGAGGAGATTTATTTCCTGATATACTGACATGATGTACAATAACTTTCGGCCTTCGGTTAAACAGAGCAGTTGGGTTGTGATTTCATGTGCGCAGCAATTTTTTTTTCTTTTCTTTCCATCCCCCTTTCTCCTTACTACAGATGGTTTGGTTGGTTGCTTGCTTGGTGTAGTTTTTTAGGTCAAATTTAGGATCTATCTTGACGTTTATTACATCTGGAAAAGTTTACTGTCTGGAAGCTTTCCATCTCCTTTTTTTAAACAAATCATTGGAGGGAGGAAAGGAAAGTATACAGTTTATTGTGAGCCTAACTTTACTCTTTTCCAATCTGAGCCAACTGGGTTCCAATCAGAGAGCAAGTAACAGGTGGGAATTATTAATTTTCATCCAAATTGGGTTCTAATGTCTGTATTCTGGGAACAATAAGCTCTTAATCGTTCCTTATGAAAGAAGCCAAAAAGGACAGAAGTTGAACAGTTGGTTGAAGAGGGAGTAAGTGATGAGGATGTAGGACAATCTGATGCTCTAATGAAGACGGGATGGTTCCGGAATGCGAATAACTAGTCTGTGATAGGTTGGTATGTGTGAGTACTATGAAGCCAAATCTGGAGGTGCTTTGTATTCAGTCCTAGGCAAACTCCTACTGATCTCAGTGCGGGTTTGCCTGTTCAAAGACTAAGTACAAGTCTGAGTAAGGTGCTCACGGTTTTCCTTGCCGCACCTGTTTCTTTGTATGCTCATTATTTTTCAGTTTAAACAATGTCATCAGTCAGGATGCCCTCGTGAGCACCACCAGCAACATACTGCATGGTGCACTGAATGCGGAAATCAGCTGTGGGGACAGATGAAACAAAACAGTGTTTCTAGCCTCCTGCATCCTTCCTCATGGTTTTTTTCCTTCCTGAGGATTTCAGGATGAAGTATTTACAAAAGGACAAGACAGACTGGTCTTTTATTGCCTGGAAACATAATAGGAAAAATCCCAGTCTGGCTCACTACACAGCCCTCCTTGCTGCTGTCTTCCAAGCCAGTTCAGTAGCTCTTATGCAATGTCCTCTGCTATTTGATTGCCCTGCATTCTCCAGCCCCGCTTCATTATCTATGGTACTTGTATAGACCCCATTACTACGGTATCAGAGTGCCTCATAATCTTTAATATATCTATCCTCACAACACCTGTGAGGTAGAGAAGTGCTGCTGTCCCCATCTTACAGATGAGAAACAGAGGCACAGAGACTCAGCATAGCTCTTCACTGCAAAGGTAATTTGAATTATCTACACTCAAATGAGCTGAGCTCACATGAGCCCAACTACACTGTGAAATTACAGTTGGGCTGCACAGAGTGATTCTGTTGGTGACATTAGATATAGCACTACTTGTCAGTTGCTAATAACTCACGCGATAGCCTACACCCAGGTAGCTCAAGTTAAAAGCATCACCACATGTGAGTTAGGAGTTTGTGTGGGGGCAGCACTAGAGTTAGGGACAAAACTAAGTTAACTTGTCAGCAAAGACAACCCCTCAGTGACTTACTGCAGGTTGCAGAGAATTCTGGCAGAGCAGGGAATTGGAACAAGGGGTTCCATGTCCCAGTCTGGCACCCAAACCACTGGAACATCCATCATGCTATCTTCCCCTAGGCACCTGTGCAGAGTAGTGGGAAACTGAGCTGAAGTTAACTTCTTGCTTCCGGGCAGCCAGGAAGAGGCCTCCCCACCATATCACAGAAGGGTACCTGGTTTTTCTAACACTGACTCTAAAGACATGCTTGAAGATAGTGAGAAAAATTATGCTTTAGGAGTGGGAGGAAGTGAGAGAGAGAGAGAGAGAGAGAGAAAATGGTAGCAAGTGCATGTGAAAGACGGAACCATTGTTCAGGTTATATTCATGCCTAAGACATGTGGCTCTGTGGATGCTCATGCCTTGTACAGCTGTGAAAGGCATCTGTTGTGGCTGTACATAACATTTTGTTGTCAAAAGAGCCAGGAAGTGTGTTTGTGTTACATACTCCTGAGACCGAGGGGATATGAGGATAGTGTAAATCATGTCTGTAATATACCCTGCCCACCTATTTGGATACTATGACTTTTTCTGAGATGTCTGAATAAGAGCATAGAGGCCATATTTGTAGTAGCACTGTCAAGGAAGCACAGAATTCCAGTAGATCCTTGCTAAGTGCTTGTGAAGCACATGTCATTACTAAGGGTACTTTGCAGCCCTATGCAGTTGCTCATCAGGGAGCAGAATTTGGCTTTTTGTTTGGTGGTTTAAAAAACTTAGACAAATTTGCCTTTTCCGTTAGGAGTTGGACTTACTGCAGCAAGATTTCACTTTGCTTCTCATGAGGTGGAGAGGCGTGAATCGGCCATGTGAAACCCTTTCTGAACTTGTGCGTTGCAGGACCATCACGCTGATAGCCTGACCAGTGTGCAGTTTTGTTCCTGTGGCAAGATGGTGACATTCAGCTGGGCTGTGCTCAGCTCTAGCTGTGGCTATCCCAAGGGAATATATCGACTACTCACTTTGGTTATTTTAAGACAGCAATCAGAATTCATCTGAGGTAGCCACTACCCACCTTGTTGAGCACATTGCTAGCAGGAGGTCTAATTAACATTTTGCAGCACTGGCAGCCTGGTATGGAAACCCACATTAAAACTTTAGTTGTTCCCTTCCATTTAATTAAAATACAATCAAATCAATTACATCATGATAGTTTCCCAAAGTTAAAACACCAGATGTATGGCAAGGCAAATGCATACAATGCCAATCGATTGGGTTGCTCAGAGGTGCATTACAGCTCTCCCATTTGTCAGTTTATCTACTGGGGATTAGTTGCATTCTTTTTCTTCCCAAGTAAGAAAACAACAAGGAAAAAAAATCTATCTTTCAGTATGTTTTTCCTTCAGGAAGAATTGATGTTCTAGAATTTGAGAGTTTTATTTAAAATCACATTGATAATCTCAAAAGTGACTTTTTAACCAGTGGCTCAAGAATTTTACCATTCTAAAGAATTTTCTAATAAGCTCTAGAAACAAGCAGCTTCATTTACTTTGTACCAAGTCCAGGAGTTATTGTTCTTGTCGGTGAATTGGGATAACATGCAGCTGCATAAACATGTTGATTCTGCTGGGTTAGAGACCATGACATCAAACTCTGGCACCCTCTAGCAAGGCTGTATGTGAAGTCACAACATCTTCAAAAGAGAATTTGAGGGCTCAGTAGACCAGTATGTCTTTTGTAGCATATCCTTTTGGGGAGAGAGGGTGAGATCAGAGGAAGAGAGAGCGAGAGAGAACTACATTCAAAACTGGATTTCTAGCAGACTGGTTGATAAATAATAAATACACAAAATACTAAAACATAAATCCATAAAAATAAAGTAAGTCTGATTTCAGGTTGACACATCATCCCCTGCTTTTCTCAACCCTTTTATGGTTAGGCATAGTAGTGTCTGTGATCATCGGTTTTAAAAAAAAGAAAAAAAAGAAAAAAGTTCACCCCACTGAGTTGACAGGTCATTCAGCTAGGTACTAGGTCACTCAGTGATCCCACTTCCAGGATGCAATCTATCATCAGCCCTAGGCAGTCTTCCCATTCACTGCCTCAGCTCCATGCCACACCCTCAGTGGCTGGTAGGGGAACTTGGCTCCCACCCTCTTCTCGGGGTTCCAGTCCAGGGACCCTCTGCTCAGCAGTTCTTAGCTTTTCTCTATCAGTCTTCACTGCACCTTCCCTAGACTGCTTCCTACAGCTCTGGTTCCCCTTCTCTCTAGGTGCACCAGCTCAAAGAATCCTCTTCCCAAAGTGTGGCTGCTGCCTGCCTTCCTGCAGCCTTTCCTAGCAATCCTGTCCGTAGCCCACTACCTGGCTTTATAGGTGAGCCTCGCTCTAATTAGCTGCTTCTAGCCTAAAGTTCCTGTTTGCAGCCTAATTAGCTGATTGGGTCCACCTGGCTTAATTCAGCTCTTGCAAGGACAGTGTGGGGTGCACGCCCCATCACACCGTGCATGGATGATTTTTCATATGTGGTGTTCACAGGGAATGCACCAACTATTTATGTGCATTGCCATTCTTAACCCATGTTTTTTAAATGAATTCTTTGATAGCAGTTGACCTAACAGAGCAGTATGAGTCTAATACGGTGGGACCGGGAATGACCACATGAATCCAATCCATATATGAGGTGTTCCAGCAAGCTGTGTTTCTGCAATAATGCTTAAACAAACGGGGCAAACTTCAAGGTGCTGTAGCAGCCTTTATTCAGAATTATTTCGTTTTTGTGGGCTGAAGTCTTAGCGTTTGTGTTTGTATTGCTATTAATAATAATAATAGTAATTAATACTTCCCTATCACACAGATTCATTAGTTTAGTAAATGCTTTGTAAATCACCATATAAATGCTAAGTATTATTAGCATTAAGTGCCTTCACTTCAGAATCTCAAAATCCTTCTTCACAATCATTAATTAAGGCTCACAATGATTTTGTGATCTATGTAAATCTTATCCCCATTTTGCAGATGGACAGACTCTGGCAGAAATGGCTTAACTGGTTAGAGTCCATGGTTAGAGTCAGTGTCATAACCAGAAAAAGAATTCAGAAGGTCTGATTCCCAATCTTATGCTCCACTAGACTATTACTGATGTAATTGTAATTTGATATCATAGTACAGTCTCTATAGATATGTTTTGCTCCTGTAGCTCAACATATACATGCATAATGAAATCTCTGTATATTTGCGTACTATAAGTTTTGCTTACTATTATCTTGGTAATGCAGTGTCTCTGTGGGATTTAATTAAAATGACATCCAAACATGCATTGATGTTAGCCATGTAACTCAAAGTTCCATTTGTATTAATGTGGAATTGCTATTTTAGGTGGAGAAGAAGAGGATTATTAAAAGCAATGACTATGCAAGTTCAATAGCCTTTTTTTGTAGAAAAATGCTTTGTGTACACTGTTTATTGTTGTTAGCTACTTCATTACTCTTGTTTTACATTCCTTTTTAGTAAGCAATAACTCAAGTTACTAAAAGCAGACTATAACCAAGGAATTTTCAGTTAACTACTAAAAGGTGGCTCTGTTCAAACAGTGACTGTAAATATGGCATGGGGCTGTTCCATATTTCCCTAAATTATTTCAAATAAAATCGGTTCAATTTACAAGTAAAAAGATGTTTTGGTTTTGTAGTGTTAGTAGTTAGGAAAAAAACAAAACAAACTCATCCCGGCAGCAGATATTAAAGATGAGTTGCACAAACAGCATAGCTGGCTCTCTGTTACCCAGCATAGCAAGCGTGCCTAGGATGGAGTGTGCCCAGAGCATTTCTACACCTTGGTGCTCCCTGGCTGCTGGAGCGGCCTATAGGGGCCGTTAGAGCTGAGGTACAAGTTTGGGCAGCCCCTGAGGCTGCTCTAATGTGCGCTGGCAGCACCAGGCTCAGGGAGGTGCATTGCTTCCCTTCTTGGGTCCTACAGTTAGCTCATCACCAGTGCAGGGGTGAATCAGGCTTTTAGTTGATCTTTAACAATTTGCCCTTTTACAAATCTTAACAAAATAGAAAATGCTTAGGATGGCAAACTTCAGCTTGGCGCACTTTGAAATAGCCAATATGTTTAGAGATTAATGTTATTTATAACACTGATTTCCCTTGTAAATAGTCCTAAATCTTTTCCTTTGCTGGGTTGACAGGTCCCTGATAATGTTAGTTTAAATGGTGTCTTTCTGAGAGAAATGCACAAATACAGATGGCTGTCACACTGTGTGCACCATTGAAAGTCAATATTTACTCACTGTAACGGATACTCCAACCTTGCAAGTGGCTTTGCACAGGCAACCCATGGGCCCATGTAGCACCCTGCTGAATTTGGTGGGGCTCCATGAGAGCTCAGAGCTCTACCCTTGTGGAGCTCATTGCAGGATCGGGGCCTAAAATACTGCTGTGTGGTAACATTGGTTAACAGTTGACTTTTAATGGCAACCACTTTGTGTCCATAATGTTTGTCAAGTGCTCTTTAATAACGAACACGTTCTAGAATTTCCCAGTAGAGCTTCTATTCAGGAAAGCACTTAAGGATATGCTTAAGTGCTTTCCTGAATAGATTTAAGCATATTGTTAGGTGTTTTCCTGCACTACAGCCAGACAGAGGGAATTTCCTTGTATTACTGTTTTCCGGAAATGAATTTCAGTGAAATAGCATAAAAATGTTTAAGTGCATCTAGTTCTCCAATAATAAAACTATTTTGTCAGCTCCTTAATTTAAAATGAACTGCCTTTCATTGTCTCCCGCATTCAGTGGAATTTGCCACCTAAGCCTTCAGATGAAAAATCTGTAGCTGGGGTAAACAATTGAAATGATGTCAAACTAAATTCATGCATATTGTATTGTTAGGATTTTTGACATCAGACTTAATAGATGACAATTATCGAGGACAAATATGTTGCTCACTGGCTTTTTGACAATGGGGGAGAAGGCAAAGGTTCCAGAGTAAAAGTGAGAGAGCAACATAAGTAATCAAACAACATCCAGTCACGGAGAGTTAGGCACCTACTCATAAATGTACTGTTTCCAGTGATTAATAGAAGGTCCATGGGCACTTTGAGGTAAAAATTTACCCTTTGATGCATGACATGTAAAGGAAACGGTGTAAATCTTAAACACCAATTTCCTGCAAAGCGTTACAAACTTGAAGATAAATAGTTATGGGGAAAAAATTCTCCATAAATGCTCTGGAATTTCATTGTGAAATAGCTTTCTTCCTGGTGGTGTGTTAGTTTGAAATCCAATGTATTAATTTATTATTGCTTTTGAATTGGAATGTTGATGTTTTCTTTAGCCCGGAAATTTTACCAAATTACCTCATCATGGGGTAATTCTAGAAACAGCCTGCAAGGTCTGGCCATCCTGGTTTGTTGCAGCCAGTTCTTTGGTGGGTTGCTTTCAAAACGAAGGAATGAACACAGGGGCAATAGTTTATTAAATGAAAGTCTTCTCCATATATCTTCAAAAATATTTGATTTTGAATCCTGTTTTCAAAAGTTGTGGTTTTTCCTGTATAGTATTTGCAGCTAAATTGATGTTCTTATTTGTGTATGAAAAATGGTTGCTCATTTGAAGGAGGGATATTTGTCCAGTTAAAGCTGATGGTAACGCTGTGTTACAGAGCTAAATGTTGCCCTGTAGGCACAGCCCTGTGTAGGGGGCAGTGCAGAACTATGTTGTCCTACAGGGGGCTCTAGGAGCCCCAGTCTCTCCATGACTGAGAGTCTACAGAGGCTGCACCATCCTTTAGGACAATGCAGCCTGCTCACTGGAATGAGCCCAGTCTGTTCTTCAGGCCAGTGAAGAAAAGAGCAGGGCCATGGTCTTACCTCCTCCCTGTCGACTTTGGGCGTATGAAGGATGCTGTTCCTGCAGTCACTTAACTCTGTATAACCAAGGAGCTACTCACTGGCCCATGTCCCAGAGACCACTCTCTAGCCTCAGGAGTCCAATCCCTTTTCTTCAGGACTTCAGTTCTGTTTCTTCAGACTATTTAACATATCACTGTGCCCTTTCCTCCCTGACCCAGGTTCTCCTGCAGGGTTACATTCACCTGAGAGTCATAAACTGGGTTCTTTGCTCTGGCCTGGAAACTCCTTTAGGAGCCTAACTACTCCCTGCAGCTCTCAGTCAGAAATGCTTTTTATGAGGACCGTCTGATCTTCCAGCAATTCCTAGCCTGCAGCCTCAGCTGGGAGGCAGCTGATTAGTCACTGACTAATGAGTGGGCCCAACTCTCCTTAAAGGCCATCCCACCTGTGAAAGACTGTGACTGGCTGCACGGGATAGCCAAGTGGGGAGATCGCTTGTGTCCTCCCATCCTGTGGCCCTATGCAAGTGCCAGTCACATTCTGGCTCTAAAGCTGGCAAGATTAATTAAAGCCAACTGTAGTGGCCTTTCTATTTTTACAAATACTCAGCTTGTCCAAGGATAACACTTAAATAAAAACTGAGCATAGAATTACCATTCTGAAAAGTTTAAATAACAGCAATTAAGCTGGAAAAGCCCTTTTATGTTATTTGCTCCATCTTCCTGCCCCTGGAGGATTTATTGCATTTTATGGAGCCATTTGTTCAGATTTATTGATTAAATGCTACATATTGGGCCAAATTCATCCTTGCTTTTAACTCCATAGATTTCAATATAGTTGGACGAGGGATCAATTTGGCCAAGTGTCTTCTACAGAATATTGGGAATAATATTTCTTGCCTTTGGATTGGCTGATGTCAGTGTTTAAAAAATCTCCCACAGCAAGGAATTTTTTAAAGATCCAGTATTGACCTTGAAGTCTAGGGCAAATATAGATCTTATCAAACAAACACTGATTGCCTGGGAACTTTGGTGTCAACAGTCCATACTGGTGTGATGGGCCAGAAGCAGCATGGGGCAGTAGACAGGGTACAAGATCATCTGGGTTCTTTTCCAGGATCTGCCAATGGCTCACTTTCCAACCTTATAACTAAGCACTTAATTGTACTGTGCCTCAGTTTTACTCAATAAAATGGGGATAGCACTACTCCCCTCCCCTTTGTAGAGAACTTTGAGATGTGCAGACTGTGATTATTATTATTGTAACTGGAATATGTAAATAAACCAAAGTACTAACAGAAGCCATTCTCCCATAAATACGCATATGCTTAACTCTATATGCATAAACAATCCCATTGATTTCAATTAAACTACTCACATAGCGTAATTAAGCACATATTAAGTGTTTGCAGGATCAGGCTAGAATGTTCTACCTGTTGTCTTCTGATTCTCTACTGAATAAGAAAAAATAATAATAGACTTCAAAGTGATATCATAGGGAAGTTCATGCCACTATACATTTAACTCTATATCATCTCCCCCTCTGCTGAATGGTTATTCCTAATTGGGTCCACAAACCCCAGCATTAAGGTTATTGTGGTAAATATTGGCTCTGACTTTGATATTGTCAGTAAATCTTTGCTGACCAAACTCAGTAATTCTTGTTTGCATATTTGCCTACGGTATTTTGGATTCAGCCCCAAAAGCTTAGTGTTAAATTCTGTTTGTTAATAAGAAGCCTTAGTTATGACAGACTCCACTGTGAATTAATGAATATGAAGGATATCAAATTAACCTATTTCTGAGTGTCCCATTCCATTGCCAGAATTGTTAATATTAGAGCTGGGTGAAAAACTGTTTTATTTTTTTCTACTAAAATTTTAACTATGGGAAATGTTCCAGTTTGCAGTGGAAGATTTTTTTTCCCCAATAAAATGTTCTGACTAGGCTCTCAAACTACCGGGGGAGAAAAATCACACATTTTTGTTGAAAAAATGTTGATGTTTTTATTAGAAATATTTTATAACAAAGTTCTGACCAGTTCTAACTAGGCTATTGAATAGTTATGGAACAAAGGGGCCCAAAATGATGATTGCTTTGAGTCCACTGAAACGATCTCAATCTGGACTCAGAAGAGAGTCCACCCACACTGCACTCTGCAATCTAATAATGTGCAGGTTTAGATTTAGAATATGACTTCCCTCTCCTGCTTGTTTCAGTAACATTTTACTATTCTTCTTTATATAGTTGATGGATTAGACAAGGCTTCAATTGCAAATTCTGATGGGCCAACCCCAGGATCCCAAACGCCTCCTTTCAAGAGAAAAGGCAAACTCTCTACCATTGGCAAAATCTTTAAACCTTGGAAATGGCGGAAGAAGAAGACCAGTGACAAATTTAAAGAAACATCAGCAGGTATGTGTATGGTCATTTGTTAACTGTAAAAATTGCTTTCATAGATTGCGTGATTTTTAAGGCCAGAAGTGACCATTACATGGTAATGCTTCAAAAGGTACTGAAGTTTATTAGATGCTAAAGAGACACTGTAAAGAGTTTTAGGTCCAATATTTGACATACCTTAACTGATTCTGTCACTAAGAACTTTGCTAAATAAACAGCATTTTTTTTTACCTGCCGCATTTCATATTCTTTTAACATTAAAAATATATGTTTATTGATGGACACGGGGCCATGTGCTATCTTTCCCCAGAGAAATTTGGGATGGACAGGTAAAATGTTCCCCCACTAGTCAGTGACTCTGTACTCTAGGATTTGTTCTGTAGCTGCTTCCAGACAGAATGTGTAATATGTGACCAAGTCCTCATCAGCAAACAGCTTATTTAATACACACTATGTACCTCAGCAGATATTTTTCACAAATTCATACTATTAATACATCTGTAATTAAATAACATTTTGTATTCTATGTCAAACCACTTCTACAAGAATGGAATATCAATTCTCACATGCAAGATAGATAAGTCGTGTTATTAGTCGCATTTTAAAGATAGGGAAAATGAGGCACAGAATTTAAGACTAACATTTTCAATACTGTCTACGTAGTCAGCTTCCTTAGTTTGTGAGGGCCTAACTTGAGATACCTGGGGCCCAGTTTTTCAAAAGTGTTTAAGACCTGTGATTCCCATTAACTTGGCTCAGGCCCAACCTATCTCAAGATGGATGTCTGTAAACTCAATTACCCAAAATTAGTGGATATTTGAAAATGTTGGCCTATGCACATATTTTTCAAAAGCATGTTCATAATCTCACATGTACCAGTTTATGTATAGGAAATACCTAATACTGAGTGCAAATCAGAGCTGTGTCTTGCCTGGCCAGTTGCTGGGCAGAGAATTTGCCTCAAAAGCTTGATCCTGCAAAGTGATGAGATGAGATGCTTGGCAGACATATATCTTAAAAGAAATAAGTTCCTATTTCACTCCATTTATAGCCACGTAGAACAAAGTCTGCCATATTTTGATGGCATGAACTCTGTCCCTAACTGAGCAAATATATGCATAAAGTTACTCTTGGGTGTAAGTGTTTTCAGGACCAGGGCCAGAGTTCATACCATCAAAACATTGCAGGTTCTGCTACACAGCTATAAAAGGAGTGAAATGGGAACTTTTTGTTTGTTTTTTAAGATTTCATGGACATTTGCTCACTATTTATTTTTTTTACAGTTACTAGTTCATTCCCTTGAAGGGCCCTGAAATTCTCCTATGTGTCATGTTTTTTCTAAGTGCCTTCCTTGTTTCTTAAATCATATACATTTCAGAGACCTATCATCCTCTGAAACTTTCATCTAAATAGGGCAAATCTTTCCTTTATTTCTAAATTACTTTGATCGTTAGTATGTAATGGGCTATTTTCCTATAGGTTATTTAAAACAACTTTCAAATAACGCCATTATTTCAAATAAGAAATATCACTATACTATGGTAAAGGTACAGCTAGGATATGGGGTAACTTAGTTATCATGCCAATATAATGAGCAAACCATATATTACTAAAATTTAGGTTAAAATTGTGTTTTAAAGTTACACTACAGGTAACATTTCAGATTCAGGTTCTGTTCCTATGTATATGTCAGTAATTATTGCCTGATTAACAACTATAGTTATTAATATTAATGAGATTATTATGAAGCAGTGACCATTTTAAATACTGAATAACTAATTCTGCTGTGTTCATGTAAAGGATAATTGCATCAATTTTCACTTGACTTAACTTTTAAGTTTCAATTCCTGACCTGTGGCACTTCTGGTTTTAAAAGCCTTCCTTGTCTGAGTCTAACCTAAAACCTAATCCTAACAATTACACAGTTTTAAAATCTAAACAGTCTAACCATTCTTTCCCCAAACCTTACTGATTAAAGAGAGGATATTTTAATGACTGGGTACTTCTATTCCTACAAACCTACTTTGGCCAAAACTATTTTTGCTTTAACTTCATTTATTTCAGCTGAGTTATT
Source organism: Mauremys reevesii (assembly GCF_016161935.1). Taxonomy (NCBI): domain Eukaryota; kingdom Metazoa; phylum Chordata; order Testudines; family Geoemydidae; genus Mauremys; species Mauremys reevesii. The sequence goes on along the minus strand of NC_052625.1, from coordinate 103,358,224 downwards.
TCAGTGGTGAATTTGTCCTTTTGTGGCCAAGTTGGAGGAACTCTTCTCCTTGTCCCTGTGTCCAGTTTATGTAGAGATAGATTGTGCCTTTTAGGAACTGCCCTGAATATATGAGTGCATTGCCAGGACGGGATGTGTCAGGCTGTGAACATCACTGTGTTGTGTCGTGACATGATGTTACAATGTGATGACATTTCACCTGCTCAAAGACATTTTAGGACTGAACCAACATGCAGGATATACGACAGTCCCATTAAAATCAGTCCAGTCTGCTGATAACTGGGACAGATGGCTACTGTCAAAGGCACAGCACCAAGTTTGAGGCACCAGCAACCATAACACCAGGCTCTGATCCAGCTAGAGAGAGAAAGCAGAGGCTGCTTAGTCAGATCTTGAGTCATACACCTCTACCCCGATATAACCTGACTCGATATAACACAAATTCGGATATAATGCAGTAAAGCAGTGCTCTGGGGGGGTGGGGCTGCGCCCTCCGGCAGATCAAAGCAAGTTCGATATAACGGGGTTTCACCTATAATGCGATAAGATTTTTTGGCTCCCGGGGACAGCGTTCTATCGGGGTAGAGGTGTATTTGATCTTCTGGTGACATAAGAGCTGTTTGTAAGATGGCTGCTCTTGAAATTGGGTATTTACATGTATGTATCATTTTTCTTTAACAAGCAGGAATTAAGAAATCCAAAAATTATTTTTAATGTTGCCTGATCCCTTAAAATGTTAAACCCATATCATTGATATGCCAGCAAACAAAACCCCACACAAACATACATCACATTCAGTAAACACAATGCACAGGGATCTAGATGCACAAATGTTGGGTAATTGGATATGGAACCTTTAATTTCTGTGACAGTGGTTTGACTCCAGACCAGGAGGGCAGTGACAGTAAACTATTACCATGTAAAGGCTGTCTTGTAAGGATGAGCCCAGTAAGGCAGATACATTATATTTGGAAGTTATCTTTGTAACTTGTCTTAAAATGGAAACTATGATTAACATTTAAAAGGTCTCAAAAATTGGGAATATTGTGGCTAGGGCCATTGTGAGACTGAAAGGCCTGTCTTGCCCCATATGGAGAAATTGGACGGAATGGCACAGGAATTACATGTATGGAGTACTATAAAAATTAATAGGGTTTTTATTATTATGTGTCATTTGTGTTCCCATAGCAGCTAGGATCCCTAGTTATGGAATAGACCCCCATTGTTTTAGGCGTTGTACAAACACAGAACATATATAATAAAACACAGGGTGATCTCTTTTAAGTCTTTTTTTAATCATTCTTAGAATTCTATAGAAGGACTATAATTCCCTATTGTATTGTATATCATGGTGCAAAAAAACACATGGAAAGTAAATCACTTTCTGTTAAATTCTATAACACTTTTGCATGTTCTACACATTACTTGTGATTTTGCATACTCTGCTCACACTGGCTGCAGAGGGAAAATATTAAGACAAATAAAAGTAATCTATCAGACTTTTTTTTAAGGGCAGAGAGGAGAGGGTTTGAAATAGATAAGCTAACATCTTTTTACAAAGACCACCTCTTGGACTTCTATTCTGGCAGTGTGGCTTTGTTTGATATAGCAGAGTGTAGCAGAGGTGAAAAGCAGAATCACTTTCCTGGAACACTTTTAAATCATGCAAACTGTTTTCTTCATTTCAGCAGTGATTTCACAGCACAGTCCTTCAGGTCTGAGAGACCAAAACAGTATTATAGATTAGGTTTTAATTTTTTGCCTCTTCAGGATTTCAATTTAACTTTTTCATCTTCAGATTACAGTATAGAGCTCTACTCTACAGGCAGAACTCACATACAGGTTAAGAGATTTTACATTGAAAAAGTGGCAGACACACAATGTCATTGGTAATGAAGGAGTATAGACCATGGGTATGTGTTAGCAGATAATTACATGGATCTGAGCGCTCTTGTTGGAGAGCTCTGTCAACTGGATCATTGTTTTCATCAAATCCATTTTATAAGACTTTTTATGTCTTCTAATGAGCTGTGGAAATTAATGACGCGAACAAGGCAATGCTAATGTAAAGATCCCTCTAGTGGGGAATGACAGAAGTAGAAAGGAGTTTAGGATCTGACACCTGCATGGATATAAATCCCTTTCCCTCAGTGTCAAGACTGGCAGCTGAACTTCCCTATTAACTTGGCTTTATTAGCCACAACCAAATAGTGGACCTGACTGTAAAGCACCGCCTGGACTAAGTTTCCTCTTCTCCCAAAAGGACTTTCAGGTGCATAGAATTTTTCAGAAATGGTCCAGAGTTGTCTTTTGTTAACTTTTATTTCATTATCTTGACTTGGCATTTGGCTAAGGCCTCCTACTACAATCCTTGACAATATGCAATTCAAGCCAATATACAGCATTCAGGCCATTTTTTTTCTTAATTTTTACCAGAAATAATGCTAAAAGCGAATGTTTTTCTAAAGTGTTGGGTTATACAATTTATAATATTTGAGTTCCTCTCTTATTCACAAAGTGCCAGCAGAGAAAATTCTCTGCATATCCTAGAGAATGAAGTTAACATTGTAAACAGCAGACCCAGGAACTTGTGGTATTTGCTTTAATATTTAGTAGACTGGTTAATTTTTTTACTTTTCCTAGTGAGTACATATATTCTATTTTAATTAAAGACTAAGGGCCCAATTCTCCACTCTATTTCATTGATGTTATGACTATGAAATTCCATTTATCTCTATCCAATTACACCATTATGATAGAATGGAGGATCAAGTCCCAGCTTTTTAAATATATTTTTTGTATTTATTTGTAATGAACATATGCACAAAAATGCATTGTTTCCAATGTTCACAATATTTACTGGTTTTTTAAAGCCCGAGCTCCTGGAGTCATGTTATTGCCTGAGACTCTCAGCTTTTACTTTAAAGAAAATTTAAGTTACTAGTCCTCTTGGTTGCAGATAAAAGCTTGAAAATGTGAACCTGAAAAGCTCAAAAAAGTTAAAAGAACCCCACTTTTTTTAAAAGTTGAATTTAATACACTCCATGATTTTTGGGAGCCTGACTCATGATTTTGAATGCTTGGGTTTTGCAATACTGCACATGTACAGTACTGTAGCTTGTGTGTTGTTAAGTTAGGTTCACAAAAAATGGTGTGTGAACTTTGGAAAATCTGGCCCGAAATATTTAACTTTAAGAAAGAAAGTGTAAAGGAAATACACTACTGCCTTCTACATGAATAAAACACTTTATAATATGCATACAATTTTAATAAATCTATAATCATAAGGTAGCAAATTTAGATCACCTAATGGCCCTATCTTATTGTCCTTACTCAAGCAAAACTCTCATTGGGCTCTATTGGTGTTTGCCTGATTAAGCAGCACTAAATAATCAAATAGTGCACATCTTTAAATATACACTACATAGTCTTCTAGGTTTGTTACTGTCCGCAAATATATTTTCACAGCACAAAACATATCAAGAAGCAGGGGTTGAATTGAGGAGAAACTGTTGCTGGTACTCTTCCAACTTCTGCGTACAAAATAAGGTACACCCTTGCCAATCACCAAAATGAGATGCTGCTCACAGTACATTGTGGAAATGTCAAAATATGACCATGCATGATCTCTGGGCTCTTTCAGCTTGAGTCCCCCTTGGAATTGCTTGATTATGCCCCTTGGATCTGCTACAGTCCTTAGGCTCGGCTTCTTGATTTGGGGCAGAAAATGAGGGGTGATAGTGTCTCAAATGCTACCCACACATGATACCAAAATGAATATTCACTGATAGTAAATTGCACAGATTTGTGATATTTTTGTTTTTTTGCATGATGAATGAGCTAGTTAACTATCAGAACATTTAAATGATCACTAGGCATCTGAATTAACATTTCCCTATGATGACTGGGCCCTTTCACATCTTAGAGCTATTGTTCCAGGCTCAGGAAAACATTTCTGCTTAAATTACATTTTTGAGGTTTTCTTCACAACCACAACAGCTAGAGAGACTTGCTTTGTTTAAAAAAAAAAAAGAAAGCTGAGATTCTGGACAACAAGATAGTACATTCAGAGAGGTGCCCCCTGCTAAACTGCCTCCATCAGAGCCCCGTCAAGAAAACACTCCACTCTGATTCGCATAAATTGATCATTGACAAGATATTCTTATTTTTTCACTTTTCTTTAAGATTTTTAGTAGAGATGAGCCCAGATAAACCTCTGGAATGGAATATGGGAAAATTTAGAACCAAATTTAGAGCTGAACTTTGTGGCTCAGGCACACTGTTGTTCTTTAAAGAAATGTCAGTAGGGAAAATAGGATTGCAAACCTCTCCTTCTCCCACCACTCAGATAGCAGTAACAGTCAAACAAATGCACAAAAGAAAGGAGTTAGAGGCAAAGCTAGCATGTCTAAACCTAGACCATTTTAAACCCATTCTGTTATTTGTACTGCACTTTGAAAGTGTAAAGTATTATTGAACTGTTTAACGTTAATTACTTTGTGCCTAAGTGCTGCCACATCTCCTTACACTGAAGAATCTTAGGGTCTCTCTTCACTGCAAAGATATCTCAGGCTCTTACTCAACTGTTGTTCCTAACATCCCTCCTGTCTACATACAAAAGCTCTTCAGCTGAGTGTGGTGGTGCTTTCAGTCTGGGCTAGCTGGCCTGTCTGAGAGCTGCAGGCTAGAACTCAGATGTTGCCATCACTCGGGCTGGTAACCCACCCAATCTGAAGTAAGGACACAAGCTTAATCACTCCAGTGCCTTCCCACATTTCCCCCTGTGTGCCCAGAAGGACGGACAAGTTCCCCCACAATTCACTGAGAAAGAACCACAGAGCAGCTCAGCTTACTGCAGCACAAAGAACCCTAGGCCATGCTACCAGAAGTCCTAGCAACACGCGTAGATGAACACAGCACCAATGAGGACCTAGTAACTCGGCTAGGGCTTAGCAATGTGGCTGCTCCCACCCAGGCTAGGCTAACCTGAATGCTCAGGCCCAGGTGCCAATCATTGAAGTTAACTGCAGTGAAGAAATATTCTTATCTACTATGGAGCCTGTTGTCAAGACGTACACACACAGAAGACCTATAGGAAAACATTGATTTGCTCTTAAATTCTCTAAATATGTAGAGTAACTTTTATAGACTCGTATTAAATTCTATCGTACTTTCCCTTAAAGGCGGGGTTTGAAGTTAAACCTCATTTGGGCTTAATGCATCCTATCACAGGCTGCTTCCTGGAGATAAAAAGTTCATCCTTTTACCTACTGAAGAGAGATTCCCAGGACAAGTAGAAGTTAAAAAGTTGCATTTGCTTAGCAGTTGACTCTTGTTGCCCCACCAATTATTACAGCAGGAAAGACATTACCTGCTGACCTATGATGGAAAAGGAGCAGGGAGGTCACAGGTGCAGGGCAGAAGGGCCTCTTCCCCAAACAGCTGGGAGGGGAAATTTACCTGTGTTTTGGATAGAGGTGTGTGCGGGTATTACAGCTATGAAGGTAGCACCTGGCCTAAGATTGTTAGCAGAATTATTGTCCTGTTTTTAGCTTGTTCTCTTAAAGGCCTAACAAATATCCTACCCTGGTAAATATGTGTATAGGGAGAAGACTTTTCTTTTCAGTCAGAAAATAGATTGTCAGAGAGTCTTTCAATTGACTTCACTGGGCTTGGGATCAGTCCTTTGAAATAAGCTTGACCGGGCTGTACCATGGAGTTTTCTTACAAAATCTTCACGTAATTGTATTGTGCTAAGAGCTGAAAAATCTACATAACATATGGTGCAAATATTTAAAAAGATGGAGAACCAGATATGGAAATATTTGTACTGATGTGGGAATGATGGTTGGAATTTTTCCCTTTAGCAACATATTTTCCATGCTGTATCTCATAAAATCCATTCACTGTGAACCCAGTTGTGCACTTTCTGTATAAAGGGCTTTTAAAATAATTTAAAAACAAACAGTGAATGGCATCAACTCAAGATTTTTCCTCTCTGTGTCTATTTGCTGTAGAAGAAAAGAAGGCAGAAGTTTATATCTTGGCATGAAGCAGCTGCCACTTCAAAGCCCCATGGTAAGAGTATATGGAATTGGGGCCAGAAACCATTTTTAGCCTGATTAGATCAGGATTAAGCCCAGAGAAAAACTCAAAACTAAATCAGAATCAGCTGGGGCTCATCTTGGAAAGACCAAAACAAAAAATTGGCAGGTATCTAGGCTCTCAGATTACTTTTTAAATGGAAGAATGGGGATTTTAAGACCGCTTGAGGCTTATGGTTACTGAATGACACGAAGCATTCTTTTTGCAATAAATAAATAAAGTTGATTCTTCACTTTTCATGGAAAGTAAGTCCTATGTTGAATTGGGCTACTGCAAAAAATACAGTAGTCAGTGGAATCCCTTGCACGAGTAGGGTTTACTGGGGTGAATGGGGATTGCAGAATTAGGCTTACACAAAATATGTTATTTTCACGCACTGTCTCACAAAACCCAACCTTTCCTGTCAAGGATGAAGCCTTGGCCTCATTGAAATCAGTGAAAATTTTGCCAGTGACTTCAGCTTGGCCAGGATTTCACCCTAAGATTTTTGAACTTGCTGGCGAAGGGCCTCTGGGAACTGAGTTTGTATCACATTAGGATTTCTTAACAGGCAAGCACATTGTGCTTATGGAATTGGTTGCATTTCATAACATGAGTATGGGGCACAATGCTGTCTAGTTTACTAGAGCTCCAAACTGAGTTTACGTTTCTATAAAACCACAAAGATCATAATATCAAGGCAACTGTGCTATAAAGATCTCACCTCTAAGGCCAGTTCTTATTAGACTTACATGAATATTGTTAACAAGGTCAGTTAGACTAGCAAACAACACTGATTTAGTTGTACTGCGTGAGTATATAAAACATGCTATATTAAAATTCTGTATATTGCCATATCTGTTTCACATTAATATTGTTTTAAATTGAATTTGATATAGAAGAATTATTGTGGTTTGCATTACAGCTTCCAGAAAATGTGCTAAGTGGCTTACAGTACAGGTAGAAACCCTGGTATCTTGTCCCCAAAAACGGTATAATTTAAAGTCCTGAACCTGGAAAGAGATTCAGTGATGTGGACCCCTGTGCCCTCTTGGGGTCCTTTAGATTTCAACAGGACTCCAACTAAGTGTAACGTCTACAAGGGCAGATCCCTTTGCAAGACTGGGGCTTTAGTATCAGACATGGTGCATGGGGTGGGGATAAAAAACAGTACAGAAGGGATCTAAGGGAGAACAAAGGTAACAGCAGTAAGATCCGGTGGTCACTTAGCTCATCATGTGCACATCCTGGTGGTTAAGTTTAAAAGCATTTGCAAGGATAGGTTTCATATTATGACCTTTCTGAATGAGGAGACGGTGGTAGCTTGGAAAATCAGAAAAGGGAGACATTTCAAACATGGGAGACAGCATGAATAAAGATACAGAAATGCTTGTGGCAGGAGCAGCTGAATGGTGCGCTGAGGCTGGTGATGTTAGTGGAGCAGGAGAGGATAGATATGTTGGGTCTACAAGGTGAATTTAAGAAATTTAAGCTGAATGTAGTGAAGGAGAAAGAGCCAGCAGAAGTGTTGAAAGGTGTGAGTGGGGACAACATGGTTAAATCAACAGGCAAGGAATAAAGGTTATAGTGGATCACAAACTGAATGAGAGTCAACAATGTGATGTAGTTGTGAAAAAGGCTCATATTCTGGAGGATTTCATTTAAGATACCAGAGGCAATTGTCCTAATCTGTTTGGCACTGGTGAGGCCTCAGCTGGAGTACTGTGTCCAGTTCTAGGCATCACGCTTTAGGAAGGATGTGGACAAACTGGAGAGAGTCCAGAGGAGAGCAACAAAAATGATAAAAGGGTGAGAAAACCTGACCTATGAGGCAAGGTTAAAAAAATGGGCATGTTTAATCTTAAGAAGAAGACTTAATGTTATCAGATTTCCCCTCACTCTTCAAATATGTTAAGAGCTGTTATAAAGAGAACAGTGATCGATTGTTCTCCATGTCTGCTGAAGGTAGGACAAAAAGTAATGGGCTTAATGTACAACAAGAAAGATTCAGGATCAATATTAGGAAAAACTTTCTAACTATACGGGTAATTAAGCACTGGAATAGGCTTCTAAGGGAGGTTGTGAAATTCCCCTCACTGGAGGTTTTTAAGAATAAGCTGAACAAACACCTGTCAAGTATAGGTTAGATTTACTTGGTCCTGCTTGAGGGCAGGGTGCTGGGCTTGATGACCTCTTGAGGTCCCTGCCAGCCCTACATTTCTATGGTTCTATAATTTTAGCCACTGCATTTTTAATGGACTGAGTATCAGTGAAGCCTTGTTGTAATCAAGACAGGAAATGCTCAGGCATGGATGAGACTTCTAGTTGCGTCCATATTCCCTTGGTGTATTGTAAGCGGCATCCATCGCATAGCCTATAGTTTAGCCTGCCTAACACATTCCATTGCAAGACCATTATTTTTGGTTATTTATAATCTTAAGCTGTTTTGGGCTCAAATTTTCCATGCTGGGTATCTGACTCAGTCCGAGTTGTGTGGAGGCTTTTTGTTTTTGCTTTAAATTTCACCCAAAAACAATTCAGCCATTTCTGAGAATGAGATTAGGGAAAATATATATTGTTCTGCCCACATTAAAAAAAAAAATCTTACAACTATCCATTGAGAAGTTCTAGCATCTTTTTGATTTGGAGTATGAACTTGAAATTTGGCGTGTTGGAGGAGGGGGGGCGGTCACTCTGGTGTCAGGAATGTTTATTATCCCATGAAAAACCAGCCAAATTTGGCCAAATTATAAGCCCTGAAAACTGAAGTTCGAATATGCTCAATAGAGACTTCTTGAAATTTGGCAGATACATTCACCATAGAGTCTGTCTGCACTGAGCATGCTCCATCCTCTCACAATAAGAACATAAGAACGGCCATACTGGGTCAGATCAAAGGTCCATCTAGCCCTGTATCCAGTCTTCTGACAGTAGCCCATACCAGGTGCCCATAGGGAATGAACAGAACAGGTAATCATCAAATGATCCATTCCCTGTTGCCCATTCCCAGCTTCTGGCAAACAGAGGCTAGGGACGCCATCCCTGCCCATCCTGGCTAATAACCATTGATGGACCTATCTTCCATAAACTTATCTAGTTCTTTTTTTAACCCTGTTATAGTCTTGGCCTTCACAACATCCTCTGGCAAGGAGTTCCACAGGTTGATACTGCATTGTGTGAAGAAATACTTCCTTTAATTGTTTGCTTTAAACCTGCTGCCTATTAAATGCCTGTGTGCCAGTTGAACTGGATTTGTGCCATCCCCACAGAGCAACTGAGCTACACTAGCAGCCAGGCAGCGTGGAAGAGAAGGAGGAAGAAACCTGACTAGGATACAGAGGGGTGAGAGAAGTGGGGGGCAGGCAGGAGCAAGAGCTGAGAAGTAGGGAGCAGGAGCATGAGGGAGGGAAATAGCATAGGGGAGGATAGAAACAGTGTGTAGAGGGGCAGGGATCAGGAGTGGAAAGACACATGCAGGAGGATGTATGTAAGGGGGATCAGAAGAGGGAAAATGAGTAGAGGGGAGTAGAAGCCAGCTGAATGAACCAGCGGGGAGGGAGACAGGAGTAAGAACTAGGGTAGGGGAAAGTGATTCTGAACCACTTAAAGGAGGGGAAAGTGATCAGGAACAGTCAGCATGGATTCACCAAGGGCAAATCATGCCTGACTAACCTAATTGCCTTCTATGATGAGAAAACTGGCTCTGTGGATGAGGGGAAAGCAGTGGATGTGCTATTTCTGGACTTTAGCAAAGCTTTTGATACAGTCTCCCACAGTATTCTTGCCAGCAAGTTAAAGAAGTATGGGCTGGATGAATGGACTGTAAGGTGGATAGAAAACTGGCTAGATTGTCGAGCTCAATGGGTAGTGATCAATGGTTCCATGTCTAGTTGGCAGCCGGTATCAAGTGGAGTGCCCCAAGGGTCGGTGCTGGGGCCGGTTTTGTTCAATATCGTCATTAACGATCTGGAGGAAGGTGTGGACTGCACCCTTAGCAAGTTTTCAGATGACACTAAACTGGGAGGAGTGGTTCATACGCTGGAGGGTAGGGCTAGGATACAGAGGGACCTAGACAAATTAGAGGATTGGGCCAAAAGAAATATGATGAGGTTCAACAAGGACAAGTGCAGAGTACTGCACTTAGGACGGAAGAATCCCATGCACTGCTACAGACTAGGGACCGAATGGCTGGGCAGCAGTTCTGCAGAAAAGGACCTAGGGGTTACGGTGGACGAAAAGCTGAATATGAGTCAACAGTGTGCCCTTGTTGCCAAGAAGGCTAATGGCATTTTGGGTTGTATAAGTAGGGGCATTTCCAGCAGATCGAGGGATGTGATCATTCCCCTCTATTCAGCACTGGCGAGGCCTCATTTGGAGTACTGTGTCCAGTTTTGGGCCCCACACTACAAGAAGGATGTGGATAAATTGGAGAGAGTCCAGCGGAGGGCAACAAAAATGATTAGGGGGCTGGAGCACATGACTTATGAGGAGAGGCTGAGGGAACTGGGATTGTTTAGCCTGCAGAAGAGAAGAATGAGGGAGGATTTGATAGCTGCTCTCAACTACCTGAAAGGGGGTTCCAAAGAGGATGGATCTAGACTGTTCTCAGTGGTAGAAGATGACAGAACAAGGAGTAATGGTCTCAAGTTGCAGTGGGGGAGGTTTAGGTTGGACATTAGGAAAAACTTTTTCACTAGGAGGGTGGTGAAGAACTGGAATGGGTTACCTAGGGAGGTGGTGGAATCTCCTTCCTTAGAGGTTTTTAAGGTCAGGCTTGACAAAGCCCTGGCTGGGATGATTTAGTTGGGTTTGGTCCTGCTTTGAGCAGGGGGTTGGACTAGATGACCTCCTGAGGTCCCTTCCAACCCTGAGATTCTATGATTCTATGATTCTATAGGAAGTAGGATAGGAGCAGGGGGGCCTAGGAGCAGGAGCTAGCAAGAAGGCAAAATGGTTTATAACCATTAGACCATGCCCGCCTTCCACAATCTTGACTCGAACCGAGGAGATTTTTGTCTTGATATTTCTCTGCTACCAGCAAATAGCAAAACCAACTGGGAAAGTGTGTTTCATCCTGCCGCCTCTAGTGCCTGGGCCACATAGACAACAGCCTGATACCTCTATCAGTAACTCCCTTAGCTCTAATGGTGGAGGTCTATGAATGCATCTAAAGATTCGGGCCCTGCTGATGAACCATGTGGGTGTCAATAGGGTTCCACATGACAGAATTTCTGTTTTTTTCAGTTTGCATATTTAAACTTAGGAAGTTACATTCAAAAATGTCTCTCAAAATCAGTGGATTCTTTTGACAGTTCTGGCCTTGTTCTCTCTTCCCCATTTTACAGATGAGGACAATAATACCATCTGACCTCACAGGGGTGCTGTGAAGGTAACGTCATTAATATTTGTGAAGCGCTCAGATTCTGTGGTGAGATCACCATAGAAATGCCCATGAGGAAATTAATAATTTTCAGAGCAGTGTTTGAATGGTGTGCAGTAAACAAGGCTTGGGGCCACACATTGAATAGTAAGGATTAAAAGAAAAAGAAAGAACAACCACTTGTTCAGTGAGCACCATTCATCCCAGGCACTGAATGAGGCAGAGATCTTATGGAAAAAATAGCATGTGATCATGTAATGAAAGGTTTGTCATAGTGCATAGGCACAAGGGGGCTGAATTAAGGCACAGGCAACCTTAGTTCTGGCATTTCCTAACTTTTGAGTGCTTGACTTCTGCATTCTTAACAGTCTTCTAACATAGTTTTTTTGGATTTAATTATTGTCGTAAGTGAATGAATCCCAGCATAAGTCCATTTACTTTTTGAAAATATTGGATTGTGAAATGCAGTGTAATGTATAATCTAATATCTGTGATATGCCATAAATTATTATTAAAATTCAACCTTATTCGATGCTGGCGTCTCTTCATATTAAGATGCCATAAGTAGACATAATATACCTCTTACACAAGAGATAGATGTATTTGTTATGCAACCTATAACGTTGCAAATAGTAAATAGTAACGTGATTTCTAATGTTCTTTCCAAGAATCAAATAAATTGAGAAAATTATATTATCATGCTAGGCTAACAGAACATAATTTCTTTAAAGTAATTTATAAAACACTGTCAGCTAATACTAGGAATGATGAAGGATCAAGACCATAGCCTCTTTATGCATGAATTTCCCAGTCTGTAAAATGGGGATAAATATATTTAAGGGGTGCTGTGAAGCTTACATAATCATAGACTCATAGAACTGGAAGGGATCTTGAGAGGTCATCTAGTCCAGTCCTCTGCACTCAAGGCAGGACTAAGTATTATCTAGACCATCCCTAGCAAGTGTTTGTCCAACCTGCTCTTAAAAATCCCCAATGATGGAGAGTCCACAACCTCCCTAGGCAATTTATTCCAGTGCTTAACCACTCTGACAGTTAGGAACTTTTTCCTAATGACCAACCTAAACCTCCCTTGCTGCAATTTAAGCCCATTGCTTCTTGTCCTAACCTCAGAGGTTAAGAACAATTTTTCTCCCTCCTTTTTGTAACAACCTTTTATGTACTTGAAAACTATTATCATGTCCCCTCTCTGTCTTCTCTTTTCTAGATGAAACAAACCCATTTTTTTTCAATCTTCCCTCATAGGTCATGTTTTCTAGACCTTTAATCATTTTTGTTGCTCTTCTCTGGACTTTCTCCAATTTGTCTGCATCTTTCCCTGCAAGTTGCATGGGCCCTTTTTAAAGACACCATAATAGAGGCCCAACTTCAATGTATACCCCAAATTAAGAAAAACAGTAAAAGAACTAAAAAAGAGCCACCGTGGCTTAACAACCATGTAAAAGAAGCAGTGAGAGAGAAAAAGACTTCCTTTAAAAAGTGGAAGTCAAATCCTAGTGAGGCAAATAGAAAGGAGCACAAACACTGCCAGCTTAAGTGCAAGAGTGTAATAAGAAAAGCCAAAGAGGAGTTTGAAGAACGGCTAGCCAAAAACTCCAAAGGTAATAACAAAATGTTTTTTAAGTACATCAGAAGCAGGAAGCCTGCTAAACAACCACTGGGGCCCCTTGACGATCAAAATACAAAAGGAACGCTTAAAGATGATAAAGTCATTGCGGAGAAACTAAATGGATTCTTTGCTTCAGTCTTCACGGCTGAGGATGTTAGGGAGATTCCCCAACCTGAGCTGTCTTTTGTAGGTGACAAATCTGAGGAACTGTCACAGATTGAAGTGTCACTAGAGGAGGTTTTGGAATTAATTGATAAACTCAACATTAACAAGTCACCGGGACCAGATGGCATTCACCCAAGAGTTCTGAAAGAACTCAAATGTGAAGTTGCGGAACTATTAACCAAGGTCTGTAACCTGTCCTTTAAATCGGCCTCGGTACCCAATGACTGGAAGTTAGCTAATGTAACGCCAATATTTAAAAAGGGCTCTAGAGGTGATCCCGGCAATTACAGACCGGTAAGTCGAACATCGCTACCGGGCAAATTAGTCGAAACAATAGTTAAGAATAAAATTGTCAGACACATAGAAAAACATAAACTGTTGAGCAATAGTCAACATGGTTTCTGTAAAGGGAAATCGTGTCTTACTAATCTATTAGAGTTCTTTGAAGGGGTCAACAAACATGTGGACAAGGGGGATCCGGTGGACATAGTGTACTTAGATTTCCAGAAAGCCTTTGACAAGGTCCTTCACCAAAGGCTCTTTTGTAAATTAAGCTGTCATGGGATAAAAGGGAAGGTCCTTTCATGGATTGAGAACTGGTTAAAGGACAGGGAACAAAGGGTAGGAATAAATGGTAAATTCTCAGAATGGAGAGGGGTAACTAGTGGTGTTCTCCAAGGGTCAGTCCTAGGACCAATCCTATTCAATTTATTCATAAATGATCTGGAGAAAGGGATAAACAGTGAGGTGGCAAAGTTTGCAGATGATACTAAACTACTCAAGATAGTTAAGACCAAAGCAGATTGTGAAGAACTTCAAAAAGATCTCAGAAAACTAAGTGATTGGGCAACAAAATGGCAAATGAAATTTAATGTGGATAAATGTAAAGTAATGCACATTGGAAAAAATAACCTCAACTATACATACAACATGATGGGGGCTAATTTAGCTACAACGAGTCAGGAAAAAGATCTTGGAGTCATCGTGAATAGTTCTCTGAAGATGTCCACGCAGTGTGCAGAGGCGGTCAAAAAAGCAAACAGGATGTTAGGAATCATTAAAAAGGGGATAGAGAATAAGACTGAGAATATATTATTGCCCTTATATAAGTCCATGGTACGCCCACATCTCGAATACTGTGTACAGATGTGGTCTCCTCACCTCAAAAAAGATATTCTAGCACTAGAAAAGGTTCAGAAAAGGGCAACTAAAATGATTAGGGTGTTAGTAAGGGTCCCATACGAGGAAAGATTAAAGAGGCTAGGACTCTTCAGTTTGGAAAAGAGAAGACTAAGGGGGGATATGATAGAGGTATATAAAATCATGAGTGATGTGGAGAAAGTGGATAAGGAAAAGTTATTTACTTATTCCCATAATACAAGAACTAGGGGTCACCAAATGAAATTAATAGACAGCAGGTTTAAAACAAATAAAATGAAGTTCTTCTTCACGCAGCGCACAGTCAACTTGTAGAACTCCTTACCTGAGGAGGTTGTGAAGGCTAGGACTATAACAATGTTTAAAAGGGGACTGGATAAATTCATGGTGGCTAAGTCCATAAATGGCTATTAGCTAGGATGGGTAAGAATGGTGTCCCTAGCCTCTGTTCGTCAGAGGATGGAGATGGATGGCAGGAGAGAGATCACTTGATCATTGCCTGTTAGGTTCACTCCCTCTGGGGCACCTGGCATTGGCCACTGTCGGTAGACAGATACTGGGCTAGATGGACCTTTGGTCTGACCCGGTACGGCCGTTCTTATGTTCTTATGTTCCTGAAATGTGGCGCCCAGAACTGGACACAATACTCTAGTTGAGGCCTAATCAGTGCAGAGTAGAGCGGAAGAATTACTTCTTGTGTCTTGCTTATAATACTCCTCCTAATACATCCCAGAATGATGTTTGCTTTTTTTTGCAGCAGCGTTACACTGTTGACTCATATTTAGCTTGTGATCCACTATGACCCCCAGATCCCTTTCCGCAGTACTCCTATCTAGGCAGTAATTTCTCATTTTATATGTGTGCAACTGATTGTTCCTTCCTAAGTGGAGTACTTTACATTTGTCCTTATTGAATTTCATCCTATTTACTTCAGACCATTTCTCCAGTTAGTCCAGATCATTTTGAATTTTAATCCTATCCTCCAGAGCACTTGCAACCCCTCCCAGCTTGCTATCATCCGCAAACTTTATAAGTGCACTCTCTATGCCATTATCTAAATCATTGATGAAGATATTTAACAGAACCGCACCCAGAACCAATCCCTGCGGGACCCCACTCATTATGCCCTTCCACCATTACTGTGAACCACTGATAACTGCTCTCTGGGAATGATTTTCCAACCAGCAATGCACCCACCTTATAGTAGCTCCATCTAGGTTGTATTTCTCTGTTTTTGTTTGTGAGACGGTCATGTGAGACAATATCAAAAGCCTTACTAAAGTCAAGATATACCACATCTACCACTTCTGTCCTATCTACAAGTCTTGTTACACTGTCAAAGAAAACTATCAGGTTGGTTTGACACAATCTGTTCTTGACATATCCATGCTGACTGTTATTTATCACCTTATCATCTTCTAGGTAGTATGTGTAGTAATGGTAATATAGTGCTTTGAAAGTGTAAAGAGTTGCATCCTAATATGAAAGGAAGTGTTTCATGGTTCTTTTTATTTTTCATTTAAAACAATTTTTAATTCAAGTGTTACCCAGTAGCATTGGAAAAACATCATCATGAGAACTGGAGAGTAAAACCAGATTATGGGTCTAATCCAGTGCCTATTGAAATCAGTGGAAAGAATGCTATTGATATCAGTGGAGATTGGATCAGGCCCTATGAGCAAAAAAGGATACTGATCAGTCTACTTTCACTGTCCAGGGCAAGTGAAATGCAAAAAGGAAGCAGTAAACATAAATGGTAAAAACTAAGTGAATTAGATTTTGAAAACTGCAAGAATTTTATTTTAATCTAAATTGTTATTAGTAAAACAAGTAAGCAGTTTTTTACATACCTTCTTTATTGTCCCTGGAACCTATGTGATAGAACAGGGGTCGGCAACCTTTCAGAAGTGGTGTGCCGAGTCTTCGTTTATTCACTCTAATTTAAGGTTTCACGTGCCAGTAATACATCTTAACGTTTTTAGAAGGTCTCTTTCTATAAGTCTATGATATAGAACTAAACTATTGTTGTATGTAAAGTAAGTAAGGTTTTTAAAATGTTTAAGAAACTTCATTTAAAATTAAATTAAAATGCAGAGCCCCCCTGGACCAGTGGCCAGGACCCGGGCAGCATGAGTGCCACTGCGAATCAGCTCATGTGCTGCCTTTGGCACACATGCCATAGGTTGCCTCCCCCTGTGATAGTACTGCACTGAATGTATCATTCTATCATCATAAATAAACCTGATGGTTTATGATGGTTAAGACCCCAATCTTTCAACAGTATGTGCACAGGTGGGCCTTTATTTCTTTGTCATGTCCCATTGACTTTAATGGTACTCTCCAGAGGCATAAGTGTCCACCAACACACATCTCTTTGCAAGAAATGGGCATTAGTCTGTATGGTTGTCATGGCCATGATTTTTGTGAATTTCAAAAGAACCTAAGTTCTGTTTTCAAAAGTGACTTGGACTCCTATGTGCCTAAGTCCCATTGACTTTCAGTGAGATCTAGGATTTCAAAGGACCAGATCTCCAAAGGTATTTAGGTACCTAAAGATGCAGATAGGTGTCTGGGATTTTCCAAAGTGACTAGGCACCTAATTAATTTGATTTCAATTGCAGTAGGTACCCAAGTGCTCTTGAAAATCCCAGTAGATGCTTCTTTAGGCGCTTAAATACCTTTGAAAATCTGGCTGTAAGTGCCTGGCACTTTTAAAAATGAAATTGAGGCTCATAAGTCAGTTAGGTGCTTTTGAAAATTTCACTCATGGTCTCTTTCATCCTGCACTGTCTGCTGTTACCAAGATGTCTCAATCAATTTTTACCCTATGCTCTATTTTGGTGTGTGTTTTGTTTGTGTGGGTATGTTACTATCTTTATATGTTTTTAAATTACTACAAAGCTATTTATTTTTAATGAAAAATAAACTTAATTAAAATGTGTGCCATGATTTTTTCCTCAACCTAAAAACATGACTTTGCTTTTTTTTTTTGCTGTGACAACCAGCCCAAATGATAATTTTGTTTCTGTTTATAACAGGCCATATTAACTTCTTTTAAAGCTGTTTTTCCCATACAGTTAGGGTATTGCACAGGTTATGCTAAGCAACATTATTGCTGAGGATATTGGTTATTGTCTGACTAATAAAATAAATAATATTTCCCAGTGTGTGAGATCTGAAAAAATAGCCTTCTCCAGCAAAATCAAGGAGTGTGCAGAGTGTTTTTTTGTTTTTGTTTTAATTTTACATTCAGTACCAGAATGGATATATTCTTAACTGTGCTTTCTCTTTTTCTAAGCGTTGGAAAGGAAGATTTCGACAAGACAAAGCAGAGAAGAGCTGATAAGAAAGGGAGTTCTGAAGGAAATGCCTGAGCAAGGTGATGACAAATAACTTACAATTTAGATCTTAAACTCTAAGCATGAACCTTATTATCATGTTGTTCCATTTTATAATGAATATCAGCTATCCAGCTATAAAAAGGCAGATTTGGCGAAACACTGGCAGGAAGTGGGAGAGACAGTTTGACCAAGTGGATAGGGCACCAAACTTGGAGTCTGGAGACCTGGAGTTTGTTCCTGGTTCTGCTGCTGACTTGCTGTGTGTTCTTGGACAAGTTACTTAACCTCTCTGTGGTCTCTGGAATACTTAGCAATTTTGTAAAGCAGATTGAGATCTGTAGATGAAAAGTGCCAAGTATTTATTGTTATTTTTTGGAATCAGTGGTTCAGAGGATATTTTGAATTGAGCAGTTCTTTCCAAAACAGCTGGAGGAGGATATGGCGATTATGGATGAGAAAGCTAAAGGCTTTGGGGCCCTGCCACTTACCAGTTGGGGTATGTCTACACTGCACTTAAAAACTCATGGCTGGCCCATGCCAGCTGACTCAGACTAAGGGGCTGTTTAATTGTGATATAGACATTAGAGCTCAGGCTGGAGCACAGGCTCTAGGACCCTGCGAGGTGGGGGGAGGGGTTCCTCAGCTCAGAGTGAAGCCCACGCCTAAATGTCTACACTGCAATTAAACAGCCTCTTAGCCTGAGCCCTGTGAGCCTAAATCAGCTGACACAGGCCAGACACGGGTGTCTGATTGCAGAGTAGAAATACCCTGTGTGTCACAAGTGTAAACCAAAGCAAGCAGCTCAACAGCTGGTGTTTCCAATATTGAGAGGTAGCAGGTGTAGGATCTCACACACACCACCACCATCACACCTGCTACATTCAAATAACAGAGGCATAAGGAGCTTTGAGGAAAACTCCTTTTTGTTTAAAAACACAACCAGGTTTAGTAAATGGTAAACATAGAAAAATGTATTATGTAAAGAATGTGTAAAGCATTGTTACCTAAGTCCAATTATACCTAGGGTGACTAGATGTCCTCATTTTATAGGGACAGTGCCGATATTTGGGGCTTTTTTTTAATATGGGCTCCTATTACTCCCCACGCCCTGTCCTGATTTTTCATGCTTGCTATCTGGTCACCCTAATTATACCTGAAGGTTTTCATCAGTATGCACATCTCTCTTTAAAATGTTGTTTGTTTCTGCTATTCGCAGTGGTAGAGTTTGTACTATTCTTGGTTTAATAAAAAAAAACTCTAGATCTAATAAAATCTTAGTCTAATATAATTTTAGTAACTGCAATGCTTTTCCATCTCCTAAAATGAATCCATTTGTCATGAAGACTAAAAAGACAACAGTAAAAGGAACTGACTAAGAATCTAGTGGAATATAAAAGTCTTAGAGGACAGTTTCTGATAATATTTCTAAAAATAGATTTCCACTAAAAAAAAGAAAAGTTTTACTCTGACTGACCCAAGAAATCAGTGTAGTGAATGTTAGATGTGAAGTCAGGGATAGCTTAATATTTATACTCCCTGCAGCTTCATATACATTCATATTTAGAAACGAGGTTATTTTTGTACCTGCTAGTGCTGGGGTGTGTCTCTTGACACCATTGCAGTGTGTTTGTATCAGAGCATGACACTCAGTACATCTGGGTTTCAAGCTTGTCTTTGCTATTGTCTTGCTCTGTGGCTTAGGGCAAGGAACTTAATTGCTCTGTGCATCAGTTTACTCATCTGTAAAACTGATTTTCTAAAAATACAACTTTTGTGGTGCTGTGAGGCTTAGTTGATTGATGTTTGTAAATTGCATTTTGGTGGGAAAGGGCAGTAAACTGCAATATTTTAATCTCTATCTTTGATTAGAACCGGATTTAAAATAAATGAGCTAAAAATGGACATACAATGGGAGTTATTTCTTTAGCCTTCCTTCCCCCCACCCCAGAGTACTCGGTATTCTGTTGTAATGCACATTAAATTTCATTCAGATTGGGTCAGTACAAAAAGAGAAAAGGATGGGAAGGTGAAATATTTTTCCCCCTGTTTAAGAAGGGGCATCTGTCCATTTCTATGCTTCCTAGAATGCTTCTTGCTTTACATGTGATAAGCATGTATGTTTTAAAGAGCAATCTAAAAGAAAACAGGGTAGACGCTTGATGCTCTGAGAAAGAAGGCATACAAAGACAGGAAAGTAAAAGTTGGGAAGGGAAGGGAAGGGAATGGTTAAGCAGGATGGAGAAGAGGAAGGAATGAGCACAGAGATGTAGACAGGTTAAAGGAATTGCCAGGTCTTGAAGGTGAAAATGAGAAGTCTGAACCAGATGTGGAAGGTGGTGGTGGTGGTGGGTGAGAGGCATGATAAGGGCAATCAGTGAGGGAGATACTTTTGGTGAGGGCATTTTATGTAGCTTAAAGAGTGAGGGGGGAAGTGGTGAGGCCAGCGAGGACAAGTTTATACCAGTGAAGGCAGCAGGTGAACAGCCTGTGGGGGAAGGTATTTAACTTTGGAGGTAGAGAGGAAAGGATGGGTTTTTGTGACAGTCTCAGTGTAAGAGGGACTGAAGGTGAGACAGAGGAGTCAACTATAACAGCATGGTGAAAAAGAAGATTGTGGAATTATCAGCAGTAATGAACAAGGAAGGGAGAAGAATTTAAGAAAGTGGAGATCTATTTTTATCAAGTTGAGTGGGAGCTGGTGTCTCGATAGCCAGAATGATAGAATCAGAGTCATAAGACTGAGCAATGGGAGAGATCAAGGATAAAGACCAAGATTTGAGATTCATAAGGATGGTAAGAAAAGCTATGTAAGAGGATGAAATAAAGGGAAAGCAGGGTAGGCCAAGAACTGAATGCCACAAGACTCCAGCAAAGCAGGGGGAGGAAAGGGAGCTATTGAAAAAGTCAACAAAACAGCTTTTGGAGACAGAAGAAGAGAACTGAGATAGAAAGAGTAATAGAATCTTAGTAGGGAGAGAATTCAGTAGGAGGGAAAAGGCAGCAGACACCTGAGAAGAAAGGTAAAAGAGAAGGTCTCATAAATGACCAGAAAGAATATTGTTGATGATCTTAGTAAGGACAGAAGTGGAGGAGTGGAAATGAGATTGTAGTTAGTCAAGGACAGCATAAGTAGATAACATCCTCCAGGTGTTTGGAGGCAAAGAGTGAGGAGCAAGATGCACTGGAGGGAGGATGTGTGTGTTAAGGGAAGGTTCTTAAGAGGATTGAGGAAACCGTAGTTAAATATTAGTAAGTAAAGATAATCTGTTGTAAGAGTTAGGGCAAAATTTGGTCTGCATAATCTTTATTACTTGTCTGATGCATGACTTAGAATTCATCTTGTCTCTCAAGGTTCGCTTTGAAGGGCTGGAAGTTGGATGATAATAATCTGTGTTACTTGTTAATGTGATCTGGAAGTCACAAACTCAGTGAATGGGGAGCCTTATAACATACTATTACAGAGTCACTTAGAGTAGAACTTCGTCAAAATGTTTTATACATAAAATAAATTAATGTGAAATTGTGCTTTTCTTTCGTGGAAACGTAAAACCTGAAAAATCACTGAGTTGACAACAAATGGAGAACTTGCTCTTGAGCATGGTGTAAAATTGGATAACAGCTTTTTAATCTTCATTTTAGCTGGTGATGTAACAGTAAATTTTGAAACCTCAAATGGGCACACCATAACTATCAGTGAAGAAACCATCCAGGAAGAAAATGTAATAAAGACCACAGAAGACAATGGCTCCTTATCTGCCAAAGCATCAGCTGTGGAAGGAAAAAAAGAAGATAAAAAAGGTAAACAAATAAATCCTTCTTATTCTCACAAACCTTCATGGGTCATAAAGGGGGAAGTGGTCTGAGCACAGAAGTGGGAGCCAGGAAGGTCTGATTTCTAATCCTTGACTCCAGTGCTGAGTCCATTTCTGGCTTCGGGCAAGTCTTTATTTCAGATTCTCCTTCTGTAAAATGAGGATAATAATACATAGTGTAAGAGTGCATCCTTGCCTCATGGGTACCCCCTCATTGCTGGTCACCAGGGCCGGCTCCAGACCCCAGCGCGCCAAGCACACGCTTGGGGCAACATGCCACGGGGGGCGCTCTGCCTGTCGCCGGGAGGGCGGCAGGCGACTCCAGTGGACCTCCCGCAGGTGTGCCTGCGGAGGGTCCGCTGGTCCCACGGCTCAGGTGGACCTCCCGCAAGCGTGCCTGCGGAGGGTCCGCTGGTCCCACGGCTCGGGTCCACCGGAGCCGCGGGACCGGCGACCGCCAGAGCACCCCCTGCAGCGTGCCACTGTGCTTGGGGCGGCGAAATTCCTAGAGCCGCCCCTGCTGGTCACAGCATTGCACAGAGCCCTTGTCTCCTGTACCCTCTATAAAGCTTTTCCTCAAACCTGAAACTGTCTAACTCCCCCGCAGGGCATTCTTGGCTTGGCCTTCTAGTCAAGTCACATAAAAGTTTAAAACCTTTCTAGGGAAGCATGAGTAAGTCCAAATGGAGGTTCAAACAAGTCTTCAAACTAATGGCCCTTCCATCCCTCTCACTAGTTCCCCTGTTATATCCTGTCTGTTAAGCCCTAACCCAGGGCTTCTCCCCTGACTAGAGAGACCTCTCATAATTGAGCTCCCTCAGGCTACTTATAAGGCCTAGTGTTGCCTTCTCTAGGCAGGAGGTAATTAGTTAATCACATCCCCAGCTGCAGAGCATAACTAATTGGGGTTCTTCCCCTTGCCTTGCAGCTTATGGTGATTAAGCCCCATTATACATACTCATTAGCCTTTCAGGATTGCTGAAGAAATTAGTTCATGTGTACAATTTTCAAAAGTGCCCAAAGTGATTTATGAGCTTATGTCTCGGTGTCAAAAGTAACTTGGGAAGCTAAGTCCCATTGACTTTCAATGCGTCTCAGCCATCTAAGTGTCAAGTCACTTCTGAAAATTGAACTTAGGCTCCTATGTCACTTACATGCTTTTGAAAATTTGATCCCATGTCTGTAAGAAGGCAATGTATACATGCTAAATGTATACATGCTAAACATGAAAAGCAGCAAAGAGTCTTGTGGCACCTTATAGACTAACAGATGTTTTGGAGCATGCATCCGACGAAGTGGGTATTCACCCACGAAAGCTCATGCTCCAAAACGTCTGTTAGTCTATAAGGTGCCACAAGACTCTTTGCTGCTTTTACAGATCCAGACTAACACGGCTACCCCTCTGATGCTAAACATTATTATTTGGCCAAATCCTGAAGTCAGTTTAGCTTATACTGTCTTCACTCAAACTTCTATTGACTTTGTTAGGAGTTTGATGGCATAAGGAAGAGTGAACACTGAGTGAGGATCACAGGATTTGTCCTGTAATTGTTGTTTCTTTTCTAACATATCTAACACCACGTTGGGGACCACTGACATAGGGGATACAAAGCACTTTGAATTTGAATAGTACGAGGGAAATATTAGAGGGCCGATCCTGCAAGAAGTGGTGAACGCACTGAGCAAAAGCAGTCTATAAGCCCATTGCACTTCACTGGAGTTACTCTTGACTTACACCACATTAAGTGAGAGGACAATTGGGCCTATTGACTTCAGTAGGAGTTTAAGGCAAATGATGTGCTCGTGGCCTTAGAAAGAGTCTGTGTCAGAACTGGAATTGCAATGTGGGAGTTCCTGGCTCACTGTCCTATGCCCAGGTCATGGAACATGCCACTCTCTCTGATCACAACTCTCACTCCGTCATAATAATCAAGATATGAGAGAGTCAGAGTTAGCTAGAAAATTCAGGGGTAACGTGTTCAGGAAGTACAATCCCATGGCAGATGCTCTTAAGCATTTCAGAGGTACTGTACTTGTGAATAAATCTTAAAGAAGAGTTTTTGCCCACTTGACATGCATCTGAGGACTGGAGGCAGGATTAATTCCTTTCATTTAGTATCAGGGCATGCTGCAGTAATCAATATTGACAGACCAAAGTGTATTTAAAAAATCATGAGATTAAAAAAAAATGTGGAGGGTTCTTTCTACGCGTCTTCTGGATTTTGAGTCTGTGAAATTCATGTTTTCAAGTTTTCCCCACAACCAGGAGGGCTAGGAACTTTAAAATAAATAAATAAATAAATAAAATAAAAAGTGAGATTCTTACATGGCTCCAGGATCTGGGGCTTTTAAGAAAAACAACAAATATCACAACACTCTCAGTAAAATTGCAAGAGTTGGCAACGCTGTGGAAAATGGAATATGTTAGGAGTTAAAGGAAGAACCATCCCATGGTGATCTGTAGAGTTAGAGAAACAGGAGCAAACAATAGACTAAAACATACAATGTAAAATGAGTTAAGCAAAAGTGTATGAAACCAAAAAAAAAACAAAAACCTTCCAAGCAGTCTTGTGTGCTGCCAAACAATTCTATAAACTATAAACCCATCTGCTACTTGTCAGTTTACAGATGCTTCTCACATTTTGTAAAAAAAATTCCCTTTGGCAGCTTAATAATGTAACTGTTGCTATTTGAAATAATGATGTGGTGTCAGTCATCCAAGTGGCATGTTTAAAAGGAAATTCCTCCCTGGCATAAGGATAATGAGGAGCTGCTGACAGTTTTTACATACAGCGGGTAATTGATTATTGAGCCTTTGCAGATGAGAAACCTAGATCTTGTTATAGATCATTTATTTACTCTGTGAACTCCAATGTTTTTTAAAAGGAAAATGACCCAGCGCCTTTCAAGGAAAATGAAGAGCTTAATTGTGGCTGTCCTGTGTAGGTACACTAGAGTGGAGAAGAGGGAATAGAGAGCTTCTAAGTACCTCCCCGCTCCAGTTCACCCACACAGAAGGCAAATGTAATTGGGTCGCTGGAGCTATGGAAGTGCTAGGCAGGAAGATTGCCAGTCTGGCTCCAGATTGGGCAACAGTGTGGAGGAGGGATATAGCCATGGACTTGTGCTTTCCCCTCCCCTTCATGTGCACGGTCCCACCCACGGACAGGGAGCAGCACTAGGGAGAGCACAGGCTACACTTGCTGTAGAAAAAGTGTCAGAATTGTAACTGCTAAGGATGATCCTCCCTTCCGTTCCCCAAGCACCCCTGAGGCAGTGTGCTTACTCCTCACTACACAGTGTGTAGTGCCTCCGGTGCCCCTGGCAGGATTGCTCCATCTCTGGCTCACTGGCTTAGTTTAGAACCTTAAGCATACAGTTCGGTTTAGTTTACAAAACTGATGCAATCTGTTTTTATCCCAGCTAGTTAATTTCACACTTCATGGTTATCTTGGTCTTGAGGAAATATTTGGCTGAATACCCAGGAGCAAGATAGTGATGGGAACGGGAGCTGAGAAGTTTAATTTTGCAGCCTGGTAGCCAGCCGTGATTATTAGTGCTGTGAAAAACGATAGTAACGTGGGAACCCAGGGCTGTGTTCTGGATGCTGTGAGACTGAGCACAAGCTTCTGAAACATTCCTAAGCATTTATAGTAGATCAGCTGAACAATGCTATGTGTTCTGGTGGATTTCTGCATGTCCCCCACTGCAGGAAATTTGCATGTTGATTTCCGGCTGGATTTCACAACATCTGTGGGTCTTTTAACACCGGAGAATTCTATTCCAAGCTCTAAATTTTAATTCATTGTGATGCAGCTTCTTACCCCTTCTGTTTGTCCACCGATCTCTTATCTCCCTTTAACTTAGTCTTTTATTTGAGCATGTAAGCCAGTGGGCTAACTCTCTGGCCCATGCATGAAAAAACACTCTCCAGCCACAGATTTTCAGTTCTGTTTTCTTCAGGACTTTGGTTTCTTCAAAATAAAACTATTTAACACAAGTTCAGCATATCAACCACATCCTTTCCCCCTCGCCCAGAGACTTCTGCAGGGACCTATCTACCTTTGGGATTCCAGACCTGCGGAGCCTGAGTCAAGGCAATCCTCTCTGCTTCCTTCTCGGTCATAACTTGCTCCCCGCAGAATTACACTCTGCAGACCATTCCACCGAGAGGCATATGTAAACTAGCCTCTCTCCCCTAACCCAAAGACTCCTGCAGATTCCTTCCACCAGGCCTCTTGCACACTGTGCTGCTGATACAAGTGGTGACAAAGAGTTAGAGGTCCACAAGTGGCTACCCCCATGTTCTTAATTAACCATGCCCATGCTCTGTACACAAGCAGTCATAGGGAAAAATCCCTCTTCTTCTCACAGCAGTTTCGTTTTTGCAGTAAGCTGTGATAACCATATGCTGTTTGCAACATTCATTTTCCTTAGCATCACCCACTGAGTTACACTTCTCTTCCTGGAGGGGATGACTTTGCTGTTGATGTGGATTAGATGCCTGAGTTGCAGCTTTATCTGTTCTCTCTTCCTGAGCCTGCTGTGTTGTTGTTTCCTTGTGGTGCTCCTCTAGCATTAGAAATAATACTACTAGAACAGTATGAGATAATGCTGTGATAGATTGAGAAAAACATTTGGTCTTTCATTATTAAATATCCCTAGCAATTTATGAATTTGCAGGGAGTTGTTTCCAAACATTATGGCCAGAATTTTCAGACAGCCACCATTGGGACCCCGGTTTAAAAAGACTTCAGTTACCACTTACCACTAAAAATAAATAGTCACATTTTCAAAAGAGCTCAGCATATTTGGGTATCACGTCCTTTTGAAAATCAGGCCACAGTGTCACAGTACGAGCTGCTGGATGGTGAACATTTTGTAAACCTGGACATCGATTAGGTGTCTACACAGCAGGAGCAGAGCTTTCGCTGGCTCTAGTTGTGGGTGCTCAACATCTAAATATAAATGCAATATTGATTGAAGCTCTGAATGAGGCATTAACATTTGCTTTGTTTTTGTTTGTTTTGAAAAGGGTAAGTGATGGGTGGATTGCCTTGGTCCAAATGATTGCTCACTGTCCGAATCTGTTACAAGGTGATAGTGACTAAAAGTTACTCCCATCTGATGGCTGTTTCAGGTCATTTTATAAAATGAACAGGAGTACTTGTGGCACCTTAAAGACTAACACATTTATTTGAGCATAAGTTTTCGTGGGCTACGAAAGCTTATGCTCAAATAAATGTGTTAGTCTCTAAGGTGCCACAAGTACTCCTGTTCTTTTTGCGGGTACAGACTAACACGGCTGCTACTCTGAAACCTGTCTTTATAAAAGGAATTGGTCATCTTGGTCCAGTTGTCCAAATCAGAAAACAGCACCTCCTGGCTGGTGCTGTTATACCATGGAGATGGGTATGGAGAAACAGATAAATGATAGAGTTGGCTCTGATGGCTATTGCTGTTGTCAGTCTCAGCTGAGGTGTCAGAGAATGAATAGTCATGAAGATTAAGGGCCAATGTACAAGCAGAATCACACTGGAGGACTCAATTAAGAACATAAGAACAGCCATACTGGGTCAGAGCAAAGGGCCGTCTAGCCCAGCATCCTGTCTTCTGACAGCGGCCAATGCCAGGTGCCCCAGAGGGAATGAACAGAACAGAATCATCAAGTGATCCATCCGCTGTTGCCCATTCCCAGCTTCTGGCCATCATGAAACAAGCTCAGAAACAGTTTCCTTATCTTGTAAAATGTATTTTTTAAGCTTTCCCCCACTTTTTTTTTTAGTAATTTACGTTATAACACAGTAGTGAACTGTATTGGCTAACTTTTTTTTTGTGTGTGTGTGTGTCTCTGCTGCTCTCTGATTGTGCACCTCCAGTTCCAAATGAGGTGTATGGTTGACTGGTCAGTTCATAACTCTGGTGTTCGTAACTGAAGTTCTACTGTATGCAAAAAGAGATGTGACATGGTCAAACAGATGGACTAGAGAAATGATCCTTGCAGCAGCATTCTGAATAGATATGATTGAGGCAAGATTGCACTCATCAAGACCAGAGAAAAGGATGCTGCAGGAACTGAAATGTGAGACAATGAGATTTCTAGTTGTGTGGCTGGATAGGAAAGGCCATATCTAAGAGATGGTGTCTAAAATGAATCTGCAAGGCTTAGATATAGCCTGACTGTGTGGGTGAAGATAATATCCAGGTTACAGACCTGAGTAACTGGTTGCCTGTATGTGTATGTGCTTGTCAGTGTAGTGGCAATTTAAGAAGAAGGGGTACCATCCTTCTGTCCTGTATATTAGGTTTTGTCTGGCCATAGCTCACTGGAAACCTCCCTATGCTGATCACACCTCATTTTGGCTAACCAGTTTTTCTTATCAGTCGTAAGATAAACACCACAAAAGCTGACCAGTGACTGTGGTATTAAAGACCAATCTGTTTGTCTGCTTCCTGAAGGCAGCATGGAGTTAATGGAAGATATTTGATTAATTGATACAAGTTCTGCACCCTTAGTCCAGAGCTGGCGGAAGAGAAATTAATGATTTTTTTAAATGGCGGACTTCAGAAAGGGTCCAGTTGGGAGTTTCACTGAAGCAGCCATAGGACTGAAATCTCTCATCTGATTTTTCTCTCCCACTGACAGCATCCACAGCTTCTGTCATAATCTTGCCTTTTAAAAATAGGTGGGCTTCCTTCATATATCTTCTGCTGCTGTCCTGATACTTTTGTCCATTGCATCAAAGCAGAAGTCATCATCAAAAAGGGAAGCTGGGAAGAATTTTGAGGCAGATGCATAGGTGCTGTAATGACTAGATAGATATGCACAGAAAATGTACTATAAAAGAGAAAAGGAAAGTTTAATAAATATATCTCCTTCTCCCTGAGTATGTCTGATCCAGGAACAAGAAGCAAGAGAGCAGAGAGATAGTTCAAGGGGTCAGTGAGCAGAAGTAGCCCTCAGTTTAATACACCGCTACCTTGATATAACGTCACCCTATCTAACATGAATTTGGATATAATGTGGTAAAGCAGTGCTCCGGGGGGGGGGGCTGCACACTCCAGTGGATCAAAGCAAGTTCAATATAACACGGTTTCACCTATAACATGGTAAGATTTTTTGGCTCCCAAGGACAGCGTTATATCGAGGTAGAGGTGTAGTTGTAAAAGGTTGTCATAATATTGTATCAGAAGCATTAGCAAGAACAGCCAAGTCCATAATGTTGTAAGTTTAGGCTGGAAATAGAGAATGACAAAATCAACAGTTAGTGTAAAGTGATTGTGCTGGATAATCCAGTAAGTGAAAAGGAATGAACCGTTTGTCTTCATTCCCACAACATGTGAAAACAGAGAAGTGTGCGTACTGTGTGTAATGATGACCAATGACACACTGGGCTCAAGTTCACCATTGCTAGACCACAGGGTTGGTCCTAATCCTTTATCCTTGATCCTGAGATAAAGCAGTGTAATTGTTGTCTAACATGTTATTTGTCTTTCATCTACTAATCTTTACAGCGAAGAAATGCTGCTTATCTTTTGGGAATGGATTAGAGATATAGTAACAGAGAGGGTGGAAGGCAGGACAAAGAGATCCAGAAATGGCCACTTGACATGCAGAGAGTGTGGTTCTAATATGATCTTAATTGTAAGAGCTGGTACACTGATTGCCACTGATTACCAAAAATAGCTACCTCCAATGTCAAAGGTAGCTATTTTTAGAAATACTTTAACTATGCATTTTGCTCCTATACTGTCAGTGCTGGCAGTCACAATCAGAGTCAGTGCAAGGGCAAGTGAGTATTCCCATGCCAAATAACATTCCATTTAGTTTGGCTTCAGTTCTGTCTGAAGAATAGAAGTACTGTGAGGAAGATACCCGAATAAAGTTACCATTTCTAGCAAACATGCTGTGGCACAGGAGAAGGAGCTGCTGCAGCTGAAATTTCCAGCCACTGCCAGGTTTGGTAACCACTGAACCTGTGACTGTGGAGATGCCCCAGTTTACAGAACAGTCACAAATTCAATACAGGACTATATGCTTTGCTGCTCTCAAGGGAAGGAAAAAGAACCTCAGGGAATTTGTTTGAGGGGAGAATGGAGCTCCTAGATTCTAACACTGACTCAGACTGTAGTTAGCAGGCCAATCAGTGCTACTGCAAGTCAAGGGTAGAACTCAGAAACCTGTGGGATAGATTAAAATTGGGAGAAGCAGGGTATGTGCCCCATCCTCCATAGAAAGGTCTTCAGTTGAGAGCTAGTGTAACATTTCATTGGGGTGGTGCATTGTTATTAAATAAGAGAAGAGGAACTCCTTTCCGATTCCCAAGAGATTAAGCAGCAGCATCTAGCTTGTCATTGTATTTACACTGTGTATATCCGTGTCAGTCGGCTTCTGTTCACTTTCTTCTTTATAGAGAGCACTGTTAACTGTCCTGAAAAACCGGCATCCCATGCTCCACCGCCGCCTAAGTCTAGGCCTAAACCTAAAAAAGCATCAATACCGCCAAAAAATGTTACTGCTGCTGCCACCGCCACCAGCCATAAGAGTAATGAAGCACCTCATGTTAAAAAAAAAGTCAAGGCTCCTGCTAAGCAGCCCCCTGTCCCACCTCCCAAGCCAACAGGTCACAATGCAAATCGAGAAGCTGGTGAGTACTGAATAGGCAGTGCCAGAATGGTGGGTGCATGTGCATGGGGATGCTTGTACTAATTATTCTCTGTGTAAATTGTAATTACTAATGAATCTGCACCTTACTAGCTCTCCATTGGCCTCGTGCTCCACCAAAAATGGAGAAATCACTTTGCTGTCTAACGTCTGTATATGTGAGATTAAGTGTTATACAGAGGTGATGTAGAATACCCAGTTAACAGCAAAAAATGAGGGTAGAGGTGTTGGGAGAAGCTGCAGGGGAAAGGGTGAGTTCCAAGACAAAATTTATCGTAGTTACTCCCCCCAGAAATTGCTCTCGGAAATGTCTGACTACATATTTCTCCTGGAAATAACTAAAATTTTAATAAATTTTACAAGACTACAAGCTCTCTTAAGAGGGCAGAATCTAAAACCACTAAATTAGCCCTAAAGACTGTCAGATATATTTGCCTCTAGGTGCTAGAATGGATTACAGCTCACTGAAAAAGTCCAACTATTCCCTCAGTTGATTGATAGTTTGCAAAGATACAGAATACCCTTATTATGACAAAATATGCTGCCAGATAAATCACAGCTATACCTACCCATTGGGATACTGCTTAGCTATCATTTAGCAATGATATTGTAAGCAGTCAAGCCTACAACACTAAAATCTTTGACTGAGAGTGGTTATAAATTATAGGATGACAAAAAAAATTAAAACCACCAGAAGGCAATTAAAACACTAGTGAGTTTATAATCAGTGCACTTTGTTTATGCACTAGGCCAACTGGAAAGTTCATCCAGTGCCTGCATTTTTCTCTCCAAATATATCACCATTGACAGATTGCAAATGTTGGCAGGTTTTTGTATTTGAAGCATGAAAGAAGAATCCTATTGAAAACACTACAAAGCTGCTAAAGTTTTGATAGTCACGTTGCCAGAAAAAGTCTTGACATTAACTACACCAGTTACCTGAATGTTCACTTTTGCAGTTAACCCAGAATGCATTGCTTGTACTCCAGAGTCAGGTGGAAAACTAAGTTCTTACAGAGTTGGGAAACTTTCTGTAAAGGTAAAGCAAATAGATTTTTATAGAAATTAAGCAATGGATTCAGGTCAAGAAGGTGATTAGATCCATATTTTGAATTTAGGTAAATAATTATCTTAGTTGTTTACTTAAAATAGGCACTATCTTGGGGCCTGATTCTGTTCTAAGTGATTTTGGTGGTACTCCTACTCCTGGGAGAATTCTGTGCCAAAAACTTAAAAAATACGGCAAAATTCTGCAAATTTTGTCAAAATAATGCAGTATAATCACACCAGTTTCAATTGTTTTGGGTAAGTTATTTAAACTACAATACAAGAAAAAGGTCACAATAACTATTCAGCATTTCTTAAACATATGGAAGTTAAGTTACAAAACTTGGTAAGTAATACCCTGCATTTCAGCTATAATCCTGGATTTTCATTTAAATTACATTACAGAACACCAAACAGAAAAGAAAAAAAAAGTAGAATGTCCTTTTAAATTGCTCAGACTTTCACACATGAAAGTCATACAGTTTTGCTAATCATTGTCCTGGACCTAGCTGGGTACTTTGGGAAGTGCTTGGTTCTGATTGTCCTGACATTTTATTGACTGCTTGGTAAATGTTTTATTTGCCCTCAAAAGTCCTTTTTTTTTTTAAATGGGTAAGTAAAAATCTAACCCCATTGTGCCACTTTGGCACAGGAAAAAAGGGAGAAAGCTCATAGATCTTCCTAGCTCATTCCCTTAGGGCATGTCTACACTTGCCATTTAAACTGGGAAAAGTCCTTTTTTTGCACAAAAACCATGGGAGCGTCTACACTTGCCAATGATTTTTTACAGTGAAACTCAGAAGTTTCATCGCAAAAAGAAAACCACCTCCACGAGAGGCGTACAGCCCTTACCGGTAATGCTTTTGTGGTGATGTGCAAGTGAAGATACATTCTTCCTGTTTACACAGCTTTTAGCCTCTGGTGGATATCCCACAGTCAGGATATCCCTGACCACTCTGGCCAGCTGCTCGGCTGCTCTGATGCCAGGTAAACAGCTGTCCACCTGTAAAGCCCCAGGAACTTTGAAATTCCCCTTCCTGTTTTCTTGGCAAGTGCTCACTTATCTGGCCAGGTGACAATGCCTGCTCCACAGGAGCAAATGATCCCCTGCTTGGAGCAATGCTGAACTACTGGAGCTGATCAGTGTTTGGGGAGAGGAGGCTGTGCAGGGACCCCGGATGCCCCACGATCACCCCCTCCCTTCCCAGAAGACCCATCGTCAAACTGGAAAGAGCTGCATTGTGGGATAGCTGCCCTAGAGCACTGCTCTCAACTGATGGAAGTGCTGCTAGTGTAAACACTCTCTGACACCCGAGAAATTCAGTGAGTACACAAACCAGCGCTTTACTTTCACCGGTTTCCGATCACTGGTGAAACTTACAGCACAAAAACTCTGCAAGTATAGACATACTCTTACTGTCATTTATAAGGCTTTACATCACTCTGGCAATGTAGGGGCCTTAAAACTTTTACAGGTTTTTATGCTCCTGGGGGAACTGACTGAGAATGGGAATAGTTAACTAACAATAGAGTAATTAACAATGTTACTATGCCGACAGGTTGCTACATTTCTGCTTCAGAGAATGAGCTCAATTAACCATCAAACAGAAACATTAAGAACATGTAGGGTTTTTTTTTTTTTTTACAAAAGCTATTTTCTTTAACTTAAAAACATAGTCCAGCCAGGGAGCCCAGCCCATGGAGGAGAATGGGGACATGAGTCAACTGAACTTCACCAGGGCAGTATTTCCAAATTGGAAAAAAATCAAGTTTTAGCTGAACTATTTTGTTTTTTGATGAAAAATTGAAATTTTCCATGGAAAGCAAACATTTTTCACAACAAAAAAAAAGTACTTAGTTGAAAAGCTAATTTTCCATCCAAAAAACAGTTTTGATGGAAAATGTTCAACGAGCCCTAACAATGACAAGAATGATAATACTTCTGACCCATCTGAAATTGGGCAGGAGATGTCACTTGCAGGTTTTCCAGTGTGATTTCAAGTCCAGAGAGGTTCTAAGAAAGAGACAAGATTTTTCAATACCCTCACCTTTTGTAGTTTAACCAGTGACAATGACAGATTGATTGTATATTATGTTGGGATTTTTAACTTTAAGCATGTGTCTAGCCTCACTGATTTCAACCCTGTGCTTAATGCTTTACTGGATCAAGCCCTTTGCTGGATCTCAGCATCTTGCAGGATTAAGCCCTTTGTAAGCACCCTTCACCATCACAGAAAGGTTTCTACTAAATATTGTGCAGGAATAAGATACTATTTGATTCCATTGCAAGTTCCCACTTCTGCCTTTAAATTTCGTTTCTTTTTGATTGATTGATCTGTAAATTAGTCACCCCTAAAGCTCTGCTCCTATTCAATACCTGCTTTACAGTGAGGTCCTGCTTTTATGCATTGTACAGCTAGTTTGTGACATAAAAAGAGCAGCAAATGATTTGCCTATGGTCACAAAGCTGAGTCTCTGCAGATTTTTTCAGGTGCACTGCTCATCACCCTATACCAGAGAACCTTCTAAATGTCTGTACCCCATCAAATAGTGTCAGAGGAGAAAACGGCATACTAGACTTTCTCTGTTACTTTCCTGTTTCGGATTTCAGGCAGCGTAAGCATGGAAGCAGTTTTTGTATCATGAGCTTATTTCACTGTAATCAGTTTGGCCAATAGCTGTATTTTGGTTCCCATCATAAACTGCTGTTTTAAAGATACAGTTCAGTGAATTTCTGTTGCACATTGTTAGCCTCCTGTTCTACTCTGTAGAACAGGGGTGGGCAACTTTTTGGCCCTAGGGCCACATCGGGTACAGAAATTGTATAGAGGGCCGGGTAGGGAAGGCTGGGGGAGGCTATGCCTCCACAAACAACGAGGCATGGCCCGGCCCCTGCCCCTTATCCAGCCTCCCAAAACCCCCACTCCCATCCAACCCCCCTTGCTCCCCATCCCTGATTGCCACCACAGGACTCCCGCATCCTAGCCAAACACCCCTGCTGTCTGCCCCCTGAGCATCCCCCCAGGATGCCCATCCACCATCCAATCCCCCCCCTGCTCCCTGCCCCTTATCCAACCCTCCCTGCTCCCCCCACCCCACGTTACCTGTGGCGTGGGGGAAAGGGGGGTTCAGTCCTTTCCCTGTGCGTTTCCCCTGCTCGTTTGGCTGCTCTTCCTGGCAGTCGGGCAGGGCTCATTCCCTCTCTGGGTTTGGCTGCTGGGGACAGGGACCAAGCATGCTGGGGGTGGGGAGAGGGGCCTGGCTTGCTCTGCGCCTGTCCCCGGCAGCAGGGCCCAGGCCCCTTGACACCTTCCCGTCCCCTGACTGCGCCTCCCTGGAGCACCAGGTCTGGCAGTGCTATAGCCGTGCCGCCCGCTGGAGCTGCAGCCACATGGCCCAGGCGCTGGGGGAACTGTGACTGTGAGAGAGGCAGGGAGGGAGGGGAGCAGAAGGGGAAGGGCCAGGGGCTAGCCTCTGCCCCGCTCACCGCGCTGCCAGGGAGTTGGGCTGGCTCCTCCGTGAGCCTGTTCTCACCCTGATCCCTGGCAGGAAGTCAGAGAGAGGGGTCCTGTGGGCCGGATGTGGCACGCGGGCCATAGTTTGCCCCCATCTGCTGTAGAAGGAAGCTCTGGTGACCATCTGGCCTAGTGGTCAGCTCCTCATGACTTTACAAGTTCTGCGAGTCTAGTCATCCCAGAGGGAGCCCCAGCTGCAGCCTCATTACCCACTCATGTTCCAGTTGCTCCGTCATTACAAAGGAGCTGGGAGGGAGGCAACATGGGGGGACCCCCCCACACACTCCAACGGGTATCAGCACAGGGCCCCCAGGAGTCTCTCAGTGTGGCCAGCCCAGTTACCGAGTTACCCCAAAGTATGTATCCTCCCAGTCATTTCCTATCAGTCTGATGCTCCTCAGTTTGCGGCATGGTTGCGGGCTAAGCAGACTCTCCTCAGTCTCTTAGGGTATGTCTACACTGCAATTAAAAGCCCGCGGCTGGCCTGTGCCAGCTGACTCAGGCTAAGGGGCTGTGTAATTGTGGCATAGATGTTCAGGCCTTGGCTGGAGCCCAGGCTCTAAGACCCTGTGAGGTGGGAGGGTCCCAGAGCTTACCCGAGCTCTGCAATTAAACAGCCCCTCAGCCTGAGTCCCAGGAAACCAAGTCAGCTGGCATGGGCCTGCCCTGGGTGTCTAACGGCAATGTAGACATGTCCTCAGTGTCCAGTTCAGTTAGACAATCTGTCTCAGGGCTTTCAACTCTCAAGGAGCGAGGGAACCCAAATCCCCCTTCACAAAGCTGTTGCCGCTCCCTGCACAGTTCTGAGCATCAGCCTTGTTTCTTGGTGCCACATGCAGAGCAGTTAATTCTCCCACCCCCTTTCTTCTGGGCTGCCAATGTCCTTAAAATGTTCCTCCACTGGGAACATGCTTTGCATCTGTTGAGGAGCAGGGCCTCCTAGCACAGTATTGCTCTATTCCCCTCCCTGGTTCAGTGTGGGGCCTGTTGACCCCATTCCATACTTGGAATGTTAATCCACTGATCTGTTATGTGATTTTTTTTTTAAATGCTCTCATTCACTGTCTTAGTTTTAATGCATTTCCCCTTACAACAAAAATGTTTGACTTCACCAGTGTTTTGATTAAAAGGATTTAATTGTATGGGTTTTTTTTTTAAATGAGAGTCAGAATTCTTGTATTCTCTCCCAGCTTAGCCACTGACTCTTTCTGTGACCGTGGGCAAAACAACTATCTGTGCCTCAGTTTCCCCATCTGTAAAGTGGGGGAGAAAAGCCTTACAAGAACATTGCAAGACATAATTGGATGATATTGATAAAATGCATTTAGATATTTCATATGAAAGGTGCTATGGAACGGCAATAATGATGATAGTCTATAATACTCTGACAAAAAAACATAATAGGAAAGGTTAGTTGTAAAAATCGTTAACTTTAGCTGCAGACTAACTGGGATTATTTGTATCTTTTTGGGGCCAGCATTGTTCAGAAAAGAGGAACCAGGGAAGTTTTCACTGGAGCTAGTTCTCCACAGAATGCATGCAACTAATTCTCACAACTGCTCTATGTGCACGTACATCTCAAGGAGGATGTACAATCATGCTTTAATGATTGTGAAACAAGACTTATACACAGACATAGTAACATTTTCAAAAGCCCCTAAATGATTTAGGAAACTAAGTTTCATTTTCAAGAGTGACTTAGCACTGATATGCTTAAGTCCCACTGAAAGTCAGTAGCTCGTAAGTCTCTGAGTCACTTTTGAAAATGAGACAGGCTTCTGTCACCCAAGCATTTCTGAAAATTTGTCTTGATGTGTAGCTAGCTATTCAGTCAGGACAACTGTGTTATTATTTTAAACAACTGGATTTTTAAGATTATTACTAGGCATTGACCTAGTGGTCACCACAGAGTGATGACAGTCAGGATCTCTAGCCTCAGCTCTAATGACCTGGGGCAAGTACTTACACCTTCTGCCTCTACCCACCTCTAAAACTGGAAGTAATAAGACTTACCTACCTCACAGGGGACTTGTGAGGACCAATTAGTTAGCTGATGTTTATCAAATGCTTAGAGTTATAGAAGTACTAAGTATAGTTATTGTATTATTAAAATATCAATTCAAGATACAGTTCAAATGGTTTAAAGAAAAACTGCATTTCTGAGGTTGTAAAATGTTTGTCTTTTCTCATTCTAGCTAGCTCCTCTCATGTAAAAAAATTACCCGTCTCCAAGTCATCTTCTTCACAATCTCTTTCATCCACATCATCTCATCCAAAAGCCTCTAAGGAGACAGCACCTAGTAAAACGGGCACATCAGGGACTTCCAGGGGCAAGAAAAAACCCGGGAAGCAGTCAGCCCCACGAACCCGTGCAGATGGGGACGTTTCTTCCACCTCCAATGCAGCAGCAAACAGTTTAGAAACAAAGGTGGAAAACTCTCAGCCAGAGCAACCTCCCGTCATAATTTCTGAATCTGAAGATACAGACCAGCAGAGCAAACTGATTGTCCCTCCTCCTCCCACTGCTCCTCCTCCTCCTCCACCGCCGCTGTTGCCGCCTTCCTCTCCTTCTTCAGCCAGTCAGTTCACTGACACCTCAGAAACACCAGATGTACCCATTAGCACCAAAGCAGGCCTGTCTGTCCCAGGCTCAGATTCTAATCCTCTTCTCCAGACTGAACATGAAACAGACAATGAAGACCTTAGCAGTATAGCCCTAGACAATAGCCTGGATAGGAGTGAAGAAAACACAACATGGTAAGACTCTACTGTCATTTATAAGCAATAAGGTACACAGCACATTGCCAGGGGTGGCGAAACTATTCAGATAAAGTAAGAAACGCTCTCAGTCTTGTACCTTTGCCTAACACTTGAATCAAACCTATCAGATCGAAAACTTTAGTTAACTTGATTTTCATTATTATCCATTTTCACTTGCCTTTACACTTCCATGTCCCAGGCACAACCAAAAGTAGAAGTGGCAAAATACATGAACAAAACTTGAAAATCCTTTCCCAACATAACCAGAACATTTGCAATAGCAACTGCTCCCCTCTGCCACCCTTTTATAAGAATAATAACAGTAAAAAAAAATACCCTGAGCAGATCTTTCTATCAACCAGAAAGGAAGAAGAATCAGAGACTCTATAAAGTCCAGAAGGGACTTCACTATTGCCATTCTGCATAACAGGAAGGGGCCCAAATGTTACAGTGATGGGCATCAATACCAAACCCTAAATAACCTTCCCCGGAGGCCCTGCCCTTGCACCACCTCTTCCCCCAAGGCCCCACCTCCCACTCGCTCCTGTCTGCCCCCCCCCATAGCTCCCTGACTTTTAAAAGTGATGGGACCATGGCCCCCTGGCCACCTCCCCCCCCCACCCCCCGTACTGGTGCCTCTGAACCCAGTCACTTTCAGCATTAAACAGTGTTAAACAAGGTCTGGAGTTTGGTATCCAGAAAGCTTAGCCTGCTTAGTACCATGGCAAGCACACTGTTAAAAATCATTCAACCTTTTATCAAAGATACAGAGAAGAAGGAAAAACAGTTAAAGCATTGGAAATGTAAAGCAGTGGTTCTCAAAGCTGGTCCGCTGCTTGTTCAGGGAAAGCCCCTGGCTGGCCGGGCCGGTTTGTTTACCTGCCGCGTCCACAGGTTCAGCCGATCGAGGCTCTCACTGGCCACGGTTCGCCGTCCCAGGCCAATGGGGGCTGTGGGAAGCGGTGCGGGCTGAGGAATGTGCTGATGTAAAGTATTAAGAAAGGCTTTCATTTTAACAACGTCCCTTCTCTCCTTTCCCTTTAGCTGGAGGAAATTTAGAAGGAAACCTCCACCTCCCCTCTCTTAGATGGTATCGAAGATGGCAATAATTGTCCATCTGGGGAGAAGAGAAGTTAGTTGAGATGAGCTGGAGCTGCTGTTGGTATTGCTATTTTTAAAGCCCAAAACTGGGGAAAGGAAAAGCAGTGAGCTGAGATGGACTGAAGCTGCTGTTGTAGCTACTGTTGCTAAAGTCTGATCCAGTTTCATCTCAGGCGGTGTTTGGGATTCATCTGGGGTGGTGATGTATATGGGTCCCTCTCTCTGGCCCAGTCTGGTCAGAATATCCATTGGGATTAGGACAAAGAAGATCTGGGGAGTCCCAGCATATGGTGGAGTTGGCAGCCATGAGGGTAAAGCTCACTCCAGTAGCCTCCATCTATTCTTCTATTCTCCCCGCCCCTCCCGCCCCAAGTCTCTTTCTTTTAAAAAAGGGAGTGATGGGTGGAATAGCCCATCCCTTCATTATTGTGTCCACCAATTAGGCCTAGTATCTGACACACCAATTTTGGTTCATTAATTTCTGGTTCTACAGCTTCTGTTTTTACCAAGCATGATTTCAACAGAGTCCTTGAATCAGATCAATGTGGTCTTTTTTTTTGGTTGGACTAATTTAGTGTCTATGTCTGGTTCTCTTGCACTTGTTTATAACATTCATTACTAAACTCAACTTGACCAACTTTTCATCAACATTTGTTATTTTAGGTTATTGTAACGTCATACGGACTGAGCTCACAATTAGGGTAAACTTGTCAGCCCCATTTTCACAACAGTGCTTTGTTTTCCTCGCAAGAGAAATCAACATCATTCACAACCACACTAAGCAGTTCTAGTTTCTGCACTTAGGTGGCATAAAGGGGCTGTAATCCAGATGCTAATCGCCAGCAAAGAATTCCCCTGGCATAGAGGAACTCCCGGCTAGCACATCTGTGCCATGATCAAGCCCCTGTGCCTCTGCCCTTCCCCCTCATCCCACACAGAGGGTAGAAGGGCAGTGGGCATGGGGCATGTCCTCCACTGATGTAGGCTCCATTAAGGAGAGGTGTACACAAGTGGTGTAACTTAGAACTACCTGGTAGCAGCAGTAAGTGACGGAGTCAGGCTGGTCTTCAGATCAGGGAGCTGGAACTGACCCTTTTGTACCATCCCATCCCCCTACATCAAGCAGACTTCTGGCTCAGGAGAGAATCTACCGCACTGTATACATCTCCGATTGTTGGCTGTTAAGGTTTTTTTGTATTACTGGTGCAGCTCATCATTAAGACCATTTGCATCTCTTTATATATAAGATTAAGTCAGTCTGAATAAAATAGCTTGTATTTTCATGCTTGCTTATCCAGGCGGTCTCCTTTTGGTGTTCTGTGTTGCTTATCTTAATGTTACAGCGTCTTTATTATGCATCAACAGTTCAGTTACCAAAGAAGACCAGGAAGAGGAGACTCCTAACCTAGCAAGTCCTCAACCAACAGAAGAACCTCCTGAGCCTATGGCCAGTCCGGAAAGTGAGAGCAGCAAAGAGAGCCACACCAGTGACTCCGATTCAGATGGGCCAATACTCTACACTGATGATGACGATGATGACGACGATAACACAAGTGCAGAAAGTAAGACCATTTAAAGAGGGATGTGTGGGGGAGAGGTGGTCACTTTATATGAATGGCAAAAGTAACCCATCAGTAAGCAGGTAGTTTAACTCAGCTATTTTCTGGAAGAGATTCCTTCATCTTTGGTTATGGACTTCTTAGGCATTTGACTCTCTTAGCAAAGATGATACATTGTGTGTGTGAAAGTTTTGAAATTTCATCTGAGTGACCTATCTTGGAATGATCAGGAGGAAGCTGTTTGTCACTGTGCTGAGTTGGGATGCAGGGGAACGGCAGTCTCGGTTACACGATTGCTTGAGTATTTCATTCATTTGGCCTTTGGTCCAATACAAGGCAAGCAGTATTAAAAATGTTATTTATAGGGGTACGGTGTAGCTCGGTGGATTTTCTACTGAGATTGGGTCCCACCATTGATTGAAGTATATTGGTGGGGCAGTGTTGAGAGGCATGCATTGTCATTGTCCATGCTGTATCTGGTTTTTGGATGACTAGATGACTATAGCCCCCACGGCTTTCCATCTAAAATACTTTACAAGCACTAAATGCACTTTTAAAAAATGGATTTTCTCTTTTGTGATAATTTTAATAAATTAGGTGATGTCTGCAGAGTGCTTTGAAGATGAAAAGCACTATAAAAGTGCTAAGTAGCATTAAAAATGAGGAGGGGGTGTGAGGGAGAAGAGGAGAATTAGACTGAACAGAGTAAGGCTTAAGAAAAGAGAAGCAGTTTGCTAAACATGCTGTTAAAAAAGGAAATAAAGTAACCTGTAACGTATCAGATTTCAGGGAGTCTCAAGCCCAGATTTCTCATTTTTATCACATCACTTCACAGATGATGGGCGAAGCTTGTAAATTCACTCACTGTCTTCGAACATCTTGGCTGTCAGCTTGTTCTTTTCTGAGTCCTTCAGCCTTTTATCGTCATGAGCCAAGTTGAAACTATTTTTCTTCTGATGTTAATTAAAATTCCTCTTTTGCATGTGGAAAAAGAGGTGGTTGTGGGGATGTATTAAAAGTTCTCTCTGATAGTTTGCATCTGTAACCTGAGTGTGAATGAACTCTCTTTCCCCTTCCTTTTTTCCTCAGGCTCTTTAGCAAGTAAAATCCGTCGTAGGGATACTCTTGCTATCAAACTTGGCAACAGACCATCTAAAAAAGAATTGGAAGACAAAAACATCTTGCAGCGTACCTCTGAGGAGGAGAGGCAGGAAATCAGACATCAGATTGGAACGAAGCTAGTGAGGTATCCATTGCAATCTGAGGGTGGGTTTGGGAGGTAGGGAAAAAAACAAGAACATTGGCATCACATCTTAAATGCAGCCGCGGTATTTGGTGCAGGATATTCTGGGTTGTCAGGTCTGTGAGCACCTGATACATTCTTACAATGTGAACTAAATTATTCTGTGTACTTGAAAGCCAGATAAAAAACATATTTTATTCCTTAACGGTAGGTGTGGTGCATCATGTGTGTGGAATTCATGGGGCACTTTCCCTTTATATAGGTGTGTGGTTCTTGCCACTGGTGTCCTGGCCAAATTCCAACTCCAGTAATCATATTGTGCTTACCTACATTTCCTCCATAGGTTAAACTGAATACACTGTTCTTAACTTCTTGTCCTAAGCTGCCTTGCGTAGTATTGGTGGTATTGGCGTGCTCCACTCCAGAGGTGGCTGCATTTTGGCTAATAGATTATTAAGTCACCTTAGTGGCTACATGGTTATGTTCATGTAGAGCTTTACACTCAAAGGAGAGTGTAAACCTGTGAAATCACTATGAAGTTTAACACAGTCTTATCAAACTTTTAACATTTCAGTCAGCACCTGGCACTTTAAGGGTTTGATTCAAAACCCATTGAAGTCAATGAAAGTCTTGAGAACTACTGATGAAAAACACTATATAAGAGCTAGGTATTACATTATTTTATATTATTAATATTGTTATTATTCAATGGGCTTTGGATCAGGTCTACATTTTCTATGTACTTTTCACAATGAGTGATTGCTAAATAGATTAAAATCACTCATTTTTAACCTTGTCTGACTTTGTTCAAACTCTGTAAGCTGGAGATAGTCATGTACACACTTGAAAATTTGTACATAACTCAGTCCTCCATTGACATGGGCTACATTAATATATATACACACTTCGTGCAGCTCATTGCCTTAACAGGTTTCTTCTCTACAATGCAAATAAATGGAATACTGTGTTTGTGGGCAACTTCCATTTTCATGCCAGTCCCCTGTAGCTACATCTCTCCTGCTTCTCTTACCAGAAAGTCCATCCTGCAGAGCTCAGCTGCTCAGCCCCACTTTCCAGCCTACCTCTGTGGCTCCAGCCCCTCACTGAAGCTTTGTGCGCTCACCCACCTGTCTTTGCCCCTTCCTTCCATTTTCCCACAGATCTGCTAAGATTATCTAGTGCAGGTTCCCAGTCTGATGGACATGATGAGATTAATTATGTCAGTGATGCTCCCTGGTGAATTGTAGGAGGTTTACTAGACAGAGAAGCTGCCTCTGGGTCTTCTAATTTTCACAGATACCCAACATTAACTTTCCTGTTGAAATTTCTCCTGTTTCTTTGCAGCCCAGAAGTGAATTTCTTTAGTAAATTTATGACAATATTAGCCATGTTTTATAGGATATAAGCCTGAAAATAAGTAGTTTTCAGACATTTTTAAAATGTTCAGATACTTTTTGGCATGTAGGTAACTAAAATAGTTTTGATTTAAATCTCCAGACTTTGCATATACATCTCTACCCCGATATAACATGACCTGATATAACATGAATTCGGATATAATGCAGTAAAGCAGTGCTCCGTGGGGGCGGGGCTGCGCACTCCGGCAGATCAAAGCAAGTTTGATATAACGCGGTTTCACCTATAATGCAGTAAGATTTTTTGGCTCCCGAGGACAGCGTTCTATCTGGGTAGAAGTGTATGTAGCACTCAGTCAGTAGTGTGCATTTTGCTGTGTTTAAAACAAATGAAACTGAAAGAATTTAT
This sequence comes from Mauremys reevesii, assembly GCF_016161935.1. Classification (NCBI taxonomy): domain Eukaryota; kingdom Metazoa; phylum Chordata; order Testudines; family Geoemydidae; genus Mauremys; species Mauremys reevesii. Next base: position 103,315,003 of record NC_052625.1, on the reverse strand, counting down.
AAATGCATGAAAATATTCCAACAGTTGCACAGTATATTACAATACAGTGCAGGGAGTTTTTGTACAGATTATTCCTTCAAACTAGATCCCAAAATGGAGTATTTTAGAGCCTTTTTTTTTTTAAAAGGTTTGCACACACAGTTACCATGATTGCATCCACACATTGGTCATTGGCATGTCTAAGTAGCCAACTGTGCCTCAGACTAGACATATGCCGGCTCAGTAGCCAGTGTATGTACTCAGTTGTAGAAAGTGCATTCTGATTAACTGTGCAGTTGCACACCTACCCTTCAGTGGTAAATGAATAGCATTAAAAGCATTAAAGGAGTTGTATTGCAGACTTTAACAAAGCAACCTACTGTTTTTATTGTTAACCTTTGCTTGATAAATCTTGGCTTATAAATGGTCATTTAATTTGTACTCACAGGAGACTTAGCCAGAGGCCCACAACTGAAGAGCTAGAGCAGAGAAATATCCTGAAGCGTAAGTATTCTATGCAGATTAGTGTAATTATTTATTCAGCAAAAAAGCACAACTGTGGGATTCATTAGGAACCTTGACAGTTAGTGTAAAATGCTAGATTCATGCCTGGAGAGAGATGGTGCTTGGTGAAGTGGCATCTTGACATTAGACTCATCATAAATCTGTAATGGCAGCAGTAAATACAGGCTGTATTCAGGGAGACAAACTGAGTCACTGGTCACACCGATACTCTCTCCCTTGACATCAGTGAAGCTGCATGAGTGTGACTGAGCGCAGAATCTGCTCCTACTTTTATAAAAATCAGTCAGACAGGTACTCCTTAAAAGTATTTTTAATACTTTTTAATCACTCCCCACTAACTTTTATAAGAAGGATGGGAAATAACCAGTGCCCCCCCAAACAGGGGTAGACATGAGTGAGTAAAGTACAAAGAGCAAAAGAGAGGTGAAGCGTCCTGGAGGAGAGGAGACAATGCATTTCAGCTCCTTGAAGATGTCAAAGAAACCATTGCCTCCCTAAAGCTGTATTAGTATTGCTGGGTTCCTATGTAATGGGGAGGGAGGAGGAGAGGCAGCATGCCGCCAGTGATGGCAGCCTTGCCCACCCTCACATCCGCTTCTCCCATAACTATAGTTGTGCATTTTTCCATATTGCCCCTATGCACGGAATATCCTCGCTCAACTGATCCATAAGGCTGCCACTCATTGCTCAGGACTCACACCTTGCCTGACAGCTACAAGAAATTGGCCAGTCATCCTGAATAGGATGAGTATATCTGACTTGTTGTTTAATTGTTGAAAAAAACAATGGGTATGAAGTATATTGTACATACTTTGATTGTTTGCCCATCTTTCCCCTTATTTATGTTGCTCGCCTACTCAAACAGGTAAGCTCTTTGGGGTAGAGATTTGTGTCTTCCTTTGTGAGTACCCAATACCTACCATATTATGGGTTCTACCAGCATATGAGTAAGAAATGACAGTAATAATAATAGGAAAATTAGTCCATTTACAACCAAGAAAACCCGTCATCTAGACCTGATGTGTAGAACTTTTCTAACTGTCACATAAATGATACAATGTGTGAAATGCTACATTTTCACACACATAGTCAACCATTGCATGCCTGGAATCCATCTACACACAATGTGTGAGTGGAAGAGAGGGAGAGAAGAAGGCATGGATGGTATGCCCTCTGAAATCCAAGTGACTCTGGTAACATCACTTGACCAGGCCAACCATAAAGCTGATAAAATACCAGTGGTGTCATCCAGCATTTCAAAAGTTAACTAGGATAATTACTAAAACTGTAGCTTCTGGTTATCTGCTATGCACTGTGGTACATAAAAGAGGGTTCAACAAAGTCCTAGCCAAGAGGTGATCTGCAATAAATTTTGTAATTACACTATCAAATGTAATAAAGATAAATTGTGAAGTATAACCATATTAATTTGATAACCAGTCAGCAAACACTGGACCATATCCCAGGTTTAAATTCTCATATAGTATTTCCCGGAGCCCTGGGGCTGGGGGCTTCTGCCCTGCACAGCGCACCAGGGCTCAGAGCTCCTGCCCTACGGGGCATGGTGGTGCTTGCATGGGCTTAGGGTTCCTGCCCTGCGGGAGACACCAGGGCTCGGAGCTTCTGCCTAAAGCCTTTGAAAATATTTACCGGAGCTCCACTCTGGACAGCTCTGGCTGAATTTAAGCCCCGACCACTTGAGAAAGATAATTCTAAAAACTCGTATGAGTATATTACAAGCTACTTCTGCTGACTTTGAGGACACCAGTTACACTTTCCCTGTTCAGCTCTAATTGACATGTTGATAGATCATGTTTAAGGACACAATCAAACTAAAAATCACACCTAGAACTAATTTTTGACCTACTACTGTTACATGTAACACCAAAGATGAATATAGGTGATAGAGATTAGCAGAAGATAAATATTTTCTCTGTCATTTCAGTTTGTTTATCTAATGGGTTTGACAGCACTTTGGGTATAGTAACTTTCACTGTTTTCATAGTATAAACAGTCATTTTCCATGAAAAGACAAGCCTGGGAACTTAAATTTATAACTCTGCTGGACACTAAAAACCATGGTTTTAACAGAGACACTGGATTTATGGCTCATTACAATTTGTAATACACCCTACTGCCTGCTAACCCTCCATTTGTCTACAACTGCAGAGGTGTTAATTGCCTACTTCGTTTTAAGTGGTCTCCTACAGTGTGTCTATGCAGGATTGTTATGCTTAACAATCTTTCCCACCTTGAATTTAGCTTGAACACTCAGGTTACCATCCCCAGACTTGAAGAAGGACTGGTCTACAATGAACACTTACATCGGTATAGCTTTGTCTCTCAGGGGTGTGAAAAATCCACACCCCAGGTGATGTAGCTATGCTGACCTAATCCCCCTGTGTGCACAGCGGTAGGTTGATGGAAGAATTCTTCCGTTGACCTAGTTACCACATCTCAGATCAGGTCTGCACTTATGCTTATGTTGGCAAAACTTTTGTTGCTCTGGGGTGTGAAAAAAACACACCCTGAGAGACATAATCTTTTCTGGCATAAGCATTCATGTGCACAGCGCTATGTTGGCGAGGCACACTCTCCAACCAACATAGCTACTGCCACTCATTGAGCTGGTTTTATGTTGTCGAGAGGAGAGCTCTCTCTCGTCTGCATAACGCGGCTACATGAGTGCTCTTACAGCGGCACAGCCGTATCGGTACAGCTGTGTTGCTGAATGCTTGTAAGTGTAGACATGGCTTCAGGGAGGGTGGATTAACTACACCACTGTAAAAATAATGAAGAGTCCTTGTGGCACCTTAGAGACTAACAAATTTATTTGGGCATAAGCTTTCGTGGCCTACAGCCCACTTCATCAGATGCATGGAGTGGAAAATACAGTAAGCAGGTATAAATATACAGCACATGAAAAGATGGGAGTTGCCTTACCAAGTTGGGGGTCAGTGCTAGCGAGGCCAATTCAATTAGAATGGATGTGGCCCATTCCCAGCAGTTGACAAGAAGGTGAGTATCAACAGAGGGAAAATTATTTTTTGTAGTGATCCAGCCACTCCCAGTCTTTATTCAGGCCTAATTTGATGGTGTCCAGTTTGCAAATTAATTCCACTTCTGCAGTTTCTCATTGGAGTCTGTTTTTGAACTTTTTTTTGTTGAAGAATGACCACTTTTAAGTGTTATTGAGTGTCCAGGGAGATTGAAGTGCTCTCCTACTGTTTACTGTTTTAAGTGTAAACATACCTTCACCTACCTGGTCTCTCTCATTTTCCTGTAGTATTTGTGTGAGTCTTGCTCAGAGAAGCAGGAGAAAGAAAAACATTTAAAACATTTAGGAAAATTTGATTGTAAAAGGTGGCGTGGGCACTCAAGAGCACATGTAGTACCTGAAACTACTTTTTATTCATTTTTAAAATTTACTACATTTCAAGTCGATAGTGATCTTTTAAATGCCAAATAGGTGTGTTTCTTATGTTGACAGTGCTCGTAGCCCATTACCAGAGTAGGTTTTCTGAAATTCTCTTAGCTCTTAAGCCAAATGTATTGTTTATGGGTTTATTATGCCCACTTCCGATGGACTGTTCTGAAATGTTTACATCCCTCACATTCCTGTGTTGTTGTGTGCAGGATTTGTGAATGAGTCAGAATTTCTTTCATAAAGTTTCCTTTCTGCTATGATGGGTTGTGTTAGTATTAGAACTGCCCATAAACAGAGCAGTACTGCAGCTGGAGAATATTTGTGATTTGATTTATTTTTTAGCATACATTTGGGATAGATGAGCTGATGCACAGATCAAATTGATCCAAATGTTTGCCCCAAAATTAAGTTGAATCCAAACCTTTCATAAGGTTCGAAAAAGTTTTTAATACTTCGGTTTTTTGCATCTCTACCTAAAACAGGGATTTATTATGTCAAAAGATATTTTTTATTTTTATAGTTTCAGCTAAACCAGGAAGTACTGGAAATCCTGTGACAGAGATTCTAGCCTGATTTCTAGATCACAGAGCCTTGGATAAGTGTGTATAAGCATCCAGACTTTTGTAACCTTCCACATTAAAAATAAAAAGTTAAGCAGTAACTTGAATGAGTTTAACTCAGGCTGGTTTCTTGCATGCTGACTTTGAAACATTTTAGATGTGCCCCCTTGAATCAATTATAGTATTGCATTACAGCAAGGAAGCTTTTTCAACACTCACATGGAATCAAGTTTACAGCCGTTGTGTTTTTCTGTAGCTGTGAAGAATAGCAAGGCTTTCTGGACTGTGTGCCTGTCCTCTTGCCAAGCCTGGCTTTTTAGAAACATGATGTAGCTTTTGGTGCTAGTTAGGGAATATTAATGATTATCTTTGTACGTGAAAACAGAAAACAGAAACTGCTTTTGCTTTCCACAGCATTCCAGGATCCTAGTGCTTTGTTTGTCTTCTTTTTCATTTCCCTAGCAATCCTACAAAGTAATCTAAACATAGCTAATCCCCACAGGGACTCAGTGGAAAGTTCAGTTTTATGCTCCTGGATTACTTTATAGTTGAAAATAGAACAGTCCTTATGCAGAAAGATTTCTCTTTTCTTCCTGACTTTCTGTGGTGAATTAAATGTCCCATAATGATGCCAGGGTCTAAAATGCCAGTATTTGCTGTCACAGTAGTGGCATAGATATTTATTTCTCCAAGGTCACTGATTTAAAGAGACACCAAAATATCCCACAATTGACATCAATTTAAAATTCCTCTAATCTAGGATCAGATTCTGGCTTGGGCAGTGCCTTCATGTATGTTCCAGAAGCAGCAGCCAGGAGAGGAAGAAAACCATAGAATAATTTTTCCGGTCAAATTCCAGCTGCCCTTCAACCTAGAGGAGATCACTCTGCAGGTTGTCATAGGTGAAGCTGCAGAGGGACATTCCAGGATAGGGCTTGCAGATTGCGAGCATGGTGCGTACATTTTACTCTCTCCCCCATACAGATTTTTGCTCCGAGAGTGGAGAGCAGCCGAACTGTGATTCCATGAATACTACTTTTGCAGCATGAATGTTCATGGGCAAGTCAGTCACTTTCATACCTTCAGCCAGAATTTGGCACTAAGGAGGGATTTTCTAAACTAACTATGGGAGTTAGGAGCACATCTGACTTTCAATGGTGATCATGCTCCTAAATCACTTAGGGATCTTTCAAAATCTCACCCTGTATGGCCACTTACAGAAAACAAAAACGTTATTCTATTGCTGAGAACTGTTTTAAGGACAGTATTTATGTAGGAATTGCACTAAAACAATGTTTGGTGGTGACCAGATAGCAAGTGTGAAAAATCGGGACCGGCGTTGGGGGTAATAGGAACCTATATAAGAAAAAGCCCCAAATATTGGGACTGTCCCTATAAAATTAGGACATCTGGTCACCCTAGTCTTCTTGCCCAACTATCTCCTGTGCATCCTCTTGTGGTCTATGGTCTTGCTACAGGCAGCCTGTCTCTGTTTTTCCCTCTTGGACTGTTCAAATAAAACTTCACCCAGGCATTTTCTTGGACAAAAATATCCCTCCTTGGAGTCTGGGTTTATTAATGTAAAATAAACTCTAAATGAAACTTAAAATCCCAAACAAAGTCCATTCAGAATCCCACACAACACAAGGTTTCTCTTCCTCCCCCAGCCCTTCCTGCATGGGGCCTTTTGCATTCTCTCTCCTGCAAAGACTGGATCTTTCCCAGGGGTCCCTACTATGGTCAACTCCCATAGTCTGAGGAGCAAAGAGTCCTGTGGCACCTTATAGACTAACAGACGTTTTGGAGCATGAGCTTTCATGGGTGAATACCCACTTCTTCGGATGCATCCGACAAAGTGGGTATTCACCCACGAAAGCTCATGCTCCAAAACGTCTGTTAGTCTATAAGGTGCCACAGGACTCTTTGCTGCTTTTACAGATCCAGACTAACACGGCTACCCCTCTGATACTTGACATAGTCTGAGGGTCTTTCTTGCTGAACCTTTTGCAGACTCCACAGCTTCCTGAGCTTCTCCCCTTCATTGCAGAGCAGCCCAGTGCTGCTCTTTATGGGGCAAATCCCTACTCTCTCCCAGATGGGGATCATTCTGTAATCAGGGTTGACTAGCTGTAGCCCTCCAGCCCTGAAGGAGCAAGCCACCCTGTTACAGTGTGAAAAGGGTGTTTTATGTGTGAGTTACAGTGTTGAGTGCCTTAAGTCAGTGAGACAGCTCCTCAGGCAGTGCATCAAAGAACTGTACGTAACCACAGGATTTCAGTCCTTTTTCTTTAGGGCGTGAGTTTTATTTCTCCAAATAAAACAGTTCAACATAAGTTCAACATATAAGCCATGTCCTTTCCCCTGACCGCAGGGTCTCCTGATGGAACTCATCTACTCAATGCAGGTCTCACTCTTCAGATTCTCTGCCTGAGTATAAAGGAGGGTCTCTAGTCCCTTTTGCTGGAGCTTTCCTCCAACAGAGTGACTTCCAGCTAGAGCTGTCAGGAATTTATTGACTAAACATTTCTTTGGATTCATCAAAACCAAAATGTTCTTGTGGAAATGTCTTTTTCAACTAAAATTTCAGTGAGAAGATTTATTTGGTCCAGGATGAAACTTCAGGTGAAGGAACAAGGGTGGTGGGGGAGAGCGAGAGAAACAGACAGACACACACACAATAGCCAAGTGATTAGAGCACTCCTCTGAGATGTGGGAGACACATATGCATGTCCCTACTCCAAATCAGGTGGAGTAGGGGTTCAAACCTGGGTCTCTCACATCGCTAACCACTGGGCTATTACTAGTGGTGGTGGTCTCTCTCCTGTTAGTAATTTTTCACAAGAGAATTCAAAAGGTCTCATTTTCACTCGGATGCAAAACAAAAACAAATATCCCAATCTCAAAATTACTCACAAAATGGAATTCTTTCTGGCCAGTTCTACTGCCAACCTTTCTAGCCTGCTCCCTTCAAGGTGCGCACTCCCAGGCCTGGTCACTAAGGAGAAACTCTCTGCTCTTTTCTCATCTCTAGCCTTCTCCCGGAACTCAAGCTTCCTGACAAGCCTGGCTCTGAGTCACAATCTTCAACCACGTGACCCCAGGATTTATTCCCTTCGCCTTGGTGGCATAGGGGGCAGCTGAGTTCTAACCCCCTTAAAAGGGCAGCACATCCTGTGCTCACTGCCAAGTAATTGTATCCCCAAATTTAAAAGAATTATGGTCTGGAGAAACAAAGCTCAAGTAGACTAAATTATTAATAATGGTTCCTTGTGATATAAATTCAGAGACGTGATCCTAGTATTTCTCATGTTAAGATTCTTACCATGCTTTAGGACATACAGTGATTTAGACAAGCAAGAGAATTCAAAGTTATGAATAATAACTAATTCTAGAAAGAAAATAACAAAAACAGGCAACAGTACAATGTATGTGTTCACTTATAATCTCTTCTGAGCTGTCCCCGTCATGAAGAGCTTGCAACAGAGATTACACCTGGGAGATCCAGTTCCTGTAGGGGGCAGCCTTCTCTAGATGAGCTAAAACCAAGTAAATTAATCCCTAAATTAATAGATCCCGTTTAGTTACCTTAGATATTGTGGTTATTGATTACAAAGGGAAATTTGTTTAAAAGTAAGTCAGTTCCATGCGAGTTGTCATAAATATACTAAAACAGCTATTAAATGGGAAAAGGTAAGTGATCTTGTTAAACTCTATGAAATACAGTAAAGGAAAGAGAGCTTTAGTTAGATTACTTAAAGAAGTCATATGAAGAATATTCACTTCTGTATCTCAATAAACGTAATTTCAATCATAGAGTTAGTCTAGCCTTGGCAGTCTTTGCAAGATTTTATCTCGCTTGAAGTGTGGTGGCAAATCTTTTTCAGGAGCAGGGCTGGTGTTGACATTTTCTTTCTGTTGCTATGATTTTCTTCTGATGCTATTTTTTGTTGTTTGTTTCTTTCTCTCCATCTCACCTTTATCAAAGGAAATTTACACGTACTGAATGATGTTCTGTCTTCAGTGATACCAGGGCCACTCCCAGTGAAAACGTGTACAACAGGTGTACCTGTTGAACAACCATAAGCCTAATGCCTACATGAGATTCAAACTCAGTTTTGGCCACACTCTATGTTCACAGTTTGGCCATTTATTATGGATAAGGGCAAATCGTACTGAACAAGTGTTCAAAACTGTGCTCTCACCTTCTTCTAACGCAGTTTGGTCACATCCACAGTGGACAGATAAACTCCTTTAGAACTAGATTTGGTCCTGAACCAAAACCCTCAATCCAAACTCACGTCCCTGGGGAAATGTGGATCCAGATCTGAACTTTGCAGTTCAGCCAACATATCTGATTGGAATATTTCATCCACAGTAAAGATACACTCACACATAACAACAGAGCTGGGCAAATCATACAAATAATTTTCTGCAAACATTCATCAGTTAAAAACAATTTGCTTCACCCATATTTGTACCCCTTTTTAATTTGCTTTCCACAGACATTCAGGCAATCAGTTTTCACTGGCATAAAAGTTTCTGGAAAGCCAATTTCAGTTACATGCACAGATATCTGCAGAAATTTTAAAGCTGCACACACAATTATTTACCCCATCTGACGAAGGAACAGAAATCATAAATTGTGATCGGTCTGACTAATCACACAGTTAACCAAGTCAGCTCAAATAATGAAAATCATATAGGCCTGGTCTACACTGGGGGGGATCGATCTAAGATACGCAACTTCAGCTACAAGAATAGCGTAGCTGAAGTCAACATATCTTAGATTGATTTAGAATCACTTACTTCACGTCCTCGCGGTGCAGGATCGACGGCCGCCGCTCCCCCGTCGCCTTTGCTTCTGCCTCTCGCCGAGCTGGTGTTCAGCAGTCGACAGGAGAGCGATCGGGGATCGATTTATCATGTCTACACTACACACGATAAATCGATCCCCGATAGATCGATTGCTACCCGCCGATGCGGTGGGTAGTGTAGACATACCCATACTCACTGAGGGTATGGCTACACTGGCGATTTGCAGCGCTGGAAAGCCTCCACCAGCGCTGCAATTAGTAAGTGGCCACACCTGCAGGGCACTTCCAGCGCTGCTGCAACTGCTGGCGCTGGCGCTACCACACTCAGCATGGGGGCATGGGATTCCATAGGCTGGCGCTGGTGCTGCAGCATCAGTCCAAGTGGCACCACACACACCATTGGCCTCCAGGGTATTAAGGTGTATCCCAGAATGCTTTTTATAAATTACTCTCTCTGTTTTGTTATGCAGCCTCTCTTTGTTTTGTTGTGAGCAGGCTCCGTGTGGAGCTCGTTGCCGTTTACGGTTACGCTTATTAAAAAAAAAAAAAAAACAAAGTTTGCTGTTGATCATCTGTGTTGGCTGTAAACAATCAAATGAGATTGCAGGCAGGAGGGGGGAATGAAACAAAGTGAGAGGTTGGCTGCTGCAGGTGTTGCAATTAAGAGTTTAGACTAAGTTGGACAAACATGTTCTGATTTTTCAAGTCAGGGCTAAACACACACAGTGTTGGCTCAAAAATCCTCTCCTCTCCCCCCTCTCCTCCCCCACTAGATCCCTCCACCCTCTCCCCCCTGCAAGCACAAAGCACGTTGAAGCCTGATAGCTGCTGGCTGCACATCCTGCCCAGCAGCGCTGCTAATGCTGCCCTGAGAACTATTAATGATCAATCCATGGAATCTAACAAAAATCAACAACAAAACAATTCACTAATTTCCAGTAACAAACAAATTTGAGGAATTTGCTCTCTGCTCATGGATATTCTGGGAGCAAAAAATAGAGGTTAGGTTCATCAGATAGGTTATTCACTGCCAATTATTTTCTCTGCAATTTTCTTCTCACAATTAAACTCTAATTCTAGAGTAAGGTAAAGGGAACCTTGGGAATAAAGGCAATGATGATCTTAGTCTCTTGACAGGTAGGTGAAGCAGCTGTGCAATTCCTTGTTTTTTATTTCACAGAGTGGAAATGACTGTAGGCTCTCTGCTATATTCCAGGCACAGGGTGAGAACTACAGAAGGCTGCAGAGTTGGGAATCGGAGAGGACAGAGAAAGGCAATGAGAACACACACACAAAAATAGGATAGCTCAGAAATATGAGTATGCGTGAGCCAATATTCTAAGGCCAAGAGAAATATACCATATACAGTTATAGTCCCCTAGTCATCTCCTTTATTTCTCTCTTCCAAAAACAGAGAAGAATGAAGAAGAAGAACAGGAAGCCAGGAGGGAATTAAAACGCAGTCTCAGCAGAAAGGTGATAAAATGTTTTATGTGTAATATACTTGTGTGTATAATAAAGGATGAGAATTTTTCTTTATATTATTCTAAAGTATATTCAGACATACTGACAAAATTCCCTCTCCCATCTCCATTTCCCCAAAAGGTAAACCCTGTTTCAAAGACAGAATGGGCCAAGGTCATCCTTGGTATAAATCCAGCCTGTCCAATTTTCCCTAGCATTTTTACAAGGCAGAACACTACTGAGGGTTTTTGAAAATCCCACCCACAGTGCCTCAGTGATGCACAGTGTGTCTCTCAGAGCTCTTAGTGGGATAACAGTACAGTCCTGATCCATCAAGTGTATCTAAATCACTAAAATTGATTATCAAGACAAAAGTAGTAAAACATTGCAATGCAAGACTCTCCCAACAGGTAATGTATAACTTTTTGCTTGTCTTTCCTAGTCTAGTCAATACAAGAGAGAACCACAGTATACAAAATATTTATCATCGTGCCCAAGTCAATTATTAAATTGTGTTACTTTTTGGATTGTGATCTTCCTGTTAATCTCATGGATGTCTCTTTTTTCTGAATAATGAGAAGTTTAAAACCTTAAAAATAATTTTACATATATATATAATGCACACATTCTATATATGTGTGTGCACATATTATGGATGGGGCAAGGCCAGATGGCTACAGTAAAGTAGTAAGGAACAGGCATGTTAGCCCCAGGCTAACCAAATCCCTAGTACCATGGTAACCAAATGGCAGTTGCTCCAGGTTAATCAAGACACCTGGAGCCAATTAAGATCTTTCTAGAAGGCAGTGGAGATAGCTACATTGATTGGGCCACCTGAAGCCAATCAAGGGCTGACTGGAACTAGTTAAAAGCCTCCCAGTTAGTCAGTGAGATTTGGGTGTGTACACGTACACGTGTGTACACACACACTGCTGGAGGACTGAGGAATACAAGCGTTATCAGACACCAGGAGGAAGGTCCTGTGGTAAGGATAAAGAAGGTGTTTGGAGGAGGCCATGGGGAAGTAGCCCAGGGAGTTGTAGCTGTCATGCAGCTGTTACAGGAGGCACTATAGACAGCTGTGATCCACAGGGTCCTGGGCTGGAACCTGGAGTAGGGGGCGGGCCCAGGTTCCCCCCAAACCTCCTAACTCCTGATCAGACACAGGAGGAGTTAACCCAGACTGTGGGTTCCACCAGAGGGGAAGATCACTGAGGTGAGCAAATCTGCCAATAAGCGCAGGACCCACCGAGGTAGAGGAGGAACTTTGTCACAATATATTATTAATTATATATACATATATGTGATCCTGAAGCAACAAGCACATAAAAAATTACAATTTTTCTAATTCTGTCTAAATTGCTTGTACACATGTGCATATTATGCAGATTAGGGCTATATTCTGCTCTCCATTAAATCAATGCAAACCCAATGATTTCAGATGGATTTTGGGAATACAGGAATTGTCATACTAGATCAGATCCAAGGTCCATTTAGTTTCATATCCTGTCTCTGACAGTGGACAGCACCAGATGCTTCAGAGGAAGGTGTAAGAATCCCATAGTAGACAGATGTGGGATTATCTGCCCCCTACCCCGAGCTCATCCTGGTCCCTAATAGTTACAGATTAAACCCTGAAGCACAAGGTTTAATATCCCTTCCAGAATTGTGTTATTAATTGCAATAATGTTGGATATTCTTGCTATCCATACAACTATCCAATCCCTTTTCAAATCTTGTTTAGTTTTTGGCCTCAGTAACTTCCCGTGGCAATGAGTTCCACAGTTTAATCAAACATTTTGTGTGAAAGTATTTCCTTTTATTGGTTTTGAATTTGTGACCTTTTAATTTCATGGAATATCCCTGTGCGCTTGGGTTACGAGACAGGGAGAACAGAAGTTCCCAATTTACCTCCTCTATTCCATTTGTTATTTTTTATCATGTCCCCTCTTATGGGTCTCTTTTCTAAGGTAAACAGTCCTAGCTTTTATGATCTCTCTCCATATGAGAATTTTTTCAAGACCCTTGATCATTCTCATTGTTCTTCTCTGTACCCTTTCCAGTTCTGCAATATCCTTTTTGAGATGAGGAAGCCTCATAATATGACATACAATTTTCATACACTTTCAAAAATATATGTTCAATAGGATAATTTTGTTTACTGTGACAATTATTAATTTGTAGTTTGATTGGGGTGACTCAGATCATTTGGTTCAATATCATAATATAGACTCTCTGATTCACAAATTCCTTTTAGTTAGAGAAACCCATCAAAAACCTGTTCCTTTTTTTTGGTACTGAAAAACAGATGATTGTAGGTATTAATGTAAATACTAGCATTGTCTAAGAGGGTAAATAGCACCAGTATAGCAAAGTAAAAACTAGTGTTCTGGAGATGATCTGTCAAGATTCTTTGTGGCCTGTCTGACAAAGATTAATTTTATACTCTAAGAAACTAGGTTGCACTGCTTTCCAGTTCCTGTTTGATGTTCCCAAGATGGTGCCTTTTTTTAGACACCTGAAAGTGACCCTGATTAGAAATACCTTTAATGTTCTCTTGAGGTTACATCATACCCTAGGTTTTATTTTGGCTTATTCGATTTACTCTTTTCCACCTCCTGTTCACAGCTCAGTCTGAGACCTACAGTGGCTGAACTGCAGGCAAGAAGAATCCTACGTTTCAATGAATATGTGGAGGTAACAGATTCCCCGGATTATGATCGCCGAGCAGACAAGCCTTGGGCAAGGTTAACTCCTGCAGACAAGGCAAGGGACAAATAGAGATTGAATTCTATAACTTTAAAAATATTTCTCCGGTCTTATTTGCAGTCCCTCCACACCAGTATCATTAATGACCTCTTCTTGAGGCAGTGACATTGTCATGGTACCATGTGTTGCCCACACATAGCAGAACCCGCTCAGGTGCCTATTAAAATTGTACTTACCAGCTCAGTTGTGGCAATTCAGAGATGAATCTCTCACATTTTTTAAATCCCTCCTAGGCCAGTTACATCACTGCTATCAGCTTTTAGTTGAAGTCCTTGGAATTCAACCAAAGATTCTGCAGTCAGAGGTCTACATGCTGGCCCTTAAGTGCTGCTTTTAAAACTAATTACAGTGAATAACAGGCTCTCCCATTACTGTAAAAATGCTTGGCCACATGAATACACCATCACTACAGTTGTCAGGTGACCAACTGCATGCATACACCATTGGAAATAAACTCAGCCTTCAACATCAAAATCCTGCATCTTTACCCTGCAATTTAACAGAGTAGTGATATTAACTAGGTAGTAGAGAGAACTTTAAACAGTGGGAAAAGCTAGCAGCTTTTCTTATTTACTTATATAAGTAGAGTTTTAAAAATTAGGTAAAATAATTCAGAAGAAAGGTCATTTTTTTGGGGTGAAAAGTCATAAAATATTTCAGGCTTACTTTACTAAAAATGGATTCATGTCTGAGAACAGAGTGTTTTCATTCTTTGTGGCTGCAGATAACTTGAGAGGGCCGAGCATAAGGAACCAGCTCCCACTCAGAAGGCAGTGGTAGCTACTAGTCTCAGCTACCAAGTGACTTTAGCAGTTTGCTCCAAGTACAGTGAGTTACACTGTTCTAGCCTAGAGGGAACAAAGACCTGAGATGCTGTAGCAGCATCTGCATCAGAGAGGAAAGGGCTGTCCATGCCAGTCATAAGTGGGGAAAAAAAGATGACTGTGCCCACTGATACTGTCTGAGCATCTGTGTGCAATGCTGTCACTAATTAAATCCTGACATTACTTTCTGCTTTCACAACAGGCCGAGGGACACCCTCAAACGAGGAAGCAGTTATATACCTTGCCAGAGACTCACAATACTTTCAACCAGCATTACCACTTTTTTCAGAATTGAGTTTAGGTCAACTGGCTTTTGTTCAGGCCCGATCTATGCCAGATATTGGGAGAGCATGCAGACTGGTACATCTGAGTCTGATGGAAAGGGGCCCTAAAGCAGAAAGTCACCAGTCCATTGAACTCACTGTAGCCCATATTTCCTCATGATCTCCCCTCGTGGTTTTATAATGGTTGAACAATAGGGCTGTCAGATCTGAGCCCTGCAAGACCTGACAGTTGAAAGCCCTGAAAGAGAGGACCAGTCACCCAACACCATCCTGTCACTATTCCTCTGAAAAGAATGAGTGGATGAATTATCACGTGATCCCATCTACTCTTGCCGGCCTGCAGTTACTTCAGCAGCCCCTCATAACAGGGGTTCTCAAACTGGGGGTTGGGACCCTCAGGGGGTCACGAGCTGTCAGCCTCCACTCCAACCCCACTTTGCCTCCAGCATTTATAATGGTATTAAATATATTTTAAAGTGTTTTTAATTTATAAGGGAGGTCGCACTCAGAGGCTTGCTATGTGAAAGGGGTCACCAGTACAAAAGTTTGAGAACCACTGCCTCATAATCAACTGTCTTAAAGGCCTCTGAAAGATCAAGACATTTGGCCTTAAGTCTCCTGAGGAGATCCTCAGCCATGGTGTTTCCATGCCATGCTCAGGTCTGAAGGAATCCCGGGTGCTTCACATTATTGGATATCTCTAACGCGCACAAAAGAAGCAGACAAGTTGAGAGAGGTGAATGTAGGGGTGTGAAGAGAGGCAAGAGAAGCTGGCATGAATCCTCAGATTTTTTTGTTGTGAAATGGCCGTAAACTGCAGGATCCAGTTATGACATTAGCCCACGAGGAAAGAGCTGGTCATTTCTGTTACTATTGATCATACTGTGAAGAGCACTGTTTTCTTCGGGAGGTTTGTACCTTACACAGTACAGCACACTGTTTGGGTGCAATTCTGTTAAGCTGCTTGTTCCTCTGTCTTTCTGGAGAGAATTACTTTTCTTTTTTTAAGACAAATCAGTAGGGCATTTCAGAAAAATCTATCCAGCTGTCCCATTCCCCTCTTTGCCCCCCCCCCCTCGCCCACCTCCCACAAAGATACCTGCAGGATTTCTGTGCTAGAAATGGGTGGTTTCTGGACCAAATTGTATAGAAAATTCAAGATCCTGCAATACCAAGTAAGGCAGAGGTTCTCAACCTTTTTCTTTCTGAGCTCCCCCCAACATGCTATAAAAACTCTACAGCCCACCTGTGCCACAGCAGCTGGTTTTCTGCATATAAAATCCAGCGCCCACGTTAGTGGGTAGCAAGCAGGGCAATTGCCTGAGGCCCCATACCACAGGGGCCCATGCAAAGCTGCATTGCTCAGGCTTCATCCCCGGGTGGTGAGACTCAGGGCCCTGGGCTTCAGGTGCTGAACATTCTCTATTCCCCATGAAGTCTTCAGGAGCTGAGTGCACTCAGCACCTTGCAGGAAACTGAGGTGAGCAGTCCTGATGCAAATAGCGACATTATTGATCTGCACTGGGAGTTGCACCAAGCAAACTATACTGGTAGCTAGCGCTGATAGGTCAGATCAGTGTAGATGAGGCCTCAAGTCACAGAAGATCAGAGTGCCACGTTTAGAAATGATACAAGAAAGGCTTGATTGTTCATGATAGCAGTGGAACTTTTTCACTTATAGGTCACCTGCTCAGGTCTGGCTAATAATGGCTGAAAGTCATTATCACCACCTGAGAGACAAGGACCAATAAAAGATATTACCTCCTCCACCTTGTCTCTCTGATATGCTACAACAACACTGCATACATTATTACCCACCTGAAATACATTTTTAGGCTCAATACATTTTGTAATGACACAGCACAGTTGGCACAAATTGGTCCCCATGTTTTCAGTCTTAGCAGAGAGGCAAAGGGTCCAGTGAGTGGAGATTCCATTACCTCTTTTCTCTAGAAGTAGTCCCTCTAGGTCCAGTTGAAGCACATCAGTGGAAAAGACGTCTTCTGAGGTCTCTTCCAACCCTAATCTTCTATGATTCTATGAAGTCGGCGCTATACCAGTTCTGTGGATGCAGGACTCTGGTATCTTGCCTATCAATATGGCATTTGCTTAAAAACAAGGGGGCGGGGGTTTGCAATATCTGAGCTGTGTGTCTTTCCTTACACTAGCACAAGGCTGCTGCAATAGTATCATTGTGGTTAAGCAGGACAGTCCCCTGCTGGAATGTGAGATTTATCATTTAGGAGATGGCATTCTGATGACACAGCGTCAACTTATCACACTGGAATTCTGTCCTGCTTTGAAAGACATTGCTCTTTAATAAGCTGCTTTTTTAAAGGATTACTCAGATGGCATTACTTGTATTAGAAACACGGAAAGGAGAAAGAGAGAGAATAAACCTTACACTGAACAGCAGGGTCTGAAAGCAGTGGTTTAAAATGTTTATAGATTTGAACCAAAAGCATTTATAGCAATACCTGTGTGTGTAGAGTGCTGGCCATTTAAGAAATTATATGAATTATATAGTGAAGTAAATGAATTATCATTCTTTTTACATAGGCATTAAGGACTGTCATTTTAAAGTATGCTGAATTTCTGCTGTTCTTTAGTATCTACCAGCTGAAAACATGGCCCTGGAATGTCCAAACACCTCATGGAATGTTACATAAAATTGATCAAACCGAGTGACTAATTTCCATTTGAAAAGTGGCATTCATCTCACATTCCTAAAATCTTATCTCCAGTTGGGAGCTATAGGAATCTTGCAGTTTATGCAATTGCTATGCATGTATGCTATGCATGTATGACTCATCCTCCCCTCCAGGGCTGTATGCTGTGATAATCTCTTTGCAGATGCATACTAAACAGGTGGCTGTCGGGAGTAACAAATTCCCTTTCCCTGCTTCTTTTGTAGCAAATGCCATGTTTTGGGGGAGGGATTTTCTGGCCCCAGATATTTTCTTATGGCTTTCCTAAAAATAATTTTACTGCTTCAAATAACCATAATTGAAAGAGCCATTATGTTCTTGGGATCAGAAGTGTGCAAGAATGATGGATTAAATGAAAGGATTTAAGTGAAAAGTAAATGGAAAACAATAGAGATGAGGGTATTTTGCACCTCACAGGAGTGGGCCCTTGTTCTGTTAATGTATTTTTACTGGATGTTCACCTTTCTGATGTTTGTGCATGTTTTTAATTAGGCAGCAATACGGAAAGAACTGAATGAATTTAAAAGCACAGAAATGGAAGTACATGAGGAAAGTCGACAGTTTACAAGGTGAGTAAAAGTACCTTTTGGCGTAAAGCCACTGAGAGGTGAATGTATCATATTAGTCTCTGCCTTTTCCAAGTCCTCTAGAGTTGTACTGTAATTAATTCCTTGACCCTTAGCTGGTGGGATTTCCCAGTGTTGCTGATGTGATCACTGAAACCACATAATTGATATGGCAATGAGGATAACCAGAATGGAATAGATTTTAAATGGAAAAGATTGCTTATGAAATCCTGAGAAATAATCCTTTCATACATTTTATTGGATTCAGCATGTCCCAGATGAAATTAACAGTCTGCACATATGGGAGGATAGCCCTGCTTCCACAGAATCACTGAAAACTATATGAAAGTATGTGTTAGTGGGTGCTTTGGGGCACTGGAATCAAGCTAGCAGTCTAGCAAACTCCACAAAGTCCATCCCCATTCTGGAGAACTTCCTAACAATTGCCAGAGCTCCTAAGAATCTTTCGGAAATTTGCCAGATTCAGACATTCCATTCTAACATCCCTGATTTGACACAAATAACATTATAATATGCATCTCTGTTTGGACCTGTGCCATAGATCTCACCAAGATATTTCAAATAAGCCTCCTTTGAAGTATTCAGGATAAGTTATCTTGCAGCTAGGATGTGGCAAAAAAGAACTAAAAGAATTTTCAAACTATGATTAATACCTGTCTTTCTTAAATCCCATATCTTTAAAAGGGCATGTCCAACTAACCTTAAATTTGGTCTAAAAATAGTTTGCTGGCTACAGATCAAACAAAACAAATGTGAAGCTAATAGGAGTTTGTGTGGATTTTAAATTAGGAATCAGAAGGTACTAATAGTGGAAATCAATTTTCCACTCAAGCTACTGCAACTCCATAAGGATTACTCAATATATTGTTATTGTATTAATAATAAACAAGGCCCTGATATTTTTAAAACCATTATATAATTATCAAATAGACATTATAGGGAAAGTGGTAGCCTATATTTAGGTTACCTAACAATTCCCATTATAATTATTTTTTCTGACAGTTTTTTGAAGAGCTCTAATGTCTCTATGATTTGCAGCAGGATTTTGAGGTCAGGTGTGTGCTTTTTGTTGTCCCCATGAAAACCTGTTCTGATTTATCCAAATTCTAAGCTGCTGAAGATTGCATTTAGCAGTCTGCATTATGCCCAGTAGAGCTTGCTGCTAAAATCATTCAACCAGTGCTTGATTTGTAATGAAAAAGATGGCAGGGCTCAAGCAATTTTTTTTATTCATAACTGATGCAGCAAGGCTAGAAGTGCTAGGGCGATAAACTGCCATGCCTAGAGGTGCTGGGGCTCAGCCCTGGCAAGCCCTAGCACAAATTAAGCACTGCATTCACCATTGCATACACCATGCTCCCCTAATCTGCTGCAAGGGAGATTTTGGTTAGATATTAGGGAAACGTTCTTACTATAAGGATAGCTAAGTATTGGAATAGGTTATCAAGGGAGGTTCTGGACTAAATGGCCTCTTGAGGTCCCTTCCAGCCATATATTTCTATGATTCTATAAAAACTGAACCTTCAGATAAGACACACACAAAAATTGATCTGGGTCCCTTCCTCCCACTGCTATTGCTGCCACCACTCCATGATTGTGTGTGATCCTTTAGTTAGACTGTATCAGAATGCATACTCGCAGGGAGACAGAATTGGGCTAGATGATCAACTTTAATTCTGGCATTTCCTAATTTTTGAGTGCTTGACTTTACAACTCTTTTAACATAAGGTTTTTAATATAATTATAATAATACCTAGCACTTCAGTGCAGTTTATAAACATGAACTAATTGATTCTCATAACACTTCACGAAGCAGGTAAGGAAACGTTGTCATTTTTACAAACGGGAAAACTGAGCCAAGGATTATACCTATACATACAGGTAGGGATTAGAACCCAGCGTTTTGCTTAGACTTAGAAAATGCCCCTCACGAATATGGATGCAGATCACTAGGCCAAGTGCATAACTAGTGTATCTCCATTTGGCTCCCTGTGTCTTGTATTCCTTGTACTTCATTTAGTCTTTAGGATATCTAAAAATACAGGTTTAGAAAAGTGCAATATAAAGTAAATTGCAAGAGAGAATATTCTGTGCTATGAACTCATACAACTGGAATGTAACTCCTTGATTACATCATTACGAATTATATGGCAAAATTAGCACATATTTGTACAAGAGACACCAAAGAGGAACTTGGAAGTGTTTCTCACCAACACTGAAAACAGCAGTTGATGGACACAGATTGCAGTAGGATTCTCAGAAGCTAGGCCCAGAGGTCTGAGGCGATCCAATACTGCAGCAACTCAGTGAGAAAGCTATTTAGGGGAGGGGCTTGAAACAAGGATGCCAATCCTATCCATGGTACATGTAACCAATGAGTCCAGGTGGTCCTCAAGGAGCTACTGCCTGAGGAAGACTCGGCCCCAAAGTGTCCCCTCCCTGTTAAAATCATAAAAGATTAGGGTTGGAAGAGACCTCAGGAGGTCATCTAGTCCAACCCCCTGCTCAAAGCAGGACCAACCCCAACTAAATCATCCCAACCAGGACTTTGTCAAGCCAGGCCTTAAAAACCTCTACGAATGGAGATTCCACCACCTCCCTAGGTAACCCATTCCAGTACTTCACCACCCTCGTAGTGAAATAGTTTTTCCTAATATCCAACCTAAACCTCCCCTACTGCAACTTTAGACCATTGCTCCTTGTTCTGTCATCTGCCACCACTGAGAACAGCCAAGCTCCATCTTCTTTGGAACCTCTCTTCAGGTAGTTGAAGGCTAATCCCCCCTCACTCTTCTCTTCTGCAGACTAAATAAGCCCAGTTCCCTCAGCCTCTCTGAATAAGTCGTGTGCCCCAGTCCCCTAATCATTTTCATTGCTCTCCGCTGGACTCTTTCCAATTTGTCCACATACTTTCTGTAGTGGGAGGCCCAAAACTGGACACAATACTCCAGATGTGGCCTCACCAATGCCGAATAGAGGGGAATAAACACTTCCCTCGATCTGCTGGCAAAGCTCCTACTAATGCAGCCCAATATGCCATTGGCCTTCTTGACAACAAGGGCATACTATTGACTCATATCCAGCTTCTCATCCACTGTAATTTCCAGATCCTTTTCTGCAGAACTGCCGCTTAACCTGTTGGTCCCCAGCCTGTAGCGGTGCATGGGATTCTTCCATCCTAAGTGCAGGATTCTGCACTTGTCCTTGTTGATCCTCATCAGATTTCTTTGGGCCCAATCCTCCAATTTGTCTAGGTCACTCTGGACCCTATCCCTACCCTCCAGCATATCTACCTCTCCCCCGAGTTTAGTGTCATCCATGAACTTGCTGAGGGTGCAAACTATCCCATCGTCCAGATCATTAATTAAGATGTTGAACAAAACCAGCCCCAGGACCAACCCCTGGGGCACTCCGCTTGATACCGGCTACCAACTAGACATCAAGCCATTGATCATTACCCATTGAGCCCGACAATCTAGCCAGCTTTCTATCCACCTTATAGTCCATTCATCCAATCCATACCTCTTTAACTTGCTGGCAAGAAGACTTTGGGAGACCATATCAAAAGCTTTGCTAAAGTCAAGGTATATCACGTACACCAATTTCCCCATATCCACAGAACCAGTTATCTCATCATATAAGGCAATCAGGTTGGTCAGGCATGACTTGCCCTTGGTGAATCCATGCTGATTGTTCCTGATCACCTTCCTCTCCCCCAAGTGCTTCAAAACGGATTCCTGGAGGACCTGCTTCATGATTTTTCCAGGGACTGAGGTGAGGCTGACCAGTCTGTAGTTCCCCGAATTCTCCTCCTTCCCTTTTTTAAAGATAGGCACTATATTTGCCTTTTTCCAATCGTCCGGGCCCTCCCCTCATCGCCACGATAATGGCCAATGGTTCTGCAACCACATCAGCAACTCCCTCAGCACCCTCGGATGCATTGCATCTGGCCCTATGGATTTGTACATGTTCAGCTTTTCTAAATAGTCCTTAACCTGTCCTTTCACCACTGAGGGCAGTTCACCTCCCCATACTGTGCTGCCCAGTGCAGCAGTCTGGGAACTGACCTTGTCTGTGAAGACCAAGGCAAAAAAAGCATTGAGTACTTCAGCTTTTTCCACATAATCTGTCACTAGGTTGCCTCCCCCATTCAGTAAGGGTCCCACACTTTCCCTGACCACTGCTTGTTGCTAACATACCTATAGAAATCCTTCTTGTTACCCTTCACATCCCTTGCTAGCTGCAACTCCCAATTTTGCTTTGGCCTTCCTGATTACATCGCTGTATACTCCTCCCTAGTCATCTGTCCAAGTTTCCACTTCTTGTAAGCTTCCTTTTTGTGTTTAAGCTCACTGAAGATTTCATTGTTAAGCCAAGCTGGTTGCCTGCCATATTTGCTATTCTTTCTGCACATCAGGATGGTTTGTCCCTGCACCCCGCAATAAGGCTTCTTTGAAATACAGCAAGCTCTCCTGGACTCCTTTCCCTCTCATATTAGCTTCCCAGGGGATCCTGCCCATCAGTTCCCTCTGATTGGCCTGTGGCACGAAGGAGTAATTACACTGAAGTCAGTGGAGTAACACTAGAGAAAAAACATTGCTGTTCAGAGCAGAATTAGGCACAGATGTTGTAGGATTGCAATTCTGGGAGAAAGGAAAGCGCTTCAGTCTCCTTAAGGCCCTGTTGTTAAAAGGAATATAACTCATGTAGTTCACTAATAACATTGGACTGAAAAAGCAAAAGTTGGGTTAGGTCTAATAGTATCGTGGGCAAGTAACTTTGGGGCAGAGAATGAATTATTCATTTAAAAGAAAAAAGAACTATTTAGGAAATACAAATTAAAAGTGAGTTGCAGTCTGCAGCTGGTCAGAACAGATTTGCTCATAAAATTCAGTGGTAGGATGAGAAGATAAAGGAGCTACTTATAGGTTATTATTAATCTGTTTTCACAGTTCTCTTGCCTTACCCAAATTTGATACTGAGCTTTCGATACACAATAAAGATAAAAGTTTTGACATAAGAACATAAGAAAGGCCGTACCGGGTCAGACCAAAGGTCCATCTAGCCCAGTATCTGTCTACCGACAGTGGCCAATGCCAGGTGCCCCTGAGGGAGTGAACCTAACAGGCAATGATCAAGTGATCTCTCTCCTGCCATCCATCTCCATCCTCTGACGAACAGAGGCTAGGGACACCATTCTTACCCATCCTGGCTAATAGCCATTTATGGACTTAGCCACCATGAATTTATCCAGTCCCCTTTTAAACATTGTTATAGTCCTAGCCTTCACAACCTCCTCAGGTAAGGAGTTCCACACGTTGACTGTGCGCTGCGTGAAGAAGAACTTCCTTTTATTTGTTTTAAACCTGCTGCCTATTAATTTCATTTGGTGACCTCTAGTTCTTGTATTATGGGAATAAGTAAATAACTTTTCCTTATCCACTTTCTCAACATCACTCATGATTTTATATACCTCTATCATGTCCCCCCTTAGTCTTCTCTTTTCCAAACTGAAGAGTCCTAGCCTCTTTAATCTTTCCTCATATGGGACCCTCTCTAAACCCCTAATCATTGTAGTTGCTCTTTCTGAACCTTTTCTAGTGCTAGAATATCTTTTTTGAGGTGAGGAGACCACATCTGTACACAGTATTCGAGATGTGGGCGTACCATGGATTTATATAAGGGCAATAATATATTCTCAGTCTTATTCTCTATCCCCTTTTAATGATTCCTAACATCCTGTTTGCTTTTTGACCGCCTCTGCACACTGCGTGACATCTTCAGAGAACTATCCACGATAACTCCAAGATCTTTTCCTGACTCGTTGTAGCTAAATTAGCCCCCATCATCTTGTATGTATAGTTGGGGTTATTTTTTCCAATGTGCATTACTTTACATTTATCCACATTAAATTTCATTTGCCATTTTGTTGCCCAATCACTTAGTTTTGTGAGATCTTTTTGAAGTTCTTCACAATCTGCTTTGGTCTTAACTATCTTGAGTAGTTTAGTATCATCTGCAAACTTTGCCACCTCACTGTTTACCCCTTTCTCCAGGTCATTTATGAATAAATTGAATAGGATTGGTCCTAGGACTGACCCTTGGGGAACACCACTAGTTACCCCTCTCCATTCTGAGAATTTACCATTAATTCCTACCCTTTGCTCCCTGTCCTTTAACCAGTTCTCAATCCATGAAAGGACCTTTCCTTTTATCCCATGACAGCTTAATTTACGTAAGAGCCTTTGGTGAGGGACCTTGTCAAAGGCTTTCTGTAAATCTAAGTACACTATGTCCACCAGATCCCCCTTTTCCACGTTTGTTGACCCCTTCAAAGAACTCTAATAGATTAGTAAGACACGATTTCCCTTTACAGAAACCATGTTGACTATTGCTCAAGAGTTTATGTTTTTCTATGTGTCTGACAATTTTATTCTTTACTGTTGTTTCAACTAATTTGCCCGGTACCGACGTTAGACTTACCGGTCTGTAATTGCCGGGATCACCCCTAGAGCCCTTTTTAAATATTGGCGTTACATTAGCTAACTTCCAGTCATTGGGTACCGAGGCCGATTTAAAGGACAGGTTACAGACCTTAGTTAATAGTTCCGCAACTTCACATTTGAGTTCTTTCAGAACTCTTGGGTGAATGCCATCTGGTCCCGGTGACTTGTTAATGTTGAGTTTATCAATTAATTCCAAAACTTCCTCTAGTGACACTTCAATCTGTGACAGTTCCTCAGATTTGTCACCTACAAAAGCCAGCTCAGGTTTGGGAATCTCCCTAACATCCTCAGCCGTGAAGACTGAAGCAAAGAATCCATTTAGTTTCTCCGCAATGACTTTATCATCTTTAAGCGCTCCTTTTGTATTTTCATCGTCAAGGGGCCCCACTGGTTGTTTAGCAGGCTTCCTGCTTCTGATGTACTTAAAAAACATTTTGTTATTGACACTTGTTTGTCTACAAAATATAATGGTCAAAGCCTTCCTTTTAGCCCTGATAATGTAGCCCGATTCCTTGAGTAATTACACAATTATAATAACTGGGTCATTTTAGATGTACACCTAAGAAAATGAATTCCTAAAAATATAGTCTTTTATTAACAGAATAAGAATAATTTACCAATTTGTAAACATTCAGATTTGGGAAGACGACATAGTGCATATTTATAAAGTGCTGTGTTATTTTTAAAAACATCTCACCCTCACATGAGTTTCATCATTCAACCTCTGCAGTCATTAGACACCATTCTAATTAATACAAATACTAAAATCACACATCTGACTTTGCAAATTAATATAACCTCAGCTAGCTATCCACCTGCTTAACATGCAAATATCGGGTTTTGCCGATAAACCCATTGTACCCATACTTTAAAAAGTGACCCTATATATAACTATGAATTATATTATATTATATTGCAGAAGCATGTAGCTTGTTTTCTCTTGGCTTGAAATATCCCTCTATATCAGAAGAAAATATATAATCGCATCTACCCAAAATATCAAATTTTGGGTAGAATTTTGAATGAATTATTCTCAATATAGTATTTTTATATTTTCCCTGCGTGTATATACATTTTGAAACTGTTTAAACAGAAATTCATGTCCTTGATGATAAGTTATATTACCAGTCCTGGTGCTCTTCTAATACTTTATCTGGCATAACTGACTGTGCTAATAAGAAGATAATATTGTGCAAGTGCAAAGTATCTTTCATCCTAAGACCTCAAAGCAACATGCAAATATGTTTAAGTATTGTTATCCCCATTTTACAGATAATGAAGCAGACTTAAAAGTAATGACCTGTTTTTCAGAGATGCTAAGCTTTTCTGATTCCCAATCAGTTGTTTTAAACATGAGACACAATTGATCTAGTTTGGATCTCATTTGCATCAGTGAAAATCAGGAACAGCTCTGTTAAGTCAATGGAGATAAATAGGTGTGAAATCAAAACCAGGCCCAATGCCATTATCCAATGAAACAATAACACTCATAACTTTTATTTGATTTAATATTTCAGGTTTCATCGTCCATAATTGTTTGACAGTATCCCATACTTCACACCCCAGTTTCCTGTGGGAAAATCATTGCATCATGAATACCTGAGATTGCACTGGAACTTGAACGAGTGAGAGTGTGTGTTGCAGCTTACCCTGAGGTTAATGAAGAATGTGGCCCTCATCTTTACTAGAGAACAAGAGATTTGACTGGGACCAGAACCCAGGGAAAGTGGGGGTAGCATTCCATATTAACTAAGCAATGTCTTGATGGTAAGAGAGATTGTGATTCTGTGGCTAGCTCACACAGATACATTGATATTTTTTCATCAAAGCTTGAGCAGACAGGAAGAGCTGAAGACAATCGTTTGACAACCTGTGGTCACAAACTCATCAGACTTTACATCATGGTGACTGAGGGTAATTGTGGGTACAGTGGGAACACAGAGAGAGGCGGGCACGGAAAGAGACTTTGCCTGTCAGTTAACAGAAAAAAGTTAGAACAAACTGGTAGTAAATTCTTTATGAAACTGGTTTAATTATATATTTGGATGGCAGGAGGAAAAGATTTGTAAATCTGGGAGTTTGAGCAACTGTGTGTGTGTTTTCTAGAGACCTCAGCCTGTCCTAGCAAGACAGTACGCCACCAAGTCTTCATTTCATCAGTACTTTAGTGAAGTACAGTAATTTTTGTGGTGCCAGTGAACCTACTTGCCAGAAAATATTCTTGTTATAATTCAGATGTATTTTTTAAAATTCTGAAAAGCATGCTTAAAGAAAATACATTGAGTATTTGTATAGCACAGCTAAATATGGTTGGTGGTTTTTTAATACAATTACACCTTGGATTCTCTATGATGATGCATCAGAATTACACAAGTAGGTTTCAGAGGACAAATAACAGGACACTGTGAGTGCAATGAAAGGATTCAGGTTTTGAAACACTCTTCTTTTGTCTGTCACTCACATTGTTGTCAAAGTAGTGGCACCAATATCTCTGTGAGCTATGGCAGACAGTATTGACAATCATGACATTCTAATTTGAATCCAGAATTAGAACTGAAATCAGCCATGAATTTGCATATAAGTAGGTTTGAAAAGTGGTTAACAATGTGACTTTAAGAGCAACATTAGATGGATCCCTTGGATTGCTTCTAGAAAGAATTAATATGTGGATCAGTACATCTTCATCAAGGGCCTTGTAAAAGCTACAGAAAATTCTTAGTGTCCACAGCCTGTTTTTGTTGTATGCAAAGAATGCTTATTAACTCACAACTTCTGAAATTGTATGTGTGAATACAATACTATTAAAATTAAATGGTATGGTATGGAGCGTGAAAGGCAATATGTGCTTTTGTTATGTCAGCCCTAAGGCCTATTACAAGCCTTTGGCACTGTTTACACTAAAAAATTCTGTCTTATATTGGCACTTATTTATCCTTTGATTTATATACACAATGACTTTTCTGGGCCTGGAGTACACATAAACATATATGTAATGCAGTATTACAGTATATATATTATTTATCCTTTTTTATATGTGTACATAATTACAATTTATTTTTGTCTTTTATGTGCCCTGTTTAGTTTTTAATTATGAAAGCTAGGTATTTTTTCAGGCAATAAAAGGTCTGTGCAGAGTGATTTTTACCTCAGATTCTGCAGTAGGTTCTTGTGGAGTGTTTTTAATTTATAAAATTGAAGATTGTCATTTTAGATGTCAGCCTAAAGGCGGAATGCAATTTAGTGGCTAAAATTAGATCTCTCTCTTTACTGATATTTACAACAAGACCAGGGTTGCGTAAATGGGATGGATTATTTTTGTAAAGGGCATTCAAGTAATAGCAGGGTTCTTTCCATGAGCTGGCTTTCTGTTTATTTTTAAATAGACTGATTTAAATATTTTAAGGAAATAGGTTGATAGGACCTCTAAGAACACTTTAATTTTGGTAAAAATCCTACAAAATGCAGGGTATGAACCCAAAAATATGAATAACTAGTAAAACAGCCAACTACAAGCTTGTAGCAAATAAAAATAATCAGCATTTTTCCGCCTCTTACTGGAATCAATTAGGTGTATTAAAAATAGAATTAGTAGGAAACAATTTAGCTTCTGCAATGCCATCATTTTGTAACTATGGAAGCAGCATTTTTACATCATGGAAGCAATGAAAATGTATGCCACACTAAATCATACAGATATGTGCAAGCCATTAGTTATAGTTTTGACAGAATTCCTATTAAAATCCCTTATTTTCAGGGTTTAAAACACAG
The DNA here is from genome assembly GCF_016161935.1 of Mauremys reevesii. NCBI lineage: Eukaryota > Metazoa > Chordata > Testudines > Geoemydidae > Mauremys > Mauremys reevesii. The sequence goes on along the minus strand of NC_052625.1, from coordinate 103,286,788 downwards.
CCATAAAAGTGTACCCTGGATTAAAGCTTGGCAAAACAATTCTTCTCCAGAGACTGTTTTTGTTTGTTTGTTGCCAAATTCAGAAGAAAGTGTGGAGTGAAAAATAGTGTAGAAGTTTACTCTTTTCACACTGACCCATATAATTTGAGTTTTTGTTTAAAAAAAATTAAATGGGACAACTGACAGGTCCTTAATACGACCTAATCACTTTGATAGTTTTAAAAAAAAATTACCAAGGGATTAAATTAGAAAAGTGGCTATGACATATGCCCTGTACAAATTTTCACAAATGTATGGCTTGACCCTGCAAATGCTATGCAGGATAGAAGTCCCATTGATATCACTGTGTGAGTAATGACTACCCATGTAAGTTAAAGCCAGCAGGACTGGGAATTTAGGGCCCCCTTCTACTCCCAGTGAAATCAATGGTGGGCTTTGCCATTGAGAACATATGCCATTTTATATATTTGACAACTAATAGAAGCTACCGTGGCCTCCATTGTTAAAATAAGGTACAAACTATGGCCCTAATTCAACAAAACACTTATCCACATGCTTAAAATGGGATAAAGGAAGTTGTTGACCTCAGTAGGGCTTAGGCACACACTTAAGTGCTTTGCTAAATTAGAACTTACAAATTGTTTATATATAATATACATACACGTTTAACCCTGTACATATATTTTATATATTGTAAATAGCAACAGGTTTGGAGGACAAAAGTTGTAAAGTATTGACCAAGTGATAGACAAGTTAATGAGATTGTGATACACTGTAGTGCTTGATGAGACAAGTTCGCTTTTTCTTGCTGAGCTGCACAGCTTTCAGCTTTCAGATATCTCTCTTGGTCCTTTGTACAGGTTGCCTCAGATCTTTTTCAAATTGATGTAGTGGAAAGGAATATGATGCATATCTAAGCCCCAGAGGGGCTGGCAGCATGCAACTCAGCAAGAAATAATCACAAGTACTGTAATATGAGGCCTAAAGAAGGAAAAGCTGGTTGGAGAGGGTCAACATGGCAGTCCCTAAGGCAGAAAATGAGAGGGAAAAGAGGTGAAAAAGTTCCCACCATGGTGCCAAACACAATCCAATTAGCTGAAATGGATGATGTGATCAATGTTAGTTTGAACTTCTGTTCAGATAGACAATTAATACAACTCTATTTTAGGATACTTGACCATGGCTTAGTTACCTGTATTGTGTTCAGCAATCCAAGTGGACATAAATATATATACAGACACACTCAGTAGACTGGAGTAACCATTTCAAAATTATTGGACATATAACAACTCAGGTCTCAATCTTACATTTGTCTTGCACCTAGACATCCCACTGTATTGTACTTGAGGGTACACAGGATTGGGTCCTTTAAAAAATCCTAAACTCTTATGTACAAAGCAGATTGAAATGTCTGAAGGAGTCACTCCAGCCTCTTAGATGATATTTGTATCTCCTTGTGAGTGAACTGAGAAGCTTATAAAAATTGTATAAAATCCTAAATAATTAATAGGAAATACATGTAGACTCAAAAATTAACCCTGTTTTAAGACAAGATACCAGTAGCTAAAAATCATTTTGGACAGGGATTGCAGGCCTAAGTCTGTTAGGGCCGATCCTACAGCACTACCAACGACAGAGATTACTGCCATGAATAGTCTAATTGAAGTCAATGAGCTTACTTGCCGTAAGGTTTACAGGGTTGTAAGTGTTTGAAGGATCAGGCACTTATCTAGAAACACCAAAGTTCAAAGTTCCATGTGTGCTCTCCTATAGTTGACACTACTAACTCCTAAAGCAGTACAAAAAATTAAGGCCACGCCCTGCCCTGCTTTAGTGAAGCTTACGTCAATTATTACAGAAGAAATACTGAACTTGCTCATTGGCAGGTATAGAGCTTTTCAGATCAACTCTAAAGAATGTTTTTCTTTAAAATCAAATGAAAGCTGTGACCCAAACTTACAAAAAAATTCCTGAGCATTCAAAGGTAGATGCCCTTTCTGAACTCACTTTCATCAGTAGTCCATCTTCAATGGAATTGCTTCAAATACAAGTCTTGTCAACATTTATGCTACATCCTGTTAAGGAACCTGCTTACAACATGGTTGTCCCTCAACCTAATTACAAACCTGGTCGGATCAAGGATTTAGCATGAATAAAAACGTATTTACAGCAAAGTCTATATTACAGTCTATGGGGGAACCATAGCCCCAATCCAGCATCCATTGAAATCAATGGAAAGAATTCCCTTCGCTTTGGTAGGCATTGGATCAGGCCCAATGTGTGTAATCAGGTTAGTGACCAAATGAGTTGTAATCACATGCCCTGACATGACTGTCTCTTTGTAGTATAGATATAGAGCTTTATGCTGCTGTAAACAGAAATCACAATCTGGCCCTTTGTCCTTAATTTCCATTTTAGTACTTTTGTCAGATGGTAGCATGAGTTAAAGGCTTATGCTATGTCCATCAGCACACTGGTTGTCCTGGCATGTCTCAGTGCATCATTTAATACTTTAACACCTTTTTTATTTGTATCGCAAGGAGTTAAACCTGTGAAGCTGCTGTAAATCAAAAAAAAAGATGTTCTCAGGGTGAAAAACAAATTTGCCTCCTGCCTTTAGGAGCCACCAGATTTAGCTCTACTGTCGATATTGGTATTTTTATTGTACAAAACACAGTGCAATACTCACTGCTGGGACTTAAAAACTAGCTTTTGGAGGACAAGAATAATATTTAGGAAATCAGTTGTGAAAGATGTTTTTAGGTTGCTAGTGAAATATTTTGAGAATAAAATAAAAAGAAAATAAATCCCCGTGGAATAGCTTAAATCATGTTTAGAAATAGGCATCTGACAAATCTTATGGAAGTATAGATATAGATCAAGAGGGAGAGATGCAGTAGAAAAAAACAAATTTCAATATAATATTATGGCAGGTTTCTATTTATTAATTTTAATGAATGAAGTCATGTTTTATTATGTCAATCTCTATATCTTGTTCCAGAACTTTAATGAAAATACAGCTCACGTGAGCTACTGTAGCAAGGCAAGAAAGTTGTTTTTATACCAGTAGGTTTGTTTGTGTGTTTGTTTTTTGTTTTTCCATCTAGAAGCTAAATACTGTATTGGATAGGAACAAAGGAATTAATGATATTCTATGCCTGTCTTTATCATTATTTCTTGATTCACCATCTCGCAATACTATGTCAAATGTAACCATGGTTAAGTATTGTTACAATAGAGTAAAATGATGCTGAACATATCTTCTCTTCTTTTTGCTATTCTGTGTGGTGGTATTTTGATTTGTAAATTTGTGTAAATTTTGGAATTAAAGAAACATTGTGTTTTGGACAATTATTTTAATTGGTATGATTTTGAGCCAAACAACAACATCTGTGACTTAAATGCATAGTTTTGATGGACAGCTAGGTGTATCAGGTTTTTTTGGATTTTGATATAGCAAAAGCTAATTTAATATCTCCATTAAAATAGAGCTTATGAATTTTTATTTTTCTTAAAGAGAAAAAGAATTCTATTTGCAGCAAAATGTTAAATCTAGGCAAGTAGATGGATCGGCACGGACATTGCTGTACATTGAAGAACCAATAGCTTTGTGCCACTTGCCAGTTTTTTTCTTTACTGACCAATTGTTCTGGCTATTAGCATAGCCTGGCAATATCAATATGTCATTGTGTTGCAGACCTAGAAATACACTGGACTTTCAAGAAAAAGTATTCTCTGATGCAGAATTGAAGTGCACCACAGTTAGGGCTTGATACCGCAAATCTTTGCTCATGTGACTCTTTCCACTGAAGTTCACTGGGACACTTCAAAGGGATGCCTCCCTGGCAAGAGGTTTGCCGGGTTAGCCAAGCATTAAAACAATAGAAAGGAATAAAACCCACTATGTACAAAATCCAACTAGAGCTAGTGATAGAGTGCCTATAGGGGCTGATCGGGCTTTCACTGAAGTCAATGCGAGTTTTGCCATAAGCTTCTCTATAAGCAGGTTAGGGCCCATAGTACCCAGAGTTAAATCTTGGCTCCACTGAAGGTTTTGTGATTCATTTCATGGGGATCAGGATTTCACTTGCAGAATATAATCAAGGTTGTTATATATATCAACAGGCACTAGAACAGTGTTGACACTTCACTTTGTTATTATTAGTTGGATTAAAAACACAAACAAAACATGCCCAGTTGTGCTCAGAGTATCCTGCCTGAATTTCATCAAAGTTCCACACTTAAAACTCAAAAGAAAGACGCAAACATTCCAGGGTTGATTTTCGGCTGCCTTGCCAGTTGTGTAGTCATTGGTATCTAGGCCAAGTAGTTCAGAACTGTGGCATTTTACGCTCATTTTGCACAGCTATAAGAGACCATACAAAGTGCAAAGCAATGGAGAATCAAACATTCAAGTCTTAAACTTACACAGTGTGCTTTATATAATTATGATTGTAAAGACAAGACCTGTATGCCTCCCTTTGTATCGTAACAGCTTTAGTTAGGGACTGACTATGGCAACTTGGATGAAAATATCAGACCAAATGAATGAGTTTATAATTTCCAGTGACTAATCTGATACTCCATATTACACAGGTGTATTGAGATCTGTGAATGTAAATAACTGGAACTACACATCAATTAATAGCACAGTTTCTTCTTGGTTCTTGATCTGTTCTGCAGTATATATTTTCCACTACTGTCATCTGAAAAGAGTATGTATTACCTTTTTTATATAAAGTACCCATCTTTCCTTTGTGTTTATGCTGTTATTTAACAAGCAAATATATGTTCTGCCTAGTTGTACAATGTTGTAGGATACTTTCCTGTGCACAGTTTCAAGTGCCTTAGAAAACTGTTTAGCTCTTAATTATATATATAAATATATATATAAAATGAAAAAATTACCTCAATAAAACTGTTCAGAAAACACACATTTTCTTCTTGAATTTGTAGTAAGTACATATGCAAGTGTAATGAATCTGGTTTCTGACAGGCCTTACTTTGTAGGAAGTTTACCTCTGATGGTTATCTTAAAAGTGACTCTACTGCGGATAAGGGGTTCATTTTCCCGCACATACTAAGTAAAATTAGCTTTCTAGTCTCCATTTTAATTTTTGGAAGCTTCTTGCACATCTTTGATTTGACAGCTCTTCTGTAGATAGTCCGACCCATTAAGAGCTGTGCTCAGTCACTCTGGTGAGTTAATATTTAAATAGTATGGTTATATTCAACTGAATTGGGGGCATGATTCTACTCTCAGTTTCACTAGTTTATATCAATTTGACTCCCTCCACTGGCTTCAGTAAAGTAACTTTTGATTTATATCTGTTGGAGCAGAATCAAGCCCCAAGTATTTAACTTGACAATGTTTATCTGAACTGCATAAGAGCGCACAGAAGGCCACCATATGCCTGCCACTCTTTTGACATTTCACAAGCAGCAGCATTCATTAGAGTACTGCAAGAAAAAGAACTCTATGCTTATGAGCACAGCATTAGTATTATTGGAAGAGTTAGCAAACAATTACCTAGCAAAACAATTTCCTTAATGGATTTGTCTCAGAACATTTAGGCTGTTCCTTGATTATGTATATGAGAAATGTATGCTTAGCAACCTTATTCTCATCTCCTTTGCACTGAAGTAAACTGTAATAAAGTTAGGAGTTTCTCTGAATTTAACTGAAATCAGAAAATGGGCAAAAATATACTTGAGGTGTCTTTTTATTATACTAATGGTACATATTTTTTTTTACCCATAAGGAGTAATACATACAATGGAGGAAATGTCTTCCTCCTCCTATATATTTAAAGTTTAGGTTTTTTAACTATCTAGCAAGTTAAAAAATATAGAAAATTATGCATATGAGCTACCCCAATGTTATTTTACAAGCCACTGCTACAGTTGGGAAACCCTCCACAGCTAGACTGCTTTTAATATTCAACCTTCTGCACCATTACGCAGAAGGGAACTTGCACCCACAAATCGTGTTTGAAAGAAGGCCAGGAAGAGCATACTGCCACATCAGTGGCATGCCCCTTCCTTCTTAAAACCCCCTGTGCTGGGTTCAGACTGCAACTGGTGACAGAAAAAGGATGGGGTGGGGGGGCAGGAGGCACAGTGATACTGGCAGGTCTATATATTCATCAGTGGGGCCAAATGTAACAACTATAGTAACTTGCAGTACACTGCTTCCTCTTCTACTTTGTGAAACACCCCTTCACACACACCCCAATGCCCATCATGGGGGGAGGCTCCAAAGAGAGCCAGCAGTCAGGGAAGACGCTGGTAGAGAATACAGGCAGCAAGGCTATATTTGCTAACACTTCTAACATTTTCTTGGGACAATTCTGAAGAGCCAGAGCTCTAGGAGCAGCCCAGGAAACGAAGGGGGTTGTATGCAAATCCTGGGGAAACTTAAAGTGATTTGAACATAAGTATCAATACTCAAGCTTCAAAAGGCTGTGGCTGGGTAGGGTTATTGTACATACAGTAGAAAGACACTATTTGGAAGGATGGTCCTGACTGGCTGGCTAGAGATTGAGTTGCAGGGCAGTTATGAATGGTAGGATTTATTAAGGGGAGACAGTTAATTTGGGTGCAGAAGAAACTGAACACACTGGGGAGACAGTGAATGTGGGGAGTGATTTAATAGGGATGGGGAACATTCAGGGAAACAGTAGAGTATGGGCAGGGATTACACAAAGGATTGGATGGCAGTGGGGAATCCTAAACCTCCCCAATTTGCAGGGGAGAAATGGGAGAGGACCAGCTGCTACAGAGCTGCTATCTGGTGACACCTTGTGGGAGATGGACCTGCTGTTCCTCCCTGAAGATGTTGGGGCTAAGGAGGAGGCACGTCACTAGCCACCACTACCCCCCACCCACCCAAAAAAAAGACAACTACTGGTAAGGAGGAGAAGCAGCCTGTTAGGGAAGGGATGCTGTTTAGGGAAGGACAAGGTCTCCATGAGTTCAGGCTGCTTTGCTGAAGCCCAACTCTTTGGGACATTGAGAACTGAAAAGTTCATATGGAAGTTGCAAAAAACTCCACAGGTGTGAACCAGCACACTCCATTCCAGCAACTCCAGCTCTAGGTTCCTTTCTGTTTGTTATACCAGGAAATTTGCTTTAGATGTTGGTACCTAAATCAGAGTTGCCAACTCTGACAATATTATTGGGAGTCTTACGATTGAACAGACTTTGGCGGGGAGGAGGGGTTTGGATTTTTTAAAGCCTTTTACCATTTAAAAAACTGGGAGGCTTCTCTTGCAAGCTTTTGCCCTTATTCACCATGGCCACCATGCTGAATAAGGCCAGCATGCCCTGTGGGTGGCAGATCAGACAGGGGCCTCAGGGGACAGGGGAATGTGTGGTGGAGAGAGCGACCAATGGGCAGGATTGGGATGAAGAGGCGGAGATGTCAAATGTGAGCATTAGGAAACTAAAAAGAAGGGAGGGGAAAATATAAAGAGGTGGCTATAGCGAGCAGATGAGGGGAGGGTGACTGTGCTGGGGGCTGGGAGAAGGGACTGGAGAAGAAAGGAACGATGCCTTCCACTCCCTACAGATTAAATGAGTGTAAGTAGAGCCTCCGGCCCAGCAGGCAGGAGGGAGGCCTGCATTTTTGCATGTGCATTTTGTGTACATGTAAAATTGAATTTTGAATCTAATATGACCACACACTGGTGGAGGCACCTGAATTCCCCCTAAAGTTTAACAATTAGAAGGCAACCCAAACACCAGTGCAATTTAAGTATTATTTCTATTTCATTATTTCAAAACAAATTAACTTATTACTTGGATTATAGTTTCACCCAGAGGCTCCATCCAAGATTGGGCTCCCATTGTGCTAGGTGCTATACAAACACATAGTAAGAGATAGTTCCTGCCCTAAAGACTTTACACTGTAAGACCAAACAAAGTGTGGAAGAGGAAATGGAGATACACAGAGATGTGAAGTGCCCAAGATGCAAATGTGACTCAAGGTTACAAGCTAAGCAGGGACTAGAACCCAGTTCTCCTAACTTCCAAGACAATACCCTACCTCCTAGACCATAATTTTTGGGGGTTAAGTCGTGATTTTGAAGATTTAGGGTTGGCCATATTACAGTAATGAGGCTGAGAAGCAGCAACAGTGAGGTGGGTTGCACTTGCTCCTGTTGTGTGTGAGCCTGAAAATCCTTATTTTAGCAATAGTCATTATTCACACAAGTAGTCCTATTCAATTCTTGCCCAAGGACTTGAATCAGGTCCCTAGTTTGTGAGCTCCTTGAGAGCAGGTCCTGTGTCTCCTCCATGATCTGTATAGCACCAAATATAGTCACCTCCCAGTAAATAACAGTAATACAGGAGCTATTATAAAATCATTACCAGACAACACACAGTATCAAATCAAATTAGCTAATCAATTTCCATAATGCTGAAATAGTGAATCTCCCGGTGAAGAGAGCACATAGCATACTAAATCATGGTAAAGCTTCCAGACTTCAGAAAGTATCAACAGAGTAAAAAGAGAGAAAATGTGGAAGCTTATGACGTTCTGGTGACACCTACTGAAAAATACTGAAATATATCTGAAAGATAATTCAACCGGTATTAATAATTCTCAGGTGCATATACAAAGTAGCAGATATGTGAACATTTATTCAAAATTAAGAATGGTATCTTAACTGTCATCTCTTCATTTGCAACAACTAACGTTTTTTTATTGTCTCTAGACACATGAAAGGTAAAAAATTCTTTCACTTTCTTTAGGGGCATGCTGTGTGTGCACACATATAAATCATATACAGGAGATAACTCATTATCCAAAATGGGTCAGGAATACCGGTAATAAGGATAACATAGTTTAGGAGTTGGATTGAGCCTTTAAACTCAGTCCTGGGCATATGTACACCCGAGGGGGAGTATAGGAAGCAGCCCAGGGGAACCAGACCACTGTCTGGCTGGGGGTGGCAGTATTCCACTTTCATAGGTCAGGAGACCTGCACTCCACGGGTGCTCAAACCCCTGCTGGTGCCCTAGACTGTTTGCTGGGTGCTCAACCCCCTGCTGCAGCTGGGAGGACCACCTGAACCAGGTGGCAGCTATCCTGAGGACCCTAAGGGAGGAAGGTCTCACTGCAAACCCCAAGAAATGCTGGATCAAGTGGAAAGAGACAACCTACCTTGATTACACCTTGTGGCAAGGTATGTTATACCCCCTAATTGGGAAGGTGCAGGCTCACTAAGACCACCTGAACCCAACCACTAAAAAAACAGATCCAACAGTTGCTGGGGTTGGTGGGATATTACTGGTGCTTCGTACCTGACTGCCACAATGCTGCCCCCTTAACTAGTCTGCTCACCAAAGACTAACTGCAGTGTGTCCAGGTGGTCTTGGCTGTCAGAAGGCATTCCGGGCATTGAAGGATCATCTGTGCCAAGAACCAGTGTTATATAGCCCACACTTTAGATGCAGCTTCATTGTCCAAACCGATGCCTCGGCAGTGGGACTGGGAGACGTCTTCTCCCAGGACATAGATGGGGAGGAACATCCAGTCCTCTTTATTAGCCAGAAGCTATTCCCATGAGAACGAAACTATTTGGTGATCAAAAAGAGGCCCTGGATGTCAAATGGGCAGTAGAGGCCCTCCGATATTACCTCCTAGGGAGCCCCTTTGTATTGGTAACCGACCATGGCCTCCTGAGATGGCTCCAACAAATGAAGGACACCAATGCCCGGTTATAGTGATGGTATCTGGCCTTGCAGCCGTTCGCCTTTACTGTATAACATTGAGCCAGTAAGAAGCATGCCACCGAGGATGCCTTTTGCGGCTGCAGAAAGGGAACCTGACCAGCCCCGGAGACCAGAAGTTGGGCATGGGGCCAAGGGGGTTGGGTAGCAAAGGGCTTGGTATCCCTCAGAGACTGACAGCGAGGGAGAGCCAGATGTCCCCTGGTGGGCAGAACCCAGAAGGCCTAGGCCGCCATGCCAGAAGCGGAAGCACGGGACAGGAACAGGAAGTACAAGAGGAGGGCCTGCAGCTCAGCTGAGCAGAAGCCACCAAGGGAGGCAGATGCTTCTAGCCACTCCTGGAGCTGGAACCCATGGAAGACTTTGGCTGTCCTGAAGAGACAACCAAGGACTGCCTGACACTGAGGAGTTGCTAGGACTGCTGCTTGCAGTGCACCCAGGAGACACAGAGGATGACCCTTGGACACAGGTACACCTAGGGGGAGTATAGGAAGCACCCCAAGGGAACCACACTACCGTCTGGCTGTGGTGTTGCCGGAGACACCGTCAGCATGTTGCGAGTGGATTCCCCTCTGACAGACCACTCTGCTGCTGTTTGGGCTCTGGGCTGGGATGCAGTGGAGTTGGGCAGGCCCGCGTCCCCCCTGCCATCCCACCCCTGGGATGGCAGTAGTCCCCCTCCTTAGGTCAGGAGGCCTGCACTCCATGGGTGCTCAACCCCCTGCCAGCACCCTAAACTGCTTGCTGGGCTCCCCACTCTGGCTGAGGGCCTGGGCCCCCTGAACCACTTGTAGCTACCCAGCCTAAGGGTTAAAGCCTTTGAGTGTGTGGTGCCCTACCCTGGCTGAGGTCTTTGACCCCTGAACTATTCGTGTCCCTACCCTGCCAATGGGTTGGGGCCGGAGACTGCTAATTTCTCCATTTACTTAGCCTGTTTCAGGACCATGTGTAGCAATGGGGGGTGGCCTCCCCAGAGATGACAGTGAGGGAGATCCACATCCACCTACATGCTTACAGTGACCATATGTCCTGTTTTGGCTGGGACGGTCCCTTTTTTAAGCCCTATCCCGACCATACTGACTTTTTTGACAAAAGTGGGCATTTGTCACATTTCCTCTTGACAACTGATCATCGGTTGTCAAGAACAAACTGGACATGCACAGCTTTTTGCCAAAAAAGGGGAGTGGGACCCTTAGCGGAGCACAGAGGAACATTTGTGAGAGAGGGCTAGGCAGTGATGAGCTGCCAAAATCTTAACAATGGGTTCCCTATAAAAAGTTCTGATTTAACAACGGGTTCCCTATAAAAAGTTCTGATTTAAGGGATGTGCGACAGCATGTATTTTTTGTACCAATAGGTTACTACGCATGTCCATATTTTCCCAGGAGGTGATTAAGAACCGAAAAGCCTGACATGTTCAGGAAAATACAGATGTATTTCTTTTAAAAAGATGGGGCTGAACTAGAAATGAGCTCCGTTTCACATGTGTGGGTGGTGATCAGGGACAGTCTCATTTTTTTGTCTTTTTCTTATATAGGCTTACTACCTCCTCCCCCCCCGCCGATTTTTCACACTTGCTGTCTGGTCACTCTAGGGTGTTGCACATGTGTAGGTCCCAGCTGCTCCCCCCCCCCCATTGTGCAGGTGTGTGGTTACTGCCTGGGAACTGCAGCTGGCAGTGGGGGGGGGCTGGCTGGCTGGCGGGGCAGGGGGGGGGCTGGGCAGGGAGGAGGCAGGGCAGGGGCTGGGCTGGGGGGGGTGGGCGGCGCGGGTGGGGCGGCAGGGGGGTGGGCAGCGGGCGGCTGGGTGGGCGGGGGCGGGGGCCGGGGGGCGCGGGGTGGGGCGGGGGGGGGGGGGGGGGGGGGGGGGGGGGGGCTGGGCTGGGGGGGGCAAGGGGGGGCGCGGGCGGGGCGGGGAGGCGGGGGGCGGGGGGACGGACTCACCAGGCAGCAGCAGGAGTCCCAGGGCCAGAGGTCCAAAGAGCAGGAGCAGCAACAGGGCCAGGAGGCAGCCCATATGGCTCTCGCAGCACAGCACAGCGCCCCCCAGAAGCCGGGAGGAGGAATTACAGGCTTCCCAGGCAGAGCCCATCAAAGCTTCCCGCAGGGAAGCCAGAACAAAAAGTTCAAAAAAACGCTAAATAAACACGGGGTTCGGCGAGGCGCGCCCAGCTCACCCTGGGAGAGCAGCTCTGGCCAGCCAGCCTGCCCCACATGCTCGAGGGGAGATGGGGGGCCTTGGGCGGCCCTGTGTGTGGGCAGGCGGCGCTCAGACTACCAGCCCCACGTAGTGTTGCCAAGTTTCTAATTCGTTTTCTGCAAACAGCCTTGCCCTGCCCCTTTTTTGAGGTCTGCCCCCCTCCCCCATCCCTCCATCCCTCACACCGGGTTGGGCAGGGTGTTGAGGTACTGGGGGGGGGGGGTGAGGGCTCCAGATGGGTGTGCAGGGCCCACAGTGGTGCTAGGGATGAGGGGGGCAGGAGGGGCTCAAGGCTGCAGCAGGGGGGTGGGTTCTGGGAGAGAGTTTGGGTGTAGGCGTGGGCTTGGGGCTAGGGTGCGGGAGGATGTGCAGGCTCCGGGTGGCGCTTACCTCAGGTAGCTCCCAGGGGCAGCCGGGGAGCTCCATCCGCAGCAAGGGGGCTTGGAGGACAAGCCCCCCACATAGGTGGGCAGCAGAGGGGCTCAGACCAGCCCCACGCACAGGAGGCATGGGGACACGCTCGGAGGGGGTCTGACCGTGCTCCAGAGGCAGGCCTTTTTTGGAGCTCCCTTTGAAGCTGGGGAGCGGCCTGTGTCAGTGCTACCCGAGCCTCCTCCCCCCTTGCCGGTGGCGGTGAGTACTGGCCCTACTCTCCCCAGCCCTGGAGCCAGACTCCGGCCAGGTCCTACTTCCCCCCTGCACACGTGCCTGGAAGCACAACAGCGCTAGCGAGTCGGAGCCGGGCGGGGCATCACTCCGGGGCGCGGGAGGACAAGCGGGTCCGCACGTGCGGAGGCTGCCCGTTGTGTGGGCGGGGCAGGGTTACACCCGCTGATGCCCCCTGGCTTTGTGTTGCGGGGGGTGGCGGAGATGGGAAAACGGGACACGTCAGGCCGACCCCCACCACAGCCCAGGGCCTGGCCCAGCCGGGGGTCGAGGCAGGCGGAGGAGCCAAGACACGGCGTCGGCCGGCTACATCACGCCGCTGGGGCGCCCACTCTGCGCATGCGCTGCAGGGGGAAATTCCGCGCCAAGAAACGTTCATCGGCATATGCGCGTGTCTGAGAAACGCCGACGGGGGCAGCTGCTCGCGCCTCCCTGAGGCATCTACCCCGCCCCCCAGTCCCGCAAGCAGCCCCTTCAGTGCGCATGCCCGCTGTCCTCTGGGCTCCTCCAATCCTTCCACTCTCTCCGCCACTGCCACAGCCCGGTGGGCAAAACCATTCATGCAACGCTGGGGGCCGTGTTAGCGCCTGTGCCTCTTTAACGCTGCCTTCCGCACGAGGGCTTCCGTCGCCCCTGCCAGTTCTTGACTCTGCGGCAGGAGGCTCATTTACTGCCACTACGTTGGTTTGGAGTTGTCGATCCGCCCCTCCCCACCCCCCCGCCAATGGGCAGGAGCTGGTTTATCCCAAGATGGCGGCGGTTCCTGAGCTGCGGTAAAGCACAGTTCCGGGCCGGGCTGACTCACGTGGGAGAGAGACAGACTCGGGGTCTCCCGTAGCGTGCCCCCCCCCCCCCGGACTGTGCTGAGCGCGCGCCGCTGCACCCGCTTGAGCCATGGTGAGTAACGGCCGCGGAGAAGGGAGGGGAAAGAGCATGAAACCTTCCTCACGGGAGGGGGCGCGCGCTGTTGTCACTCGCTTCCCGCCCCCCCCACGGTCCGTCCGCGCTTGGCCCCCGGGCGCTGTGAGAAAAACCTTCCCCATGGGGCCGCACGTCACGGCTGCCGAGTCCGCAGGGAGGGCGGAGCGCCCCGCCCCTCATCTCAGCGGCGTTAACTCCGGAGCCTAATGATGACTGTGGCCACTTGGCTCCCTAATGCTAGGGTGGGGGTTGGCCTCTGCTGGGAATTAGAAGGAGCTGCTGAGGAAGGCTGGTGTCTGTGATTAGTTGTCATTTATTAGGTCGTGCCTAAGACTGAGGAGGTTGTGAAGGCTAGCGCTGTAACAGCGTTTAACAGAGAACCTCCATGAATGTATCCAGCTAAGTCCATTGATGGCTATTAGCCAGGCTAGGGTAAGGAGTGGCGTCCCTAGCCTCTGTTTGTCACTTGACCATTACCTGTCAGGTTCACTCCCTCTGGGGCACCTGGCATTGGCTGCTGTCGGTAGACAGGATACTTGGCTAGATGGGCCATTGGTCTGACCCAGTAGGGCTGTTCTTATGTCTTTATATAAGACCCATCACCACCGGGCCTGCATTGTGCTAGATGCTATACAAACACAGTAGCAGATCGGCCCTGCCCTGAAGAGCTCACAGTTCAAGTAGCCAAGACAGACACAGAGTGGGGGAAGGGGTATCTGTACAATCAAATATAGCTATCCCCAAGTATTCAGAAATTATCAAGCAGGCCTAAAAATCATCAAACTTTAAAAAAAAATGGTTTGGGGATCTCTTAATTTCATTCTTGTTTTGGAGCACCTGGCTTATATTTGCTTCAGAACTTCAGGTGTTTTTCTACATCTATGAGGACTAGAAATTCACAGGATTTTCTAATGACAGCTGAGATTCTCAGATAATCCTTTGGCTGTGGAAGAGTGCCTGTCATTAAGAAAAAACACCAATATCTCAAGCTTTGTGCTAAAGTCAGGAGAGTTGGCAACAGTGATAAGTCACAGGGAGAAAGTTGGTGGAGAGACCCAAAAAAGAGGAAAGATTGGTGATGAAGAGAAACCAAGGGTAGAAATAGTGGTAGCCCTAAAAGGAGGCATAACTTTCCAGTGTGATTAAGATACAGAACAGATATTAACTAAAAGGTATGTTTATTACATACAAGCAATACTCTACCCTCCATCTCTGTGCAAACCTCCCAATGATATTAAAGGAATGTATATAAGGATGGCATATAGATCTGAAATTATTTCCTGCCCCTATACAGACCATAATTATAAATGGAATTCTGCCCTCTTCACAGAATGGGCTTCAGAGGCACACTGAATAGTTTAATCCACAAGCTACTGGGCTGCAGGAATGGAGACCTGGATTTTAAACATTGCATTTGTACCACCATTCTCCTGGAAATTCACAGTTAGCAGTAGTGGCATATATGTCTGCTTACTTACAGTCTTGCATCTCATTTTGTGATAATTCCAGACATAAGATTCCAAAATGCAAACAATATTAAAATCATACCCTGGCAGCTGATACCTTCTTACATCAATGTATCCCAAATGCTACATAACATGTTACATTATCTGTTTTACATTTTTAAATTAAAAAGCAAGGAGAGGAAGGTTAGGCTTATACTGTAACTTACACAATGAAAATGTTCTTATATAATTTTCTTAACCTGTCAGTTCTCAATAATAGAACTGATTGGAAAATGTTATCTATTTTTTTTCCCCACACAATTGTATAGAGAGTTGTAGAATATATTTCCAACAGGATAGTGCTTCAGATTGCTGAGGAATTCAGGATGCTGAGAGGCTGAGATGGTTTATTTTATGTGGTAGTGGTTCAGTTGACAATTTCATTATGAATAACTGGGCTATTGTCTAAATTATATATGGGAAGCTACATTTGCCTGTCCATTTCCCTGTTTCCCAGCTTGAACTTTGTCAGATGTGCCCTGATGTGCCTTTGTCAGAGTGCATTTACTTAAGAACACCTGAAAGCACAGCTGAAAATCATGTGCTGTAATCAGTCTGAAATTCATGTTTTAATATATATTTGTGTTCTGTAGAATTATACATCTGCCATTGACTCTTAGAACATGTGAAGTGTACTACTTTTCGATGATGCAAGAACACATCTAATTTTGGTTTTCTTTTTAAGCCCAGCTGTTCAAGAGTATAACATTTTCTGAAATTTTATAGCAAAGAACGTGTGTGTATGTTTTGGGGAGGAAAGGGGTTCCTTAGAAAAGTTTTTAATATATATATTTTTATAAACAGAACATAACTTTGCTTTTGCAGCCTCACAGAAGGAAGAAACCCTTTATAGAGAAAAAGAAAGCTGTAACATTTCACCTGGTACACAGAAGTCAGAGGGACCCTTTGGCAGCTGATGATACTGCACCTCAGAGAGTTCTGTTGCCTTCACAGAAGGTAAATGCTCACTTCAACCACGGAAGCTTGGATTAAAAATTAATATTGCAGGAGAGTAAAATGATAAGATTCAGAGTCATAACTTGAGAAAAAGGGGGATGGCTTGGGAATAGGTTTTAGTTAGAAGATTGGAGTGAAATCTACCACAATGTAAGAGGCTGGATGTTTGGTTTTTTTTGAGAACACACTTGAATCTTTATAATTTTTTACACTCCTATACAGACAAATCATCAGCATTTTACTAAACACTTCCTAGTGAGAGAATTTTACCTAGCCAGAGGTGGTTATGGTGGATGCAAGGAGGGGGCAGAACCCACCAGGGAGTTCCAAGGACAATGTACTGTTGATAAACCCTGGAATTTAGGAGTTCAAGGCTCCCAGCCTCAAAATTAATCCCTGCTGCCTCTGTGTAGTGAACAGTCATAACAAATCTCCGTGCACTGAATGTGATTGTATAGCTTCTGTACACACAGAGATTTGCAAAAGTTTTGTAAGTAAATGTTTTGCTCATGGCGTACATGGGCTGAACACCTTGTTAAATGTGTGTTAGATTGTTTGTTTTTAAAACAAAAGCTTAGTTATGCCACAAAACTCATCTTCTCTTATGTGTTGTTTAAAAAAAAAAAAAAAAAATTCCTCCTGAACCCTTTAGACTAAGGTTGTTTCAGTTCTGTTTTTTATCAGTTTGGGGGTTTTGTTTTTTCCTGCAAGGTGTCCTTGTTTTTTCAAGATGAGGATTCCCGGGTTATGTATTTGAGATCCACATTATTGCTAATGAATTTGAATCTGACCGAATTTATTAATCCTAATCTTGTTTACAATCTCAAGGGAGATGAGGAACAGAGGAGAGAAGAGCAGAGGAAATATGGAGTGTTCTTTGATGATGACTACGACTACTTGCAGCATCTAAAAGAAGCCTCTGGTCCCTCAGAGCTAGTCCCATCTGATGTGTCTGGTCAACCGAGCAGGAGTACAGTCAGAGGGGAAGGAGAGAGAGAGGAAGAAAGTCAACAGATTCCAGTAAGTATGGTATTTGCTGCACTGTGGACCATTCTTTTGTTGTATCTTTCTGAGTTTAGCATCCTGTAAATCCAGCTACATGTGAGTTTAGCATCCTGTAAATCCAGCTACATGTTCAAAATGTAATAACCTTGTTCAAAAAGCATTCATGTGGTTATAAGCTACTTATGAAGGATTCTGTTTTTTCTGGGCACTTTGGCATACCAGATTTCCTATTTGATCATAGGCAAAAGTATTATAATGGCAATTAATGATCCATTCGTTATTTAGAAGCTGTAAAGCCCTTAAATGATTTTCATCATGACCGTGAGGGTTCTTGTGTGACCCAAAAGGGACGGGATCCCATAATAGTTGTATGGAAAAAAAACCATGTGAGTTGCTTACAGTACTTTTGCATTTGTTTATAATTATTATAAAACACTCCGATGCTGTGGTAATGGACTGTGAGGAAATCTTAAATAAGTAGTAGTAAACTAGAAACTATATCAAATATTGGTAAGAAAGTAATGAAACAAAATCTGGGGAAAATACAGGTGAATGCTTCCAATGTTGAGTACAGTGAAGTCTTGACATTCAGTAGCGTGCCAGAACACAATATGTTAGTGGTTTGGAAAGCTGTTAGGTAACCCTGACATGCAGTGGAGTGTGCAAGAACAGTGTACAAACTGAATCAACACTAGCTTATTTTAAGAGCCTGGGGAAGTGTGGCTATACAGTTTTTTTTCAATTTTCATGAAAACTGGCGCACATGACAGTTTTAATAACAAAGTATATTTTGACCACATTATAAAAAGTTCCATAAAATTAATTACTTTGGAAGCACTGTTTTTTTAAGTTTAAAGTCTTGCAAATAGAAAGGGCTGTAGAAGGGAAATCTTAAAATGGTCTTTAGGAATGCTTATGCTATTAAGGAAATAGAAAGTTGCTTCTGGTTATTTCCTGCACAACCATTTCCTCAGTCACATCTTGAAAGCTTTCAAACAGTCTTTGTACTCGGGGAGTATACATACTAAGGGCAAAAATTCTTCATTGGCTAACTTCCATTACTTAGTCCAGTAAAGAAACAAGGTGAGTGAGGTAATAACTTTTATAGGAACAATTTCTGTTGGTGAAAAAGACAAGCTTTTTTGCTACACAGAGTTCTTCTCAAGTCCACTAAGAAACTTAAGACATCAGTTAAAATCCTGTTTTCTCCAGGTAAGTAAGCAGTAATTTTCAAAGATTTGTCTCTTTGTCAGAGTACTCAAAAACATATGATCACTCTTGCATCTTTAAGACTATCTTAAATAACTGTTTTGTTTCCTTTTTTGTTTAAAGGCTCCTGCTATTAAGTTGCCTTCCTCAGTGTTTGCCTCAGAGTTTGAAGAGGATGTGGGACTGTTAAATAAAGCTGCTCCTGTTTCAGGTACCATACAACTCTTTACCTGTTCTTCTTTTGTGAAGCTAATGGTCCTCTTGGCGACCTAGGTGAAATGATATTTTTGTTAAACATTAAGGTTGTTCATCTATTGATTAATATGAACCTTGCATATTTGATTATATTATTTTGCTTCAGGTATTGCTCAATAGCAGAGAGAAGAATGTCTCCATAATTGAGGAGAACCAAAAAGTGACTCGATTTATTTTTCTCACTAATTGAATCGGTGCTTTTGGAATTATATAGTAACTGGTTCTAATCCTTGGGTTTGTTGTATTGTGCAGGAAACCCTAGTTGGGAAAGGAAGAAGAGAAGGGAAAATCCTTCAGAGGGTGGTGGGTTGTTTTTTTTTAAGGAATTTTGTCAGTCTTTTAATGCCCCATTCCTTCATTGGGATATGTTCAAGTATATCTTTGTGCCCTGGTAGAGTCCCACTGATGCATAAGTTCATCTACCTGCATCCCAGTATAGAGCTGGGTCTTCATTCTCAAAGTTTGTCTTCCTTGAAAGAAAAGTAAATTCCATTCAGCATCCCAGTGTTGTAGTCTTAAACTGTAGCATGATTTAAGTGTTCATTGCGTTACGAAGATGGACAGCTTGCTTGCATAATATACCTATGTGTGCCATTCTGGTATAGCATCTATCACACGTTCTCTGATTGGGTTTTAAAATCCACAGTTCCTTCTGGCCAGAAAGGGGAGTTTTAATGACAAGTGTGCAACAAACTGAAATAGAGGATTAGTTTTGTGGCCTGTGTGTGTGTGTGTGTGTAATTTAGAAAGGTTTTTTTTATATATAGTCTGCAATGGAAATGTATGTACTCCAAACATAGGAGAAGCAGCCATCCAAATCAGAATAAATCATGTATAATTGATTAAATAAGTCACGTGTTATGATGTGTTCAGACTATTGGACCACACATCTGTCTGACTTCTAATGAGCAGAATTATAGTTTTTAACTGAAACATTGTACACTGTCCAATTCAACTCAGCGACTTTGCCTTGTGCTTCTAATGAATTCTTTAAAATTATTTCCCTCCTTCCCAAAAAGGGGGTTATTATCTGAGCTCAGCAAATAGCTCCACTTAATACAAATTAGCATTTATAGTTGGGAACCTTTGTTTCAGGAAAGTGGCTTGGGGATGCGATACCAATTTTAAAGCATTCTTTTCCATTGTAGGACCCCGTTTGGATTTTGACCCTGATATTGTCGCAGCTCTTGATGATGACTTTGACTTCAATAATCCAGAAAATCTTCTCGAAGATGACTTTGTCTTAAAGGCCACTGAGCCAGGGAAAGGGGACTGGAAAGGAGAGGATTGTCGGTATATGAAGCTTTGTAGAACTCTTTAATGTCATAACAAATAATGCAGTATTGTCCCTAATTCTTTTTTTGTTTTTTTGTTTATCTGTTTGAAACAGCACTAAATTCACAAATATATGGAATTTACTTAGTAAACAGGATTATGAGATCTAAACTGTTTCCAAACCTAATGCAATCTCATTGTTACCCATGATACCTCACTTCATAGTATTTCTAGCATTAGCTACTGGTACCACTTCTTTCATAAGCACATGCATAGTTTCACTCGTATTAATATTCCATATTCCAGTATTCCTTTGCTTTCTTTCTTTTCTGTTCCCGTTTCCTGATGTATAACTAACCAGATATGCTGCATTTGGAACACCCAGGGAACGACCAAGCGTGAAAGCATTTCTGGCTATCCATCCTAATCAAATATTTATTGGTACACCCTGAGTTTAACTTTGGCAGCACTTTTACTACTAAACATTTTGACTTCTTGTATCTGCATGAGAAGAATCATTAAATTTAAAAATTTGGCTAGGTTTATGAGGTGATAACACTGGGTAGATTGACAGGTTGTTTTATACCCATTTCTTAAGTGGCTGATCTACATCTATATTATACTCAGGGGCTCTGATACTGAGGATGAAGATGAGTGGGAGGATATGGATGATGATGATGATGATGATGGAAAGGACAACGGTAGTGATGAAGATTATGATTCAGAGGGTCCTTTATCAGATGATGAGGGAGTTAGTGGAGAGATGAAAGAGTTTCTTTTCATGCAAGAGGAGACCAAGAGCCGTTTCACAGAATACTCCATGACTTCGTCCGTAATGAGAAGGAATGAACAGTTGACCCTGCTAGATGAGAGATTTGAGAAGGTGAGGCAACTCACTGATAAAAATGCTAAGAAGCCCAAAGCTTGAGAGAGAGGATATTTTAAACCTATTTCTCTGTGTGTTTTGCCCCATCCTGCTCTCCCACACCCTAAATCCTGTAAGCCAGTGCTTTTCAAACTTTTTAGGCTGCATACCCCTTTCCAAATAAGGTAGTCTACTGTACATCCCCATCTGAGATAGGTGGAGGTGATGGGGGGGGGGGGGTCCAGGCGGGGTCATATGACCCCCACCAGATTTCTGTCTTCCATTTAGCAACAGCTTCTAGAGGTTTTCAAACTGGTGCGGGGGACGTCCGGGGGGATGCAGAGGAATGTTCAGGGGGCAAGTGGCCAAGTCAGGTGTCTTGGGCCATCCCTGCATGGCGGGGCTCGGGGAGGGAGCATCACCTCTGCTCTCTGACTCACCTCAGTGGACCACCCAGCCTGTCGAGGTGTGGGGGAGACTACCAAAAATTTTAACTCAAAGCAGGGGTTACAAAATGTTTGAAAACAGCCCCCCCCAGTCCCATATTCCTCCGCACTCTCTATGAGGCACCCACTACAGTTTGAAAACTTCAGACTCTTAGTCACATACAAAAAGGAAATGTACACCAATGCAGCTGCAGTTTTAATTTTAAGGAGATTAAACATTGATTGCCAATTCTTACTAAATAAAATGTGTTGTCTGTCATTATAGGATTTTTTCTCGCATACCCCAGTTTGAAAACCACCGCTAAGATGATCCATGCGCATAGACCCTTATGCCTGTGCAAGCTCTCACTCATTTAATTTCACAGTGGTGGCAGATGTCTGTTCTTCTCTGAAGATATTTTGCATTACAAGAAATGAGTTTGAGTGTGGGTTTTAAATGGTTCTCATCCAGTGCATGGTTGTATTGTCTCATTCACGTTAAAAGGCCGCAGGGATGTAATCCTAACTATGGCTTTCCTCTTTTCCTGCCTCCAACAATTATAATCATTTCCATTGCTATGGGGAGATGTGGAATCTCAAGCAGTAAAGGATATATCATTTGTCAAATCACATATTTCCTTCTGTAAAGGGGAGGTGGTATTTTAGTCCTATGAGATGAATTTATAAGGTATGATGTTTTTAAAGTGCTTTGATCTAATTGTATGAAAAGTGTGGTGGATGCATGAAGTGTAACTTTTCTACTACGCAGTGGCAGTCTAATTTATTTAATTATCCCAAACAATGTCCCAAAGAGAAATGAGTAATTTGACTATATAACATTGAAAGATAATTTATTATTGGTATGCTTGTGTCAGTCGGAGGTAAAGGAGAGCCTGCTGCAGGCCTACCCTTCACTACTGCTGCTACTACTGTATTTGTTTTGTTGACTTGTTTCAAAGACTTTTATGAGGGGAGAAAGAAATGGGAGTGAATGGAAAGAAATTTATCATTTTTGTTGTTGTAATGCTGAGGAGATGTAGTACTGGAGCAGGACCTCATTGTGCTAGGCACTGTAAGAACACAGAACCAACAGTCTCTGTCTGCCCTGCAGAACTTTTTGTTACAAATAGTGTGAAAATTTTTAATATCAAGAGAAGCTGTTGAACAACATTGTGTCTAGATTGCATGTGAGAGACAAATGCAAATATTCATAGTTCATTTAGCTTTGTGTGTTTTCCTTTTTAGTTCTTTGAACAGTTTGATGACGATGAGATCGGAGCGTTGGATAATGTGGAATTAGAAGGCTTTATTCACACCGACAGCACTCGGTTGCAAGAAGTCCTGAATGACTACTACAAAGAGAAAGCTAAGGAGTGTGTAGAATCACTTTTAGAGCTACTTGTGTGAATCAGAACTAACTCTAATTACACGTTACTCACCTTAGTGACATCTCACTTATTAAGATAAAATCTGAGTTTTAATTCTCCTTGATGGAGACCATATTTTTGTTTGTAGGATGTAATTAGTTTAGTGTTTGTAAAGTATTCTTATTTTTATTTAGCAGTGGATTTCAGTTTAATTGAGTGGTGATGCACCAAAGTGATATGGAGTAGGTTTTTTGGTGCTTTCAGTCTTGTTGAAAAGGAGACATAATTGTATCCCACTGAACTACTGCTAATGTTCAGAGGCCTTCTTGGCCTTCTGATTTGCAAGGAAGTTACTCATTTGGACTGAGGTTTTCCCCTACCATGCATCTTTCTGTTGTTGCTGTTGTAACTGACCCTGCAGCAGAGTATCTCCATCTGCTGTTGTGTACAGAACCAACAGCAGAACCTGTTATGTACATAGTGGAATGATTTGTGTATCATGATTGTATACCTAATTGATCGTGTATACCTAATTGAACACTTATGACCCCAATCCTTTGCATTCAGATGTGGAGGGGGGACGACAGTCAGCCAGCCATTCGGTTCACTGATGTCTCCTCCTTCCTGCATTCAGGTGCACCAAATATTCTTGAAAATAGAGGCAGCTTTCTTAGCAATCTACCTCTGACCCTGCAGATAATTAAATAGTCTGTTTTTCTGGAGATTTGTGGAGAGAGAAGATAGGGGAAAGGAAAAGAAATTCCCATGTCACATTACTAAGTGGTTTGGTTTGGTTTTTTTAAACACAAGAATGGTTTTTCCTGTCTTTTGGGGGGTTATGTAGTCAGATTTAAATAAAAGGGGTGGAGTGAAAGGGTCAGCCCTTCATTCTTTTTTTTCTGCGTTAGGAAGTTATAGTGAAATTCTCTTTTCTTTTTTTTTTTTTTCCTTTCCCTGACTCACATCCTCTTTTATCTTTTCTAAAAGCTGTGTGAAACCCGATGCTCTTGAACCAAGTAAGGATTTAGATTCTCCCTTTAATGAGAAGGGTGAGGAGGAAGAAGAAGAGGAAATCATAACTTTAGTTATTGAGGAACCAAAAGAGAAGTGGGATTGTGAATCCATTTTGAGTAAGTATGTGAGGCTCTTACTGTTTCCACGGATAGTAAAGCAGATGGTAGATTGTCTTGTTACTGATAGCAAGGTTTCTAGTTAAAATAGCTTCTGCATTTCTCTGTGCTTTTGACTGGCACATAACAGCATACATTCTCATAAAAGAAATTTGGCCAGGGGTGTCTTAAGTGCACTAAAACCTAACTAATTGCCACAAGTCTTTCTAATTTAATGTATAACTTTTTATAAAAAATTGCTATGCAAATTGGGGTGGTATTTTTCAGTGTACAACCCTCCATTATCTTCGTTTTTCTGTTTTGCCTTAGGTACATACTCAAACTTGTATAATCATCCAAAACTTATTGAGGAGCCAGCAAAGGTAAAATCATTAGATTTATTTTCTATATAGTATGAAGTTTACAGAAGCCTAAGCAGCAGCATGACTTGTAGAGTCATGACAGTTACTTTCCTGTTGGCTGTATTTGTCTTTGAGTTGACCTGCAAATGGGGTGTGGAGGTAGGAATGTTGCGTTCTGTTTTTGCTGCTTCATGATTTATAAAACATTTAGCAGGTGGTGGTGGTTGTGGTGTGTTGTTTTTTTAAGGTGGGAAAGGGGGTGAGAGAGGAAGAATAACTTTTTTACATTGAAAATTCAAAATTTTGCATAACTTGTTTTTCCTGGAGAATTAGTAAGATTATATCACAAATATCAAGAGTATGACCTGCGCATACTTGCGAGAAATCAGTTCTTTTGGAGGTGGATCTTTGCTGTCCTTTTGAGGACTGAGAACTTGTACCACAGTTCTTTTGTCCTCCAAGGAGTTCCGCAGCGAAATTTAAAATACATCTTGATATTTCTAAAGTTCAAAAAATAAAGCAAACCTCCTTCTTTTTGAGACCTCTTCATAAAGAAGCAAAGAGATCCAACCTTAATTTTTTTCCTTAATAATTACCTTTAAGTAAAAGTTAAACAAAAGAAGGGAGGGACAGTAATGTTAAATATAACTTTTTTTTTTACTTTTAAGGCCAACTTCTGCCACAGATACGTATGGTAGTTCTTGAGTTTGATGGAAAATCATGTGCATCTATCTGAGGGCAGAATTTGGCTTGTGTGTTCACTATTGGAAAATTTGTAGCATTATAGGTGGTTCTAAATTATTGGTGATAAGCAAGGGGGTGATCCATAAACCTTGGAAGAAAAGCACACAGAGGATGGAGAGTTAAAGACAACTACTTCATTGGCACATTGTCTGTCTGTATTTTAGTCCAAACCAATCAAAATTTCTCACAAGAGTGGAATCCCACTGGATATCTTGCCTCAGAGAGGTCTTACAGCTAAGCAGATCGAACGCATGCAAATGATTGATCAAAGTGATCTGCCAAGAGTATCCACACAGCCACGTTTCAAAAATGAGAGCAGAGAGGATCGAAAAGCTAGAAAACAAGCTGTAAAGGAAGAAAGAAAGGTAAAATCTAGTCTTTAATATTTTAAGACAGCCCCTTTGGAAAATGTGTTGCTCTGTTCCTCATTATTCTGTGTTTTAAAAACGATTTTTTCTTTTAAACCAGTTTATTTTGTTTCTGGGAATTATTGGGAAAAATTCACTGGTCTTCAAGGGTTGATTTCTGTAGCTGAAACTGGAGTCTTTTGTTATATAAAAGTCTAACATGCTTCAACCTGGGAAAAGAGAATGTGAAGCAGCATGTCTCTAAAACTTAGATATTAATCCTGGGGGAATTCTGCGCCACTGCGCAATGCAGAATTTTGCAGAAATTAATGTGCATGCAGAATTTCCTTTCCCCCACAGAAATGGGCTGCAGTGCTGATAGCCGCCAGCAGGGGCCACTGGATTCAGCAGAGCATAGCTTACACACAGAAGACACTGCTGGGGGGAGGGAGAGGGAGCTAAAAGGTTTCTGGGAACTACAAGTCCCAGCATGCCCTGAGGGAAGGAGAGGGCAGCATCCTGGAAACTCTCTGCAAGCCTGAGACTGAGCATCAGGCTGTTTCTCCCTCTGGATTCCTGGGCTCGGAGGGAGGAGAGGGGGGCAGAGAAGGGTGTGTGGGGAAGGGGGGACCCTGCAGCTGGGCTCTAGGGGGGAAGGAGGTATAGGTATCTGGGCCAGGGATGGGGTGCCCCACAGTTGGGCTCTGGGGAGGAGGGGGTTTGGGTGTATTGGGGTGGGGGGGCAGAGAAACAAGAACTGGGTTGTCATAGAGGTTTCTTTAACTCTACTCTTGGGGGAGAGTTTGTGTGTGTCTGAATTGTTACAAACATACTTGGTGACAAGTATTTCGAAATAAATTACCAAAATAATTGAAACTGGCATGATTATGTGGTGTTCTTTTGACATAAAATTTGGAGAATTTTTAATTTTTTGGCACAGAATGCCCCCAGGAGTAAGATATGTGGGGCACCCTACACTACAGGTGCTACAACGGTACTGTTGCAGCACTGCAGCTATTCTGCTGTAGTCAAGTATCAGAGGGGTAGCCGTGTTAGTCTGGTTCTGTAGAAGCAGCAAAGAATCCTGTGGCACCTTATAGACTAACAGAAGTTTTGCAGCATGAGCTTTCGTGGGTGAATACCCACTTCTTCGGATGCTTGCATCCGAAGAAGTGGGTATTCACCCACGGAAGCTCATGCTGCAAAACTTCTGTTAGTCTATAAGGTGCCACAGGATTCTTTGCTGCTTCTGCTGTAGTGTAGATGCTTACTTCCATCAACATAATGGTGACGGCACTGAAGCATAGGTTGTCTTATTCATACCCAAGAGATACAGTTTTTTTCATACTCATGAGCGTTGTTGCTAAGTCAACCGAAGTGGTGTGTGTGTGTTTTTTTAAATGCATAAACCAGGCCTTATTTAGCATGTCTCTGAAAGTTATTCAAATATCTCCTTTGGATTGTGAAGGTGTTGGGAGTGAATTATATACTCTGCAAATCTCAAAAATTGGTTTTTAATGTGTAAGTCATTCATGTTTGCAGGAACGGAGAATGGAGAAGAAAGCCAACAAATTAGCCTTCAAGTTGGAAAAAACAAGGCAAGAAAAAGAACTGCTCAATCTGAGACAGAACGTTCAAGTGCTCAAGCTGTCGTAGTGGAACAGATGACTTCCATATTGTGGAAAGTTCTTTGCATTGTTCTTTGTGCTAGGATCTTGGGAAGATACTGACTCTTTTAACCTTGTCCCATCATGGACAGAAGTTAATAACATGGTATTTGAATTTTTCTATAACCAGGTCCAGTAATTTGCCATCTTTTTTTAAATGTAAACAGCTGAAACAATTTTTGGTTACAAATTAAAATTTACAGTAGTATTACTGTATTTTTCTGTCATGAACATAACATGGCAGCTATTTATAAACTGAGTTGCACTGGGAGTGTGTTATGATACTTAAATTACAGAAAAATATACATTTTCTCTGCAACAGGTTTTGTACATATTGAGAAATTTTAACTATTGTGATTCGAGAGATCTCAGTGCTGTTTCTTGATTAGATTTACCTATCTGACTGCATAAAATAATTCTTTCCCTCCCTTTATAATGGTATTTAAATGCAGATTCAGTTGGAAACCATGCTTTGACCTCAGCACAGTTCAAGCTTATGCAGTCTTTTTCCCCCCAAGCCCTGTCCAACTGTCTGAAGTATCTATTGCTGTTTGAATACTATTGTGAAGAGTATTGGAAAATTGCATTTTAAGAGAGAGGTTTAGAAAACTGTTTTTAAATTTAAGGGTTGTCTAAATTCACATGGTTGTGCTTTCCGTTTCATTTGGCGGGTGAAATAATTAAAGATATTTAATGCAAGATTTAGGTTGTGCATCAAAGTTAGCAACATTAACATAATTTCCTTGTGAAATTAACTTGGCTGTATTGAACAGGCTTGCATACAGTGTTTGCTATAAAATATTCAAACAGTAATAAGTCAAAACTGTACACACGCAGAAAAGAGTAGAGTATGCTACATACATGTGACACAACAAAAATGCTGTTGCACTTCCTGACTTTCTGGGACCTTAACTCTGCAGCCTTAGCATTGCACTGTGAGGGAGCTAAACTGTATAAATGCAGACACTGGTGCTGTGTGAGGTCTAAATCATCCATGACCTAGGCAGGAACCTCTTGGGGAGAGCAGTGGTTCATCGTAATCAGACACCGTAAACACCTTAGTTCTGACTCTAGCATTGAATCTGCATTGGCTTTGATATCCATCATTCTGTTTGGTGGCAGTGGACCTATACACCTCAGAAAGGTGAGCAAGAGTTGCCCCTTTATGAGCAGAAAAGGGAAGTACCTCATCTTTGTAGTTCCACAGGACCACAACATGAACATCCTTTCATGCCGTCTTGCCATGGCCAGCTCAATGTAGAAGCCTCTGTGTATGCTGCTTATGGGTGGGAGATTCTGGTAGAATCATAACCTATTTCTAGGATATCGGATACTATTTTTGGAAGAATTCTGGAATGGTGCCCAGGATATAAGGGGAGAGAATTTAAACTACTGTTAATTTAATCTCATCCCAGTTGGCTAAATCCTGAGCACTTTAAGACTGGTGCCTGTGAAGCTTAAATGAAAATTTTTTTTTTCCACGGTTTTTCTTAAGTTTTTGTCAGGTTGTTTTATTGCTTTTTTGGAAGTTTTCTTTAAGTTCAACACAAACTTTCTCTCCTCGATGGGTCTGATGCAATTGTTTAAATTCCTATTGATCCCTAGTATGAACTGACACAGCAGTACGTACATTTCCCTTTCTGTTGTCCTTATGAACACTAAATGAAGGTGAGCAGAAAGCAGTGTGAATCCTCTGTGTATAGAAACTATTCAAAGTGCTTTGGTTATAACATCTATTGCTGCTTGTGAGATTGAACTATTGAAATTGAAACCTAAAACCAGTTTCCTTTTCTCTCAAATCTCTTCTATATTAACCAAATCTGTAGAAATTAGCCCACCTAACTATGATATCTGGGGAAAAAATTGTAGAAGTCCTGTATGACAAAAACATCTTTGTTCATGCTTTCATTTGACTTTTAGCTATACTAGTTTTCATGTATATCATAGGATAGGGCAGGATGTATGTGTCATAATTGTTAATTATTTGGTTGCTGATAACTGGCAACTTGGATTATTGCAAGCACTTGAACTGTGTAAGTAAAAGTTGACCACCTAGCACCCATGTTTCCTGAAAGTGTTTAAAGAGGGAATTTGAGAAATTTGCATATAGAGATGAGTCAGATGCATGGAACAGGTGAGTGTAAAGTGTAATTTTGTGGGTTAGAGTTTATTAGAAATATTGCCACATGCTCTAAAAGAGAACTATGATCTGTCTTCTAACGTACACAAACCATAATCCTCTGCAGTTGGATATTATGTTCAGTTGCTGAAGCAGAGATGGGAAGTCACGAAAAAGGATATTCTGCTAGGCTTTGCTGCCAAAACTCTGAGCCAGATCAAGCAAGAAAATCTTAATTTATTTTGTCCTACATACCTAAAGAGTAATCACAATTTCTTTAGCTATTCTGATATTTGATTTGCCACAGTCAGTGTCCTGATATGCCTTGCATTATGCCATGAGAATGTTGGTAATATCCTGTAAGCCAGTTTGGGAATGTTTCTATGCTCCAGTTGCCTACAGGAAGGTGAAGCAGGCCTGTTCTTCCCATTGCTGCTTTATTACTGTATTATTTCCTTTCTCTCTTGGTTTACCACTTCTATAGGGCAAAAATAAATGAAAGGTAAGGATAAAAAGAGCAGGCCAGAGCAGGAACCAAGACACAATGGGGAAGTCAAGAGTGTTTTTAAAAGGGAGAGAACAGTGGGTGGAATAGAGGTTAAAAAGATGTTGGTTGGAAACAATCAAATTGAGAGCTAATGGAATAGAGCTAAAGGTTATAGAACTACTTTTGGTCCTCCATTGTTAACAATGTCACTGCTAATTGTTGTAATCAAGTTACTATATATGCATCGGTATTCTTTTCCTAATGTCTGCTGCAATAAAAAAAAGTTGCCAAGAGTCTCATGCTGCTGAATGGCAAACCTTGCCTTCACTTCAATGAGATCACGTGCAGACCCTTAGACCTGCAAGTCCTGTGTTTTTTGTTTTGTTTCCCCTCCCGCCATAAATGGGGGGCGGGATGGACCTCTTTACAGGTACACTCCAGCAATTTACTGGTTTTTTGCCTGTGCTCAGTGCAGAGAGATTGATATGAAATCAGATTTGTGTTGTGTTAAGACATGGTACTGTTGTTGGTTTGAAAGAAAACTTTGAGAACCATTTTCCCCTTGAAAAATGCAGTTAAATCAAAACTCAGATGCTTAGCAAACTCATGTCAATTTCACAGAAATTTTATTTTGAAGGAAAACAGTGACATTCTGACAGTTTCAAAATTAAACCTTTTGATATTTCACTTTGAAACTACAGTACTTTGTTTTGAAAATTGTATTTTGTATTCAATTATTTCTTTTGTCAATCTTCTGTAGAGAATTTTTAACTTGCAGGCTTTTCCAAATTATAATGAAAACAAAATTAATCTTCAAAATGGAATTTCCATCCTCCACAGCTCTACTTGCCACTGTCATGTTTTAGTTTAACATAACTTAATTAATTCCCAAGTTTAGATTAGTTAGATTCCGACATTGTACATGAATAGTGTTTTGGGGTTTTTTTTTTTAAGGGCATATTTTTCATTTTGTATAATCAAGTTTGCAGTTTGCTATAAGAACATGTTTAGGCACCTAGGAATTTTTCAGGTATTCCCTGGAGTCATAGGAGAAATACTTCATGTCCCCCTCACCCCTTTGCTCTGTTCTTTGGATCCCTGACTTTCCAGTATACAGCTTTAAGCTGGCACTGACCACCTAGTCAAGAGCACTTGAAAATGGTTTTGCTTCCCTCAGAAATTAGAGAAATTAGGGTAAGTACTAATATACGCTGCTCTCTTCTTTCTTTGTACCTCCAGATCGTCTTATGACATAAGATCATAAGGACACTATTAGGAATATGAAGTGAAGTTTTATGTTTAGTTTATACTTGTATGCATGGAACTGATCAAACATTTATGGCTTCCCAAAATGCCTGCAGTTATCTTCTGTACTGGGTTTGGTACAGCATAACTTTAAAAATAGAGAGGTGGCTTGTGTCTAAATATATGCAAACTTATAACTTACTGGGGTTGTGGTACAGGCTGTTATCTGTATAACGGCATATCAGCTATCCTTATTAATAAACCTACTACTTGGCTTAGTCTGGATCACTCCCAGCTATTTGAACAAATACTAAACTTCTGCTAGCCCCTTAATACAAAATTAACTTGCAAGTGAACATTACTGCTATGAAATAAAATATTTCTTGAATATTATTTAATGCATCTGCTAAATATTCTGTCACAAAAGAAAAAAGGCTGTGTCACAATTGTAATAACAAAATGTGTCTTACTGCTTTTAAAAATATAGGCAATCATCTTCAAGGTGACTGAGTCACTGCATCATTAAGGATCCTAATTTTTTATGTGGCTTATGAATTAAAAGGATTGAAATAAAGTAAAACCTCAGTGTGGGCATCCAGCTTCTCCTTTTTTTGGTGAGCTGTAATCTCTGTAGTGACATACAATACAGAAAGTATCACATCTCCACTCTTCAATTATGATGTCATAGAATGACCTTGTTCTTTGCCATGCTGAAGGCAGCATGAGGAAGATCAGGTCTACTTCAATCTCAGTAAATGGTTTTGCAATACTGATTTCCTTTGTAGCCTGAATCAAAGGTACCCCTACATTTTGTTTCATAGTGTATAGGGCAATTTCAGCTTTTGCTTATACAAGTTACTGTTCCAGTCTCATACACGACATCCCAGATATTAAAACACTAGGGAAATCAAAAGTCAACACCTTTACAAATCTTAGTTACACCGCTCCTTGTTCTAGGTTTTATCTAACGCCTCATTAGCACTTGTTAAAGATGGTTCATGGGTGACTAGATAACTGCCTAGAGAGCCTTTCAGTTCTATGTAGAAGACTTGATTCCTGCATGGTCCCTGGAGGTTGTTTGTAAGTTAAAAATACTAATTTTGATTTTTGTTTCATACATATTTTTGTAGTATGAGAATTCAAAATGGAATTTCTCAAAATGAAAAGCTTTTAAATTTTTTGTTTCAAAAAACAGTTTTGGTTTTACAGAGTTTTCCCCCTTTTTTCTCTCACCGGTGAACTTGTTTTCCCACAAGAAAAGTCAGGGGGAGGGAAGTAAAACAGTACTTTATCTCACTTTAAAAAAAAAACTTTCACGATTTTCTGGTGTGGGAAGGAAGAGTAGGAATTTTCTCGCTGTTTTGAAAAAAGTTTGAAATGTTAAACGTCTTGACATTTGTTTTGAAAACTAAGTGCTATTACCTGATTACTGTTTTGGCCTATGGAAAATAAACTGTTGCAGTCAGTTCTTAAGGGGAAACTATCTGTCACCACCAGCGAAATTGGCATGCTTGTGTGCAAAGTCAGTAGAGGCCAAGGATTTGAATTGCTATGGAAGATTAACTGCCTCGAGGTGGCCACTCCACATCAGGGTACTTGTGCTGTATTTGCCCCTACATTTCAGTCTCTAGGGTTTCTAACCTCTCACACTGAGTACATTTAACATTTTAAGGCTAATGTTAAAATAATTACGTAATAGGTCAAGAAGAGGGTCTGTACATCTGGGTATAGTGCTTAGATTATCCACACATACAAAGTTGTTTTGTTTTTAAAAGTCACGTGATACATAGAGCACCTAATCAGCAATAGCCCTAATTTAGGTGAATAAATTTAAGAATACAGTTTAGATATTAGCATCCACATATCCAGCTACATAACTCATGAGAAGTTGTACAGAGGTTTGGTACTAATGCACAAAGCAAACTATACAGGAGGTGTATCCACATGTCTGCAACTTGCTAGGGAAGCTGTCAGGAGTACAAAATTAAAACTGATTGCCATCAACCACTCCCTTTGCTTTCACAGCCCCATGCTGCATTTCTATAGTTTTGGTAGGGAAAGTCAAAGAAGAATGGAAAAGTGGAGTCTTTTTGTCTGGGCAAGAGCCCCACCCACCCCCGTGACTGGTGTGGAGGGTGGCTGTAAACCAAAGTCCACTGGCAAAATCTCAATTTGTGTGGATCTTAGACAACTTAATAAAAGCATATGTAGAGAAAGACACATGGTTCCTGAATTTAACCCAACACAAGTCTTAAAGTTAGATGCTATCCCAGCCTTCTAGCAAATCCCCCTTGCTAAAGAATCTGTTAACTATACTCCTCCCCATTTGAAAGGTACCGTTTGAATTGTTTTCTATTTGGCATATCTTCAGCACCAAAGCATTTCCAAAAAAGACTGTCTTGGCTTGTGTCAGGTTTGTCTGGTATCCTTTGCAATGCAGCTGTTTGGTATATGGTAGAGATAAAAATGAACACTGAGAGTGATTACATGCAGTTTTGCGACATTTTCAACAAGCTCAGTCTGAGAAAACGTGAATTTGGAAATCATTCATTCATTCATTCATGCCCGTCACCCCAACCGGGGTATGGGCCGCCAACAACAGATCTCCATAGTCTTCTATCCTGGGCCATTCGCTCTAGCTGGTTCCAGGTATAGCCCATTTTTTTGCTATCAACCTGAAGGTCGCGTCGCCAGGTATTTCTTGGGCGGCCTCTTTTCCGCTTGCCTTGGGGGTTCCACTGCAGTGCCTGTCTGGTGATGTTGGTTGGCTGCTTGCGTAGTGTATGTCCTATCCAGCCCCACCTTCTCCTTCTAATTTCTTCCTCTGCTGGGAGTTGATGGGTCCTCTCCAAGAGGTGGATGTTACTGATGGTGTCTGGCCAGCGGATCTGGAGAATCCTTCTGAGGCAGCTATTAATGAAGGTCTGGATCTTCCTGGTGGTTGTTTTGGTTGTCCTCCAGGTTTCAGCTCCATACAGTAAGACTGATTTCACGTTGGAGTTGAACAGTCGAATCTTTATTGCCAAAGACAGCTCTCTGGAGCTCCAGATGTTCTTGAGCTGTAAGAAGGCTGCTCTTGCCTTACCAATCCTTACTTTGATGTCTGCGTCTGTGCCACCCTGCTGGTCGATGATGCTACCTAGGTAGGTGAAGGACTGCACTTCTTCCAGGGGGCTTCCATTCAGTGTGACTGGGTCGTTGCTGATGGAATTGATCCTAAGGATCTTGGTCTTGTCCTTGTGGATGTTGAGGCCAACCTGTGATGACATGGCTGCCACTATGTTGGTCTTCTCTTGCATCTGCTGTTTACTGTGCGAAAGGAGTGCAAAGTCCAGGTCATCAAGCTGGGTCCACAATGACCATTGGATTCCATTCCTACGCTTGTAAGTGGATGTCTTCATAATCCAATTGATGACGAGAAGAAAGAGAAGTGGTGACAACAAGCATCCTTGTCTGACTCCGGTTCGCACCTGGAAGCTGTTTGTGAGCTGCCCTCCATGGATCACTCTACAGTGTATGCCGTCGTATGAATTCTTGATCAGGTTGACCACCTTTGCTGGGATGCCATAGTGCCGAAGGAGCTTCCAGAGGGTCTCTCGATCCACGCTATCGAATGCTTTCTCATAGTCAACAAAGTTGATGTACAACGAGGAGTTCCACTCCATAGACTGCTCGACTATGATGCGGAGCGTTGCTATCTGGTCCGTGCATGATCTGTTCTGCCGGAAACCTGCCTGTTCATCTCGTAGCTGTGGATCGACGGCATCCTTCATTCTCTCTAAGAGGACTCGGTTGAAGACCTTCCTGGCACCGACAGGAGTGTGATTCCTCTATAGTTGGCACAGTTGCTGAGGTCTCCTTTCTTGGGGATTTTGATGAGATATCCCTCTTTCCAGTCAGCTGAATCACTTCTTCTTCCCATATTTTCTCCAAGAGGGGGTACAGCATTTCCACTGAGGCATCCAGGTCTGCTTTCAGGGCCTCTGCTGGGATATCGTCAGGTCCAGCCGCCTTCCTGTTCTTCATCATGGTGATGGCTTTTCTGATCTCGTCTCTGGTTGGTTTATCGCAATTGATTGGGAGGTCCTCGTTGGCTGGGTCAATGTCTGGTGGATTTGGTGGTGCTGGTCTGTTCAGGAGTTCCTCAAAGTGCTCCGCCCATCTGTTCATCTGTAGTTCTATTCCTGTTATAGACTTTCCCTGCTTGTCTTTAACGGGACGTTCTGGCTTGCTGAACTTTCCAGACAGTCGCTTGGTAGTATCGTACAGCTGTTTCATGTTACCGCTGTATGCTGCCTGCTCTGCTTCTGCTGCCAGTCCATCCACATAATCTCTCTTGTCCTTCCTAATATTCCTCTTCACTGCTCTGTGGGCTTCAGCATACTCTTTTTGAGCTTTGGCCTTTGCTGCTCTAGTCCTGCTGTTGTTGAC
Organism: Mauremys reevesii; assembly: GCF_016161935.1. NCBI lineage: Eukaryota > Metazoa > Chordata > Testudines > Geoemydidae > Mauremys > Mauremys reevesii. The sequence goes on along the minus strand of NC_052625.1, from coordinate 103,251,890 downwards.
TGCTGCCTTCTTCTTTCTGTCTTCTATCTTTGTCAAGGACTCTGCTGTGATCCACTCTTTCTGCTGGTGTTTCTTAATTCCAAGCACTTCCTGGCATGCTGACCTAAGTGTGTCTCTCACTTTCTGCCATCTGTTGAGTACACTGTCTTCCTCTTCCTCAGACCGATCCTGTAGTACTGAAAACTTATTCTTCAGCGTCAATCCAAAATCTTCCTTGGTCTTATGGTCCTTCAGAAGGTTGACGTTGTACTTCGCTCTTCTGTCTGACGTGTCTATCCAGTTCTTCTTCAGCTTCAGCTTCAATCTGGCCACCACTAAGTGATGGTCGGACGCCACGTCTGCTCTTCTTCTAACTCTAACGTCCTGCAAGGATCTTCTGAACTTCTTGCTAATGCAGACATGGTCGATCTGGTTTTCTGTCATGCCTGCTGGCGATACCCAGGTACTCTTGTGGATCCGCTTGTGAGGAAAGATGCTGCCTCCTATGACCAGATTGTTAAGTGCACACAGATCCACAAATCTCTCTCCATTCTCACTCATCTCTCCCAGAGCGTGGGTCCCCATGACTTGTTCGTATCCTGTGTTATCAGATCCAATTTTGGCATTAAAGTCTCCCATAAGGATGGTAATGTCTTTGTCTGGGAGAGTCTCTAATATTTTCTGGAGTCTGTTGTAGAAGTAGTCTTTGTCCTCCTCTTCACTGTCATTGGTTGGAGCGTAGCACTGAACAACATTCATCTTAATCCTCTTCATTTTAGTTCTGAAGGATGCTGTGATGATCCTGGGACCATGTGCCTCCCAACCAATCAGTGCTCTCTGTGCCTGCTTGGACAACATGAAGCCTACTCCCTGTGTGTGGTGTCTCTCTTCATGTCCTGAATACAGCAACAGCTCTCCTGTCAACAGTCGTCTCTGTCCAGCTTGCGTCCATCTTGTCTCGCTAATGCCTAGTAGGGTCAGGTTGTTGCTCCTCATCTCTGCTGCAACCTGCGCCGTCTTTCCTGACTCGTACATGGTCCTCACGTTCCATGTGCCGATGGTAATCCTCCTGGCTGCAAGAAGGGTGATCGGCTTAGTGGCTTCCTCGCGGCTTTCACCACCCAGCGTCATGCATCTTCGAGTTGAAGACCCTTCTTTTTCCAGGCTAAAAGTCTCTGTTAACTCTATTGTTGGTGTTTCTGTAGCAAGCTGATTTTTACAGGGTGGAGTTGCTAGCCCCACGCCCAACCCTCCTCCTTTACCCTGACTTGGGACAGGCAGATGGCCCCAAAGGACCTCTCTGGTGGAGTTGTGAATTTGGAAAGAAGCAGATAAAATTTCTAGGACTCATACTTGGCAAACAGAGAATTCAGCTGGATTCCAACAAACTGAAAGCATTACTCACCTTACCTGACTCCAAAGATGTTTCTACTGTAAGATGTTGTCAAAGGCTTTAATGACCTCATTCTGGCAGCAATTCTAGCATCTGCCAGCTAACATCAGAAAATTAGAGATGAACAACTAAAGGATGAGACTTGCCAGAAACTGACTCAATTCTGCCAAAGAAGGTGAGGTCAAAGGAGTCACCTTCCAGCAGACCCATATTGGTAGGACCAAAATGACCTTCAGACAGTGGATGGTGTTTCTGAAAGGACAATGCATTCTTATCCCTGTGGTACTTCAGAAAGAGATGCTTGCCAAAATCCATTGACTCCAAAGTATAAACAAGCACAGAGCACAAGCACAACAATCCATATGATGGCCTGGTCTGAGTAGGCAAATTCAGACTTTAGTAGAGGGCTGCAAGATACGTAAAATAGGGACGTGGGAGGGAGAAATCACCAGAACCATTACTCTCTGCAGAGCTACCTGACAGACCTTGGCAGTAGTTAGTCACAGATTTGCCTTTCTGGAAAGGGCACACATACATTATTGTAGTTGATTGATTACTTTTCCAGATATATTGACAGATTTCATCAGCACAGGTCATCCAGAAACAAAAGTCAGTAGCTGCAAGATATGGAGCTCCAGAAGTCCTCATATCTAATAATGAGCCTCAGTTTACCTCTGAAACCTTCCTAGCATTTGCACAAGACTTTAATTTTGAACACTGTACTAGTAGTCCACATTACCCTAGAGTAATGGGGAGGTGCAGAGAGCAGTGTGGACTTTAAAAAGACTTCTGCAAAAATCACTGGACCCAAGCATTCCTTGGCATATCGGTCAACACTGTCTGAACTATCTCCAGCCGAACTTCTGATGGGAAGATGATTCAGGATGCCGTTACCTGGTTCAGCTTAAACCTAAGTGGTCCAACCTGAAGAAATTTTAAAAACAGTATACCAAAATAAAAATTCAGCAACAACGAAATTTGAATGTTCAGCACAGAACAAAAGCACTACCTGAACTGACACCAGGGAACAAAGTTTGGCTTAAAAGCTCCCAGAACTTGGCAGAAATTCCCACATCCTACCTAGCGGGAACTCCGCCAGTACTTCTCTGGAGGGATTGGGTTCATCTGCAGTGTTTCCTGACAACAAAGAGAGGATCTGGAACCTGCAGGTACTTTGTTGGGAAGTGATCCTCCTCCACAGGGAACTCCTTGCACAAACTCAATATGGAAATAAGAACGTGGCTTGGAAGACTGATCAGACCCCTTCAAATACTTGAACTTTAGAATAGTGATCAGGACTATTTAATTCCTTAAAACTATTTGCACTACTCTAGCCCCTTATCAATTGCATTTAAAGTTCATTTTGAACTGTGGGGGGCAGGGGGAGGTGTATACGTTGTCTTAGTCTTTAATCTTTTATTATAAAGAAAGGGAGATGTGGGTTTATAGCATTTATGGTCCTCTAGAGAGGACCAGGATGTGTTGCAGCTGGGAGTTTAATAAAGGTAGGAATATTCTGGTTGAAGAATTCTCCAGTTGGTACTTACACATGGCTCTTGTGTTTGTCCTCACACTACACCATCTCCGCAGAGTCACAACATGACCTGTCCATCACTCCTTTCTCAGGCACAGAGCAATACAGGAAAAGCAATAGGCCAGAGGCAGCGGAGAGTTAAAACAGCTTGCAGCTGGGCAGGAGGGAGGGGGACTCATGAGCCTCTCTTTCCATTGGGCAGTGGGGAAGGAGCAGGACTGGGGAGGAAGCCAACAGCTCAGAGGGTGAGATGTCAGAGGAACTGACATGCTAAAGATACTTGTCTTCAATAGCAGAGAGTAGGATGTTAGAACTAGTATATAGGAGAAGATCAGTTGGCTTAGAGCCGAAGTTAGAATTTTATCCATTTAGGCATTTATCATCCTAGTATCTAAATGTGTCACTTGGTAAGTCTTCAGTTGAATGGTAACCCCTAACATTTCTTATATTAAACTGTAAAGCAACTGTCATGGAAATGGTGAAGCTGGCCCCGCCAGTTGGTAAGACAAACAGAGGAAATGGAGGCCTGTGGAGTATGGAATTTACTCCACCACTGAGGTGAAGAGATCACAAAAGGGGGAAGAAAAAACCCACAGGTGACTTTCGTTGTGAGAAAGTGCCCTTTATATAACCAGTTCCAGAAATCATAGGGCCTGCTCTTACCATTGATTGGGGGGAGGGGGATAAGAAATCCTGTGAAACTAATAGTTGATATGTTGAATTTTATACAGCTGCTGGAAGTCAAGATTTGCTAGCTTGTGAAACCTGTGGAAGACATTTTGCACAAGATGTTCTGGTAAAACAAAGGCTTTTTTCCCTCTACTTTAAGTTTTATGCATCTATGGGGGAATTGTGAGGGTTGGGGAGCAGTAAATGCCAGTAAGTTAAACACAGATGTTAAAAGGAATTTTCACTCTGACTGTAAAAGAAGACTAACTGATCTGATCAGTATTCAGAGTACTGACCTGCCTTGTGGTGTAAATAGGTTATTTGTGCTTTCTCTTATCTAGCAATATTCCAGACTGTGGCAGAAATAATTATAATGTCTTAAACAGAAGCAGCATTAGCAGAACATAAGGTCTTTGCCATAAGATTTTGTTTTTTCTTTGCATCCCAGTTAAGGCACGAGCCAATATGCAGGAAAGTCTTCAACAAAAAGCGCAAAACTTTCAATTCTTTGAAACAGAGACTGCAGGGAACTGAAATTCCCTCAGTGAAGAAACAGCCACCACCAAAGGTATTGTTAAATTGTAGCAGGCATGTTGCCTTCATTCTAATATCTTTGGTCAACGAATGTTGTCATTCACTCCAGCAATGAATGGGTGTCCTGAATGAGCCTAGGGTTCTTCGCTGTGTGTGGCATTCTCTCTTGGGAAATGCTGTCTCCTTGACTGGGTCTGGCTTTGTCCTTGCCTTCCCCTGTCCCCAGCCCTAGCCTTTGTTCTTTATCAAGTGCTAATAAGTGGCTTGTTGCCTCCCCTAACTTGAGGCTTCCTCTCATGCAAGAGCCATGCTGGTGTACAGTGAAACCCTTACGAACACATGGAGGCCTCAGTTCTTATAGGAGTCTTCCTTAAAAAGAAAATAGATGAATAACATACAACGGGTCAGCAACCTTTCAGAAGTGATGTGCTGAGTCTTCATTTATTCACTCTAATTTAAGGTTTCACATGCCAATAATACATTTTAAACCTTTTTAGAAGGTCTCTTTCTGTAAGTCTGTAATATATAACTAAACTATTGTATGTAAAGTAAATAAGGTTTCAGAATGTTTAGGAAGCTTCATTTAAAATTAAATTAAAATGCAGAGCCCCCCTGGACTGGTGGCCAGGACCTGGGCAGTGTGAGTGCCACTGAAAATCAGCTCACATGCTGCCTTCGGCACCCGTGCCATAGGTTGCCTACCCCTGACACACAAGCTTCTGACAGCTTCTTCTCTAGTTAGGTCCGTGAGAGGAAGTGATGGTAGGACACTGATCTAGTGCAGGAATGCTCAAGGTTCAGCTCAAGAGCCATCTGTGGCCTGTAAAGTCCCAAGGACAAAGCTGCAGCATTTCATTGCTATTAAATTCAAACAGTAAGCAATTTTTATTCCTTTATTTATTTAAGGAAGATCATTATCTGTATTGCTATGGTAGCCATAGGGTCTAAGAAGGACTGGGGCGCACACACCACATTTGTCTCACAGATGCCAGTACTATGGTTGTGTGCTGTTTATCATAGAATCCAATTTCAGACTTTGCAGAATCCAATTTCAGAGTTTGACTGATTGAGGGAAGAGGCAAAAAATATAAGAGGAGATCAAAAGGGAGGGGGGAGAAGTGATTGTCATGCTAACTTTCATATTTCATCCAGTATAAACTATAGTCCTCTGTGACCTAAATGTCTTGATATGAGAGGCTATTCTTTTATTGTCCCTTGGAGCACTGGTTAATTTGTGAGGATGGGGAGATAGGAAAGTGGATTTGACCTGAGTCTTACTAAGATTTTGTTCTGTCTAATATTTCTTCTTCCTCTTGAAATTCTATTTAGAAAAGAACTCAGTCAAAGTCTTTATATATCCCCATAGAGGGATATATAGAGTTTGTTGCAATACATTCCCTTTACAGAAACAACCAGAAAAGAAATCCAACTGGAGACAGCTGCATGAGGACTTTATTAATGCTATTCAGTCAGCCAAGCAAGCCACAAAAGCCATGAAAGAGGGCCGACCCCTTCCTCCTCCTCCACCTCCAAGCGTCAATCCAGGTTTGTGATTTAGTTTCACTTACTGCTGCTCTTGTGCTTGCTTATCTTTGGTAAAACAGTGAGCTCCTGTTATTCACAGATGGGCTTCAGCTTTACTCCATTCTGCACAACCCAAGGTGCACATTAATTCCCTCATTTCTGATTTGTTTTTTAAAATGTAGTGGTGGAGCAGAGCATGAATTAGGGGCAGCCCTGGGAGCAGCTAAAGAGGGTTTCTGCGTTCAGTGAGTAGTAGCATCAGGGAGAAGTAGAGCAACATAGATGAATTGCAGAGGAAGAAAAATAAGTGAACCTTTCAACCTTAATGGTAGCAACTCCTCAGTCTAGTAGCAGAACTCTGGGATGGGAGTTGGGATGCTTGGGGTCTAGTCTTGACTGGCATTGACTAACAAAGGGTGAAATTCACCCCTTACCACTTGGAATTAACTGTCAGTCAGGTATAGGCCTCATGCTGGCCCTCTGCATTGGGATGAATGTCACCTTTTGGCTTTTCAGAGGTCAGTAAGGGAGGTGTGGGTGCTCAGCACCTTTGAAAGTTGAGCCTCTTGCTTCTCATAGACTTTAAGGCCAAAAAGGACCATTGTGATAATCTAGTCTGACCTCCTGCACATCACAGGCCACAGAACTTCACCCACTCCTGCAACAGGCCCATAACCCCTGTCTGAGTCACTGAAGGCCTCAAATCATTAAAGATTTAAAGTTACAGAGCATCTACCATTTACTCTAGTTCAAACCAGTAAGTGACCCATACTGCAAAGGAAGGCAAAAACCCACCATGGTATTTTCCAATCTGTCCTAGAGTGTGTGGGGGGGAGGAGGAGAGAGAATTCCTTCCTGACACCAAATATGGTGATCCGTTAGACCTTGAGCATGTGGGTGAGACCAACCAGCCAGACACCTAGGGAAGAATTATTTTAGTAACTCTGAGCCCTCCCCATCTAGTGTCCCATCTCTGGTTGTTGGAGATATCTGCTAATACCACATGCAGATGGGCTATGTCATTTTAGGCATCATACCATCCCCTCCATAAACTTATCCGCTCAATTATGAAACAAGTTAGGTAATTTTCCCCTACTACTCCCCTTGGAAGGCTGTTCCAGAACTTCACTCCTCTGATGGTTAGAAGCTCATCTAATTTCAAGCCTAAACTTGTTGATGGCCAGTTTATATCCATTTGTTTTTGTGCCAGCATTGGGCCTTAACTTAAATAACTCCTCTTTCTCCCTGGTGTTTACCCCTCTGATGTACTTAGAGAGCAATCATATCTCCCCTAAGCCTTCATTTTGTTAAGCTAAACAAGCCAACTCCTTAAGTCTCTTCTTGTAAAGTAGGTTCTCCATTCCTCTGATCATCCTAATAGCCTTTCTCTGCACTTGTTCCAGTTTGAATTCATCTTTCATAAGCATAGGAGACCAGAATTGCGCACACTATTCCAGATGAGGTCTTACCAGTGCCTTGTACAATGGTAACACTTCCCTGTCTCTACTGAAAATACCTCACCTAATGCATCCTAGGATTGCATTCGTTTTTTTCATGGCCATGTCATATTGGCATTTCTGAGTCATCTGTGATAGACCAAAACACCCAGGTCTTTCTCTTCCTCTGTCGCTTCCAACTGGTAAATCCCTAGCTTGTGGCAAAACTCTTGTTGTTAGTCCCTAACTACACGACCTTACACTTTGCACTATTAAATTTCATCCCATTTCTACTACCCCAGTTTTCAAGGTCATCCAGATCTTCTTGTGTGACATTCCAGACCTCCTTTGTATTGGCAATATCTCCCAACCTGTGTCATCCATACATTATATTAGCACATTCCCACATTTTGTGTCAAGGTCATTAATGGTCAAAAGACAGATCCTTGAGGAACTCCATTAGTAACTTCCCTTCAGCCTGATAGGTGAGCTATCAGTATGACTCACTGTACTCTCCCCTTTAACTAGTTCCTTACCCACCTTTCAATTCTAAGTTAATTCCCATCTTCTCCAATTTTATAATTTACTGAAATCCAGATAGATTAGATCCACTCAGTGATGAGCTGCCAAATTTTTAACAACGGGTTCCCTCCTTCCCCCCCCCCCTCGGGGGGGGGGGTCGTGCCCCATCCAACCCCTCATGTTCCTTGACACACACACTCCGAGACCCCGACCCATCCCCCCCTTCCCTGTCCCCTGACTGCCCCTTGCCGCCCCACCCAACCCCTCCTCTCAGTCTCAATGGCCCCCCAGAACCCCTACCCCATACAACTACTCCTTCTCTCTGTCCCTGAGTGCCCCCATCACCTCATCCAACCCTGCTCTTTCCTGACTGCTCCCCGGGACCCTTGCCCCCATTCAATCCCCTGTTCCCTGCCCTCTAACCCCCACCCCCAAACTCCCTACCCTCTCTCCAACACCCCTCCCTGCCCCCTTACCGCTGCCTGGACGTGGCTGGGCCGGGACAGGAGTCACGCGCCGGAGCTGGAGGATGCGGAGGGAGCCCGGCGCCGGAGCCAGGTGGCTGGCCGGGTGGAGCCAGGGAGGGCTGCGGCCAGAGCTGGAGCCGGGCAGCCGGGCCGCCGCCACGCCCAGACCCGCGCTGCGGAGCCCGCCCCTGGCAAAACAGCAGGGGCGGCTGGAGCCACGGGCCAGGCCGGGCTGGAGGTGGGGCTGTGTCCAGAGCCGAGCATCCTGCTAGGTGGGGCACAGCAGGGCCGGGGGGTGCGGCCGAGCCGGGCGGCCGGGAGGGGCTCGGGGTTCGGGACGCGCCGTGCCGCAGCCGGTGAGGGTCGGGCGGGGACCCGGGACGGGGTGGGGACGGGCAGGGTCGCGCCGGGAACGCTGGGGGCGCAGCCAGGAGGGTGCGGCCGGAGCCGGACGGCCGGGGAGGGGTTCGGGGGGAGTCGGGGACGTGGGGCCGGGGAGGGTCGCGGCCGGGGCCGGGGGGGGGGGGACGCGGGGCCATGCCGCAGCTGGTGAGAGTTGGGCGGGGACGGGGAGGGCCGGGCAGGGTCACGGCCGCGGCCAGGAGGGTCGGGTGGGGACCCGGGGCCGGGCAGGGTCGCGGCCGGGGAGGGTCGGGCGGGGACCCGGGGAGGGTGCGGCCGGAGCCGGACGGCCGGGGAGGGGTTCGGGGGGAGTTGGGGACGGGCCGCGGCCAGGGACCGGCCGGGGCACATGCCCCCTCCCCTAGTTTCCTACCTCAGCATCCTCTTCCTGGGCCGGGGAAGCCTGCTTGCTTCTCAGCCCTCCCAGGCTTCCCGCACGAACAGCTGATTCGCAGGAAGCCATGGGGGAGGAGAAGCAAGGAGGAGCTTCATGGCAGGAGGTGGAGGCAGAATTCGCAACGGTTCGCGTGAACCGTTTGCTAAAATTAGACGCCGGACAGAGAACTTTAGCATCCGGTTCGCTGTCCGGCGTCTAATTTTAGCAAACGGTTCACGTGAACCGTTGCGAACCGTCTGCAGCTCACCCCTGGCTCCACTGCATTTCCTTTGTCTAGAAAATTGAAGATCTTCTCAAAGAAAGAGATCTGGTTGGTCTACCTTTTGTAAAACCATGTTGTATTGTATCGCCTTTACTGTTTACCTCTGACTTTTAAAACAAATTTTGAAAGAATAATAAGACTTGGCATACAACTGAGATCAAACTAATGGTCCTTTAACTTACATATATGTATTATATTTGCAATTCTCCAGTCATAGGGTATAACCCCCGAGTTTATGGATTCATTAAAAATCCTTGCTATTGGGCTTGCAATTTCATGTGCCAATTCATTTAATGTTCTTGGATGGAGATTAGCTGGGCCCCCCAATTTGTTCTCATTAAGCTGTTTGTTTTGCTTTCACCTTGGATGTGGTAATTTTCTACTTTAATATCCTTGTTCCCATTAGCCAACCTGCCATTGTCCCCAAGCTCCTCATTCTGGTTATTTAATACTGAGGCAAAGTATTTGTTTAGGTGTTGGGCCCTACCTAGAATTATCTTTAATCTCCACCCCATCCTTCGTGCTTAGCAGTCCCACTTCTTTTTTTGTTTTCTTTTTAGTTATATGGCTAAAGAACCTTTTTACTACTGGTTTTAATGTCCTTTGTAAAGTTTTTCGCAGTTCTCACTTTATCCTCACATTTTTTGACCTCCAAGAGGTAGCTTTCCTTGCTGATCTCTCCCTTTTTCCATTCCTTGTAGGCTTTCTGCTTTCTTTTAATAGCCTGTTTGAGATGCTTGTTGAGCCAGTTTGGTCTTGCAACACTTCTGTATGAGATTTTCCCTTTCCCCTCTCTTCTCGCGCCCCCCCCCCCCCTTTGGACTGCAGGCTTCAGATAGTTTCTGCAACTTTGACTTAAAATGATTCCAAGGCTCCTCTACATTCAGATCCCTGAGTTCCTCAGTCCAGGTAACTTCCCTAAAATTAGTTAAAGTTTTCAGGGAATTAGTTAGTTTTTCCTTTTTGAAATCAATGACCCTAGTTGCAGACATACTTTTGTTTATTCTTCCATTTAGTTTAAACTGAATTAACTCATGTACCTCTGTACCAGATGACTGGAGGATAGCAAATGTAATGCTGATTTTTACAAAAGGCTCCGGAGGCAATCCTGATACTTGCAGGCTGGCAAGCCTAACTTCAGTACCAGGCAAATTGGTTGAAACTATAGTACAGAGGTGGGCAAACTACGGCCTGCAGGCCACATCCAGCCCACAGGACCATCCTGCCCAGCCCCTGAGCTCTCAGCTGGGGAGAGCTCCCTCAGCTCCCCCGCTGTCCCTCCTCCCCCGTAGCCTCACCTTACCGCACCACCAGCGGTCTAGCCCATCGCTCCTGCCAGGCAGCGCGGGCGGCATGGCTGGCTGCGTCAGGGCTGTGAGCTTCTGCTGCTCTGAGCAGCATGGTAAGGGGGCAGGGGGTCCCCAGGGCTGTCAGGACAGAGAGCAGGGGCCAGTTGGATGGGGTGGAGGTTCGGGGGGGGGCAGTCAGGGAGCAGGGGGGATTGAATAGGAGGTGGGGTCCCAGGAGGGGGCGGTCAGGGAACAAGTAGCGGGGGGTTTGGGTGGGTTGGGAGTTCTGAGGGGGGCAGGAAGTGGGAGGGGACGGATGGGGGTGGGGGCCAGGCTGTTTGGGGAGGCACAGCCTTCCCTACCCAGCCCTCCATACAGTTTCGCAATGCCGATGTGGCCCTCGGACCAAAAAGTTTGCCCACCTCTGATATAGTATATAGTACAGTAATCCTTTTGGTTAATCACGTAGACATATAACAAAAAAATGGCAGATTTTTCTAGAGCTTTATTCAATTTTATTTTTTTAAAAGCCAAGCATAATATAATCCTCCACATTTATGAGAAGAAATGCTACTCTCTGATCCAGGCTACACAGCCTCAATGTAGCGCTCTCTTGCCCACTCTGCATTCATTCCACATGTGGAACTCCAGTTGTGCTCAGTGAATGCAGAATAGAGATTTGTAGTGCAATATCAGAGGGGAGAGAAACTCCCATTGATTTCAGTGGGCTTTGGACCAAGCTCTGTATGTCAACAAGAATCTCAGCACTTTGCAATTCATCATGGCACCCAGCCTTCATCTCTACAACAAACAGATCAAATTAACATAGTTGCCAAGGTGTGTGGAATTTTGCCAAGGGCAGTTCTTAGCATTGATGGGGAAATTGAGGCACAGTGAGGGGAAGCGACTTGCCCAAGGTCACCCAGCAGAACAGGCAAAGCTGGGAATTGATCCCAGGTCTCCTGAGTCCTAGTCTCCCAGAGAGTAGTCAAGATATTGAGAGAGAATTATGAGCTGTTGATTCAATCATACCTGTTCCTTTGTTGTAATCAGACTATATTCAGTGTCCCTACTGCTTGAGAAGGTTTAATGAAGCTGCAGCAGAGAGGCACATCAGTTTTTGCAAAGAACAAGCTACACGACGTGTCTTTGCACCAGGCCAGAAAGCAGCCAAACAGGCCCCGGTAAGGAACACATTTGCCTTGTGTTTTCTTGCAGACAGGCTCACCAGACAGAATGGGTTGTGATGTAGGGAGAGAAGCACCACATTTATATGTAGCTTTAAACCACAGTGAAGCTCATAAGAACATAAGAACGGCCATACTGGATCAGATCAATGGTCCATCTAGCCCAGTATCCTGTCTATCGACAGTGGCCAATGCCAGGTGCCCCAGAGGGAGTGAACCTAACAGGCAATGATCAAGTGATCGCTCTCCTGCCATCCATCTCCATCCTCTGACAGGGGCTAGGGGCACCCTTCCTTACCCATTCTGGCTAATAGCCATTAATGGACTTAACCTCCATGAATTTATCCTGTTCTCTTTTAAACGCTGTTATAGTCCTAGACTTCACAACCTCCTCAGGCGAGGAGTTTCACAAGTTGACTGTGTGCTGCGTGAAGAACAACTAATGATATTTTTGGTTTTTAATTAAATGCCATGTGAGTTGCTTCAAAAAATAACACTTCTGTCTGCAGGAAGTTGCAGAAAAGTATGGTAGCAAACGCTGAGGAGAAAATAGCTTCTTCAGACTCTTCTCTAATCAGATTCCAAGAAAGCAGCTGTACAGTAATGGAAACTAATACAGCTTCCATGCTGTATACAGAGTACTACTGTACTATCCTAAGGGATATATCAAAGGCCGAATTCGTTCGGTAGCCTCCGAAGTGGAGTTAATCCTCTGTCTTGACCTGTGCTGCTGTATTTATTCAATGTTTATACAATGTCTACTGAAATATTTTTTTTAATTTTTTATTAAAACAAAAATTGTTCATTAATAAAAAAAAAAGTAAGTGACAGACAGAGTTTGTAACTAGTAATCAGCAAAGTAAAAATCTTGTTATGCCCACCAGTTCATTTTCTTTGAAGTATTTCAATTTTAGAGGAGCAGCAACTTTCCGATGAAAGGAAAGGTAAATCCTCCAATGGAGGGGAAAAATATCAAGGATAAAATTCTTTATCTTCCACCAAAAGGCTTAAAATACTCCATAGTTAAGATGATGGGTGTCTAATCGAGGGAGTTTCTGGAGAACTGGGTGTCTCAAAGGGGTGATGCCATTGAGGGGGAGATGCCTACATGTGTCATTGAAGGGCTGCTTCTCTGAGTGTCTTGGTTGTTTTTGGCTGGATAGGAAAACAATGCTTTGGGGAAGAAGCAACCTACTGGTGGCCTTGCCCTCTGCCTGGCCTGCTGCTGCTATCTCTGAGGGGATTAAGAACATGGGCTGCTCTCAATGCCTCCAAGAAACCTCTGCTGGAGTTGAGTCCTGGTCAGTTTTGTCATGAAACTATGCAAACTGCTTGTGTTCTCCTCACCAGGGCAAGCAACAAATGACTCAAAGGAGAGAACCAACCTTAACAAGTGCTGTGGAATCACTGCTTCAGAACAGAGCCCAAGAAGCTGCCATTGCAGGTAGGGAATTGCAATCGATTGGGTGAGTGAACATTCAGAAATACTTGCACAAAGTCATTACTACTCTGCAACTGGGCGTCAGTTACTGCTACCGCCCAGATGTCGCAGAGTAGCATCACCCTGTCCACTCTACCACTTTTAGCCAGTTTTGTACCCAGTTAGTGACCTGGCTGGCTCTAACAGCCGTTTGTATCCTCCAACAACATGGTTAACATTATTTTAGTAACCCCGGCAGCTAACAGCGTTTCCTCCTGCCAGCAGCATAGACTAGTTACAGGAAGATAGCCATCTTCTACGGTCACAAGTCATCACTCCGTCTGTCTGTGCAGTCTGGGCCCAATCTTGCAAGGTGCTGAGGAGCTCATGAGGCATCAAGCACCTTCAGCTCTCATTGAATTCAATGGGCCTTGAGGGTGTTCAGCAACTTGTAGGATCAGACCCTTCCTGTGAAAGTACATGCCAGAACGCATTGGCCCCTGTGCTGTTGGGTGTCATTCTGTGTAGAAATCGTTCGTTCAGGCACTGTAACACCTGCTGAAGCACTATGGAGTAGCTTCTGAGACTTTTCCTAGAACACTACAACAGTCAGTTAGGCAGCATGGTCGGTGTGGCTGCACAAATGTAGTTTTGTTTTTGTGGTGGTGTGTTTTTTTTTTTTTAAAGCAACACTTCTGCTATGTGGACAAAATGTAACAATGTTTGTAATTGGATCACGTGAGTGAGTCACAGACTGGCAAAGAAAATATGGCTGTGTTTGTAGACTAGGATGGGGAGGTGTTGTTATACGTGTAGAACTAGGTAAATGAACAATAAATTTAGATTTCAGCTTAATTCTGTCATGAGCAGGAGCAGCTATATCCCTCTTCCTCCCCCCCCCCCCCACTGGAAAGGACAAACACACAGAACTAATATACTTAGCACTTCACATCTTCAGAGTGCTGCACAAAACCTAATGGAATCCTTACAATAATCCTGGGAGGTGCAGGGTGAGAAAACAGAGGCAGACCAGTTAAGTGTCTTGACCCATGGCCAGTGACTGAGTCAGTGGCAGAAGTAGAATTAGAACTCAGGAGGTCCTGGCGAGAGCTGATCACAAAATGGGATTTCCATGCTGTTGGAAACTAGTATTTCTACATTCCTTTTCATCCCAAATCAGGACAAAGTTAAAATGGCAAAATATTTCACAGAATGAAAAACTTCAACTCAGAAATGCCCAAATGCTTTGTTTTGAGTTGACATTAATCTCTGCATTTGACTGAGCCACTGCAGTGTCTCATGGTAGTTGTGATTCTGAGTCCCCTCTGCAACCTGGGCAGATTACATCTTCCTTAATGTACCACAGTGTCTCCTTATTATTGAGATACTGCAGTGCTTCATTGGACTTCTGTGGCTGAACCAGTGTGGTTCTTTATGGCACCCAGAAGTACACCTTCCATAGGGCACTGCAGTAATTAAGGCAGATGCAGAGATTGTCAACCCAAAGTAAAAAAATCATTTCAGTTTTTTCTATGGAAAATGCCGACAAAATCATTTCCCAAAGAAAAACTTCACTTTTGACACAACCCCATTTTCCAATTGCAACATTTCAATTGCAAATCTTCAACCAGCCCTAGTCCTGAACTTGCTTCCCTAGAACACTCTTTAGAAAAGAAATGCGGGAGGGAGGGAGAGGTTTTAAAGCTTCCAAGTAGGAAGCATTGGAGAGTTTTTAAAAATTACTTGTCTGTATCCCTTTGTACCTTGTGTTTTGTCTTTTTCTAAGCCTTTGGGTTTTCAAAAATGACTAGAAATGCATTAAAAGTGAGCTAGGCATTTTTAAAATGTAAACATTCCCCTGCATGCCTTGGAACCCCAGTACTTGCAGCATGATGCAAATAAATGCATCACCCCAGAAAGTGAAACTGAGGAGAGAGAGTTTTTCAGTAGTAGTCCTTGAGGAAGAGAATTAGGTTTTAGCATTTGAGCTCTATTATTGAGAAGTAAGATTAATGGCAGTGAAGGATTTTGCTAAATGAAGATGTTGCAGCATTACTGAATTCTTCCTTTTGCTCTCAAAGAACCAGGTTGTGACTAGAAGCAAGAGAAGAAGAGTAATGCACCATTATTATTCCTCTGTATAATAGTTATTTTGTAGATGGCAGCAATTTGAAATCTGTTGGATCAAGCTTGATGTAGGTTTAATATTAATGTGAAATAAAAATACAGCTTAGTAAACTGAATCTTTCTATCGGTTAAAGTGGACCTTGTTGAAGGAATGGGGCAGAAATTAGATTAATTTCCCTTGCCACTTGGTGTCACTATAATTCCAATATATCTGCTGTCCTTATTTTAATTTCTTACATATATTGCAATTGCACATTATTGGGCTGGAAACGCTGGAATCTTTTCCTTGTAATTCAGTCTGAGATCTTTTATAATGGGTGTTTAAAGATGAGTATTTACCCAAATGACAAGGGGGCCCCATTATCCTTCTGCCTTTTGAGATCCCTGAATGAAAGGTACTATGAAATGCCAAGTATTATTGATATGACACCGCTGTCAGCAGACGTGTAATCTGTGTGACAAGATTTCTTTTGACCCACACGGGGCACCCACATTTTTAGTCTTACTGCAGTCAGTAGACATTCTGACTTGTTCATTCTTCTTACACTGATTTCTTTTTATTTGATTTTGACATTCCTTTATCTGAAGCATATAGGTGCATGGGACAACAAATTAGTAATAACAACATGGAGGCTATGGCAGACTTCCCATGCAAAACAAGAAACCCTTAAACACACTGAATTTGGCATTCAGTATTTTTTAAGGGGGGGGGGAGCGAAGTTAGAAACCAGGTGCTATTTGTTATCTCTCCCACTGTTGGGCTTGGTACGCTTCTTTCAGGGTCCATTCTCCTCCCCGCCCATCAGACTCTGTTTTAAAAATAAGTTACATTAATGATTATTGGAGGTATAACCCAGGCAGATATATGTATGCGTGTATTTTGCAATAATTCATTTAATGTAAAAATTATTGAGATACAGTACTGTGCTTTTAAAGGACCTGCTGTGCAGTCCTCTTCTGGAATGCCAGAGAGAACCAAAAAAACATCCGGTGCACCCTTTGGAAAAAATACTTCAGGAGATTCTCGGTAAGAAATATCTTATACTGAGGCTTGGAAGGATTAGATTTTTTTTATCAGTAAATGTTGGTAAACATCAATTTCACTGTACACACATACAAACTGACATATTATCAAATACAAAATTTACAGATAGACAAAAACAATGCTTGAGAAGTTGTTAGAGTTTGCTTCAAAGATATTTACTTGGTATGTTTTGATCTGTGATGTTGACAATTTGTTTCAACAATTATAAAGCTTTAACTTCTTAATATTAACATCTATTGTCATTAAATAATTCTGACCCTAACTACCCACAATTGTGAAAATTTAAATTGATTAAAAATTGAAAAAAATTGATATTGTTCATCAAAATTATTTTTAAAAAACTCATTCTGCCAAGCCGATGTATATTTTACAATAAGGTTAATCAAATGATCAGATTTGCTTGGCTTCTTAAATGTAAAGAACATATATACAGTATGTAGAAATATGTCACAACAAGGGCCACTGGAAGTTAATGTAGCAGAATTTCTACCATTCTGTGACGGGAGGGTCTCCTTATGGGCTTTTCTGATATTCTTTTCTATAGAACTTTGAGTTTTCTCAAGTGTTGGGTGGAACTCTTTTGGCAGGTAAGGGAACAGTTTCAATGTTAACTGATAGTGCTTTCTGCCTGAGTCTGCAGACACAGTGGGTATATCTACACAGCAACTAGACATCCACAGCTGGCCCATGCCAGCCGACTCAGACTTGGGCTTGGGCTACACGTCTGTTTCACTGCTGTGTAGACTTTCAGGCATGAGCTGGAGCCTGGGCTCTAGGATCCTCCCACCTTGCAGGGTCCCAGAGCACAGGCTCCAGCCCATGCCTGGAAGTCTACAATGCAATGAAACAGCCGCGCAGCCTTAGCTCCGTGAGCCCAAGTTGGCTGGCATGGGCCAGCCACAGGTTTTTCTTTGCTGTATGGACATACCCCAAGAAACATTAGCTTTAAGAACTATGAACTTCCCTGTTGCTTTCAGTCGAATAATCACTCTGAAGTATACTAATAAAAACATCCAGCTATGATACTTACCAAGCATAGGTAGACTATGTGAAAGTATGTTCCATACAGATTTCAAGTTTTACGTTTTACCAAAAATTGAATATTATGTCTCTAATATAATTTTTGTCCTTAGAATGGGGCCTGTGAGGTTGAGGGCAGAGAAAATGTCTGATGCGGGAGTGGAAGGTCTCCAAGGCAGGGGAGGGTTCATGTGAAAATCTCAAGTAGGCACTGAAAGCTCTGAGCTTGGGGGGGGGGGGGGATAACAGTTTTATTTCAAATTATTCAATACAAACAAACGTAATTTGGTATGAATTTTCTTTTAAAAATCTAGTGGATTTTTCTGCAAAATCCAGGGCAAAAATTCCAGTGAATAGGGAAAATTTGCTGCCAATTTCCACTGGCTCTAGGCATGAGAAGATTTAATATTAGGGAAAATACCACCTGGGAAGTATTCCATAATCCACAAGTAACAAAGGAATCAGTTAGAAAGTAGAAAAATTCTGAAAAATCAAACTTTTTCATTGAAATTTAAATTATTGAAAAAATGTAACCACTTGATAAACGGATAACAGAGCAAGCAGTTTCTGTGAAAACGTCCAAAAAACACATGCAAAGAATTTGTCAAGTTTGAAAGCATCCAGTCAACTCTAGCATAAGTAAAGTCTAATAAGAAATGCCCTAGATTCCACCCACCTGGCCAAGGCCCATTGAGTTTATTCTTTTATTACATGTAAAGGTATGTCAGGTTTATGGGCAGTGTTTTAATATTTTTTTAATTTAAAAACAGAAGAATGTGTCTGATTTTGGGTTAAGCATTTTTTGTTGTTCCTTTTTTTTCTACTCAGTTTCAGTTCATGAACATATGGAGCCTTTCATTAATGCCTAAATAGTTATTCCATGGTTGGCTGAGTTCATCCAACTGGCTGTGATTATTTATGTTTCTGTTGCTTTGATTTAACCTTATTTTGTTAGGAAAAAAAATATAAGTAACACGATATGAAGGGTTTGTTCCAGTACTAGTAGTAAGTAAATGTCACTTCACTGATTTCAGACTCCCAGCACAAAGCAGAAGATAAGGTGGCAGATCACCCATGACTTGAAATGGCTGCCTTTACTTGTACAGCATTGCTACTGAAGATCCTAGGAAAACAGTTCCATAAAACCATCTGCATTCCAACTTGTCACACAGTTTATTACATGGAAGACAACTGTGTGTTACTGGTTACAATACAATGTGCAAACTGAAGTTTACAAACTTGCTTAGTTTCTTTTCTAGGATACAAATTATTTTCTAGTGCCCTTTTTAAAGCATAATTGACTTTTTATTTATTTATTTATTGGTACATTGTTCTGCCCCACTTATGACTGGTTAAAAGAGGATACCATCAAGATATTGAAAATTACTTTTAAACATCATTGTGATTGTAATAGAGTGCTCACATGCCTAACTTCTGGCCCCTTGCTTCCTCAGTCATTAAGAAGGTATGATAGGGGGACTTGAGCCCTCCCTCTCTACCAGATTCCAGCCCAGGGCCCTGTGTGAAGCAATGGCAGCAGGGTCCTCCCATCAGAGTCCAAAATCTGGTCTCCCCTAGAAAATTAGTCAGTTTAACTACGATGCTCAGTTGTGTGAAAAATCCACACCCTTGAACAATGTAGTTAAACTGACCTAACCCTTGGTGTAGACAGCGCTAGATTGACAGAAGAATTCTCCTGCCAGCCTAGTTACTGTCTCTGGGGGAGGTGGATTCCCTATGCTGAAGGGAGAACCCCTCCCATCACCATAGGGAGTATCTACACTGAAGCACTACAGCAACACAGCTGTGCCACTGTAGCATTTTAAGTGTAGATAAATCCACTGCCCTGGGCTACTTCCTGTGTCTCTTCAGTTTTGGGAACAGCCACTATAATGTGTAGTGGTTCAACTCAAGCAGCACTCCCTTGTGGACCTTCTGTAGCATCCTGCCACAGTCCCAGGTTCCTCTGAGCAGGACAGATGTAAGATTGGAGGGGTCTAATCTCACAGTGTCATTCACACAGCTCAGTCACTGCTGGGTGCTCCTCAGTCTCCTCAGTAATCTCCCTCACTCAGGGACACAGTGCTTCTTCCCTGGAGGCTGTCCTAGGGATACTCCTCTCATGTAGGGAGGCAGTGAGCTCTGAACTGTGCAAGGTTCTCTCTCCTCCTTTTCTTCTCCCTCTAGGCCTGGCATTGGCTGCAGGAATAGGGAGGGCCATAGGCTCTCTTTAACCCTTTTTGTACTGGTGTGAGGTTTCTTAGATTCACCACAGTTAATAAGCCCAAGATGCAAATACCATTTTGCATGTCTTTGTGCATACCATAAAAACATTTATGCCACTCTAATATAGCTGTTTGGAAATTGTGGGTGAATTGCTCTCATCAGGTGATAACCAGTGCACCAATCATATTGCATTGAAATGTTAGCATTAAGGATTCTTGCCACGGGCCCGTCTTTCTGACCCCTCAAAAAATTCCCTAATGTTTACTGTACACATGCCTCTAGAGCAAGGTAATATCCCTGGAATATTACCGGAAATTAAGAATCTCCAAAAAGTAGTGTGTCCCTAGAGAAACTGTGTGCTTTACACTAAGCTCAGTGGCATGCTTGAGCGATCTACAAAGTTTAGTCTGGGCCAGGTGTGCAGTTATGCCATGAAAACATTAAGACGTCTGATAGTTATGTACCCTACTATGCAGACTCACCTGAGACATGAGTGTGTTCCTGCTCCTTCTTCGTAGAAAGAGGTGTACTGCAGGAGAAGAGGAAGTGAGTCAAAAGGCAGATAAACTGAGAAAGTGGCAGAAAATGTTTGATAGATTGAGAGCTATGTCTGCTGGTCCTGTTCACTTCCACTACCATCAGGATTCCAAACTGCTGTTATGGGAGGGTTTCAGAGTTGTGTGTTCTAGGACACTCAACTTCCAGTAGTTATGGTGAACCTTTCTTGACCATGCTGAAGTCCACCAAAAATGTAAGCAACTCAGCTCAGTCTGTCTAATTTTGGTACATCTAATGCTGATTTCAATTTTTTCCTGCCTAACTTAGCTTCCCCCGTAGCTAAATCTTTTGTAGAAGTTAGAGTACAAGATGAATTCTTTATTCAGCCTAGCCCTACTCTGCCACCTAAGGTCAGGCCTACTTCCTCAGCCAGAGGGACACAGATAACGACCAGTCTTTGGAGAAAAGTGGAGAACTGTGGACAATCAAGATGTAAATATTAGCTTAGACCCTCTTTCTTCTCAACCACTGAAGTAGTAATATCCTCTTCCAATCAGGTAGTTGTGAGGGATATGGTATTCTGAGCAAGAAAAGTGTTGCAAGAGAGACCAGTTCCTGCTGATGAATTCTGCTAGAAGAGTTGCTTATGTGTCAGAATGTTACCAAAGAATATTATTACAATTCAGTCTGCCATTTCTTGCAGGAGAACTCTCCCTTTATTGAAGGAGAAAAGCCTGAGGATTGTTTTTTCCATCCATCAGTAAATTCCCTTATTGATTAAAAAAAAAAAAAACCTAGGGAATTCATATGAATTATGCCTTTTCTGCTCACTCAGTTAAGCTTTAAACTCCAAGTTGCTAAGGTAAAATTAAGGTCCTCAGTCCCTGCAGTAGACACTGCAGTGTCCTCTTCTTTAAGCAAACCCTTCCTCTTGAAAGGAATGCCAGTCCCCAGGAAATACTTGAAATGCCCTCAGTAAAATAATATGGTAGGACATCGCATTGGCTGGCTTAGACTTGCTGGGGCCTGGGACCAAAGCCTGAGGCCCACCACCCAAAGATGAAGCCTGAGGGCTTCAGCCCTGGGCATCACAGCTCAGGTTAGAGGCTTCTTGAAGCCATTGGACTTTGACTTTCCCCCCCCCCTTGGCCCCCACTTCTGTAATCTAATTTATCAGTTGCTGGCACACTGTCAGGGGACACCATCCTGTGAACTTGCTGCCAGCTGATGTGAGAGCAATATGCACTCTGGTATCCATCTAGGGAGAGGAGACCAAGTCCGTCTGAAATTGATCATGTGTCACATCCTGGCATGTGACAAGGCAGCCAAGCACCACTGAGACTAGCAAACAGGCCATGAGAAGATAAAGGAACCAAAAACACAAGGCCTAGGATGACTACAACTGCTTTGGCTTAGAGCAGAAAATGTGCCTGGTTTTTTTTACAATGAGCCGGACTGAATCTTCAGAACTGAGACCAATCTGCTGGTAGATACTGTGCAGAAGCATCTTGAGGCTTAATTGTGAGGGATGCAGAGGAGGAAAAACAGTTGTTCCATGGACCAGGAGATGCCTGATGTATTCTTGGGATCTCAGAATCAATTTAGTGGATCCGGGATCCCAACCCAGAAGCATAGATGAATGATGATACCTGAATCAGCTTGGGAGGAGGAGGCATCTGGAATCAGGAGCCCCTACTGCAGATATGTAGCTTTTTTTTTTTTTTTTTTTGTAAGTTGTACTTGTGAGAGTTGATTTTGCAGGGCCAATAGGAAGAGTTTTCCAAGTTCTTATGAGTACTGCTTTTAGTATCTGCAAAGGTACAGATAGAGCCTCATGTAGGTGCAAGTGTCCATTTGTCCCACTGCTTTGCCATTCTCTGCTCTCAAAGGCCGCCCTCTTTCCTCATGCAAGAGGGGCAGCTTTTAAGCCTGACTCTCAGATCTCTGTATATCTCCTCCATCTGTTTCTCTGAAGGTAGAGCTAGGGCATATGTAGTCACTTCTTGACTGTTTTAAAAACTCCAGCAGAAACCTTTTTTAACTAAGCAAGACCTGAGGTTGAGAGCTGAATGTTCACCCTTCATTTTGAGAAAGTCTAGGAAATGGTGGTACCAGGACTTCTGGGGTATTATGATAGTTGCTATATTCTCAGAAAATTTCTAGTTTCCCAAGTCTTTGAAATCTCCCCAAATCCACTGTTTTAGGGAGCTGGATCAGGAAATGGAGACAAAAACTGAAACTGAAAACAGCCTGGCCAGTGTGAGCATACTGCCCTGTTGATAACTTACAGCAGTAGCATCCCACCAGTTCAATTACTAGTGATTCATTTTGTTTAGACAAGATAGGAGAGGTTCATTAGTTTAATGACGTGGGTATGAACTGTGAATCCAATTCATATTTTTAATAGTCTCATTCTTCTTCCAATAGAGAGAGAGAGAGAGGTGTAAACTCTATCTTGTCTCTCAACTTCAATGCTCTACATGTTGCCTGATTAATTCTCAAGTTGATTTCGTTTTCTGGATACACAAATGTTACACTTTTTTTTATGAAGGGGTTATCATTATTACAAATTGTTCAATAGTATATATAGGAAAAGGAGGGTACCTTCCATCATTCTGTTTGTAATACACTAATTTCAGCACAGTGATTTCCAAGAGTTGTCCTTAATTAAAAACAAAAAACCTGAAGGTGCTGCTGCTTCCATATAAAATGTTTATACAGTAAATGAAAGACCAGAAATAATTCTCAAATAATGCCTACTAGGATACAACAGTGGTAGAGTAATACAGACTATATACAGTTTAAGTAAACTAGTCAGAGTTAAGTTTGTCAGTTATGACAGGTTAAAATAAGACACGTGGCCAAATTCAAACTAGTGTAACTCCATTGACTTTCAGGGGTATAGAGCAAGGATAATTTTAGCTCAGTTACATTAGAAAACAGTATATTTAAAATAAAATTCCCTGTTAACAAAAAATGAATAAAGCAGTAACATATGAAACTTGTCAAAATATTTCAGACTGACTTCAAAAAACACTCTTGAGAATTAGCAGCAGTAAGTTGGTTAAGAAGAGAGAGAATCTAAACAAGAACAGTACCTGAAATGAAACCAGAAAAAATGATAGAGAAACAAACCTCTTGGAGTGCTAAGGTTCCATAGTTTCCATCATACCTTTCCAAGAATACACCTTTAATATATGGCAATCAAGTCACACAATTTTCTCCATTATATTTTCTAATCTCTGCTTGTTGTTGGTTATTCTATTAATTAGCTGTTATATAGCACATTTTATCTATAGTGTGCATAGGAGGGAAGTATTGTCATTCCTGTGTTATAGATAGTGAAGTGCTGAAAGGTGAAATAACTTGTTCAAGATCACATAGTAGGTCAATGGCAGAGCTGAGCCTAGAATTCAAGTCCTTCTGTTGTCTAGCCCAAGGCCCGATCCAGTGGGCCACACTGCCTCTGAAAAGGTTCTCCCCCTGCCCCACTCAATGAGTGAATAGAATACTGTTTTGCTAATTTTATATAAATATAACATATAGTATTTCATCCTACTTGATTTGCACACATTGATTTCAAATGCAAAACTCTCACTGACTTCCACAGAGCAGGCTCCAAAAGACCCACTTTCCATGCCTGATAGCTATATTCCTGATTTGCACTCAAATCTTTGTTAGAAAGAGTCAAAGCCATCACATCATGTAAGATCTGAGGTTCTACCACTTGCCTGGTCTCTCTCATGCTGTCACCACAGGCTTTCAGTTAGTAGCCGCTGATTAACATAGTAAGCACTACACATTAAAATAATTCTGCTCTACATAGCTTATTTTATTACAATATAAAAGTTGTTTATAAACTACATGGAAATATTACACAGAGAAACTATTTTAGACTTTAGGGGACAGACATTGAGGTATTTTGCCCTGTTGTACTGTATTGCTTTAAAGTGACATATTAGAGATAGAAAAGAGTGATTAGATCATTGTCTACTCCAAGCACAAAAACTAGTCTTGCAGTATAGGACACATTTGATATTAAAGTGATATGATGGTGTAACCCACTGATCACTGTGTGGTGTCTCTCCCTATATGCTCATTCCACAGAGGACATGGGTTTGCTATAGAGCCTGCCTCTTTAACTCTAGTTGTAGGGATGAATGTAACAGCACTTGAGGTCACTAGTTCAATCCTAAGTGTCAGCCGTGATAGAGGTTATCTCCAGGAAACCAGATGGATTCACCAAACCAGCAAGAAAATGCCCAGGCCTGAAGAAGACCATGGTGTAGCTTGAAAACTTGTCTCATTCACCACCAGAAGTTGGTCCAATAAAAGATATTCCCTCACCCACCTTGTCTCTCAGGCCTAATTAGGTAACTTATCCTACCAGTTCCTGAAAAAAAGAGCAGGATATGTAAAACTTAGTGTACATCTACTTTGCAACCATGAGGTGTGATTGCAGCTTGAGTAGACATACCTGAGCTAACTTTAATCTAGCTAGCTTGGGTCCACAAGTACTGAAACTGCAGCAGTGAGCATCAGCTCCATGAGCAATTAGGGTTCTGGGCGAGCTGGTACAGCCCACACTATAGCACACCCTGCCACGGCTTCATTGCTCCGGTACCCAAACTAACTAGATTTTAAGCTAGCTCACGTGTGTCTATTTGAGCTGTAACCACACCCCATGATCGCAGTACTGATGTACCCTTTGTGGTTTTGGTTTACACGAAGGGTAAACATCAGCAGCACCGCCATCTTGGGAAGCTGACAATATAAGAGTGCTCTATTTTTGCAGTAGTTGTGTGCATCAGATACAAGAAAAAGTCAGCTGCTTCAGTACTCAAGTTGCGGAGAAGAACAGTTACATGATGCTGAGCGCTGATTTTAAGATCATCCTTGTTCTAATGGGTGTCATCCCCAGCTGTCTCCCTCTCTTTCCTTCCCACTAATCCCTGCCATTGGAAGCACAGTTTATGGTGTGCTAATACTGGCTTTGTATTAACCAGCATAGTGACAATGTGTAACTCATTCTTGGTTATTGAACCAGAGGAGTTCTGAGAGATACACTTATCACTACAGTAATGCAACTTCACTTTTCTGTTCTAAATTTGTTTGAGACTTTATTACAGACTCCACTAAGATAAAGGATATAAGGAGTGGTGGTGTGAAGTGAAATGACAAAATTGTGTTGGAAAACTGTTGTAGAGGTAGCTTGATTTGTATGCTGAGGTAGCTTAATGTGATTTAAATCAACTCCTTTGTTAGGAGTCTACCTGGGGCAGAGTAGCTTTTAGGAGCTTACATCCTCTTGATTTTTCCCATCAATCATTTAGGCACTTTTGAAAATTTTGCCCAGGATGCTATTATAACTTGATCATCTTGCTGAGTTTACAAAGTGCCCCTGACTTGGTGAAATAATATTAATACTCACAATGGGCACCCAAATTTACAACTGTGCAGAACCAAATGCATAAATGTATGCATGACTTCTGCAACTTTGTGTTAAGGTAAGCAATTCTGCTGTGCTGGTATAGGATAATCTACACTAATCCATACTTCTGTTTTGCATTTAGGCATAAATGAAACCTTCACAATGGAGTTGTCAAATAATCTAGAAAAAGAATAATCCTGTTTACAGAAAAAATACACAGGTATGGGGCTCTATACTGTACAGACTACTGCTTCACACTTATATAGTACTTTACATATTCAAAGCTATGTAGCAATGAATGTTCACACAAACCTGTGAAGTAGGTAAGTATCACTATCCTCATTTTACAGACTGGGAAATGGAGCCAGATAGGTGAAGTGACACTGCTGGGATAACAATTTGTGAGTTCTTGGTTTCCAGACTGGTGGCCCAAGCTCAGATGTTTCAAACACCCCCCAGCATAATAATGTCATTTCACATATCAACATTTTCCTTTCACTGACATGAGGGCTCGCTCCTAAAGCAGCTCAGTCACTGCAGTCTTTGCATAAAAGTATGGAGGAAGCTACTGTGTGCCTTGTTCTTGTCCTATGGATGGACACACATTCTCCAGGGCTCTCAGTGGAGGCCTTCTTAAGAACACTAAATTTACAGAAAAGAAAATCTCCCCCTGCCCCAAACTCCTACTTTAAAATAAGTGACACATCTTTAGTATTTGTAGTGTTCTGAGATTCTAAAGATAAAAATTCTTACTGGACACATGTCCTGTGCTGCCCTTAATGATTCAATACAAAACAGGGCCTGTGTTCAGGCTTCCCCTACATTTAAGCTTTCAGGAATGTTAGAATTTGAATTTATTGCCAGGATTAAAATAACCAATTACCTTTTTCATTAGAATGTTTTAATCACCATTACCTCATGCTATCTAGAAGCTCTAGTAACACAGTGATTCATGTTACTTTTTATTTGAATTTGAAGCACTCTTCATTAACTACAGAAGACTAGCACCCCTCTAGAAGGCACAATGCTGTATTTCAAAATAGCTTGAAAGCAGGTATGGGCACAGGTTCTCTTGATGGATCATAAATCTGAACATTTCCATTCGGAGCATGGTCATGATTCTTGCTCAATATCTGTGTTTCATTTTCTTTTAACTATGACCTTTAAGTGAAGGAATATTATTTAAATATTTAGTTAGACCTCTTTGCAGAAGTTCAAACCAAGCTGATAAAATGCTCATTAATATTATATGTTTAGACAATGCCTATAAACATCCATATTGTTAAAAAGATACAATATTGACTACAACAGAGACACAAAAGTGACTACAATAGGCAAGATTAGAAAGGACAACACAGTAAATGAATTCATCTAAATCTACACCCACACAACAAATTTTTAAAGCTTTATCCATAACGTCCTAGAATAATTTAATGCACAACAGGCATACATTATCATTCTCTAATTTTTCAGAGATGGGCTTTTTTAGTAGTTCATTAATAAATCAATCTATTTTTAAACAATGGGACTTGAGGGCAGAGAGCACCTAGTGGGATTTGGACTTTACATTTCTATGTTTTCTTTTGATGCAGAAGAACCTAATCAGCAACAGCAGCAAACTAAAAACACAGGATCTTTGTGAAGTGGTTTATGGGAGATGGATGGACCCTGGTTTTCTTTACAAACTGTCTTTAAAAAAAAAAAAAAGTGTGGTATCTTTTGCAATTTGCATGAGTTCACCATACCTTGTCAGTTGATGGCACTTTGACACCTGAAGACTTTTAGAAAGGAACTATATACAGACAACTTACAAAAACAAAAAAGAGCATATTTCTGTTTTGGTTTATACATATGAATGTAACTTAATGGCTAGATATAACCTGTTAAATATTACTGTGCTGAAACCATAAATATAAAATTACTTAACATTTTCATACCTGCTATATATTCATCCAACTTTAGTGGGGGTTAGACACTGTATGTAGCTGTGGAAGGCACACCATGGGACCTTGTCTGATCTTGCAGCCCTTCTGGATGCAGACCAGTCATTGACTGTAACAAAAACTACCATGCATATGCTGAGGACTGTAACATTAAGCTTATGTTGCTAGTGTAGTTTAGCTGCCAAAGAACATTTGTGCTACAGATTGTTACACTGAATAAGTATCAGAGGGGTAGCATGTTAGTCTGTATGTCACCAGACTCCTTGTTGTTTTTACAATGAATAATCGCTTTCCTGGCTGAAACAAAGGCCATAATTATCAACCAAAAGTGAACAGAGCTTGCTTGGATGGGGAACATAATCTTTACTGAGGCTATGTCTACACTATGGACTGTACAGTAGCATAGCTGTATTGCTGCAGCTGCACCGCTGTAAGGTCTCCTGTGTAGTCACTCTATGCCAGAGGAGGAGAGCTCTCCTGCCGGCATAATTAAAACACCTCCAACAAGCAATGGTAGATATGGCAGTGGGAGAGCATCTCCCGCTGACATAGTGCTGTCCACACCAGCGTGTTTGTCAGTGAAACTTTTGTTGGTCGGGGTGTAGTTTTGCCAACAAAAGTGCTAGTGTAGACATAGCCTGAGAGCTAGATTGTGCAAGGGGCTGAGTCAATGGGACTACTTGTGCTTAAAGCTAAGTATAGGCTTAAGTGCTTTCTTGGATTAGGTCCAGAATGCCTAGCATCTTGCAGGATCAAGGTCTAAATTAAAATTAATGTATTGTCTTAACCACATACTTCCTCTTCAGAAAAAGCCATTTATACAAGACATCTATTCTTAGGCTACGACGGTGGTAGTTATTTCCAGCCCTGGAGAAAACACCATATCTCCACACACAGCGGAAGTGCACTTCAAAAAAACAAATTCTAGTTCAACTTAATCACCACAGCCATGTTTTGTTTTTAGAAAAGTGAGAGGAGATAAAATAAGTGAAGTCATAACTTAAATTAAAAATTCTTAAAGCTCAGTGATTAAGTGCTTGCCATAAAAACCTACTGGACCCTCCTAGATTCTACATATGAACAATGTTCAAGTCATTTGTATAAAACAGGGGTAGGCAACCTATGGCACAGGTGCCGAAGGCGGCACGCAAGCTGATTTTCAGTGACACTCACACTGCCCAGGTCCTGGCCACCGGTCCGGGGGGCTCTGCATTTTAATTTAATTTTAAATGAATCTTCTTAAACATTTTAAAAATCTTA
This sequence comes from Mauremys reevesii, assembly GCF_016161935.1. NCBI lineage: Eukaryota > Metazoa > Chordata > Testudines > Geoemydidae > Mauremys > Mauremys reevesii. The sequence goes on along the minus strand of NC_052625.1, from coordinate 103,223,325 downwards.
TTTACTTTACATACATCAATAGTTTAGTTATATATTATAGACTTATAGAAAGAGATCTTCTAAAAATGTTAAAATGTATCACTGGCATGCGAAACCTTAAATTAGAGTGACTAAATGAAGACTCGGCACACCACTTCCAAAAGGTTGCCGACCCCTGGTATAAAATTACTGCAAGTCATGGCTCATTTAAAAAGTTATGTTTCCCACCCTCACCCCCATAGCAGCCATCATGTTTTGTGCCTGTTATAGATACATTTGTATTTCCACTGAAGAACACTAGTTCAACTATTTGGTTTAATTGTAAAAACATGGAGGGTATTGAGGGGAAAATATGGCATTGTTGAAAGTGTCATATGCTACGAAACTAGTAAAGTATTATATAAAATACATCTATTCATTCTGTTACTTCCTGGAACATTCTACAATGTTTATAATGTCCTTTTTAAAAGTTCGAGATGGTTTAGGGCTTTCCTCCTTTGCAAATCTGGGTTGAAAAGGAGCCCTAAAAAAGGTGGTAGTTATCTGAATGCATGGTGAAAATGAGGCAATGTTACAGAATTTGTACTAGTAGATGGAAAAGAATGAGGGACATGATGAAGCTGATTTAGGGCCACTCCACCCAGAGCTAGCTGTGCGCCTTGCTGTTGGCTGAGGCAGCTCAGCCTGTGTGGTGCTTCCTCCTGACCAAATGCCATTGTGATGTCCCCACTGTTATTCTGGATATCACTCTGAGGGAACTGCCAGAAACCCAGTATATGAGTAAGATCCATGGAGGGCATGCTAATAGATTCAACTGTTGTCACAGTCTCCTTGTGCAATATGTACTTGCCAGCATCACCTGCAGCCCCCGAGGAAGCTTCTTCCAGATTGACTTTGTGAGGTTCTGGTAAAGGCAGGTCCTCGAGTAAATTCACATTATGAGCTTTAACATCCACTTCCATGGGTAGGTTTTTGAGGGATGTTGGTGCAAATGAGGTAGTACTCAGTTCATATTTGTTGTGCCGATGAAGATTCTGGTTGGTAGGAATTGATGGTGGAGATGGTTTAGAATGAGTGGCTGAGAGACTATCTACACAGCTCATCCTTAGCAAATGAGGAGGTTCAAAGGGATGAGTAGACTGGAGGCTTTGTTGACAGTGAATATGTGGGCTGCTGTACTCTTCTGCTTCTAATGTGTTCGGAAGCCCATGCTGCATAGAAGGCCTCTCAGGAAAAGAGGACAGGATACTGGCATCTTCCTTCAGTCTGAATGGAGAGAAAGGGGCAAAGAGACCCTGCAAGTCACCATTCTGCAACCTGCCCTTCAGCAGCTCTTGTGGATGTGTTTTCTTCACGTGGCGAGTCAAGTGGTCCTTGCGCCCAAATCTCTGGGCACAAAACTGGCACAAGAAGTCCTTGCAGCCTGTGTGAACCACCATGTGACGCCGCACATCTTTGCGTGTATAGAAATAGTGTTCACAATGGTCACACTTATGTTTCTTTTCCTTGGTGCTGCTGCCTGGCTTCCCTGCATGAGTTTTGAGGTGTTCTAACAACACTTCAGTGCCACCAAACTCTTGGGAACACACCCTGCAGGTAAGGTCACCACTGGTGGCTGCATGAAGAGCCAGGTGTCGTTTGTAACCCAGCTTGGTGTTGTACTTCTTGCCACACTCTTCACACTTGAAGGCCATTTTGTTGGGGTCATGAGTCTGAAGGTGATTTTTCAGATGGTCCTTTCTGTGGAAGGTCTTTTCACAGTAACCACATTGGTGAGATTTCTGTGGAGAGTGGGTGGCCGAGTGCCTAAGACAGAAGAATAACAACATTTTTACAGAACTCATGCACACAAGTGGGATACAGCTTCAAAATGTGAAGGCATTTGCGCTCTCTAGGGTAACCGTTTTCAAAAAGCCAGACTCTATTAAATAGCAAACTAGTGGGTTTTTTATAGTCTGTAGAGCTAGATGAACATTACTGCAAGAAACACCTTTTGAATAGCAATTATAATTGTACTTGAGAGGCAGAGAATGGCTAGTGCCGAAAACAGAGGACTGGGAGTCGGAATACCTATTGTCCTGCCACTCATTCATCCTCCCTGTGCCTGTTCTCTCATCTGTAAAAGAGGTATAACACTTACTCTCAGAAGTGAGGTGAGACGTAATCAATTTAATGTTTGTGAAGTGCTCAGGTTCCTTAGAAGAAAGGACCCATATATAAGCCCACCTGACTTAGGGCTCAGGTGTATGCACACGCTATCAGAAAGGATAGTTATAAGCAACATATGGCAGTGAATCTGTTTTATTCACACACCTTGAACAGCATTTATTTAAATCTTAACATCTTATATAGAAATATGACCAATGGAGTTTAGCGAGTAGTTGTCACTAGTGCATGCCAAGAAAAGACATCTTTTCCTCCCCACACCCCCACTTGGAAGGGCTGCTATCCCTTCAGGAGATGTACCTTATCAGTTTGTATTTGGAAATGAAAGCTTTCGTGCATCCCTGCTGGGAACACCTGTAGGGACGCTCTCCTGTGTGGGCATAAGTGTGGGCTGTGAGCTTTTCAACAGAAACAAATATCTTCCCGCAGAGTTGGCAGTGATAACTGTCTGGCTGCTTCACTTCTCTTTCCTTTAGTAGTGAAGACTGACCATTTCTCCATGTAGGCACAAATCTCACAATGGAACCGCAAACACTTCCTGAGCTGGCACAGGTAGACTTTGCACTAGGGGAACAGGAAATGGCCCCATAGCACTGGACAATGCTTGCGCCCATGCCAGTTTCACTCAGTTTGCCTTTGGTTTTGCCCTTTGCTTTCAGAGGTTCTAATTTATTTGCTGGTCTGAAGCTGGTGAGAAGTGCTTTGTCTTTACTGATGCATTGGTGAGATTCCAGCAGAGCTAAAGTCCCAAAAACGTTACTACAATTGGAGCATATCCAGGCGTCGGCACACTCTCTCTGCAATGAGAACAGAAACAGTTCCCTCAGATTAACCATTACAAAGAGAGAGAGGTCACATTCTTCTCACCAGCCCTATGTTGTCTTTGGTCGTCCCAAGGCCTCTCATTTCCCTCAGTGACAGGCGCAGGCACAGCACATAACTGTCCCACCCAGACTGCTGTTGAGTTGGAGACATATTAAACTTAGCTGTGTACAAGCATGAAAACAAATGATTGGTAAATGATTATTTCCATGTTGTTGTCTGATGTTTATTGCTATTCTAGCTCTTGCTGATCCTTTGGTGATTTTGCCCCCCCCCTTTTTTTTTTCAGTGTGTCTGTGCTTGTTCTTATTATGGAAGCGCTAGTCACAGTTCCATAGTTAAGACTGAGTCAAGTTTTCCACTTAATTTTAGACTGAGAGCATTCTGTGATACTGCAGCTGTACAGAAGTCATGGGCCTGTGGGATTATTCTGCCAACAATGCAGGGTATATATATATATATGTGTGTGTGTGTGTGTGTGTGTGTCTCTCTCTCTCTCTCTCTCTCCATAGAGACATGGAGAAAGAAGAAAATAATGAGATGTAATAGCTTTTGTGCTTTAACACTGGGGGGGGAAGGGGGTGGGCGCTGCAACATGCTGTAACATGTATGCCAAAGAATTAGGACATAACAAGCTAGAGCAGTGAACGGGTGAATTTTAAGGACTGGTGTACTCAGTTTCCCAAGAATGTATGCCAGCATGTTAGTCTTTCCAGAGTTTACCATTACATGCCAACACTGTATTGTGCTCTGTTTAGAGTACAAGTACAGTATACAAAGTAACAGCGCTCCAGATACTTTTCTTTTGCTATTTGATTGAAACTGTTAATTCAATGTTAGACTAGTTGACAATCATTTTCTGTCATGTGAACTGGGGCAAGGTGTTGGCTTGGATGCAGTCCTTGGACACTTACTGTTGTTAAAACTGGTGATAAAGCACAGATATCAGATTCTTCTTTGATGACAACTGCAGAAGCTTCCATAAACTTGGCGTAATCTGCAGCATACCACACTTTTAATTCTGTGTGGGGTTCAATTGGCTGTGAATGGAAAAAAATCCCCAGTATTTACTTGTATTGTCTTTGTTTCTATAGGAAACGTTTACATCTTATTTAAAACAGATGGTAGTCTAGTTGTTGCCTTTACAGCAACTGTTTTCTTCATATCTGCTTAAACCCTTGATAGCTTATGTGATGCTGTATGGAATATGGGTGACCATTTATTATAATATTGATACCAATATTATAAAATTGCAATGAATCTTACAAGATGAGCCATGTAAGGTATTAGTGGAAAAGTTCTGATTTGCTAAGTATAGTGGTTTTGTTTATATGCATGTATCATCTTTGTATCATGAGTTATTAATATGTATGATAACTGCATCTCCAACCTGTGCTGTTTCTGGATGACATTGCTGAGGCCAGTCTGTCTGGAACTATCTAGCCTGTTGGATGGCCAATCAAGGGCAATCAGCTCTACAATGAACCTATTGAGAGAAGCCAGGAGCTATGCCTATGAGCAGGGCCGGCTCCAGGCACCAGCATTCCAAGCAGGTGCTTGGGGCAGCAATCTGCAAGGAGCGGCAGTCCCTGTTGTTTTGCCCCCAAGCAGCGCGCCGAACTGCCGCCGCAGACAGCGGGGGCAGTGCGTGCGCCCTTAGGGCGGCAGGCGCGTTTCCGCGGCGGTGGCAATTCGGCAGCAGCTTCTATATTTAGCTGTCAGCGGTGGCTTCAGCTAAAAATAGAAGCTGCTGCCGAATTGCCGTCACCGCGGAAACGCGCTGCCGCCCTAAGGGCACACGGACTGCCCCCGCTGTCCACGACGGCAATTCGGTACGCTGCTTGGGGCGGCGAAAACTGTAGAGCTGGCCCTGCCTATGAGTCAGCAAGACATGTAGGGACATGCCTGTGGACAGGGGATTACAAGAGCTCTTCCATGCCCGTGAGCTTGGGTTTGGGACAGAAGATGTACAGGCCACATGGCAAAGGATATTGAAAGGCAGCTGCATCTTCTCCATTTTGTCTTCAATTCTGCTTCTCACCTCTGGAGAAACTTCTCTACAAACTGAAGCTTTGAACAAAGGACTGATAGACCCATCCAAGCTTTGGATGTGTTCCAGAGGGACTCCACAAGCCAGCAAACTCACCAGTGCTGCTAAGAACCTGATATATGGACTTTGAAATCTTATGTATGTATACAATTGCTTTCACCATTTAATGACTCTATTCTCATTCTTTTCTAATAAACCTTTGGTTTTAGATACTAAAGGATTGTCTGGCAGGGTGGTATTTTGGGTAAGATCTAACCTAATATTGAGCTGGTTATGTGGGTGGCCCTTTGGGGGATCAGAAGAACATTTTGTATAGTGACTAGGGTTTTAAATAACTTCTCACATTACTGGACCTATTTGCTGTTTGGGAGCCAGAGACTGGAATTCAAAGGGACCTGAGTGATTTCTTTTTTTTTTTTTTTTTTAGCTTCCTGATAACCAGTGTGGGGTCAGGAGCACAGTTTAGTTAGATTAATCAACCAGTCACACAGTTGTGGGAGAATCTGCTCTCCTTTTAGCAGCCTGACCTGGTCTTGGCATTTTCAATGTGAGCTACTCTAGGTACCTTGGTTCACAGCTTAGTTTCAAAATTCAACTTTTTCTTTTTTTAAGAACTGTTCAATGTGAGTTGAAAAATCAGTTATTTATTTGTACAATTCCTAAAGACAGGGAGGAGGAAATTTAACAAAGGTCATTGAGGTTAAGACTAAGGTAAATACTATATCATAATATCTTTAGCCAATAATAATGCAAATTACAGAAAAATACAGAGTGAGCAGCAGTAAATACATTAGCATCTCACTCTTACATACTTTGTTAAATTATTTCCATGCTGCTGTGGAGGAAACAGCAAAGATGATCAATGGCTGGGTCTTGTGCTACAATGTGTGACATCTTTGCATCAATAATTTTGTTCTTTCCTAGCATCCATGTTTAACATGGGAATGATGGGGTAATACTCACAAATTCTTAAGTGGCCAGATGGACTTTGAGCATGGATGATGCTTACTCACTTGTATACTGTGGGATTTTTGTTTTTAAAATGTGTGTTGTAGCGATTTGTCATTTGCAGTAGTATTCCACCAAATTCTCTAACAGTGTCCTCTAGTCACTCAATAGGCAAATGAGAGCTAAATAAGTGTCACTTAAAACTGCTGCTACAAAATGTACATGTCATTTTTATTTGTCTCATTGCAGTTTCCTTTCTTTGTTCCAAACTGAATCTTAAGGATCTTCATCTCTGTATTATAAAGGGGAGAGGAGGTGTCGCCACTTTTTACCAGTCTTAACAGATTTTTTTTTATGGTGTTCTTTCTCCTGCCTGTAGGAAATAGCTTTCTCTGTGACCAACTCCATGGCTACTCTGTGAAGCAAACAGCAGGGTGTGCTTTAGTATAGCAAGTGGCCCTCTCTCTCCCCCAGGAACAGTTCATCATACTCCCACAATACAGTGAGCAATGCTTTTCCTCAGGAATGAGAGGAGCAAGGTCACTATTGAACCAGCCTCTCATATGATGCAGAATACACCCAGGCTGGTAAGACTCGATCCACCATACCCTGTTCTTCATGTTAGATATGTGTGACCAAATTTGCTGCTGGAATAAATGAGCACAGCTCCATTGAAGGCCATAGAACAGCACTCATTTACACCTGCAAAGAGTTTGACCTGTAACATTTAAATTATGCAAGAAAATATAGATTGACTAACTCATTATCACAACCTTGAAGAGAAAGCATTAGGGCTGTTGATTAATCACAGTTAACTGATGCGATTAATTACAAAAAATTAACTGATTAAAAAAATTAATCACGATGAATCGCACTGTTAAACAATAAATACCCATTGAAATGTATTTATTTTTTTTGGATGTTTTTCTACATTTTCAAATATATTGACTTCAACCCAAGGTTACAACACAGAATACAAAGTGTACAATGCTCACTTCATATAATTTTTATTACAAATATTTGCACTGTAAAAATGATGATAAATAGTATTTCTCAATTCACCTCATACAAGTATTGTAGTGCAATCTCTTTTTTGTGAAAGTATAACTTACAAATGTAGATTTTTTTGTTTGTTACATAACTGCACTCAAAAACAAAACAATGTAAAACATTATAGCCCATAAGTCCACTTAGTCCTACTTCTTGTTAAGCCAACTGCTAAGACAAACACGTTTGTTTACATTTACAGGGAATACTGCTAACTGCTTCTTATTTATGTCACCTGAAAGTGAGACCAGGTATTCACATGGCACTTTTGTAGCTGGCGTTGCAAGGTATTTACGTGCCAGATATGCTAAACATTTGTATGCCCCTTCATGCATCGGCCACCATTCCAGAGGACATGCTTCAATGCTGATGATGATTGTTAAAAAATAATGAAGACTGAACTCCTTGGGAGAGAATTGTATGTCTCCTGTTTTACATATATGGCAGAATGTATTTCATGTTATAACAGCCTTGGGTGATGACTCAGCTCAGGTTTGTTTTAAGAACACTTTCACAGCAGATTTGACAAAACACAAAGAAGGTACCAATGTAAGATTTCTAAGGATAGATGCAGCACTCAACCCAAGGTTTAAGAATCTGAAGTGCCTTCCAAAATTTGAGAGGGACGAGGTGTGGAAAATGCTTTCAGGTGTATTAAAAGAGCAACACTCGGATATGGAAACTACAGAACCCAAACCACCAAAAAAGAAAATCAACTTTCTACCAGTGGCATCTAACTTCGATGATGAAAATGAACATGCGTCGGTCCGCTCTGCTTTGGATCGTTATCAAGCAGAACCCATCATCAGTATGGACACATGTCTGCTGGAATGAAGGTTGAAGCATGAAGGGACATATGAATCTTTAGCACATCTGGCACGTAACTATCTTGCGATGCCGGCTACAACAGTGCCTTGTGAACGCCTGTTCTCACTTTCAGGTGACATTGTAAACAAGATATGGGCAGCATTATCTCCTGCAAATTGTAATCAAACTTGTTTGTCTGAACAATTGGGTGAAGTAGGACTGAGTGTACTTGTAGGCTCTAAATTTTTACATTGTTTTATTTTTGAATGCAGTTATATTTTGTACATAATTCTACATTTGTAAATTCAACTTTCATTATAAAGAGATTGCACTACAGTACTTGTATTAGGTGAACTGAAAAATACTATTTATTTTGTTTTTTACAATGCAAATATTTGTAATAAATAATAAATATAAAGTGAGCCCTGTATACTTTGTATTCTGTGTTGTAATTGAAATCAGTATATTTGAAAATGTAGAAAAATCCAAAAATATTTAAATAAGTGGTATTCTATTATTGTTTAACAGTGCGATTAATTGCAATTAATTTTTTTAATCGCCTGACAGTCCTAAAAAGCATTTGTTTGTGCTTTCCAAATACTACTACTAGCAGTTTTACTTATACAGTATAGATGTAATCATATTTTGTATAAAATCACAAAAGTACTGTGGATTGCTCCAGAATCCTGAATACAGATCTATTCACCTCTACAAGACACTGTGACAATATGTTACGTTACCACCTGTCACTTTTTACACTAACTTTCTTACGTAGCCAAGTACTACTAATACTTCTATTGCACTGTATATCTTAAAAGCACTTTACAACCATTAACTAATTCTTGCAACACTCCTGTGAAGTAGGTATTATTCCCATTTTACAGATGGAGAAATGGAGAGAAATCAGTTAAATAACTTGCCTAAAGTCACACAGAAAATATGGGGCAGAGCTGGTATTAGATACTGTGAGTTCCTAACTCCTAAGCCTCTAAAAAAGTCCTACTTTAGAGAAGATATACAGTAGCTCAAGTAAAATATGGTTTAATAAAAATAGCAAAACAAGAAAAATTTGGCACATTTACTCCAATACTAGAAAAGCTTCAGCTTTGTGAGATGGTAAAAGAATAAAATTGCATAGTCTTATAGTAAACAAAGATTTACAGCTGCTGTAGTCTTAGGATCCACTTTATAGTGGTCAAAACAAACAAACCCAAGAAGCAAGTTGCTATGTTTCATTTCCACCTATAAATACAGAGTTTCTCTCAGAAAAATAATAATCCAGAGAATCTCTCAGAAACTGGTCACCTTGCAACAGGATCACAGTGCTAGAAATTCTGAAAAGTAAGTCTCTAACTAAATCACTGTTCTCGAGTATAGTATTCAGTACTGTAGAGCTTTCAAAGTTTTCTGTTTAGTATCCAGTTTCTGAGCAACTGGTCTCCAAAAAGTTGTTTCAATATATATCTAAGAAAAGAAAGGTACCGTTTGTCCTTTCCGGAGCAAAGCTGTGCTAGAGCAAACTCATCACAAGTCAATGCAGATTTAAAAAAGAATATTTTTATAACAGCCATGCTTAAACTACAGTTATCAACCATGCTATTTGAGTTGGGTTTTTTTTTTACCACCACCATCATTGTCTTTCCTATCCTTTGCAGTAGCTTCCATGCCACATTAGGTGTAGTCCAGTGGTTCTCAGACTTTTGTACTGGTGACCCCTTTCACATAGCAAGCCTCTGAGTGAGACCTCCCTTATAAATTAAAAACACATTTTTATATATTTAACACAATTATAAATGCTGGAGGCAAAGCAGGGTTTGGGGTGGAGACTGACAGCTTGCGACCCCCCCATATAATAACCTCCCAACCCCCAGTTTGAGAACCCCTGGTCTAGGCAGAAGGCCCAGTAAGCAGCCTGTTTGATTGATTGAACATTAAGTGTTATGAAGGGATGTATTTAATGGAGAGGAGGTTACTTAACCATAATCAGCCTCTCATCTGTGATGAGGTGAGCCAGTCTCCTCAGTTTTTGGGTACAGTAAGCTATCATTTGAGTGGTAGTCATGGCGGTGGTGTAGCCTTAACTACCTTAACAGTTGTGAAGTAGACTTCTCCAGCGTACTGATAGGCTACAAGGGTCTGTTCTTCCTGGTTCCGGGCAAGTCGGACAAACATCATCCAGTTACCACAGTCTTCATTGGGAGCATCCAGAAAGTACTTTCCGCCATCTTTCAATACCTGAAGAAAAAGGAGAGAGGTTATAGAAGAAGGGATGAGTTACAACAGAGCTGTGGAAAGGAACACACTAACCTTTTTTGTTGAATTTGAGTCAGGGACAGTGCTTTTTATATATTTCATTCATACACAGATGTTTTTAAAAACAAAATAAGTGACACTTAAATGAGCCAACTAAAAAAAAAAAGGTTAAGACTGTACAATTTCTGAGGGGCCCAGGCACAGAAATAACCATGTATTTGTTTGAAATATGTAATTACAGGTTATATTATTTGTCAAATGATTTTTAGAATGATGTAAAAAGATATTTTACGGTTTAAGTGTAAGCAGATGGAGAAAGATAAGCTTTGAACTGTAATGCATTTCTTAAGTGCTTGGTATCTCAACCTTCAGTGCTGTGCTGAAGTTTTGTTTTGTATGGAACAATAATATAATAAGTCTAATGGGATAACATCCAGTATATTGATACGTCAACGCTCATCCCTCTTGACTGACCACATGCTGTATTCCCATAACAATAAGGACATCATACTAATGAATGACAATGCCTGGAAAGTCTCTCATTCTCTCTGCTTCACTTTATTCCTTCTGGATTCCTTTTAGATGGAAAAAGAAAGGAATGTGTTGGGCAAGAGGCTTCAGATCTGCTGCCAGGATGTCACCCTTCAGTGACATACACTGAAAGATGGATTGTCTTGCTGTAGCAGTATGTCCATTTTCAGTATGTTGACGCTTCATGCACAAATATGCCATTTATCTGCTCCACTGGTCATCTGAAAGCTCTTGAGAGTTAAGAAGCAATTATGTGAAACACTCTACATTTCCATTGCCTTTGGGAGCTTTCCATCTAGCATTGTAGTTGCTGATGAAAATACATTTCTGCTGCATAAATGCTGATCTCAGTCACACTCAGGATTCTGGCAGACAGAAGGCAAAGCTCCTGCTGTTGTGAAAGAAATTCAGCCATTCTCTCCATCTCGTGAGGTAACTCATCAGCCATTTAGAATATAAATCTTAAGATATTGAAGGGGATAGAGGGACTGACAGAGGAATGGGGATGGGGGAATTGTGTAAAGCTTGGTTAAAAGGCAGCTAAGAGGAGGAAATTAACGAGTGTTTGATTCACTCAAACTGGCATAGTTGTTATAAATTATACTCCCTGCCCCAGTACAAGTTGCTGTGCATGGAGGGGGGCAGCGGTGGGTGTTGTTTGCACTGTCAACCTCCCAAAGGGGTTCCATCGGAGGACAGCTTTAACTTGCTGGCAGAGGCTATAGGCAGCCTTTGCTAGTGGGGTTCCTACCAGGTGCATTGTATCAGCTATTGCCGGTCACTTTCAAGGCCGCACTGGTTGTCCATGGGCCTGCCTGCACAGTGGGGGTAGCGAGTGTCCTATGCCAATGCAACCTTCCCTAGGCAGATGGCTAGGCTAGCAGTGGATAGTGTAATCCAGAAGGGAATCAAGGCTAATAACTGTAAACCAGTATTTTTTAAATTTAAACAAAGGTGTGCTTGATTAGGATGGTATACCTAGATACAACTGTACGCAACTTTTAAGATGCATATTATTTATTTGCATTGTGGAAGTGCCCAAAAGCTCTCATCATTGTGCTGGGCACAGTACAAACTCATAGGAAGACATGGCTAAATAGCTTATAACCAAAAGAAACAGACAACAACAATGATATAAGCAATATGTCAAAGGTTGTCTCTCTTGTGGTTTACATTGAAAAAAATATGTGCCCCCATTATCCTGTTTTCCTCAATGAACAGGTGCCTTAACCAGTTGCTGCCACTATTGCTGAGTCAGCCATAGAAAAAGATTAATCTTTGGTGTGAGTGGGTTGTTTTTTTATAAAGTCAAATGGTGCCTGGATTACTGGTTAGTGAAAATATAAAAGGACAGACTTTGCCAAAGCTCTGCCTGCTCTTTCTAACCCTCTGGAAAATTTCCTAACAGCGATGACTGAGGAATAACACTCCCATTGAACTAGCAGAACCCCCGGCTATCGACATTTTAAAAATAGATTGGGCAAATCCAAGTCAGCACCCCTCAGCATTACACTAGAAGATCAAATTGGTCTGCATCATATATTATGTTTGTATCAAATTATGCATCACTAGATCAAAATTGGAAAACCAGTTGGCAATTAAAGTTACACTGACCTGAAAATCATGAAACTTTAGACATGACTGCATGTGCAGTATGAATACTCTTGCATATGAAACTTGAATAGGAAAAAGAGAGATGCTTATGCCACTTAAAAAATAAATAAATAAATAATTGAAATATAAATCCTGCTGCAATAGTTTAGAACCCAGCAAAGAAAATCCTCCAAAGCCCGCCTGAACCTCTGAGTTTATTACCTGAAGAACTAGCCTGTTGTCATCATAGTGGGTAAGTTTTGTAGATAGTTTCCCAACATAAGGACCAAATTGTGTTCTCTTCTGTATAACTTTCTTAGCAAACACTCCAAGGACTGTGAATAAAAATAAGACCAGTCTAAGAAGAATATGCACATCATGATCTAAATCCCAAATATCTTCAACTGAGGGAAATGAACAAATGTAACATAGGATGGACACATGGAATTCCTCTCCTAGACTCAAGCTGAGGAATAAATCAGGCAAGTACTTCTAATGCAGGGGTTCTCAATTTGGGGATCCTGACCCCTCAGGGGATCACAAGGTTATTATATGGGGCGTCTTGAGCTGTCAGCCTCCACCCTAAAACATCACTTCACCTCCAGCATTTTTAATAATATTAAATATAAAAAGTGTTTTTAATTTATAAATGGGGTCGAACTCAGAGGCTTTCTGTGAGAAAGGGGTCACCAATACAAAAGTTTGAGAACCTCTGCTCTAATGGGTAAAATTTTCTGTCACTTTTAAAATGGGACTTGGGTAACATTTCCAAAACCTCCTAATTCACGATGAATTGCCAATTTTCCATATTAAATTGTGGGGCTAGAAGTATGGATCAGTCAGAATGACATGAGCGTTAGCAGGGCTACTGTAAACTACTAAATATCACTTCCCCAGGGTTCTGCATCTTGGCACGTTTGACAAGGCTGTCCTCTCCAGCAATCAGTGTGTATAGCTATGAAAGTACAAAGTAAGCTATCTTACATGTTCCATTATTCCCCCATATTAACAGTGATAGTACTGCACAGAAGACCTTCATTTTCTGCAGTACTATCTAGGCAGAATTAGAGTTATATAACAATCATTGGGGAATATTAGCAAGGAGTTTGTAATTCCCCCCCTCTCTCCAAACTCCAATGAACTACCATGTGGCCTGAAAGAAACAATACAATCTTTCTACAATGCTGACTTTAGATGCTGAAAAGGTGAATTGTACTGAACCTTCATATGCCGTCTGAATTTTGTTTCTTTCATTGCTACTTTGTTTATTGAACCTCTTTCCCCCTTTGCACGCCTATGTCACAATTAACTGAAGTACCTATAGGTAGGGCTACAATATGGAGGTCACAAATCATGAATTTGAATAACATCTATGAAATCTTAGAAATGGCTGTAGAAATACATTTGATGAGGACCCCCAAACAAAGTGACATTGTCACCAGGTGCACGGGGTCACAGCACTGCTCAGGTTTGGTCTGTCTGCCCCTCCGTCTCCATCAGTGGTGGGTTCTGGGATTTAGCTGTGCTCAACCGAAAATTAAGATAGGCTGTTTAGAACTATCTGAACAAAATACCACTTCTAAGTTACTTCTGAAAACAAACAGTGTTAGTACCTTTTTGTCGCTTCTTTCCCAAGCCATAGCCGAAAGAGCTACGATACTTACTCTGTTGGTTCCCAGCTCGCAGCTCCAGCACTCGCAAAGTGAGGTAGTGAGGTAGGGTAAGGCGGGCTCGACTGGGAATAACCCTGTCTTTAACCCTGAAGAGTGGTCCATGGAGTCTGCATTCTCCTATAAGGCTTTTGCTGCAGTCCTCACACCCTATAAGCCAAGAAGAAAGTTCCCAATTACAAAAGTAATGTACTATCCTCCCCCTAGGCCCAAAAAGTTTGAATGAAAAGGAGACTGCAAAATAACATCTTACTCTTATAGCACCCTTCATACTGGAGGATCCCAAAGCCCTTTGCAGACTTAAACTGATACACTCGCTAAATACACGGCTCACTTCACCCTCAAGTGAAATACAGCCACCTCAGGAGAGGCGTACTGCAAAAAAAATTCTGCATTTCCATGGACACAGAATTTGCCCCTTGCTGCAGAATTTTCTGCTGCCATGAAACTTGTCACATCTATCCCCTCCTTTCACTCTCAGCATACGTCTACACTGCAATAAAACACCCGTGGCTGGCCATGCCAGCCGACTCAGGTTCAGGCTGTGAGGTTATAAAATTGCAATGTCCGTGTTCAGGCTCAGGCTGGAGCCCAGGCTCTGGGACCACAAGCTGAGATCAGCTGACTGGGCTTTTTTTATTGCAGTGTAGACACACCCTCACATGCCAAAGCAGAGCAGGGAAATCATGCTAATCAGTACTACGTTCCCACTACCTGAGCTCATGCAAAAGGAGTACAGGCCAGCACTGATCAAAGTACTGCTCCTAACCCAGCGGTCCCCAAACTTTTGAGGTCTATGCCCCCCACTGCCCCTGAGCTGGGGTCAGGAGTGGGGCCATGGCTGGGGGGGGGGCGGAATGCAGACAGGGTTAAAGAGGCCCAGGCTGGGGCTGCAGCTAGGGGTAGGGCTGGGGCCAGAGACGCAGCCAGGGCTGTGGCTGGAGGTGGGGGTGGAGCCACAGCTGGCTGTGGTGGGGGCCAGCAGTCCGGCCCTGTGGCCAGGTGTGGTTCCACTCCCGGCCTTGCCCCCAAGCCTGAGCCCCAGTTCGGGAATGGAGCCATGCCCAGCGGCTGATGATGGGAACAGGGAGAGCCGCGCACCGGGCCAGGAACACGGCTAGGGGCCGAAATGGAGCAGAGCAGGGGACAGGGGAAAGGGCTGTGTGGTGCTCCTTTCTCGACCCCATTGGGGCTGGCCCGGGCCCTGCAGCACCTCCCCAATGGTTCTTCATGTCACCCTAAGGGGGCGCGTCCCACACTTTGGGGATCTCTGTCCCAACCTCTAATGCTGCAGGGTCCTATCTCATAACAAATACATTTCCTCTGCATTAGCAGTTGCATAGAAAAACTGGGAGAGAATTTCACCCATCCCCTTACCTGCCCAACCTGTGTGTGCATATAAGGATTCTTCACCCTGCTGGCTCTTTCGGTCATGACTAAGAAGGAAATGTGCCGCCTGCTCCATCACCAACAAATTTCCCTGAAGCACTTGGCTTCAGGACCCAGCCTGACCACTTGCTTGGCTTGAGAGATCTTAGCACAAAATAGTTATACTGCATATTAACATAATACAGCTTCATGTCTCCTTCTTACCGCTCATAAAAACTATACCTAAAATGAGAACTAATTAAATCAAACTATTTTGGAAAATGTTGTGCTATTTTTGGATTTTTTAATGCTTGTACCTTTATGGATATGATTGTTTCCCCAGTTTAGGGTGTCTTACTGCATAGTATTGCTATCATATTTTGGCATGTAATTCACAGAAAACATCCTTTTTTTGTATCAGAGGGGTAGCCGTGTTAGTCTGGTTCTGTAGAAGCAGCAAAGAATCCTGTGGCACCTTATAGACTAACAGACGTTTTGCAGCAAGCTCATGCTGCAAAACGTCTGTTAGTCTATAAGGTGCCACAGGATTCTTTGCTGATCCTTTTTTTGGACTATAAAATTACAGTTAGACTAAAGTGGTTTAGAAAAGATTTTGGGGGTACTTTGGAACATATGTCTCCTCAAAAGATTGGGTATTTTGAATACTCAACTTCATCAGAAACAGGTAACTGACATCAAAAAATCAAAGCAGATTAATCAAGACATTTATTTAGACCTGTTTAGCACTTGTCTGCCTTTGTTTATGTTGCTTTCCAGAGAGACAGAATGAAAATGATAAATCTATTATTCTAGAACATGAATGCAGTTTGATGTGAAAGACAATTAGTTTCTCCGAGTGCTGAAATTAAAGACATTAGCAAAGACACTTGATACAGGGTTCAAATAATTGTCTGTGCATGGGTTTAAGTGGGTATGCAATTTTATTTGCCAAAGTATTTGAAAAAAAAATGTAGGTGTTGCATGTTGATGGGAAATATATATGCACACAGAATTCTCAAAAAAATTGTTTACATGTTTGGAATGCCAAACTTCAAAGGAACTGCACAAAAGCTATATATACACATGTTCTTAAAATTTGTAAGTGAGGTCCATGTTTAATAGTTTATACTAATGAGTATAAATCAAATTTTCAGTGCAGTGTATAGCTGTTAAGCTCTAACATATCAAGATCAGCAGGAAACGTGTGGCTGAATGACTGCGCACCAGTTGAGAAATGGGCCCTTAGTTAATACCACAGAAACAAGCTTACTACCAAGGACTCTAGAATTCAGGTGAGAATGATTCTTACAATGAATAAAACTGTCCTTTTTTAAGGAGCTACAAAATCTTATCGAGGCACACGGATGAATGCTCAAATCAGTATAATGCCTGTGTTCTTATGCAGCACAAAAGACTATTTTCACTCTTTTTTCCCCCCCAGACAGCATGACTTTTTTGAGGTTCTGAGTCCCCAAAACTCCAATTTATTTCCGTGGGAATTCAATATCTCTGAAATTTACAGTATTGCCAATCCCAAGCATTCAAAAACCATAAACCATGACTGGCTAAAAAAAATCATTAGACTTTAATAAATAACAAACTGGGATCTTTTTAAATTTCCCTCATGATGTTTAAACTTTCAAGGTTCATATTTTCCTGTTAGTTTTGGCATTATTGAGGGCTAGAAACCTACTTTTCTTTTGTATTTTAAATGAAAGCTGAAATTCTCACGTATTCAATTATTCCAGAAGCTTGAGCTACAGAAAAATTATCAAAAATCATGAGACTTGTAATAAAAATCACAAGTGTTAGCAAGTGAAATTCAGCCATTTTTATTCAGGTACCTAAGTATGGCCTTTAGGGCCTATCCTTTGGCACTAGATTTGAAAATGCTGACCTAAATTTAGGAAGCCACTATTTGGACAACCAAATAACCATAGTTGGGGAGGTAAGAAGTGGTAAATCAGCATGAGACAGGTAAAAAAAAAACTTTCAGTGGATACTAAAGCACTGGGAAGGGGGGGGGGGAACCCATAAACGAAACCAGATAATTAATTTCGTTTTACAACAACACAAAAAGCCTCTTCTTGCCTCTCTGACTTTCCTGTGCTGTCCTTCCTGCATCTAAGAATGAGTCATCAGAGCAGCCTGAGAAGTATCAGCAAGATCGCAGTTCTTGGTAAAGATGAACATTAAAGCTAAATGAAACCGTGGCAAGTGTCTGTAAGTCTGGCCTGGTCTACACTACGCGTTTATACCTAATTTAGCAGCGTTAAACCGATTTAACCCTGCACCCGTCGACACAACGAAGCCCTTTATATCGATATAAAGGGCTCTTAAAACCGATTTCTGTACTCCTCCCCGACAAGGGGAGTAGCGCTCAAATCGGTATTGCCATGTCGGATTAGCGTTAGTGTGGCCGCAATTCGACGGTATTGGCCTCTGGGCGGTATCCCACAGTGCACCATTGTGACCACTCTGGAAAGCCATCTGAACTCAGATGCACTGGCCAGGTAGACAGGAAAAGCCCCGCAAACTTTTGAATTTCATTTCCTGTTTGGCCAGCGTGGAGCACTCACCAGCACAGGTGACCACGCAGAGCTCATCAGCACAGGTAACAATGCAGTCTCCTGAGAATCGAAAAAGAGCTCCAGCATGGACTGCACGGGAGCTACTGGATCTGATCGCTGTATGGGGAGAGGATTCAGTGCTAACAGAACTCCGTTCCAAAAGACGAAATGAAAAAACATTTGAAAAAATTTCCAAGGCCATGATGCAGAGAGGCCACACCAGGGACTCAGTACAGTGCCGTGTGAAAGTTAAGGAGCTCAGATAAGCCTACCAGAAAACCAAAGAAGCAAACAGAAGGTCCGGGGCAGGGCCAAAAACATGCCGCTTCTACGCTGAGCTGCATGCAATTCTAGGGGGGTCCGCCACCACTACCCCACCCCGTCCGTGGATTCCGAGGTGAGGGTGGTAATCTCAGCCATGCCTTAGGATTCTGCGGACGGAGAAGATGAGGAGGAAGAGGAGGACGAGCTTGCAGAGAGCACACAGCACTCCGTTCTCCCCAACAGCCAGGAGCTTTTTCTCACCCTGACGGAATTACCCTCCCAGCCCTCCCAAGCCACTATCCCAGACAATGAAGCCATGGAAGGGACCTCTGGTGAGTGTACCTTTGTAAATATAAAACATGGTTTAAAAGCAAGCGTTTTTTAATGATTAATTTGCCCTGAGGACTTGGAATGCATTCGCGGCCAGTAAAGTTACTGGAAAAGTCTGTTAACATGTCTGGGGATGGAGCGGAAATCCTCCAGGGACATCTCCATGAAGCTCTCCTGGAGGTACTCCAAAAGCCTTTGCAGAAGGACAGGGCAGCCTTATTCCGTCCTCTATGGTAGGACACTTGACCACGCCATGCATGTAGCAAGTAATCTGGTATCATTGCATGACAAAGCCTAGCTGCGTATGGTCCCAGTGTTTGCTGGCATTCAAGCAACATCCGTTCTTTATCTGGCTGTGTTATCCTCAGGAGAGTGATATCGTTCATGGTAACCTGGTTGAAATTCAGGAATTTAATTAAGGGGACAGAGATGGTTGGGCTGTTTGCCTGTGGCATAAAAGAAGTCCTTCCCTGCATTTAGCCAAGCGGGGGGGGGGGGGAGGGGGGAGAGGCGGTGATTGGCACTGAGCTTTTTCGTGTTTGGCTAGCTGGGATCTTCCCTGCTACCAGCCACGCGGTGGTGGGGAGGGTGGCTAGCAGCGATCTTCCATGATACCAGCCACGTGGTGGGGGGAGGGGTAAAGCGATCATCCCAGAGATTTGGATGGGGGCGGTTCTGGTGTTGCACGTTAACAGGAAAGAAGCAGTACTCAACGGGCTTTGCTTGCTATTTGGAAAAGGAGGGCGCTGGATATATGAAGGCTGCGGAAGCCGAAAGACAATGGCTTACCATGGCCACATGCAAGCCGAATTCTGAGGCCCGGACCTGCGTCTGTGATCTCTAACACCAAAGCCGTAGGCACTCAATATTAAGATGCAAAATGCGACCTTGTAGTGAGATCACATGTGCTCTGTAAGGTGAATAGTGTTGTTCACAGTGAAAGAGTATAACCATTGTTCTGTAAAATGTATATTTTAAAATACTTCTCTCCCTTTTTTCCCTCCCTCCTGCAGCTGCAAATTTTTCAAGTCTCTCTCCTCCATCCCAAAGTCTATCTCAGATAAGGCGGCGGAAAAAAAAGACACGAGACTAAATGTTCTCAAAAATCATGGAAGTGACCCACAATGAAAGAGCTTATCTGAATGAGTGGAAGGATGTGGTATCAAAGTACAGGAAAGATGCCAGTGACCGTGAGGACAGGAGGGACCAATGTGAGGATAGGAGGGACGAACATAAGGAGAGGAGAGACGCTCGAGATGAGAGGTGACGGCAGGAAGATCAGTGGTGGCGGGATGCAACTCTGGGGTTGCTGCGTGATCAAACTGACATGCTCCGGCATCTGGTGGAGCTTCAGGAACGGCAGCAGGATCACAGTGTGCCGCTGCAGCCCCTGTATAACCGCCCTCCCCCCTCACCATGTTCCTTAGCCTCCTCACCCACCAGACAACTAAGAACGCATGGGGGGAGGCTCCGTGCACCCGTCCATTCCACCCCAGTGGACAGCCCAACCAAAAGGCTGTCATTATTTTGAAATTTTTTTAGGGGCCTTTTCCTTCCCTCCTATCCTCCTCCCAAACCCGACCCGGCCTACCTTGTCAGTTCTCGCCCTCTTTTTATAATTAATTAATAAAGAATACATGATTTTTAAACAAGAGTGATTTTATTTCCTTAGGAAGCAAGTGGTAATCGAAGGGGGAGGGTGGGTGGCTTACAGGGAATGAGTCAATCAAGCGGGGGGGGGGGTCATCAAGGGCAAACAAACACAGCAGTCACAGCATACCCTGGCCCGTGATGAAACTTGTTTTCAAAGCTTCTCTGATGCGCACCACTTCCTGGTGTGCTCTTCTAATCGCCCTGGTGTCTGGCTGCGCATAATCAGTGGCCAGGTGATTTGCCTCAGCCTCCCACCCTGCCATAAAGGTCTCCCCCTTACTCTCATAGAGATTGTGGAGCACACAGCAAGCAGCAATAACAAAGGGGACATTGGTTTGGCTGAGGTCTGATCAAGTCAGTAATGTGCGCCAGCACGCCTTTAAACGGCCAAATGCACACTCTACCACCACTCTGCACTTGCTCAGCCTGTAGTTGAACAGCTCCTGACTACTGTCCAGGCTGCCTGTGTATGGCTTCATGAGCCATGGCATCAAAGGGTAGGCTGGGTCCCCCAGGATAACTACAGGCATTTTAACATCCCCAACTGTTAATTTCTGGTCTGGGAAGTAATTCCCTTGCTGCAGTCATTTAAACAGAGTAGTGTTCCTGAAGACGCGAGCGTCATGAACCCTTCCTGGCCATCCCATGTGGATGTTGGTGAAACGTCCCTTGTGATCCACCAGTGCATGCAGCACCATGGAAAAGCACCCCTTGCGGTTTATGTACTGGGTGCCCTGGTGCTCCGGTGCCAAGATAGGGATATGGGTTCCATCTATCGCCCCACCACAGTTAGGGAATCCCATTGCAGCAAAGCCATCCACTATGATCTCGACATTTCCCAGAGTCACAACCTTTCGTAGCAGCAGCTTAATGATTGCTTTGGCTTCTTGCATCACAGCAGCCCCCACAGTAGATTTGCCCACTCCAAATTGATTCCCGACTGACCGGTAGCTGTCTGGCGTTGCAAGCTTCCAGCCAGAGGGCTATCGTCACTCACTTCTCAACTGTGAGGGCTGCTCTCATCTTTGTATTCTGGCGTTTCAGGGCAGGGGAAAGCAAGTCACAAAGTTCCAAGAAAGTGCCCTTACGCATGCGAAAGTTTCGCAGCCACTGGGAATCGTCCCACACCTGCAACACTATGCGGTCCCACCAGTCTGTGCTTGTTTCCCGGGCCCAAAATCGGCGTTCATTGGCTAGAACCTGCCCCATTACCAGCATGATCTCCAAAGCGCAGGGGCCCGTGGTTTGAGAGAATTCTGTGTCCATGTCCTCATCATTCTCATCGCCGTGCTGCCGTATCCGCCTCCTCCTCACCTGGCTTTGCAGGTCCTGGTTCAGCATAGACTGCACGAGAATGCGCGAGGTGTTTAAAACCTCCACGATTGCTGTCTTGAGCTGAGCAGGGTCCATGCTTGCCATGCTATGACGTCTGCACATTTCACCCAGGGAAAAAGGCGTGAAACGGTTGTCTGCTACTTGTATGGAGGGAGGGGTGAGGCTGTACCCAGAACCACCCGCGACAATGTTTTTTGCCCCATCAGGCACTGGGATCTCAACCCAGAATTCCAATGGGAAGGGGAGACTGCGGGAACTATGGGATAGCTACCCACAGTGCAACGCTCCGGAAATCGACACTAGCCTCGGTACATGGATGCACACCGCTGAATTAATGTGCTTAGTGTGGCCGCGTGCACTCAACTTTATACAATCTGTTTTAAAAACCCGGTTTCTGTAAAATCGGAATAATCCCGTAGTGTAGACATACCCTCTGTTTAAAACTCATCTTATTTAATAATTTACCTATGATAAGTAACCACTGCCATTTTCCTTTCAAGCATCTGTCTCTCTGCATAAGGTGGTGATAATATATTGTCTGTTTTAATCTGAAGATTAAGGCTTTTGAAACAGAACCACTGAATTTTGCACCCATACTTGTGTAAATACAGCTAAATAGGCCCATATCCTCCAAAGACTTATATGCATGCTTAATTGTAAGCACTGTGAGTAGTGCTAATGGGAACTAGGATTAGTGCAAGATGAGTTTAAGTACGTACTCTTGTGTACCATGTCCAAGATGTATACAAACTGCACAGTGAGGTCCTGAAACTACAAGGAAGACTGTGCAGAGTTCCAGGGAGGGTAGTGGGGCTGTGTGTGGATTCAGGGGTCTGCGCATGCAGTTCTCAATGCAAGATTGGAGCCTCAGAGTTGTCATTCAAACAAACAACTGGTGCAATGAGTTCTTCTATTTCCAACCACCCAGACAATCATGTATGGCCAATGCAACTGACAATGTCAGAAGTACTCTACAGAGTATACTCGGGAGTCTCCCTGCCATTATTCCATAGGGATGGCATCTGAAAGGCTATATAACTGACCCAGTCAGAGAGGGCATTGATGGGGAAACTAATGTCTACGAATTCCAGCATTACTACACTTCTTAGACCTATACTTTTTGATACCGTCTCTCTCAGATTGGCTGTCAATGCAGTGGTGGCTCCGTGACAGGAGCTTCCTGGACTTAGTCAGAGAAGAGCCAGGGGAGCTGAGGTTGGGAGTGTGGAAAAAGTTCCCAGCAGCTCTAACACACTCTGGCTATCCATCTGGACAAAACAATAACAACAACCACCTTTTCCTAGACACCAATGTCTGAACCAGAGAGAATACAGCTCTTCATGGCTGACTTCAAATGTGAAGCTGATGTTGGTCATCTATGTTTTATTTCCATAAAGTTTATAGGAAAACCTTTAATCAAGTAAATTGCAGTAATCCAATGACACAGTGAGCAGGAAAGATAGATGAGGAGAGAGGATGGGAAAGATGCCATATGAGGCCAAAAGGGCTGTGGGAGACTAGAGAGAAGGCTGGAAGGAAGGACCTCCAGTGGCTCTGTGGGTCACAACCATCATGGGCCAACAGCTAAGCTCAGGTCAGGGAAAGCCTTATGGTGCTGGGGAGACACTGAGGGCCACTGCAACAGAGAGCAGGTTTTTTAAGGAAAGGGACTGGTAGCATATATGCAGGTATTCACTGTTAGTTCCAACAACAGGTAATCCCTCATTTGTCAAAGCATTTACACACATTTAAATGTTCTGCTGAATCTGGGGTCTATGGGCCTGATCCAAAACCCACTGAAGTCCATAAGAAGATTCCTGTTGACTTCATTGGGCTCTGGATCAGACTAAATGAGGAAGTAGATTTATAGGCAGTTCAGCATATTGGCAAGTATATATGGTAATTGAAAAAGGGGAGATGTCAGCAAAAGGCTATCACCTAACAATATTTTTTAAAAGGTAACATTGCCCAGATTCATCAATCTTGATTGATAAATAAATGTAAAATATTTGTAGCAAAGTTAGGAAACCAGCCAGAGTTTGAAGCACTGCAGTGGCTCAGGTTCTACAAAAAAATTGGGAACTATTTCCATAGGGCAAAAAGTTACTTTTTTTGTTATTACTCCTTGGCTGTGCGGTCACACTGCCAATAGTTGAAATTGATTTTTTTTTATTAGTGATACTGATCAAGTACATTTAATTCCAAAGGCATACAAATTAACCTCACTTAAAAAGCCCACAAAATTTAGCTGCAAAACAGATTTTTTCTTGCTATACATTGTTTTATGTATTTGAAACTTCCATATAGCTGGGCTTCAAGAAAGCATCTCTCTCTTTGTGATTTAACGTTAGAGGCATTAAAATAAATCACCAACAGTCTGTACGTCTTCTGAGGCCAGCAAAAGTGTTAGGGGTCCTAGTTTGGCTTCCTGAGCTAAGGTGGAATAATGGGGGCTTTTGTTTCAGATTGTAAGGCCACTGCTAGAAAAGAGACTGTGGGCTTTGTTTTGTGCAAACCACTGAAAAACACTGCCAAAAGCAGAAAAGAGACAAAGAACTGCTGTTATAAGGAGGATGTATCTAATCACAGAGTCAGTGACCTTATCAATCCATGTCATTCCTCTGTGATTCATCAAAACTGTGAACTCTTGAACAACCCTTTTACCAGTCCCCAGGTATTTGCCCTTTAAAGAGTTAGCTGCTATGTAAATGGCCTTGCTGACTCCTCCCCCTGTAGGACTGTAGGTGACAGGAAGAATCGCAGCAGAGTGCAACTTTTAATAGTGTCAGGGGTACAACCACCAGAGCGGGAAGCTGACACCTCTAGGGCTAGTGAGAAGGCAGTGGGTGGGGGGAGGAGGTCCTGGGAAGGGGGAAACGGGAGAAGGTGGAAAGACGAGAGCAATTTATCTCCTTTGAATGCCTCCTCAAATTCATTACTCCTAACTAACTAGCAACATATCACATCATAATCTCCACTCAAGCACCCCATTGCCAATCAAGTGCCTGACTTTATTTTAACCAAGTGAATGTAGCATAACTAAAATGCTTGCAGCCTAAAATTTCCACACACACACTCTCTCTCTAACAGTCACATTATAAAGGGCTTTCCTAAGCACTTCTTTCTCTATTCTCCTGTTTGATCACCCCACTAATATTAATGTGGTGCTGATCATTACTCATGTTTCTATATAAATTAGATTGTAAAATCCATGGGGGTTTTATTTGTCTGTCCTGAGATTGCCATGGTATCTGAGCATGTTACTAAAATCTGTTGGCCTGAATTTCAAAATTGAGTTACCAGAACACTAGTTGAAGTCAGTAGGAGCTGCTGATACTCAGCACTTCTGAAAATTCAGTCCCCGTAAATTCTACCAGAAATCTAATCAAAGTTCTGTCTTTGGTTCTATTTCCCAACCACCATTCCAACATAGGTAGAGGTTGATCATTATGTGTGTGTTGCTGTTCTATATACTACCATAAATATCTTTGTCAGTATGCAAATAAAGCGTCTTCCCTACAAGCAGACTAAAAGTGCCTACAAGTCTATATGGAACTAGAAACTTCACTTCACAGGCAATTTATTTGTGTGTGTAATCACAGTAAGCAATTTTTTATCACCTTTAACTTCACTATTTCTTAATGAAACATTTTCTAATGTAGCATCTTAGTAAAGATTATGTTTCTCCTTGGACACTTATGAACACGCCAAATTTGAATGTTTAAAGTAAGACACCAAAAAAAAAAAATCTTAGGCAAAACATTCAAACTTGTAAAGCATTTTTCTTGCTCCTACATAGTATCCTAAAAAAAAAAAAAATCCACTTGGCTTCACCCAAAAGTCTCAACAACAATGACAAAAATCACCTTTAGGCTCTCTGAAAACAAGCATGAGAAATTTCAGACCAAACTTTGGAAAGTTAGAAGAACTTAAAATAGGGAGGGAAATTGCATAACTATCTTATCTACAAAGTTAGGTTGATTAAGCTGCCTTGGCTGTGCATGTCTACACTTAAATTTCTCTCCCACCAATGAAAGCTCTCCATTATGCCAACACAGTAACACCATCCCCTTGATCAGTGTTGAGGCATCGTCTATGTACTGAGGTCAGTGGAGCATGAATATAAACACTGTGTTACTTATATCGATCCTAAAGCCATGTCTACACTACACAGTTTTGTCGACCTAAGGCAGCTTACATCGACCTTACGATGGGGGTGTACACACTGCAATGCTCCTCCCGCCACTTTAACTTACCTGCTATGCCGATATTAAACTGCCTCAGTGAAAGGAGTAGAGCTTAGGGCAACAAAGTTAGAGCAACGCAGTGTCATTGTAAACACTGTATTGCTTACATCACCCTAAGTGGCCTCCAGGAGGTATCCCACAATGCTCACCATGACCGCTTTGGTCACCATTTTGAACTCCAGGTACACAGGTGAACGCCCCTCCCCTGTTAAAGCCCCAGGAAGTTTTGAACTTGCTCTTCCTGTTTGCTCGATGGGGAGAGCTCACATAGCAACTGCCCAGCTAAGCAGGCCAGTTCCATGCAGCAAACGTGCTCCTGCCTGGAGTACACGGGAGATGGTGGATCTCCTGGGTCTGTGGAGAAAGGAGGCTGTGCAGGCACAGCTCCAGTTCAGCTGCAGGAATTTGCTTGGGGCATGGAGGGAAAGGGCTATGATAGAGACACGCAGCGGTGCTGGGTAAAATTCAGAGCTGTGGCAAGTATAGCAGAAGGCGAGGGAGGCAAATACCTCTGGTGTGCAGCCACAGACATGCCACTTGTAACAAGGACTAGTCTGGGGTCAGGGTGGTGGTGAATAGCCCCCACTCCCCCTTCCCCATTGAGCTCCTCTCACAGCCCTGTGTTCATAACGCACAGCATGATATTGAAGAGCAGTGCAGGACCCATGCTTTCTGACACAGATAGCTGGCTCGCTGGTTACCAGGACAGTTGAAAAGCAGCTGGGAAACCTAGTAGGATGCCCATGGAACCTTCATCATGTGATGCTGACCCTACCCCCATGAGGCATTGCAAACCCTTCTCAAAGCACCCTGCGGCCAGTTGCACAGTGGGATAGCTACCCACAGTGCACTGCTCTCTGTGTCGATGCAAGAGCTGCTTCTGTGGATGTGCTCCACTGACATAGGAGCATAGCGTGGACATGCAACAACAGTTTAATTACAGCAGTGGCTGGACGTCAATGTAACTTAACTCACCTTAACTTTGTAGTGTTGACATAGCCAAACAGTGCTCCAGCTGCTGTCCCACAATGCCTGACACTGACTGCTCTAGTCACAATTGTGAACTCCACTGCCCAGGGGACACAAATACCTGACTCACCCCCTTTGAAGCCCTGCGAATTTTTAAAATAGCTTTTCCTAATTGCCCAGCTTGGCAAGCACATCCAGCAGCTCTCCATGGTTGTGTGCAACTGCCCTGCTGACCCTGCCAGCTACATGCGCGAAATGCATTCCTGCCTGGAGTAGACAGGAGATATTGGAGCTCCTGGGTCTGTGGGAAGAAGAGGATGTGCAAGCACAGCTACAAACCAGCCACAGAAACATGAACATCTATATGCAGATTGCACAGGGGATGCAGGTGGTGGTGTACGACAGGGATCAGCAGCAACGCCCCATAAAAACAAAGGAACTACAGCAGGCATATTAGAAGGCCAGGGAGGCCAACAATTGATCCAGTGCTGAGCTGCAGACCTGCTGCTTTTACAAAGAGCTGCATGCCATACTTGGCAGAGACCCCACCACCACTCTGTGCATCACTGTGGATACCAAGTCACAGGACCATGGTGTGAACAGTGAGGAAGAGGAGGAGGATGGGGGACATGCGACTGAGGGGAAATGTGTCCAGTTATGCCGCATGACCTGTTTGAGACTCCACTGCAGTCCTGTCAATCCTAACAGTCAAGCACATGTGAGCCTAATGTAGGGGAAGGAACCTCAGGTAAAGTGTGCACATTTATTTTCCATTATAGTGATGATGCCTCCAACTTATATGGACACAACTATCAACTTTTTATTAATTTACTTCTACTACAAGATGTAGCAGTACAACAAAGAGAGGCAGAGTTTATTTGCTTTTCATTCCCCTGTACAGTTACGCGGTGGGTGAGGAGGAGGCAGGCAAAACAATTTGTTCATGTACACAGGTATGTCCCTTGAATCTTCCTGAGAGATCTTGATGAAACTTTCATGGAGGTACTCTGCAATCCATTCCTGAATAGTTGTAGGGATAAACAGCCTTATTTCTTTCTCCATGATTTTGTTACAGAATAAAATTATATTATTTGGAACGTAATTCACCTTTATTATTTCACTAAATATGCTGTGAGGGCTCAGCAGTTCTGAAAGCAACCCATCACCTGTTACTGCACAATGTCACACAACTAATAGGATAATTCACAAACGAAATTAATTCGTGCATTGACAATGCTGTATTTCTACATGTACATCAATCACTACACGATTCCTACCAGGTCACAAAAGAGCAGGACCAGATAGAGCACACCACAACAACATACACACTACTCTGGTTCACTGGTAAAATTATCTTTCAAAGGCTCCCTGAGCTATATAGTTCTGTGTTGAGCTCTTCTAATAGGCTTTGTATCTGGATATCCAAATTCAGCATACTACCTCCGCTCTCCACCCCACTGGAAACTTTTGCATCACGTATATTATGCAGGACACATCAGACAGCTATAACCATTGGGATATTTTTCTCACTAAGGTCCAATCTTGTGAGTAAACAGCACTAGCGACCCTTCAAACAACCAAAAGCACATTCAACTGTCATTCTGCATCTGCTGAGCTGGTAGTGCAATCGTTCCTTGGTGCTGTCAAGGTGGCTTGTGTATGGCTTCATAAGCCAGGGGAGCAATGGGTAGGCTGGGTCCTACAGGATCACTATTGGCATTTCAACATTCTCAATGGTAATATGCCATTTGGAAAATAAAGTCCCTGCTTGTAGCTTTCTGAACAGTCTTGTGCTCTTAAAAAATGTGAGCGTCATGCACCCTCCATGACTACCTCACACTGATGTCATTGAAGCATCCTGGTGATCCACCAATAATTACATAACCATAGAAAAGCAGCCCTTTCTATTGATGTACTCTGTAGCAAGGTGGTCTGGTGCCAAAAATCGGGATATGCATGCTGTCCGTTGCTCCTCTGCAGTTTGGAAACCCTGTTGTCGAAAATTCATCCATTATGTCCTGCACACTGCCAAGAGTCACAGTAGCAAGAGATAATTTGCAACACAACAGCCTCTGCGGTGGATGTCCCAACTCCAAATAGATTTCTGACTGATCGGTAGCAATCTGGCATTGCAAGTTTCCACAGGGTGATCAACACTCACTTCTCCGCTGTCAGTGCAGCTCTCATTTTGGGCCACAGCGAGCTCAGTGCACAGATCCAGGAACATGGCCTTGTGCCTCCAAAAGTTCTGCAGCCACTGCTCATCATCCCAAACCTGCATCACAATGCAATTCCACCAATCAGTGCTTGTTTCTTGGTCCCAGAAGCAGCACTTCACCATCTGCAGCTGCTCCGTGAATGCCACTAACTACCTAGAATTGGTTCTCACTATATCCCACAGCAATCTGTCCTCCAAGGAATCATCATGTTCCCCATTTATTCGGTTCTTGCAGCTCTGCAAATACTCCATGATCACGTGCCCTGTGTTTGCAACACTCATGACAATAGGGCAGAGCTGTGTAGACTCCATGCTTCTGTCAGAGATGGTGGACAGTGACACGTCCTGCATGGGTTTGTGGGATTTTGAAATTTTTTTTTAAAAGGCACAAAAATTATGGGATACATTTAACATTATGGGATGGAGACAGTTGCAAACTGGGAAGTTGACCCCATGCTCCCAGTCATCCCTGCATGGACTCATTTCAACTCCATCATGCATTGCCAAAATTTCCCAAAAGACTGCGCATTGGACAGCGGTAAGTTGTACAGTGGGATCCCTACCCACAGTCCACTGCACTCTGCATTAATACAAGCACTCCTACCTAATACACACACTGCCGACAAAGAGCCAAGTATGTATTCACACAAGCAATACACTAACTGCGGCTGCTATATGCTGACATAACTTGAGTCAATGAAAGTTTGTAATGTAGACATGGCTTAAGAAGATTGGCCACAGAAAGAGGACTAGATGAGACATGACACTCTAGTTGCGGGGAAGACGTCTGAGCAAACTGCCACTCATGGAAGGACTTGATACACTGGAAGACTGTTCATCATATTTTGATATTTTAATTGAAGAGTCTACCTATGATTACTATAGTGCTAGCCTAGCCATGATTTTACCTACTTATTATTTATTGTGATTTTTTTTCTCTCTTATTTTTAATCCTGTGCATAATAACTTGTTAGATATCTGGAATTCATGGCAGAGACTTTGGTTGGGGGCAGGCACAGTACACATTTCCAAGGGAAGGAACCTGATCTCCAGTCTCAATGATGCCAAGTCAGGCATGCAGTATGACCCTAGGCCAGGGGTGAGCAAACTACACCCCGTGGGCTGCTTCTGGCCTGTCAGTCATTTTTATCCGTCCCTCAAGCTCCCACCAGGGAGTGGGGTCGGGAGCTTGCCCTGCTCCACCAGCCCCTGACTCACAATTCTCCCAGTCTCCTACGGCCCCATCCTCAAGAGCCTCGAAACCGTCCAGGGACCACACCTGTCCCAGCTAGGGTGCCTCCGCCCATGGCGATGCCTGGTACAGCCGCTTTGGTGTCACTGCCGGCAGGGTCCCTAGGAGTCCCCGGTACTGCCCCTGTAGAGCCACACACACCCCTGTGCCACACCTCATGAGTCCCCCCACCTCGGTAACATCCCTTATAGAGCCCCCGCCCCCCCATGCTACACCCCATAGAGTCCCCCTCCCCCACCGGGCATTCATGACCCGCCATACAATTTCCATACCCAGATGTGACCCTCGGGCCAAAAAGTTTGCCCATCCCTGGCCTAGGCAGTTGTTCAGAAGAGTAAGTGAACTCTAGAGGCACACTCCCAAAAATCTAGGAAGACAATTGCAGTAGGGAACAATGGGCATTAGGTGAGCCATAAAGCTTAAGGAATGCTAGTGTTGGTTTCACAAAGTGAGCTAATGTTTATTTTTCCCAGTATTTTCTGCACTTTATTATCTGGCGAATACTTGATCATTTAGCTATGTAACAGTCAGACCGCTGGTGCTAAGTTTGTAGACAATATTTACAATCCTTTTGTTCACATATTAGAAACCTGATCCTTGATACCTTGTGCACCAAAAATTCCCCACCTGCTTCTGCTGAACATTGGTTGTGCCAGGAATAGAAGTTTGGGCCCATGTAGGAAAATATAATCGGATTGTTTAGAACGTCTACCTTTTCAGGAATTAGCATGTGAGGGTGCCCTCCACCATTTTCTTCCAAAAATTCTGAAATATGTCAATCTTAAATTTATTCTCTGAAGAAAATTACATGAGAAGTCATAACTTATTGCAAGTAGGTATACACTGAATTAAAAACATTGCCAGGAAAGAAGCATGTAAGTTACGCAGTCCCAATATGGCACCAGCTTCCTGGTGACAATTTACACCAGTTCTATATATCCTTTTAACTGTGCTGTTCAAGTAAAAAATGGATAATTCAGTTGTTTCTGCAATACAGAACATTTTGTTACAGGAAACAGACATGGCCATGCTGTGTACTTTACAGAGTGTTAGTTGTTGGGAGTGAGAAGGAAATGTGTTTTGACAGAAAAAATATTCTGCCAAAAATTATTTCCCAATTTTAATAGTAACTTTAACATATTGTTCCATGCCATTATCCCCTTAAATTATTAAGTGTATGTAAACAAAATTAATGGATTCCATTTCAAGTTTACAGGACCATTTGACAATGTGTAAGCATGTCAGAAAAAGCACAGAAACTGCAGAGACTTGCCATGTCACTTAGTATATCCCTGCACTGGTTAGTACAAGATTGTCCCGCTGTATTTTTGTTAGTGCTTTGTCCACTCTATTTTT
This sequence comes from Mauremys reevesii, assembly GCF_016161935.1. Classification (NCBI taxonomy): domain Eukaryota; kingdom Metazoa; phylum Chordata; order Testudines; family Geoemydidae; genus Mauremys; species Mauremys reevesii. Next base: position 103,191,897 of record NC_052625.1, on the reverse strand, counting down.
AAATGTCCCAGATGATGTGGCTTCTGTGTGTTCCCTTGGAAGCTTATAAATAGCCCAACAGATCTTGCCCCTTGGAAGAATTTTCTGATATTTTGCTAAATTCGGCATTGGCCAGGGTGAGGGATATGTGAAGCCAAACACATCAGTTCATACTTCTGACATCCAAACAGAAAAACTGTTTCTGGCCATTGTTGCTATCTTTTGGCTAGCAAAAAAATGGGGTCTTTTCCTACCAAAGGACTTAGCCATGGTAGATCACTCTATGCTGGACTCCTACAATCCACTACTAAGGGCTGACCACAAAGGCATGTACAACTTTTAGCTGATCCAAAATACAACAGCTAAGTTCCCAAATGGGATGGATCATTGAGAGTACAGCTCACCTGTACAGTTTTCACTACAGTGGCTCCCTCATCCAGTTATGGATCTGGTTTAAGGTCCCAGAGCTCTCCTTTTGTAACCACTCAATGGACTTAAGCTGACTACCTCAGGGGCTGTCACTTTCTTTTTGCACCCCACTGTGAATACTATAATTACTTGCACTTTTTCAGCTGACTGAGCCCTGGGTAAAACTGTCAGGCATCAAATACCTAGCATTGTCAGCAACAGGCCTACAGCTGTGGAATTCCCTAACACAAGAGATCAGGATGAGTTTGTGGCTTGTCTCTTTGCAAGCACAACACAAGATACACCTCTTTGTGGAGGCCTTCCCTAAAAAAAAGAACCTACAAATGGCCAGTGAATTTTTTCTTCCCTTTAGGAATCTTTGTCTTAGAATGACCCAAAGGTCTACCACCTAACAGGAGTAGAAAAGAAGGTCCATAACTGGATATGGTTAGGAGAGAATGTGAACCATAGTTAGCCAAAAGCATAAAAACAAAAGCAATTATTTAAGTATAGCAGAAGCAGAAAGCCTACATGAGAATCAATAGATCTACCCGATCACTAGGCAACCCAAGGCACAATTGAGGAAGGGCAGAACGTTGCGAAAAAGCTAAATTATTTCTCAGCATCACTCATAATCGGAGATGATGTTGGGGAGGTCTGACTTAACCATGAGATGCTGGCCTATTCCAGTGCCTAATTTCCTGCTGAAAGAAGAGTCTGGAGCCCAGTTTAGCGAAATAGCAAAAATTCACCCCTTCTCACCAAATAAATGACTGGAGGGAAGTTGCATAGGCAGATGAGGTCCACTCAGGCTTCTTAGCTTTGTCTTCTGTCTTATCCATTTTGAGAGCCTGGCTGTCTGCTTTTGTAGTATAAGCCAAACTAAATCCATGTGTTGCCTAGAAATATTATACAATACAACTGAGAGCAAAAACCCTTTGAACAAATTCATTTCAACTACCATAAAGACAGGAAATTCTACTATAGCCATGTCTTTTTACATTTTCTGTGTCCTCCACCTTCAAGTGACCAGTTCAATTCTTTGAAAGGCCAAAAGCAATTGTTCACACAATTATTACAAAATAATGTATGAGCACATTGAATGTAGAGAAAAAGCACTCCTTTTAGAATGTCTAACTGCAATAATCTAACCTCTAAATAGGTTTCTGTGGCAAAATGTTGTCCAGATGAGCTGTATTTAAACTTTTACTTTGTTCTGCAGATGAAAAGTAGAAGTAGATGTTAAATGTAACCAATGAACAAAGATCAAGATATACAGTACTCCCAATCTTGGTTTAACCGCAATTGTAAGATTTGCATAACAAACACAAGTAATTTATCCCAGAGTAAACTGTTCTGTCCTATTATCATTTAGTTTTTATGTAGTGGAAGGCTTTTTGTTGGCTGAAGAAAAAAACATCCTGGGAGAATTTATTTGTCTAACATACACTATAATTGCAGTACATATTACATCAGATTTGTTTTCTATTATATTGTGACTCACAATATTTCATCTGATGGAATGCAATAGTATGAACAAATCCTATTCTAAAATTACCAGATACTTAAGAAGAACATAGCAGCAACACTAATGGATGCAAGTCTTGGCTCTCCTTACTTAAGAGTACACGAGGTTTTCTTGCTTTATGTTTGTTCTGAAGAGTTCACTGTTGGAGAGCTTGAAAAGCTTGTTTCAGAATGTAATTTCCTTGGCAGAAATTCAAAGTACTCAATTAGTGAACAGTTAATCCCAAGTAGTTTTCCCTTTACCTTGGCCCACAGCCACACATTTCCATTGTAGAAAATGTGTTTGTGAAAGAAACATTCAATATTCTAAGCTTTGCGTGCACAGTGCATTTATATGTAAAGTATCTGAAGCTCTGAACTGATTAATAACAAATTCAGTTTATATTGTGGTAGAATAGCACATCAACTACAATTATAGAATTATGAGGCCAAGAACTTTATTTGAAGTATTTTAATTAGTCTATAATTTTTTATTCTAAAATTTCGTGTAATTATTGAATTTCAATGTTTAGCTATAGTAACTGATTCCTTATCTAACAAGAAGACTGCAGAATGTTTTTTCAAATTCTCCATGACTTCATTCCTTATTTTAGTCTTATGTAGCCTTAATTTTTCTATGCCATACAAATAGTCTTACATTGAAAGAGCATTCTGGTTGGGCTCATGAAAAGTGCTACAGAAGAGCTAAGTACTGTTATTTTTATTATTGTACAGTTAAGCACTTAAGTCAGGAAATGACCAAATGAAAGTTGTGAATGCATAACCTTAACTCTGCCCACTTGTATGACTGCACTAAGCTACAATCTTTAATATACATCACACATTGTATTATTAGATAAATGGTATGGCACACTATTTTCCATAATCATAGATCCAGAAAAACATATAGAAAGAAAGGGCTTTAGTCTTCAGCACTTTAAAACTCGGATGCCTTTCAATAAATTTCAAATAGTGAATGAAAATTCCATAATTTGGAACTAATTAACTAGACATCTCACATCCATGTAGCCCACATGTCTGCCACATCCTGCTGGGGAAGGCACAAAGACTTTCTTCCCCAGTTGTGAAACCTTCACGGCAGTGGTTCTCAACCAGGGGTATGCAGAGGTCTTCTGGGGGAACATCACCTCATCTAGATATTTGCCTAGTTTTACAACAGGCTACATAAAAAGCACTAGCAAAATCCATACCAACTAAAATTTCATACAATGACTTTTTATGTTATATTATATGGTAACATAAAGTGCATATACGTCCAGTATTACACATGTGTTTTATGTCATTTACTGATGCATGCAAGCATGTTAATGATGTTGCAGTTGTCATGATGTGCATGCACTTGCAATGTAAAAATGGATAGATGTTTAAAATGAGGAAGCGGTAGTGGCAACAGTGAAAATTTTAAGAAATTGAAAATGACCGGGGGAAAAAAAAATCAACCCATTGTCAGTTCTGCAAGGAATATATTGCTTTTGAATTCACATCTACAAATACTGATCCACCTCAAGCTTTGTGTTTCTTTTGCGGAGAAACTCTATCAACTAATAGTATAAAGCTGGCGCATTTGCAATGACATTTGAAGATAAAACACCCTATGCATAAGGGTAAGCCAGTAGAATTTTTTCAAAGAAAGTTTTATGAGTTCCAGACTTGCCAGCTTAAAATGAAAAAAGCTTCAACTATTTCTACAAAATCACTTGAAGCTTCAAATAAAGATCATTTGGCCCATTTGACATCTGAGTTCAAGTCACATTTCCACAACATTCAACACTACCCAGCTCAGCTCGACTGAGTAAGAAACACATTCATTTTGTTAGATGTTAGCAGCATTCTGCCAATCAGCAATCTTCTTAAGCTGTCCTCAGACCTAGTTTGCAAATGAAGTTTAATGACTCCACACTAACCCAGTTCTGGTGTTTAGTACAGAAAGAGTACACTGACCTTGGGAACCATGTTTTGGATGTTGTTACACCTTTTGGGTCAATATCTCTTTGTGAAGTATCATTTTCTGCTATGACTGCCATCAAAAACAAAGAGTAGAAGTAGTCTCAAGGTGGAGAATAACTTAATTGTTGCTGTTGTTTCACTGCCTCCCAGAATGACAAAGCTCACAACTGAAAAACAGGCTCAGGTATCACACTGAAACGTAAGTACAATATTTATATTCCAATTGATTTTATTTGATAATTGTATGGTAAAAATGAGAAAGTAAGCAATTTTTCAGTAATAGTGTGCTCTGACACTTCTATATTTTTGTGTGATTTTGTAAGCAAGTAATTTTTAAGTGAGATGAAACTTGGGGATACGCAAGACAAATCAGACAACAGAAAGGGGGTACAGTAGTCTGGAAAGGTTGAGAGCCACGGCCTTAAGGTGTTCCTGAGTGGGTGTCTTCTAATAGATTCTCCCACAGCTGAGGGAAAGCCATGAAACCTACCTTCAGTTTTGGAGCTCCTAAGGTGCACTGGAGTGGGGTTCACTTCTGCACACTCACTTATATATAACAGTTTAAATTCTGTTTTAAAATGTAATCAAATTTAGGTGGAGGGGAGGGTGTGTGCTTACACATAATTGACCTGCACACACATCCCACCTGCCAATCTGCCACATAATTCTAAAGTCATTCCTAAAAGAGACAAAAGTCAAAAGACTGCTTGTATTTTACACTTAGGAGTTTGGCAGCTTGGAGGTCACCAAGACTTCCCAGCCATGCCGCTTTCTCCCAGCTATGCCCTCTACATTGGGAGCTGGCATAGGAACTGCTACAGCAACCCTGCACTAACAGAGGATTTAGGGAGCTGGTTCTGCTGCCTTCCTAGCTGCCTTTCAGCAGCCAGAGTGAGGGCTGTGACCGGACCCAGTGTGAGCATCTGATTTAGGAGGCGCCATCAGAAATAATAATGATTTTAAGGTTTTGTCTCTTTAATTGCATAAGTTAACACATTTATATTACTAATAATGCTTTCCTTTATTAAAAGTCAGTCATCTTAAAATTCCAATTTGCTATTTATGCACTACATCCAAGCTAAGACACAAAAAGTAATCAATGGAAATAAATGAAATCCCTTTCTTATTTTTTAAATGGACATTTTCATTTTCAGGTCATCCTTGCTTCTGTGTTTAGATTTCAAACACTGCAAGGGAACGTTTATCTTAAAACAATTGTTCTGATTTGTTTTTAAATACAGTAATATTTCTATTAGTTTTTATTTTTTTATTATTTTTACAACAAGATAACAACAGATAGCCAGAGTAGCATTGTATATCAATAATGAGGTGAAATGTAATGAGATAACTAGCAATGCAATGGATGCCTCACCCAAAATAAATGGGAGGATAATCAATAGTGCATCTGAGATAGGGCCGGATAATCTTCATCCTAGAATATTAAGGGATATTGGAGTGATATTGCTAGCCCCCGTTTAGCGATAATTTTTAATAAATTTGTTAGTTTAACATCTGTAGTATGCAAAGTCATGCATGAAGAATTACTGGTTAAATTGGAAAAATGGGGATCGAAATGAAAATCCAGAGGTGGATAAGGAGCTGGTTAAAGGGGGAGACTTCAGAGGTATTGAAGGGGGGGGAACTGGTTGGAGGGAGGGTTACCAGTGTCCTCAGGTTCGGTTTTTGGGTCCGATTTTTTTTTATCTATTTATTGGGAGATTTGGATGACCTTGTAAACTGGAGTATTAGTAACAGGATGAAAATCAAATAGTGAGAAGTGTAAGGTGCATTTTTAGGGATGACTAACAGAATTTTAGTTTAAGCTTTAAATATATCAGAGGATAAATACCAGGGAAGGAGAGGAAATTATTCAGCTCAGTGCTAATGTGGACACGAGGACAGATATATATAATAAATCAGTCAGTCATTCAGGGCTTGAAATTCACTGGTAAATAGTACAATGGGTCAATGATATGATATAACCGGCCTGCATCTAGCAGGAGGTCAGACTAGATGATCATAATGGTCCCTTCTGATCTTGAATTCTATGATTCTATGATTTTTCCAATATTTAAATCTGGCGACAGCTTACCTTACAATTGTAATCAAAAACTTGAAGTGTTCACTTTATGGAAAAAGTTATCAAATCGAACTCTATGAAGTTGTTCTTTCAGATTGCTTTGGATATCTGTTATACATAGGCTTGGCAGAATTTGCTTTTTTTTTAAAAATATATATAATTTCAACAGATAATATGGACATTAAAGAGTTTTTCATTTATTTAAATTTTCACCAGTGTGCAAAATTATGGGTTTTAAGCATATTTTTGATTTTATCTATTTCAATTTTCACTATTATTATGGAGGAGGGGTCAGACAATTATTTAATGGCAGTAGACAATAACATTCAAAAAGTTAATGTTTTTTAAAGCAAATCTTTCCGTTGATATATCTCGTAAGTAGCCTTTTCAATTCAACAAGTATAATTCTGCGATTTCTCTTTTCATATATATGCGTGCAGTATAGGAATAAAAACAAAAATATGCATCAAAAATAATAATAAAAAAAATTCAATTTTCCCTCTCGACACTCATTCACTCACCCACCAACTTTACAATGGTGAAATCAACCTAGATGGTGAATTCAGCAAATTTTCCATTTTTATGAAAAATACAAAAATAGCATATTGTGGTGACATTTATAAAAAGAGAGGTGATTTCAGATATTGGAAGGCATATCAAGTTTAATTTTTCTGCTTCTTTCAAACCAAATACTTTATCCAAATTTTCAGCATTTTTCTCCTGTTGAAAATGAATTGAAATTGAATTTTCAGTTGTTTGAAGGGTAAGTAAAAAATCATCCTTTTCTGATTATTCTCAAGGCTAAGATATATGTGTCAGACTTATGATAGGCCACAGTGTTTTTTGGTTGCTATCAGAATTCATATGCATAATAGGTATAGTTCAAATGAACTCAATTCCTGTAGTCTACATGTAATAGTTTCTAATAAGCATGAGCAAAGATACTTCCCTCATTGCTGAAAGTTGAACCCATTTCAAAAAAATCAAATTGAAAAATAGTTTGACTTGTTTTCAGCTTTTCTCCTTCCTTCCCACAATGGTTTGGCATGAAGTCACATAAAATTACTTCCAGAAATAGTGGGGGAAGTTAGCAGCAGTCAGAAAAATGATCGCCAATTTGGTTGAAAAACAGTTTATTGCCTTATTGCAAAGCTAATCTTCTGCTGGTCTCAGCAGGGTGACCAGACATCCCGATAAAATCGGGACTGTCCCAATTTTGAGGAGTTTGTCCCACATCCCGACCGGAGTACGGTTGGGACGCCATTTGTCCCGATATTTTGTTTCCTGGTCTTTGGCGGCAATTCGGAGGAGAGACCTTTGGTCGCTGACAGTCTTCAGTGGTATTTTGGCAGCAAGGTTTATTACCAGCCGCCGAAATACCGCCGAAGACCGTCCGCAACTGAAGGACTCTCTGCCGAATTGCCACCAAAGTCCCGGACGGGTGCGTGTAAACCCCGCCCTCCCCCGTGGTGGTCCCGATTTTTCCCCTTAACATCTGGTCACCCTAGGTCTCAGCCACTATGCAATTCTCTTTAGGGAGACTTTTTGCAGGTTGTTTGTTTTTCTTGCCAAATCTCCTAGTGAATGATACTTACACAAAAAAAACCCTACAGAACACTGGCATTTTCCAGCGTTGACCCAGCCAAATGTGCACAGCATCCAGAGTTTTAACAAAGCTGGCAGTTTTACTTATGGATGGTCCATGATTTTGGTGTCAACACTCTGAGTTCAAGCCTGCATGCTGAAAAGTGAGGTGCAGAGACACAAAACACCAGTGTTAGCCACCCAGGATTTGCTTAGTACCTGACTTTGTAGGTGGCTGGTGGAAGGTTGTTGGGGTATATGTTGTCTTCCTCTCCAAAAAAAATTCTGAGCTGGAACCACTTGGTGGAGAGGGTCTGGGGCAAGGAGAGGTGGGGCACAGATGGCGAGAAGGGAGTGCGGGGTGGGGGATCCTCTGGAGTAGGGGGAGACAGCAAGAGTGGGGTGGGAAGGGCTGTTGAAGAGGGGGGAAGGTCTGGAGCAGGCAGCAGGACACGGGGTAGGAGTGGGAGTCAGGACATCATTACCTAGTTTTGGACAGAGAAGTGGGGGAGGGGGGTCCAGAGAAGCGTTGCTTCTTGCAAAAGACTAACCCAATCCCATATTGTTTTTTACAATGTGATGTTATCACATATATGGATAATTTGTATAGGTTATTTAATATGTAGATCTGTAACTCCTCAACCCTAAAAAGTAATACAAGTTCTATGTGTAGGTGTGAATCATGTGCATTAATTAGGTCAGTGGTTTTGAAACTATTCACCAACACAGCCCTCTTTTATCAAAGGAAATAAACCAGGAAGGGGTGGAGTCAAGGCAATAATAGAAAACAGATGACAATTTCCCTATCTTTCGGGTGAGATGAGGGTAAGCAGAGCCTCCATCTGAGCAGCCAGGGAGAGGCATGCATTTCTATGTAGATTAAAAGTTGACTTTTTAACTTGAAATTCTCTCACGCGCACACACTGGCAGAGAAGAAGTGGGGAGTTTAAAAGTCAAGGGACAGACTGAAAAACATTCAATGTTTTTATTTTTAAACTCATGATTTTCCAGGGTCTGGGACGCATGACTTTTGATTACTTTAAGGTTGGCAATACTGAAAATGGGGCCAGATCCTCTACCTCAGTGCTAAGATGCATGGGAATAGGAGTCCAGGGGTAGCCAGAACTCTACGCTTCAGTGATCCTGAGATCATGGAATAGCTGGAACAGCCTGTTGTAACATACTGGGGCTGAATTAGATCCTGGCCACCCCTGGGACTGGGGGAGTTTGATTAGGACTCTCCACCTCCCCTCAGGTCCCACACTGAGCAAGGACCTGGCCCAGAGTTCTTTTGGGGGTACAGCAATTTAAGTACAAGCTTGAACGTGCTGAACATAGCTGTAATTGTTGTTTTCCATTTCTCTCTCAGCATAAGGCACAGAAATACAGGATCAAAAGTTTTGGTAAAGTTTTGCAAAAATAACTAGTGCTTCAGTGAGTACTTTAATTTTTGGGTGCTTAATTTCATACCTCCAAGCATTTAAAGTGGCTAAAATGGGACACAGCACCACTCAGATTTAGAGCAGGCACCCCTCCTTCTACAGAAGGGCAGCCAGGTCAAACCTGCATGGCGCTGCAACCCCATGTGCCAGGTTGCAACACTACTGGGTTTGGGAGCCCTCTCAAATAAGGTCCCTGGAGCAAATCTGTCCCTCTTTCTCCCCCCCCACCCCACTCCATGTGGCAAATGTTCTCCTTTAACTGGGACAGGGAGTCAAAATGAGACATTTTCTGCAAACCCCAAGACAGTTGGGAGATCTGCAATCTTATAAGGTCCACTCTGTAAATGCTGGGCATATGCTGTCTTAAGATGCCTCAGAATTACACCTATAAATTTCCTAGACACAGAGACAGAACAAATAAATATTAATATCAGCATTTAATGACAACACTGGGAAGAAGTTGGCAAAATAACTGTTAGAAGCAGGGCCTTAGGTATTCTATATCCCCCAAATTTGCTATGGAATCCTCCACTTGCTACAAAATTATGTTGTAGAATCAAAACTTCCATTGAAAAAAAATGTTTCATGCTTTTCTTTGTGAAGAAACTTTTATAATGGGAAATACTGAAGCTTTCTCTTCTGGGTCGAAACAATAGATCATTAGTGACTGAAAATTATTACCAGCTGACAACTAGATGACCTAAATGAAATTAAGTTGGTGATCTCACTCCAGTTCCTACTATACAAGTCTCCACAGTATATTTTTAAAAAGCCAGCCATCCCAATTGCCACATGTTGGCAGGATCAGTAGAGGGGTAAAGGACTGAGTAGGTTTGGAGAGTGAACTATCCTCTCTCTAATGGTGATTCAGGGAGTTGGCGTGATGACATGAGGAGAAGATTGTATTTATTTTCTGATTAGAAAACTTCAGCCTCCGGAGTAGAAAGTCTGACACCTGTTACCAGCACTAAATTCACTCAAAAGAAAAAAACAGGCATGTTTTAAATTATTTCCAAAGTGTATGTTTGGATAGGATACTCACACATGTCTGGACAATCTTGATCAGACAGAGCCTCTTTTCATAAAGTTCTTCTTATAAGTGAAGGTCATTACTTGGCCCAACAGTGTAGCTTTGACCTTTATTACATCATTAGTGAGGTCAAAGAGGCTATAACTAATGGATAAAACAAAAACATTCCCTCCCAACAAATATTTTCAGTTAGACTAAGAAATGCCTAATTTATATAATAAGGAGGGTCTTTTTTACTATGTGTTTTAGTTTTAACTCAGACTTGGCATCTCTCAGCTCTATCCTGGATAAGTCTCTGTTTTCTGTTTATTCCTATTGCATGCCTTGTTTCACTGATCAGCTCCCTAAGATACCAGCCCTGGAAACATTTACACGTGTATTTTACTTTGTTCACAAGAACTTTAAACATTTGCTGTACATCCAAATGGAAGCATAGGCAGAGTTTTTTATTTTAGTTTTGGAGTGGAGAAGTTGTGTTATACATTAAATAAAATTGAGAAGTCCAGTTCATAAATACATAAAGCAGCAATCCTGTCTTTCCAACCAAGGAGCTGTGTTTCCATTTACTTGTCTTATTGTACTTCTAGACAGTCATCATTACAGGTCCAGAATAAACTTCTAAGGAATTACATTTCTGACAGCTTCACAGATCATAGCAGGTTCATAAGAAAATACTCTAAATCTAATGCCTTGCCAGCTAGGTTGCTAAAAAACTGGCAACCAGTTTTTCTAATAAATAGCATGATTGGTCAGGAGACCAAAATAAATTAGCAGTGACTGAATTCCTCAGGGCTTGGATTTGGTCATAATGTGCAATGACTCCATATAAGAATTATCCTTTTTGGGTAGAAGAGGATTTTTGAGTAGATGTCTGTGAGTTTGAGAGTCACGTACGCATACACCTTTGGTTTTAATAAAGACTTTGTTTTCTTCTTCCCGTAGATATACTGTAATCTGAGTTTAGAGTGCCATTTCACTATAAAGCCCTGTTAATTCTTTCATTAGGAAACATCTGAAAATGAAATAAAACAAAGTGAAGAATACAGTATCCGGTTAGTGAAAAGATATAGCTTTCTAGTCACTTTGGCCCAGATCCTCAAAGGTGTTTGGGCACCTAAATTCCAGTTGGAATTAGGCACTTAAATACCTCTGAGGATGTATGCCTTTGTTCCCAATGTCCCATTCCTGCCTAACTTATTGCTACACTTGCATCCACTGTACAAATAGAACTAGAGCAAGTGGTGACCTGGGTGCATTATTTTTTTTAAATAAATGTTGGGTCAACAAATATAGCAACCACTCTGCCTGAGGTGCAGATTTTTACTTCTCTGCCTAAATCATGTACATAGTTGTTGTTTTTTGTTGTTGGTTGGTTTGTTTGGTTTTGGGGTTTTTTTGGGGTTGGTTTGTTTTTTTCGGGAGGGTCCTGAAAATGTTGGGGATATAAAAGCAAAACCTGCAAACTTACATACATATACTCTGCAATACCATTATTTCATTCACAGGATTTCAAAGCATTTTACAAGCATTAGTAAATTAAATCTCAACACCTCTGAGAGATAAGTAGGTAAGAGTTATCCGTTCTACAGAAGAGGATACTGAGGCAAAAAACAGGAAAGTTACTTACTCAAGGTCCTACAGCAAACCAGTGCCAGAGATGGGAATATAGACCCAGATTGAACAAGTTCCTTAAGCTTATGCATAACTTTAAATATGTGAGCAGTTCCAACAAAGTCTATGGGATTATTCATGTGCACTAAAGTTACACACATATTTAAGTACCGCACACTGCTGAATCAGGGCCATAATGCATGAATCCTGACTGCCGCTTCCCACTGTAACTAGTAGGCATCATGATAACTATCATTTCATCTCAAGTTTGCACTTGGATTTAAGTTGGTATATAAGGAGACTACTGGTAGGTTGTATAGCTTTTTGCCTTCGGTCAGTCCAGCTGTAATATCTGAAAGGTGTAGTTTCATGAACCAAAAGCCTTTTACTTTGGTCACCAATGAAACTAATAAAAATACTGTCGGGTTTTGTTTTTTACTGTTTTATTAGTAAATTTACATTTCAATTACTTGGGGAATTCCTTTCCTCTGACAATAACTTTGAACACGTAAACAGAAAAAACATTGGTCCTTGGTTATCTTCTTCCTTATATTTTTACAGAAAACAACTGGCACCCCAAAGTCATCAAAAATTATCAGTGATGGCAAACCCTACTCTTGTCTTTGGTGCACCTAAATGGAAAAGCAAAGGTAGAGAGGTTTCTTTACAAACAATACTTATGTTCTGAGGATTCTAGGTTTCCTGCTAAATAGGCCTATTAATCAACTGTCCTATCTGTGAATATTAAGGTTGTGATATACACTGGTCACTGAAAGATCCCATGCAGTTCAATTAATTCTCATACATGTAAAGAACTGCATATAAATACTACAACCTACAGAAATGAATGAAGGGTAAGGACTTAATTTAGAGAGAGAGCCTTAAATGTTAATCAAAGGAAAATCTTTCATTCTATTTCTAGTTATTACCTTTTTACTTTCATTAAAAGTTCTCGTTATTTCTGTTTTTGTTTAAAAGAAAAGCTAAGAAACAAGCTAGTGTCATTTATATGTTCCACGGGAAAGAATATAGTGAGATCAAACTTTTTGCATTTAAGAATAATACAGTATAAATACTTCACAAGCCTATTATGTGTAGTAAAACTGAAACAGCTCTTACCAGATTGCAAATTCTATTTTTAGACAGAATTACTCTAGTGCAAGATGGCAGGAAACATATCATTCTCCTTCAGCACTATTTTCCAAATACCCCCATGTTAAACTAAAGTCTAACTTTGCTCTGCCTTGTTTTCACAAGAGGACCCATTCAGTACCATGTGCTCCTTTTCAGCTGTCAATAAACAGAAGCAGCGAATTCCCCAGGGCTTCACGAAGCTAGTTAGGCATAGCCATTCGGTTTTTCAGGAAAACAGGGCATTCATTGCAGAGAGTTCCCAAGGAGCCGATACAAAGAGATCAAAGACCCACCTCTTCTCCTTCATTGTTTTCACTAGGCCTGGCCCAGATGAACAGCGACAGGTTTCCTCAAGACAAGGAAAGGGCCCTACAGACCACCTCAGGGTTCATTCAAATTCATCTGCTTCCTACATTCCAGTGACAGTGCAGAATGCTAACCGTGACAAACTCACACATTCAGACAGCATAACATACTGCCCACTAGTTCATCCAAGGTAAGAAAGAAAAACAAGCTCCAAGGGAAGTTACTTACTTCCCTGGTCAGTCAAACTTCAATAAGTGTCTGACATTTCATAAATAAACTATCTCTTTTCTTAATTTCCCAGGTTAAGGCTACTAGTCAGAGTTATTTGCTGTCTTGTTAATTTATCATATTAAAATTTCATTATGACCTTGGTTTTCAGTTTACTTCCCAAAGTTTGTTGACACTGTTACTGATGTTCGAGCTGTGGGCATGTTCGTCTGTATTATGTGTCTGTGAAATTTTCTGTAGAATACACCCCTTGCAGCAGATTTGTGTTCTAAGATTTCTAAGAACTTGAGATTTCTTCTTTATTATTATGTTTCTAGTCATCACGTTTAGGAGGATAACCTTGAAAATGTGACTGGACTCTGCACACAACATGAAACAAGCCCCAAGAGATGTGAACTGTGTCATTCTGGAACCTAAAGGAAACATCTTAATACATCAACTGAACTATTTTTACTGCTAATCATTTTAGCAGAACCATCCAGCTAATTCACTTAACCCAAAATGCCTCCATCGAAGCCTCAAACCCGAAATTGTCCCCTGACCAGTGGCCAAATCCTCCTGTCTCCCCACTGATAAATGCCAGTGCTACCAATGTTATGATGTCAATACAAACATCAGTATCATATCAAAATCTGAAAATGTGGAAAATGTAAAATACATGTAATTTAATATCAAAATACATGAGGCTACTACACTGTTTCTTATTCATTTTCATATTTAATATTTCAAGAAATCTCTAGTTTTTATTTAAGCTGCTGCAGAACTTTCAGTTCACTGCACCAGAGTGTTGCAGAACTCAGGGGACTGTGCAGCAGAATTTGGATCCAACTTGATGCACCATATACATATTGGTGTAACGAATGATGTTACCCTCACCCATTAGCATCACCTTCTGTTTTGTATACCTTTTATTTAAAAAGATATCAATGTACTGTCACTGGGTCCTTCAACTACTCTCTTTCCTATAGCATTCCCTACATGTGGCAAGATTCATCCTGATCTTTGCTGCCAGAAAGCTGCAGAGGCAAGCATCCTACCCTGAAAATGCAGTGTTCCCAGTGAAAATTGCCCTGGTTCTTGATAGTCTCCCTGCAGCCCCTAGGGTGTCAAATAACAGTGATGAAATTGACTCATCTTGTTAATTTCACTCTGCTGCAGTATGTGAAAGACAGAAGCACAAGAAGAGCACTGTCAGTCAGCAGGCTTAGGAAGACAGCAGAGCATTGTTTTATATTCAGTTCTCTCTAAGACAGTTATCTTCGCAACCATTTTAATTAAAACTTAGATTCTGCAAACGCTGATGGCTCTCACTCAGGGAAGCTTCCTACTCATCCAGGGGAGTGGATTTTTTCAAGTTCTGTATATACCTATCTAGATTCTTATGCTATGCCCATCACTGTGTCATCTGAGTGTCTCACAAACTTATTAAAGTGACTACGAGAAGAATGTGTCTTTCTCTTTGCACCCCATTGTTTTAGAGGATGTGCATATGTGCGCATGCACATGTATTTAATATGAATTTTGTTGAGTTACATAAGAAAGGCTTGGTGTGAGGTTCACGGTCTTCCTGATCTCTTTTGGAGATAACTCCATAGTGGTGAACCAGCGGCAGAGAAAGCTTTCTCCTGCACATGCAAGTTTCACTGCTGAACTTGACAGTTCCATTGCCCAGAGGTGAAAGTAAGCCGGTACGGCTTCTTCGGTGGTGATTTAAAGGGCCCAGGGCTCCAGCCATTGCGGGGAGCCCCGGGCCCTTTAAATTACCGCCAGAGCTCCAGCAGCTGGGCTCGGGTGGGGATTTAAAGGTCCCGGAGCTCCGGCCCCTGTGGGGAGCCCTGGGCCTTTAAAGTGCTGCCCGAGCCCCGCTCCTAGAGCTCTGGCGGCACTTTAAAGGGCCCGGGGCTCCCCGCAGTGGACGGAGCCCCGGGACCTTTAAATGACTGTGGGAGCCCTACCGCCGCTACCCCAGTGGCAACAGGGCTCCGGAGGCGATTTAAAGGGCCCAGGGCTCCCCGCAGCAGCTGGAGCCCCGGGCCCTTTAAATCGCCTCCAGAGCCCTGCCGCCACTATCCTAGCCCTAGCCCTGTCACCCCAGGGTAGTGGCAGCAGGGCTCCCGCGGTGATTTAAAGGGCCCAGAGCTCTGCGGTAGCCAGAGCCCCAGGCCCTTTAATTCACCCCTGAGCCCCGGGGCTCCCAGCCGCCTCTGCAGCTGTTAGCTCCAGGGTGATTTAAAGGCCCTGGGACTCCCAGCCATAACCGGAGCCCCAGGGCCGTTAAATATTGAAAGGCCCCGCCCCTTCCAGTTGAGGCCACGCCCTGCTCAGGACTCCAGCGTACCGGTAAGTCCTTTAAGTTACTTTCACCCCTGCCATTGCCCCAATGGACTGGAGCCCTATGATCATGTAGAGTAGCCACACCCTCAGAAAGCTGGGGCCAGTCCCATAATGGGCTTAGAAAAAGAGGAAAGGAACCTTGAATTTGACGTGATACTCACTAAGGGCTTGTCTACACTGGCACTTTACAGTGCTGCAACTTTTTCACTCAGGGGTGTGAAAAAACACCCCCTGAGCGCTGCAAGTTTCAGCACTACATGGCACTGTAGACAGTGCTACAGCACTGGTAGCTGCTCCCCTCATGTGGGTGGTTTTCTTACAGCGCTGGGAGAGCTCTCTCCCAGTGCTGGTGCCGCGACTACACAGCCACGTTTAACATGGCTAGTGAAGACATACCCTAAGAAGCTAGGAAAGGATGGCCTTGGTGTTAAGCGGGGTGGGCCTAGAACACCAAAAATCCAGGTTCTAGTCCCTGCTCTGTCATAAAAGTCCTGTATGATCTTGGGCAAGCCACTTAGTGTCTGTGTGCCTCAATTCCCCATCTACAAACTGGGGAGAATAGCACTTCCCTACCTCACAGAGGTGTTGGGAGGATAACTACCTTAATGACAGAAAGGCATTTAGATATTACTGTGATGAAGGTCATATAAATACACAGAAAAGAGTAGAGAACTGAAGTAATGTGCATGTGCTGCTGAGAAAGAATCTGTTGTGTTCTGAACCAGCTGAAACTTTCTAAGTTAGCAATTTAAGTCCTAGGTACAGTATATTACAAGAATGAGGCCTCGAGATCATGAATGTATGGATCACCGTGGACAAGTCTAATCCAGGAGGTTTCTTGAGCAAACCTTCCAATTTTGTTCATTAGAAGAGTAGGGTTCTTAGGCGCTCTGGCAATACAAATAATAATAATGTAATTATAATACATATGATAAGGGTTAGCACAGTTGAATTGGGGGCAAACAGATTAGTCATGCTTTTATTACTCATTATACTTAGCTGTGACTGGGAACTATGTGTCAACAATTGAGCAATACATGTTGGCAAGCTCTCTGCCCCGTGGCAGATCTGGTTTAGAACTAATGCTCCAAACACGGACCACTATTTGTGCCAGCCTATCATGACACAAACAAAAGTCTCTGCTTCCAGGAAAACAATCTTTGGAGCAGAAGCAAAAGCAGCAGCATTATGATGTCAATTACAAATCAGAAAAACAAGATGCTAGGAGTCCAAAACCGGGAGTTTTCCTTGTTACACACCATATCGCCAAGTATATACATACATTATAAATCTTTATGTCTGAAGTTTTCCTATACTTGCTAAAGAGCACTAAATCATCCACCAATGTCTCCAATTAGTTGCTGCGTGCATAAAATGTACTCTCTCAAATAACTGTGTTAAAGCAGGTATATCACCTCCAAGATCAGTTGCTATCTGCCAACTGTTAGCCTATATACAGCTATTATCTGATTTCAATTCGCAAGAAAAATATAAATTTTCCTTTATTCTTTTTATGGAAATCACTGACATCTGATACAATACATTTCTGATTCTTCCCTCCCTTACAGGTCACATCCCCTTTTTTCCACAGTTCATTTCTTTAGTGACCGTGTTTCCAGGGGCGGCTCTAGAAATTACGCCGCCCCAAGCAGGGCGGCCTGCTCGCCGCCCTTCCCCGGTCCCGCGGCCAGGGCAGAAGTGTCTGCGGCGGGTGCGCTGGTCCCGGCTCCGGTGGAGCATCCGCAGGCATGCCTGCGGGAGCTCCGTCCGAGCCGCGGGAAGAGGGGACCCTCCGCAGTCATGCCTGCGGCAGGTCCGCTCGTCCCGGAGCTCCGGTGGACCTCCCGCAGGCATGACTGCAGAAAGTCCGCCGGAGCCAAATGCCGCCCTGCCGGGACAATGCCGCCCCACGCACCTGCTTGGCGCGCTGGGGTCTGGAGCCGGCCCTGCGTGTTTCACCTAAATATGGAAAGGCAGATAACTAAGCACACATAGACAGACAGACAGACGGTATTTTATTGTTTGCGTGAGATAAATGGATAGAATATAAAAACTAAGTAGAAAATCATAGGCATCACAGATGAAGTGGGTTTGCAGGAGAATGTAAAGGAGAGAAGAGTGATTTTGCATACCACCTCAGAAAGGGCTTTGTGGAAGAAAAAGTAGATGTTTACTGGAGATGTAGACAGCCCACCACTGGTAGAGTGAGACGGCAGGGTGCGTCACAATAAAAGTAATCTAATACTTGGACAAGTCAAAAAAGTCAGGCCGGAATGGAGTTGTGTAGGGACTTGAAGGCAATGCCAAGAAGCTTGAACTTGATGCAGTGGAGCAATTCAAAGAGAAGGTAGTTTTTAAGTGAGATAAATCTTGGGGTATGCAAAACAAATCAGCCTCCTGAAAGGGGTACAGTAGTCTGGAAAGATTGAGAGCTAATGCTGTATATAGCACAAAACAGAACAGTTTTGCTTTAACCATGTTAACACACAATTATAATGTAATCACATGCCCCAACAATGACACACTCATACAGCTCAGTCCTCAGCAGATAATTTTGTGATCTTCAGGAATATATACCGTATATACTCAATCATGAGCCGGTTCATTTATAAGCTGACCCCCCCACAAGATGGATAAGTAAAAATGGAAATTTGTTATGACCCGTTCATAAGCCGACCCTATAATTCAGGGGTCAGCAAACTTTGGCTCCTCCACCATCAGGATAAGCCGCTGGTGGGCCGAGATGGCTTGTTTACCTTGAGCGTCCACAGGCACGGAGGTAAACCTAAGTACACCAAGTGTCCCAGCGCTCCAACTGCTTACCCTGACGGGCCGGGACCGCAACCGGTGGGGAAATTTTTTGGGGGGGAAGAAGCTGGGAGTAACCCCTGTGACCACCCCCCACATGACCGCACCCCTAGCCCGGGACCCCCACACTCTCCCCTCCCATCCCTTCCCACTTTATCTGGGGAGGGCCAGGGGAGGATGTCTCTGGTCTGGCTGGAGCTGCTCCGGCAGGCTGGGCAGTGTGGCTGCAGCCTGCTCCGGCAGGCCAGACCGGGCGGCATGTCCGCACCATGTTCCAGCGGGCTGGGCCGGGTGGCACAGCCACAGTCTGCTCTTGGGAGCAGGGCCGAGCGGTATGGCTGCAGCCTGCCAGCCCCGGAGCTGCAGCTGCTTTGGAGGCCGGGAAGAGAGCCGCGTGGCCAGAAGTGGAGAGACTCTGGCCCCGCCTCTTCCCTTCTGGCTCTGCTGCCTCTCCTTGCTCCCTCTGTTGGGGGGAGGATCTCTCCCTCTCTATACCCATTCCTAAGCTGACCCCCTTCTCTGGTGCTTCCCTTTCTTACTAAAAAAATTCAGCTTATGAATGAGTATATACAGTAAGTACTAGCTTGTTTGCCGCCAGGCAATGTTCTTCCCTTTGAATCAAGTAAAGGGACACCATCAACTTGAAATCTAGTCAGCCTAAAATAATGTGCTTAAAAAAATAGTCTCACCTTCCTTGAGCTTCTCTGACAATTATTGATAGATTCTAGGACTGGAAGGGACCTTGAGAGGTCATCGAGTCCAGTCCTCTGCCCTCACGGCAGGACCAAATACTGTCTAGACCATCCCTGATAGACATTTATCTAACCTACTCTTAAATATCTCCAGAGATGGAGATTCCACAACCTCCCTAGGCAATTTATTCCAGTGTTTAACTACCCTGACAGTTAGGAACTTTTTCCTAACGTCCAACCTAAGCCTCCCTTGCTGCACTTTAAGCCTATTGCTTCTTGTTGTATCCTTAGAGGCTAAGATGAACAAGTTTTCTCCCACCTCCTTATGACACCCTTTTAGATACCTGAAAACTGCTATCATGTCCCCTCTCAGTCTTCTCTTTTTCAAACTAAACAAACCCAATTCTTTCAGCCTTCCTTCATAGGTCATGTTCTCAAGACCTTTAATCATTCTTGTTGCTCTTCTCTGGACCCTCTCCAATTTCTCCACATATTGTGGTTTAACAATTCTATTTTTCTTCTTGTCTCCCTTCTGTCGCTGTGTGAAAGGCAGGTATGCAACAAAGAAAACTGACAATAATGAAACAATTAATACAAAACATGCTGTCAAATGAAGAAAGAAAGAAAGAAAGAAAGAAAGAAGCTTATTGTAATCTTAGGTTCACTTGCAACAAAGGCAGATAAAACACTTTTAGACAGAAGTGTGATTTTTAAGTTGATGGTGTCATAATTAATTTGTGCCTGTTCTTCAACTGATTTTCACAACTTTAATCACGGCGAGTAGTACCTTATTCCAAGAGTAGTCTCACTCACTAACAATAGTGTTCCACAGATGTCTCACAAAATACACAAACATAAAAACAGTTCTTCAGTTTAAAATGAAACATCAGTCCTGAGCACACCTGACCATTCTAATAAAGCCATGTGGTACTAACATTTATTAGGAGGGAAGTTTACTTACATAGCAGATCCATGGACATGTTTACAGATCAGGTAAAGGAAACCTAAAATAAAGGAAATGGAAAAGTTTAGTTTTCTATAGTGGAAGTGTTCATGTTTAACCATGAAAAAGACAATCATATGTAGAGCTGACTACAGAATCATAATATTATAAGCTACAGACACATGGATACATCCTCATGTGTCAATTTTGTTGCAGTTGGAAGAGTCTGACAATGCAAGGATCAGCACGGGCAATTTGAAGTGACCCTTAAATAGTTGTTCAGTTCCTTTATAAGTCAGAGGGATCTTATCTGCAGAGGTTTAATAAAGAAAGAATATCATACTTTGGAGACCAAAAAAGGAGTAAAAATCTTAATTTAGTAGAAAGGATTCCCTCTTTAATTCACAAACACTCCCAAAAGGTCAACAAAAATTGTTTCTTTTTAATGAACCCAATGCTATTCAGAATAAGCCATCCTTTGTTAATATTTGGCATAAAAAGAGCACCTCCTGATGCCTCAACTTTTATGTCCTTAACTGCCATTTTTGTCTCTGAATCTATTATTTCTGGGCCTGATCTTGGAGTCCTTACACTGGTTAAGCCAAAAGAAGTTTTGACTGAGTCAAGGACAGCAGAATCAGGTTCTGTGTTAGCAATTTTGTAAGTCTTCTGGGGACTTCTGTTTTTCTGCTAAACTCTATTCATGTTATTTCATACTCCCACCCACCCTAATTATCTGTTTCATCCACCTGTCGTACCCTAACACCTAGATTGCAAGCACTCTGGGGCACAGGCTGTTTCCTTTGTTATTTGTCTGTCCGGTGCCTAGCACAATGGGTCCCTGATGCTTGGATGGGATGCCTAGAGCTGTGTAATACAAATAATAATAAGACAACACTACACAGCAATGAAACAGACCCACAGCCAGAGCCCCGCGAGCCCAAGTCGGCCGGTATGGGCCAGCCACAGGTGTCTAGTTGCTGTGTAGCCCTACCCTTAAAGGTTTCAGGCAGTGGATGAGGGTACAGAGACACAATTGTTAAAAATCAAGTGTGAAATCCTGCCCCCGCTGAAATCAGTAGGATTATGCCATTGAATTAAATTGATCCAGGATTTCATCCTCACTTTTAAAAATAAATGAGCTGTTAATAAGATGCTTCTAACGGAGACATTTTGGGGTTAGGTATGGGGACTGATGACATTGGTTTGAGACAGAGGAAGTGACAGAGGAAGAGGATGTTTGGAAGGATGGGTGGAAAAAGAGCATGAGCAGGGGGGCAGGAATTAGGCCCAAGAGGAGAGAAAGAAGTGGTAAGTTCAGTAGCTGCAAGGCATGGTGAGGCAGAAAAATCAGTAACATGTCAGTTGTATTAACACTAGCACAGAAAGGTTGCGGCTGGCAGTCATTACACTGTTGTTGGAAGCCCATGGCTCTGCCTCTTACCCCTGGCTCCAGGGAACTGACGGTGATGCCAGACAAGGCAGTGTTCTCCTGACATCTTGGGAAAGGGCATTTCTCCCAGGTTGGCTGACAACAGCAGAGATTTCTGACTGAAGCAAGCATCCCCTGCTGACAGCCCTGAAATTATGTGAGGACAAGTCATCGTCCGGGTAAAGAACCCCTCCACATGGCGATTGGAGGTGGTGGGTAATAAGAGAGGAAATGTGTCTTCCTTTCCCCCATACACATGCACACATCTTCTCTGCAAAAAGGTAGCATTTAATAATTCTACTCACCCTACCATTTCCCCTGTAGGGCAACTACATGAGGGATAACTGCAGACTTAGGGTAGGCAGCAAAGGAAGAGAAGAGGAACAGGATCCACTGGCTGGTGCTCAAATTGGCACAAGAACTTCATTTACAGGCGGTCTCCACCCCACCATGCAGGACTGCATCCCCCACAGACCAGGTGACCTCTGCATCCCCTTCTGCCTGCACCCTGCTGAACAGCCAGTGGGAGCTTACCCACTTCTTACAGACTGTGTAAGCAGGCCATAGACTAGTTTGTATTGTTTCATATAATGGTCAGAATAATAAAAAGTGTATACTAACGCATATGCTGTGTAGCTAGACCCCAACTCTCTCCTCAGCAACAAAACGTATTTGGTTTTAAAAATAAAAATAATAATAAATAATAAATTTTGTTCTCGTAAGGGAAGTTGGGATGCCATAATCCCTATCTTCCTTCCATATTGTAGGTATTTGTTGATTGTCCTAAGCCATATGATTCTCCATGCTTGTTTTTTCTCTTTTAACTATCACTGACACTTTTGTGTTTGCTTGTCTGTATTTCTTCCTATACAGTTTCTGCTGTCTTTAATTCATAAAAGGGGAAGAATATCATAGTAAAGTAGAAATTGTTTAAGTATTAACAGAGTCCTAATGGGAAGAGACTAATATACAAGACCAAATTTTAACTTTGGAGACACATGCATAGCTCCATTGAAGTTAAAGGAAGCTTCACATGTGTGTCCAAGGTTAGGATTTGGCCCAAGTTAAGAATAACACATCAGGATTTTCTATGAGTGAATCTTCCTGAATATTTGTGTGTATTTTGGGTCTGTCGTATATAGCATAGAACAGCAAACACTAAACATGGAATCTTAAGTTACTGGAAGAGGCTATTATATTTGCAAAAGGATTTTTCTTCAGTATATGGGACTACAAAATATTTTTGAAAAGAGACTGCAATTTCCTCTGGTTGATTCTTAGCAGACAGAAAACCTTGTATCCCAATTTCAGAAGGTTGGCTTGTTAACATAGCAGAAGTTTCCTGATGTGGAAATCTTATTTATAAGCAACAAAGCTAAAGAATTTCAAATGTCATGGGAGGAATGCATCTCTTCCATACAGGATCGCACAGATAAACAACAAAGGAAAACATGAAATCACTAGGTAAATGGTGTGGGTAGAAAGTAGTGAAGCAGTTCAGGATTCAGTTTCTCTAATGTGTTGTGCATAGTTTTTTATAGTTTTGTGGTATTCTTTTAAAACAAATAACATGGCTTCTGAGGAATACTTTTCTTTATAACTAATTTTTAAAAGGCACCTCTAAAGGTTATTATGGCTTGATTTTCAAATAGTGATGAGCACCCTCATTATTCACTGATCTCAAAGATCATTCAGACTAGGAGACTCCCATTGACTTCAGTGAGCTTAGATCAATGACCTATGTTTTGCCCAAGCTTACATAGAGTGGCAGAGTTGGAAATAAAACCCAGCCATCCCCTGCACTAACCAGTACACATATCCACAAGTTCGCAATAATCTCAAAATACTGACAAATATATTCTGCTTCTGAGCAAGCCCTATCAAAGTCTTATTTTAGCTAAAAAACACAAAACTCAGTGGCCAAGGTCCTGTCCATTACTGCACTCTTGTCACATACACAAGCTTCCTTGTCCTGAGATGCAGCGTTGGGACTCTCACCATGGTTTTCCCACCATTATGCCCTTTGGATTGCTTAATGGTATTCTGCCCTGACCAGCAAGGTCTCCATGGCAGTAGATGTACCAAGCAGGGTCCTTGCTCATCCTTACTGCATTAAGGAAGGCAGAAGCTCTATAGAATAAATTTTTTAAAAAGTTATATTAAAATCCAATTAAATTGCAAGAATATCTGAGAGAACCTCAATATAAAGTTATAATCTAGCAGCCAGCAAGCCAAAGGAAAAAAAGGAAGTGTAAAAATCTGACTGACAAAACAAATAACTATCAGTTTGATTATTTCCCTCCAACTTTTAAGCTTCTATGCTAAAAACACCAGCTGCCTAAATTCATAAGATATTAAAAGAAGCACAGACTTGTGGTTAAGGACTAGGACTCAGGATATCTGGGTCCAATTCCCACTTTTGCCACAGACCTTAGGCAGGCTCTCTGTGCCTCAGTTCCCCACTTGTAAAAGAGAAATAACAACACTTCATTTCTCCCACCCTTTGTCTGTCTTGTTTATTTAATCTGTAAATTCATTGGGGCAGCGGCTGTGTCTATTTATGTATGTGTGTACATCACCTAGCACAGTGGGGCCCTGATCTTGGATGAAGCCTCTAGCTGCTACTGTAATATGTAATAGTAATAATTTTTTTAAGTTGATAATATACTGGGTAACGAATAACAGGATACAGCAGGAGGAGTCTCTGCAATAATCATAAGACCATTTTAAATTTTGTATTTGGACAGTAAAAACAGAACTTCATGAAATTGCTGTTAAGTATAGCATACAAAGACAATTAGGGTGTGGTTATATGCAGTTGGGAGCATGGCTCCCAGCAGTTGACAGACACATGCTAGCTCAGCTTGAGTTAGCGTGCTAAAAATAGCAGTATGGCCACAGCAACACGGACAGTAGCTACCCGAGTACATACCCAAGCCACCACTCGTGCTGCTGCAGCCACACTGCTATTTTTAGCATGCTAGCTTGAGCAGAGCTAGCGTCTGTCTATTTGCACTGGGAAACATGCTCCCAGTTTTTGTACAGACATACCCATAGGGACTGACCCCACATGCCTTACTCAGACAAAACTGCAGAAACATAGAATCATAGAATCATAAAATATCAGGGTTGGAAGGGACCTCAGGAGGTCATCTAGTCCAACCCCCTGCTCAAAGCAGGACCAATTGCCAGCTAAATCATCCCAGCAAGGGCTTTGTCAAGCCTGACCTTAAAAATTTCTAAGGAAGGAGATTCCACCACCTCACTAGGTAACCCATTCCAGTGCTTCACCACCCTCCTAGTGAAAAAGTTTTTCCTAATATCCAACCTAAACCTCCCCCACTGCAACTTGAGATCATTACTCCTTGTTCTGTCATCAGGTACCACTGAGAACAGTCTAGATCCATCCTCTTTGGAACCCCCTTTCAGGTAGTTGAAAGCAGCTATCAAATACCGCCCTCATTCTTCTCTTCTGCAGACTAAACAATCCCAGTTCCCTCAGCCTCTCCTCATAAGTCCTGTGCTCCAGCCCCCTAATCATTTTTGTTGCCCTCCGCTGGACTCTTTCCAATTTTTCCACACCCTTGTAGTGTGGGGCCCAAAACTGGACACAGTACTCCAGATGAGGCCTCACCAATGCCAAATAGAGGGGAATGATCACGTCCCTCGATCTGCTGGCAATACCCCTGCTTATACAGCCCAAATACAGTCCCAGGGTTTGATCCTGCAACGTACTGAGCCCTCTGATCCTGATCCAGCAAAGCATTTATGCACACTATTAATTTAACCTGTGATCATTTACTTCAGTGGGATTACTTTGTGTTAAAGATAAGCATGTGCTGGATCAGGGCCAAGATGTTCATGACCAAGTCCCACAGAGAAGGTATTACATGCAGATAGCTGTTATAGGAATCAATGAAACTAAAACTAAAAATTCATAAAAGTGAGAGTTTTTAAATGACAAGTGACCTAGAACACTAGAAGAAGAGTTATGTGTAGCTCAAAAGCTTGTCTCTCCCCAACAGAAGTTGGTCCAATAAAAGATATCCCCTCACCCACCTTGTCCCTCTAAAAGACCAAGACACATTTCTAAAATAATATATATTCCAAAGCAGAGGGTAAGGAAATCTCCATTTCAGTGTGCCTGCATAAACAATATTGGATCACCAGTTCAAATTCTGGATTTAGCTAGAATAAAGCACATGAGAAACCCATTCACATGAAATCATGTGAAAAAGGATTTTCTCATGTTACGTCCTTCCTCAGGATATCAACTAAACTATTTTCAGTGGTTTGGATTTGAAGCTGAATATGCATTTTAGGATAGCAGGAGGAACACTCATCACAACTTTACTCAACCTATTTGACAACACAGGGGAAAAAAAGGGGGGGGTTGTTTTGTCTCTCTGAAGCATTGTGCTCCCTTGCAACAAACTATCAGAAAAGGCAAACAAGCCTTCTGGAGCTAAACAGTGGTTTTACAAAAGACTTGGCTCTAACACTGTCTTCTTTCATTTTCCTACACAGCTCACTGAAGAAATCAAACACTACAGGCTGCCAAGTTTCCAAACATGAGGATTCAAGCTATAGTAAAGAAGAGAGAGATATGCCTGCATCCTACCACATAGGCCAGGGGTCGGCAACCTTTCAGAAGTGGTGTGCCGAGTCTTCATTTATTCACTCTGATTTAAGGTTTTGAGTGCCAATAATACATTTTAACATTTTTAGAAGGTCTCTTTCTATAAGTCTATAATATATAACTAAACGATTGTTGTATGTAAAGTAATAAGGTTTTTAAAATGTTTAAGAAGCTTCATTTAAAATTAAATTAAAATGCAGAGCCCCCCGGACGGTGGCCAGGATCCAGGCAGTGTGAGTGCCACTGAAAATCAGCTCGCGTGCCGCCTTTGGCACGCATGCCATAGGTGGCCTACCCCTGACATAGACCAATTATGCCTTGAAACTCCCCTTCCCTCTTCCCCCCCCGAAAAAAGGGGTGGGGTGGGGATCTAGTCATATGTAACAACCATTTCAGTAGCAGAAATAAATCATAAAAATAGATTTGACTTATGTAAACCAACATGCTAATTTCACATCTTGCTTAAATTATTTTAGAATCCCTCAGTTTCATATACTCGCTACTGATATTGCAAATACCTAGCACAGCGCACATAAATGCATTTCCTGCCCTGTTTTATGTACTTGTTTTGTCATTGTTAAGTATGAAAAAGCGAAGTCTAAACTTAGTGAGCTATGCCATAAGATTTTGTTAAAATTACAATAGTTTGTCATTTTTAAACCTACGCACATATCTTTTTACTGATTTAGACTCCAGTTCTGCAAAGGGACTATTCACTTCCTATGGAAGTTTTGCCCGAATAAGGACTTCAGGATCGGAGTCTTGATATCTTCACAGGTTATTTGCATATATTTTTTAAGATCTGTCATACACTCTTAAAGGTGACCTGTAGGGGTTGAGGAGAAGGCTGTCTCTCTTTGGCCTGTTACAAGACTGTTACACAAAAGAGAGATCTGTATATAGCAGAGGTAGGCAAACTTTTTGGCCCAAGGGCCACATCTGGGCATGGAGTTTGTATGGCGGGCTATGAACACTCACAAAATTGGGATTGGGGTGCGGGAGGGGGTGAGGGCTCTGGCTGGAGGTCCGTGCTCTAGGGTGGGGCCAGAAAGGAGCTCAGGGTGTGGGAGAGGGTTCCAGGCTGGGACAGGGTGTTGGGGTGTCAGGGGGGAGGGCTCCAGCTGGAGATTCAGGCTCTGGGGTGCGTCTGGAGATGAGGGGTTTAGGGTGCAGGAGGGTGCTCTGGGCTACGAACAAGGGGTTTGGAAGGCAAAAGGGGGATTAGGGCTGGGGCCAGGGCACGGGAGGGGCTCAGGGGTGCAAGCTCTGGGCGGCACTTACCTCAAGCAGCTCCCGGAAACAGCGGCATGTCTCCCCTCCAGCTCCTATGCAGAGGTGCAGCCAGGTGGCTCTGTGCGCTGCCCCATTCACAGGTGCCGCCTCTGCAGCTCCCATTGGCCACAGTTCCCGGCCAATGGGAACTGCAGGGGCAGCACTTCGGGCTGGGGCAGCATGCAGTCCTCTGGCTTCCCCTACGCATAGAAGCCAGAGAGGGGACATGCTGCTGCTTCCGGGAGCCTTGCGAAGCCGAGGCACATGTGCATGAAGCGGCCCCCAACCCCGCTGCCTGGCTGGAGCACAGGAGCGGGTCAAGCCCCTGACCCCACTCCCCAGTGGGAGCTCGAGGACCGGATTAGATCAGCTGGTGGGCTGGATGTGGCCTGCAGGCCGTAGTTTGCCCACCCCGGTATATAGGTAGACAGTGATAGATAAAATGCCAGTAGATGGCGCTCAAGAATATGCAGCATTGTTTCCTAAATTTTGTAGGATCAATAAAACTTCTGGTTGTCTGCAGCAACTAGCTTCCTTTTTGCAGCTCTTTACATCAGCTTGTAGCAGGCCCCAGATGTAGACAAGCACCCAAGGGACATGAATGAAGTTACACTCTGCCACAGGAAACACATAGATAATGCCACCTTCTAATGCTTCTTAATCATAGAATCATAGGACTGGAAGGGACCTCAAGAAGTCATCTAGTCCAGTCCCCTGCAGTCATGGCAGGACCAAGTATTATCTAGACCATCTCTGACAGGTGTTTGTCTAACCTGCTCTTAAAAATCTTCGATGATAGAGATTCCACAACCTCCCTAGGCAATTTCTTCCAGTGCTTAACCATTCTGACAGTTAGGAAGTTTTTCCTAATGTCCAACCTAAACCTCCCTTGCTGCGATTTAAGCCCATTGCTTCTTGTCTTATCCTCAGAGGTTAAGAAAAACAATTTTTCTCCCTCCTCCTTGTAACAACCTTTTATGTACTTGAAAACTGTTATCATGTCCCCTCTGTCTTCTCTTTTCCAGACTAAAAAAAAAACATTTTTTTTTTAATCTTCCCTCATAGGTCATGTTTTCTAGACCTTTAATCATTTTTGTTGCTCTTCTCTGGACTGTTTCCAATTTGTCCTCATCTTTCCAGAAATGTGGTGCCCAGAACTGGGACTAATCCAGGACTATTGCTAAGCAAAGACTTCTACCTAGACATAAAGAATTTAACATATAGAAATGAGGAGCAACAGGACCGTTGATTTATTATTAAATATTGGGATCCTTAACAGTGGATCCTACTTAGGGTAACTGGTTTCCATTATATGTCTCAGTGCTTTTCTGAGTCTTTCCATTTTCTCACAATTCACAGAGGTATTAAGGCTTCTGCTTTCAATCATGCCTGTGCTGATACATTGACTATTGAAGGGGATATGTTTCAGTATGTAAATTCTTCAACACCTGTAGGACCGGTTTTCAGGAGAGGCTTAGTTTCCCAGTTCCACTACTAATTAGGGTGTGATATGATGGGGTGTGTACTCCACACAGGCTCTGAAAGCATTAGTTGGGCCTGAGAGGCATACTGAGCTGCACCTGGAGGGTAGGTCAAGCTTCACTGAGGCAGCAGAGAGCAGAAGGGTGCTGCAGAGGGAGTGTGAAGAACTTTCCAGTCACTCTCTGGGATTAGAGCGTGTAGTCACCAGGAGGGTTAAGGAGGAAGCCCAAGGGCAAAAGTGTTGGTTCTGGGATCCTCTCCTAAGTCGAGAGGTCTGGTAGGCAGCTAGGAGAGACGTGGAGCAGGCTTTGGTAGGAAGCCCTAACAAAAGGGTCAGGAACTGAAACTGTATGGAGAGAGCCCTGGGAGGCATTCCATTAGGGAACAGAGCAAGAAAAAGTGGAGAGGGATGTAAGGTTGAGTCCAAGTTGGGATGAGAAGTGGGTTATGTTTATATTTTACGGTTTGGGAGTTTGGTAGGAGCGTGAAAGCCCTGGCCCTGAATGAAGGTTTAGCCTCGGAAGGGGAGAGCCTGAAAAATGCTGGATGGAGAGCAGTCTAAGGATCCAACAACAAGGAGTTGTGTGGAGCAGTCCATGAGCTAGAACCTGATGTAGTGGGAAAGCCTGAGTTCCCCTACCAGCCACCAGAGAAGGTGATCTGAAGACCCAGACACGGGGATAAGGATGACTGGGAGCTCTAAGAGAAGGATGTGAGGACCATGCTGCCCAGAGATAGGGCTGAAGACCTTTTTGTAAGAACACCAGGACTCTTGTTCTGTTGGACTTTCTATTACCCTGAAAGCAGTGAACTTAATCTGATCTGATTGGAGGGCCAGGTTATGGAAAGAGAGACCACTGTCTGGTGGGAGAGACTGTCGGCAGGGGGTGCGAGAGAAGAGAGAGTGTGTTACATCTAGCTACAAGGGGGGTTGTCAGTGATGAGACACTTTTTCACATGCAGTACTCTCATACACAAATGTTCGGATCCTTCGTGTCCTTTGGTCCCAGATGTAAAAAGACCAATTTAAGATCACAGTAAACACCCATTTGAATGTGCCATAGATCAGGTGTTAACATTTAACTCTCTCTAGCCTTATCTATGCTAGCATTTTTCAGGAAGTCTCCAATCACTACACTAGCACTGCCCTGGTGCTAGCAACAGTAGAAGTACTAGCGTAGGAATGGGGCATGTATTTTTACCACCATGTCATCTAGACTTGCAGTGAGCCATGATGGCCAACCCAGCAGTGAAAACACTGTCTAAACCAACATTCTCACAAATGTTGCCACGAGTGGAACTGCAACAGTGGGAGACTTCCTGAAATATGCTAATGGAGACCCAGCCCGTCACTGAACTTATAGGTCACGGAAGCAGGGGACATATGTTAAAACTACTTTATTGAACTTATAGAATTAGTCCCTTTAAGTTTAAATAATAGTTCAAGAGTGAATTACAA
This sequence comes from Mauremys reevesii, assembly GCF_016161935.1. NCBI lineage: Eukaryota > Metazoa > Chordata > Testudines > Geoemydidae > Mauremys > Mauremys reevesii. Next base: position 103,161,560 of record NC_052625.1, on the reverse strand, counting down.
TTTGTGGAGTGAGTTTATTTTTCTTCTAAGCAAAAAGAAATAAAATACAATTTCTAATTTTAGGGACATCCTTTCTGGGGAGTATTTGGTGTGACAGAAAAATCCTCATTTCCCAAGACTGCATATATCCCTGACCATCAAGAATATTACACATTTACCAAAGTCCTTTGGCTATTTTCTTCCCTTTCTTCTTATTTCTTCTATTAGATAAATCAACCACGCAGCACTATGATAACAGAATGAGAAGTATGGCTCATGAGTAACTGCTGAACAGATACTGCCACTGGGTGAAGAGTCAATATAATTATCTGTTTCTCAGATAGAGAGTTCAAAATGGGGAGTTTGTCCGCCTCCCTGACTTGAAGACTAGTTATAGAGACATAACCAGACCCTTTCTCATCTTGAGTGCTGGTTTGAATTGTTAGTTAAGAGACTGTTAGTAATATCAACATTCTGCCTGGCTTTTGCACTGGTAAGAAGAGGCTCCTTGCACCTTTGTTCAAACAGGAAGCCAAAATGTAGAACTAAGTCTACAATACTCATCATGCTAGTTTGGTTACGTAAAAATATTAGTCCTTGCTATTTCATCTTTCATAGTAATATAGCTCTTCTCTTGAATGATGCAAACAAACCTGAAGCTCGGTTAGATAAAAGAAGGTTGGCTCTTTTCTGTGCAAGGTTCTCTTAAGTACTGGGGAATGCGGAAGGAATAGTGAAATCTGAGTCACCCTGTATTAGAATAACAAGGCCCATGGCTCAAGAGCTCTGTAGGGAGGCAGAAGGGGAAAGAAATACCATCATAGAATGAAGGAGCTCTGAGAAATAAGAGTACAAGCAACAGACAGTTATTTTCCATGTCTCTGTTGAATCTTGAAATTTGGTTCACTCATTCATTATTCAAATGTTAAGTACAGCAGAATCTCAACTATGACCATTCCTTCAGAGGTCACTGAAAGATCAAAAGTCATTCTTATGGGATTCACCTATTTATATACCCCTTTTCAGGTATAATCTTGATTTTATTTAATTCACATGCTACTTTTCCAGCACTGGAGAGAGAAAGAACCCAGGATGTATATAATTCATAATGGAAAAGAAACTCCAAAAGAGGAAAAGCTTGCAAAAAGAATTTTAAAAAACCCTAAATTTGAACTTTGACCTTTCAATAAGAGGTCACCAAAAGATCATCAGTCTTTCTTATTAGATTTCAACCAATCATGTGCCCTTTTTAGCTCCCAACTTGACATTCGATACATTCAGTATGGGCCACTGTGTCATGAAAGAACTGGCATTTGACATTTCTATCCCTAGTCACCAAAAGGTCACTCTAATTTACAACATTCCCTCTGCGAGGTGGTCATGTTTGGTTTGATGTCTCCAATTTGGAGAAATTAAGGTCATCTAAGGGCAACAGCTGTAGAGCATTTAAGAGACTTAAACTAAGAAAATTGTCAGCAGTGAGCAAGTGTGTGATGTTGATTGTTCAATCCACTAAAAAAATGGACTTCTATCAACTGATTAATAACATGCACTGCACAGGAAACTATCCATTGTGTAATGTTTTTATATTGGCTTTCTAAAATGTTATGCTGCTACCAAACTTTCAATCTGCTGCAGATGGTTGCTTTGGAAATATGTAACTACACTGTAGAACTTACCAAGAGGAAAACTGAAGATTGTTCTCTAACCAATTGTTACAATTGGGGATGCTGGCATGCAGTAAGGTGTGGAACCAGCTTTGATGTTTTGGTATCTAGAAGGTAACTGAGGCTTTTGGCACTGGAGAGAGAATGTTGTATCCTTCCCTCCCCTTCTTGGGCAAGGACAAAAATCAAGTTAAATTTGAAGGTTTTGTGGGGAATTCCTTGTTCTCTACTCCAACAATTTTTGATAGCTACTGACTGCTCTACTACACCCTCTGATGGGGTATATACCTCACACAGGCTCCAAAAGAGTTAATGTAAGCCTGAGATGCCAATTAGGGTACAAGGTTGCATCTGGAGAGTGGGACAGGCTTAATTAGAGATGAAGCCCAGCTGGGTTGTGACTATAAATGCAGGAAGCCTAGAGCAAAAAAGGCTGTAGGGAGGAGAAGAAGAAATTCTGTATTCACTCTGTGGGACTAAAGTGAGCTTTATTCTCCTTGTTTCCCCAGGGGAAGAGCAAATGCTGAGATCCTCACCTGAGCAGAGACGGCTGGCAGGACGCCAGGAGCAAGACAGAGAGGCCAGTAGGTGGCACAGGCTCTGATGGTGCATACACCCTGAAAGAAGGACAAGAAGCAGACTTCCAGACAGTGAGCCCTGGGATTTGCATGGGGAATAAAGCAAGAGAAACAAGACAAGGAACCAAGTCAAGCCTAAGCAGGGTGGAAGTGGGTTTAAGTTTATATTTGTTGGTTTGGGATGTTGTTGGATTCCAGGGGAGGGCCCTGGGTAGCCTTGAAAGTAGGGTGAACGTAGAAGAGCTGTAGAGGAGAAGTCCTGAGGAAGGCTATGGTAGGAAAGAGTCCAGGAAGGCAGCAGCAAGCAGTTGAATGGAGCAGACCTTGGCTGTTGGTCACAGATTCCCTGGACTGGAGCCCAGTGGAGTGAGAGGGTGTGGGTTCCCTTAGCGGCACGAGGCTTAGGAAGGAAATAAGAATGGCTGAGAGGAGGGGGTTGAGGATCTTTTGTAAGGACATAGCCTTTTATTTTATTGGATTTTGTACCCCAAGAGGGGTGGGTCTAAACTGTTGCCAGTCTAGAGGGCTGAGTTATGGGAAGAGAGAACATAGCAGGGGCACTAGAGAGGCGAGAGCCTGCTATGCCACATTCAGCTACGAGGAGGCACTTTAGTGGTGAGTTCTCTCTCCACCCACTTTCATCTCCAATATCTGTTAATATATAACAATATTAAATAGTCAACAGTGAAATACTTAATCATATTAGCAATAATGTAAATGTCAGTTTCGGAATTCTCACTCCTTTGTGAGAAATGGGAGATGCAATTCAAGCTTATCTCAATGCTATTGTTGCTGGAATTTGCAGAGAACCTGAAGAGATTATTTTTAGGGAAAATAACCTTCAAAATATGAACCCATTCAATAAAGGGCTGAAGAATTATTATTTAATAATCAGATTCTAGGGGCTTGGCTACACTTGAGAGTTACAGCGCTGGTCATCCAGCTGTGTAGGAACAGCGCTGGTGTGTGGCCACACTGACAGCTACCAGCACTGCAGTGTGGCCACACTTGCAGCATTTGCAGCGCTGTATTGAGAGGTGCATTGTAGGCAGCTATCCCACAGAGCACCTTGTCCCATTTTGGCGCTGTGGGTTGTGGGAAGGGGACGGAAAGGTGCGGGTCATTCCGCTTCCTGTCCCAACGCCCCGTGGTGCATCGCTTCACATCCCAGCAGTCACAGTTTTTCCGGCCACGTTTGGCGCCATTGTGAGTCTCTTGCTGTGTTTTACTCTCTCTGTGTGAAGCGCGATTTCTGTGGGAAATGGAGCCCGAGCTGCCGAGGACTGTGCTGATGACTGTCGCCAGCACATCACGTTTGGCAGTTGAGCTATTCCTTCAGCTCCAAAGTGACAGTGAGGAGTCCAACGATGATATCGAGTCGCCTGCCGCATGTGACACTAAATTGCTTGTGGCATTCACGGAACTGCTCAGCACCGTGGAACGCCGCTTTTGGGCTCGGGAAACAAGCACTGAGTGGTGGGATCACATCGTCATGGAAGTCTGGGATGATGAGCAGTGGCTGCAGAACTTTCGGATGAGAAAAGCCACTTTCATGGGACTGTGTGCTGAGCTCGCCCCCACCCTGCGGCGCAAGGACACGAGATTGAGAGCTGCCCTGCCGGTGGAAAAGCGAGTGGCTATTGCAATCTGGAAGCTGACAACTCCAGACAGCTACCGGTCAGTCGGGAACCAGTTTGGAGTGGGAAAGTCGACCGTTGGAATCATTTTGATGCAGGTTTGCAGAGCCATTAATCGTGTCCTGCTAAGAAGAACCGTGACTCTGGGGAACATGCAGAACATTGTGGATGGCTTTGCACAAATGGGTTTCCCTAACTGTGGAGGGGCGATAGATGGGATGCATATTCCTATTCTGGCACCCCCCCACCTAGCATCAGAGTACATTAATCGGAAGGGGTATTTCTCTATGGTTCTCCAGGCACTTGTGGATCACCGTGGGCGTTTCATTGACATTTACACAGGCTGGCCTGGAAAGGTGCATGATGCACGCATCTTTCGGAACAGTGGCCTATTCAGGAAGATGCAGGCAGGGACTTTTTTCCCAGACAGGAAGATCACAGTAGGGGATGTCGAAATGCCCATTATGATCCTTGCAGACCCCGCTTACCCGTTACTGCCTTGGCTCATGAAACCCTATACAAGGAAGCTTGACAGGAGCAAGGACTGGTTCAACTACAGGCTGAGCCGGTGCCAAATGACTGTGGAGTGTGCTTTTGGCCGTTTAAAAGCGCGCTGGAGGTCTCTGTATGGGAAGCTAGACTTGGGGGGAAAGCAGCATCCCCGCGGTTATATCCGCTTGCTGTACCCTCCATAATATTTGTGAAGGGAAGGGTGAAACATTCAGTCAGGCATGGACCACCGAGGTTCAAGTCCTGGAGGCTGAATTTGCACAGCCAGAGAGCAGGGCTACTAGAGAGGCCCAGCACAGGGCTACAAGGATTAGGGATGCCTTAAGGGAAGAATTTGAGGCGGAAAGCCAACAGTAATGTTTGCTGCCTTGCACGGGAGTGAAGTGCAGTGGTTACACTGTTAGTAGGATTCAATTTTCCCTAAAATGATTGGCAGTGCCTGTTTCTTTACTGGGCTACGGTATCTTTCACTTTCTGCAATGATAAAGACTGTTTTCAAAGCCAAGAATTCTTTTATTGAAAAGAAAATAACTTCCTTGACAGACACACAACATTTCAGGAACCTAGGGCAGCGGGGTGGGTTGGTGAACTGTACAGTCACAGATTTGCACATGTCCTGTCTGGAGTGCTGTGCAATGACTGCTGCACTTCAGGGTGCATATACTGCATGGTGATGGGGGTTGAGTGCAGAGGGTAAGGGTCGTAGTTCTCAGGGCTGGTTGGTGAACGTACAGGTGTTGGAGGCAGCTGGTGGAGGTAAGAACCTGGATGCTGGGGAAGGGGGTTTGGAGCTGACATTGGGGCACAAGGGAAAAAGCTTTTGGACGGGGGGGGTGGGGGGGTAGCACGGTAGTGCTCTGCCTGCATGGCTACAAGTGACTGGATAGAGTCCGCTTGGCGCGCCAGGATGCTTAGCAGCTGCTTTGTGCTTTTCCTCCTGGCCACTGCATTTCTCTGGGGGATCCTGCTTTCCCTTTCTCTCCAGTCCTGCAGGTTTTTACTCTCTGTAGCAGAGTGTTCAATAACTGTTTTCAGCATGTCTTCCTTTGTTTTTCGCGGCTTCTTCCTGAGATTTTGTAGTCTCTGTGCAGTCGTGGAGACAGGCAGTCCAGCAGTCAAGGTCGCTTTTGGAAAGGGAAAAATGGCAACAGTTAACAGGGGTAGCATTGTTCATAATCTCATCCAGACAGTAATTCCCACACACTGAAGGAGTTTACAGTCTTCACTTTAGCATACTTTTCCCAAACCAAACAGAGCACACATAACCCAACAGGAGCCACGAAATGGTGAGTAAGGGGGACTGATTGCTTCAGGGGTGTGCAGGGGTTTCTGTGAGTTGGGGACAGCAAACAGCTACTGGGGGCATCTGCACTGAACAGTCTCCCAACATTTTCCACAGGAGTTAATCCTGGAAGATATCTCGCTGCTGCGGGTCACCAGGGAAGAGCGGGAAGGTCTTCTACAGCAATGCGGATTCCGCCCTGGACCCTATGCAGCTTGCCTGTGTGCAGCAATGGTCCCCCCACCCCTCGCGGCACAGTGGCGCGGATGCGTTAGCCTGACTGGGACAAGGACCACAATGGCTCTCCCTATAAACTTGCGCAGGCGCATTGCCCACACTCCGGCTGAAACTTTTGAGGAGATTACTGCAGCCGATTACTGCGACGTGATAGACCACATCAATGGGCTATTCCACATCTAGGCATGCATGCATGCAGCCTTAACCCCCACTCCTCTCCCGAAACATTTCCATGCTGAAAATAAAAGCCGCTTACCGGTAACCCGCTCCTCTGCTTGTCCTTCACCAAGTGCTGGCTGCTGCGATTGGCTACCTTCCTCCTGGCTTGAGAAGAGCTCCTGGCTGCATGCCTCCTGGGACTCTGGTGTGTCTTCCCCCACCCCAGTAGCTTCACTCGCGGTTTCCTCCACCACCCCCCTCCTCCTCCTGTCCCCAACCCGGCTCAGAAGTGTCCATCGTGGTCGTCGGATTGGCAGTGGGGTCACCCCCAAGTATCACGTCCATCTCCCTGTAAAAACGGCAGGTCGTGGAGGCAGCGCCGGAGCGGCGGTTTCCCTCGTGGGCTTTGTAATAAGCACTCCGCAGCTCCTTTACTTTAACCCTGCATTGCAGCGCGTCCCGGTCATGGCCCCTTTCCAGCATGTCCCTTGATACCTGGGCAAAGGTATCATAATTCTTACGGCTAGAGCGCAGCTGTGCCTGCACAGCTTCCTCCCCCCAAACACTAATGAGATCCAGCAACTCTCCATTGCTCCATGCTGGGGCTCGTTTGCCACGTGGAGGCATGGTCAGCTGGAAAGATTCACTGATTGCACTCCACATCTGGCTGAGCAAACAGGAAGGGGATTTTTAAAATTCCCGGGGCATTTAAAGGGCGGGTCACCTGAGGCCAGGGCAGTAGAGTGCAAACTGATGAGCAGAGTGGCTGAACAGGAATTCTGGGATATCTCCTAATACCCTGGAGGCCAATAACAGCGCTGGTGTGTGTCCACACTTGACGGGCAGCGCTGGATCACCAGCGCTGCACTCGCTACACCCCAAGCAGACCAAGTGTTCAGCCAGCGCTGCAGCCAGGGAGTTGCAGCGCTGGATGTGCCTTGCAGGTGTGGACAGTTACTAAGTTGCAGCGCTGGAAAGCCTCCACCAGCGCTGCAACTCTCAAGTGTAGCCAAGCCCTAGATCACAATTATGTACAGGGCTTTTGTGAGGATCTGCTGGTCTGGAACCTGAATCTGCAAGCTCCTAGGCAGTTGCTGTGTCCACACTGCCACCTCTGTTGAAACAGAAAACAGCAGCCTATGATCCCTATAGGTTCAAGCAACATGGGATGTCCTGCCCATAGAGGTTCTGACTCGTAGAGCCTACTGTGTTTCCTGATTTCCCGAGGTCTTAAATAGTGTGCCTGGGCCAAACACCTGCAGCCTGTCTGTGCAATTAGGCAGATACCTGGCTTGCTGCTGCAAACAGACCTTGCTCTGCACTCCTGAAGCCTTGCCTTGCTGCCTGGCCTGATCCTGATCCTGGTTCCTGATTCTTGCCCCCTAGCTCTGCTCCTGATGCCTAGCGTTCCCTCAGTTCCTGGCTCCCAGCTCCACTCCTCACTTTTTGCCATGCCTCTGTCCCTACTTCAGCTGGTTCACTTGGCTCTGACCTGCTACAGCTCATCAACCTCGACTATGACTTGATGCTGTGGCACAACATTGGGATTGACTGCTGCTTCTGGCCATGACCCTGTAGACTGAACTCAGACCACATTCTCATGTCTGCTCCAACCAGCCCCTGGCCTTGATCTGCTGCTCCTCCCTCCCCTAGGGTCCTGACAGCTTCCCATTTTTTTTTTACTTTTAATCAATAAACATTGATTAAATATCCCAATACAAAAAAAAATGGTGTTTATCCACTGAACACCAGAAATGGATACTTGCCCAAAGTCTTGTCTACATGGAGCAGTAATGCAGACTATGTTTTTAAGCTAACAAATGTGTGAGAGAGCAGAATAAATTTAAGTTAAATTGGTCCTATCATACTTTTGTATACACACATTCAGGACCTGAAAACTACATTGAGTTGGGAGTTACTAGCTGTATCAAAATAGCTCCTAGGAACCAATAGGGAGTTTTAGGCCAAGGTTTTCAGAACTGTCTAAGAGATTTTTGGAAGCTCAATTCCCATTAAAACAAGAGAGAGAAGCATCAAACCCCCTATGCACCCTTTGAAAGTGCTCTGTTTAAGGCACGGTAGCTGGTGAAGTAGGACTCGAATTGAAGAATGTGGTGGTATGTTCAAGCTCTGCCCAAATGAGATACCAGCACTACTGATGGTGCAGATGTTCAAAATCTAATATGCAAGCTCTGCTGGTCCCTTCACAGTGGGAGGGAGCAAGCTCAGATACGACTTTGGGCTGTATTAGGATGGAGACAGCTTAGACCAGCTACCAGAATCACGTTATGGTGTCAGAATCTAAGCATTTATTAACAGAAAAGTATGTTTCTAGCCCTTGCGGCAGTTAAAAGTATGAAAATGTGAATTAAGTATAACTAATGTCTGCCTGAGTCTGCAGCGCTGTACATGTAGACAAGCCCACAGAGTTTTCTTTCTCCACTTGAAATTCCTGGATACAATCAAGCAATAAAATAAAATTGAAAACAAAATATTTACCTGATTTTTTTTTTTTTGGTTATATATGTCATTAAATTTAGTAGCTGAACTCCAGGGCTACCTGTACTGATTTCAAAGCAGACTAACCTTCCTCCTGTCTTAACAAGCAACAAGTAAGAAAAGTTATCGGGAAAATAGCAGTATCCTTGAGGTGTTTCCTGGACTACTTTTTTTTGGTACATTTATCTACCCGTGTGAAGTTGAAAAGCACTTTTTTTTTTTTGCACTGGCAAAATAGAACCAAAATAGTCTTTGCTATTTTAGTGACTTGACTAAACTATATTTTGTACTACACTGCCATATGCTGGAGTATGAGTGTAAGACTGCTGTCCATTTAAAACTCTTGTGAAAATTAGAGGTGAATCAAATGAGGCTATTCCAAATGAGAACATCTTAATATAAATAAAATTGATGTGGGACCACTGGGGAATTACCTGACAATGTGTGCTTTAATAAATATGGCCCTGATCCCACAAACATTTCATGCACAGGAGTACCTCTAGTGAAGTCATGGATACTACTGATATCTGTAAAGCTAAACATGGGGGACATGGATCAGCATTCACATTGCACTTCCCTTCAGTACCCAGCCCAAGCTGGGGAAGCTAATGATCCAACCAACAGACCAAATTTGGTGATTAATTCAGGTCACGTGCCACCTGAGGCATGTTGCGTATACACTAAGAAGAAGCAGCAAACATGTGCATAAGTGTTTGCAGGATTGGGGGCCTATATCTACCACTGTAAAGAATTTAAGACAGTAATTGTCTTTTTTTTTTTAATGGGGGGGTTAGATTCTACCCCTATTACTTTACACTTTGGTGGTGTAAAGTTGTCATAAAAGGCTAGGAGTGGATTCTCCCCCTCATCCCCCCATGCAGCAGCAGTATAAGACTGACATAAGCAACCTTACACTGCTTCCCCTCTCATAGACTGTGGTGTAGACGGGTAGGCTGGAATGCATGTGCTTGTGACACTCAATGCTTGGGGGATTCAGGACTATAGAGAAGATTACTGAATTCAAAGAGAGCTAAAGATTGTCTTTAGTTCAGAAGAATGAATCTGTGCCCTATTGGTGGATTAGGGTGTATTTTTGAAAAATAAGGTGCATATGAAACATCTCCCCACTAAAAATGTTAGTTTATAAATAGATAATACAGAGAGGACATATTAACCTTCCATCACTGATTTTAAAATACTCAAACTCCGTATTATTTAAAACTACATAGTTATTATGTGGGCTCTATGGACACTCTACCTGGTCAAACTCTCAATTAGATCAGGGTTCTAAATTATTTTTTGTTAAGGTCCAAATTTCTTGGCCAAGATATAGTCAAGGTCCAGACTCCAGAAAAAATAATTAAAAAAAAAAAGTAAATAAAAGATTTTGGGGTCCATTCAAGAGCATCTGGCAATCTAGATTTAGCCCACAGTCTGCCTGTTGACTACCCCAGGATTAGATGACCTGCTGTCCTTAAAAACCTGTTTGGAAAAACTACATACCCTTCCCTCTCATTTTTTCTGTCAGTTGTGGCCCTAAGTTTATTTTATATATAAAAATATGGTCTAGAAGAACTAGTTCTGGTTTAAAAGCTAAAGCAAGACCTTGAGACCGTTCAGAAACTACTAATATGGCAACTGACTTATTAAGTGGAGTTTCTTAAAGTTCCCAACTGCTGGAGCTGAGCCTGGATGTCAGCTTTTTGGTTATGCTGTGAAGCATATTGTTTTCTCTGTGCCTCTCTTCCCCTGGGTGTTTGACGTGAGGTGGGCTAAATGGTTTTGGGTTTACTAACGTAGATGTGTGTGCGTCAAGGTGAGATGCATAGTCTTGTATATTGTGCTATGTATTTTTTAATTTAAGTAATTGGTACCCAAAGCATAGGATGGGTATCTATAGATTTATTTTATAAATCTAAATAAAATATTCATCCTGTGAAACATAAGTTTATATTAACCCTCCACACTAAAAATAGTAATAATTTACACTTATAGTGTCTTTCACCAAATGATTTCAAAGTACTCTACAAAAGTTATTTGCATTATTTGCCCCCCTTTGCAAATGGAGAAATTGAGATACACAGGTGATATACATATGGCATGCAGGAAGCAGCACTACTTGGACTAGAAATTAGGTCTCCTGGCTGCACCTTCCCAAAAAAGTTAACTTTTTGTTTTCTGTCTTTGTAACAGAGCTTAAATTCTAACTGAACAGTCTAAAAAAATCCAGAATATCATGAGGCAAATTCTCCCCTAAGATACGTGCACAGGGCTCCCTTAGAAGTCAATGAGAGCCAAAGACATTCAGGATCAAAACTGACTCCACTATTTGAAGTGAGATGTTCGTCTCTATACAGTATTTTTATAGAAGGATAATTCCACATTCCTTAAGTTGTAGTATGACTGTGTTAGTCAATGGGCATGTTTTGAGTGGTGGTTGCAATAGTTGGCCCACAGAAGGGTTTTTTTAAGGAAAACATAAAGCTCTCATGTCGAAACATGAAATTTCACACTGCATAGATGCTACAGAATGTGTCAAAACACAGTTAGTTACTTCACGTCCACAGACTCTCTTACAACACAATTACCATGGCAAAATATAAACTGGCAAGAACTAGGTATAGATGAACAAAAAAAAATTCTGTAGCCTTTTTGTTCATAAAGTCAATAGAAGTTGTATCGGGCCCAAACACCATCAGCCCATCCTCAGGCTTTTGTAAAAAGCAAAGAAGAAAGACAAGTGGGAAAACCTGGCTTGTGGTTGGATTTGCATTCCACTGAGGGCAGAGGTTGAGGCTTGTGGATAAAAACATTTGGAAAAGAAGAAAAAAAATCTTTTGGAGGCAGATGCATGTGCAGTAATTTGCTTTCCTGTTACTCAGTGGAGTTTCCCGTGCCTCAGAAGGCACTTGTGATTACACAGAAAGTGGTTCTACCGCCTGGAAAAGGAAGGAGGCTGTATATGTCTGTAGCTGCACAGCACTCAATGGTGCTCCAGGACCCTGGTAAGGGCATATCACATATAACATGAAGATATCTCACTTTGTCCCCCATACCTCTTAACTGCCCCCAAATTTTGAAGCACATCATTTGTTTTAGCCTTAATGTTACCTATGTTCTACACCAGTGGTTCTCAACCAGAGGTACGTGTACCCCTAGGGGTACACACAGATCTTCCAGGGAGTACATAAACTCATCTAGATATTTGCTGAGTTTTACAACAGGCTACACAAAAAGCACTAGCCAAGTCAGTACAAACTAAAATTTCATACAGACAATGACTTGTTTATACTGCTCTATATACTATACACTGAAATATAAGTATACTATTTATATTCCAATTGATGTATTTTATAATTATATGGTAAAAATTAGAAAGTAAGCCATTTTTCAAGTACTAGTGTGCTATGACACTTGTATTTTTTATGTCTGAGTTTGTAAGCAAGTAGCTTTTTAAGTGAGGTGTAACTTGGGGGTACACAAGTCAAAGCACACTCCTGAAAGGGGTACAGTAACCTGGAAAGGTTGAGAGCCACTGTTCTACACAAATGTATAGTGTCCCCTACTTTTTAAATGTTGAAAAATATTTACATCAGAAATATTAAATCATTAACTGAAGTTACAGAAAGTTATTTACATGGAAGGAGGGAATCCCCCGGTATTCTAAATTTCCTGCATGAATAATTCTTGTCTTTGTCATACACTGCATCCCCCATTTGGACCTTTGTAGGTTTTGAGGAATGTCACTTTGTCCAATCCTTTGTATTTCTTTATTCTAATAGTGGGCATATGTTGTTCTTCCCCTCTGCATCCCCTGCCCCTCACTCTGAAACTTGATCTGATTGTGCAGCTCTTTACTCATTTCAAGACTGACAACAAGGAAATGCCTGTGCATGTAAAAATCAAAATCACCACCCCTTACACACACCTTGTAATCCCTTCCCACTTCTCACTTCATTCAACAAGGGAGAATCTACTTTCTCAGAATACTTTGCAGGGGAAGAAAAAACATTTTGTACATCATTGTCCTCAGTCCAGTTCAATACACAATACTTTACAAATGGCAGCAGCAGCTTCCTCTTTAGCCCAAGAAGGTGGCAATAGAGAAGGGGGCGGGAGGGATAAAGTCTCAGGGAAAGCAGTAACAAACAGAACTATCATGTGTATCTCCTTTAAATCTGTGAGGCTAACAGGTGCTGACACTAGAGCATCTTTCCCCTCCCGCACTCAAAGTAAGTTGCTAACTACGTATCAATAAACATGCTGTCACCCATATGCATCTCACAACATATGCCTACAGTGCAATAAAACACTTGTGGCTGGATGTGTCGACTGATGGGCTCAGGCTGCAGAGCTATAAAATTGCAATGTAGATGCTCAAACTGGAACCCCGGTGGGGTCCGAGCCTGGGCTCCAGCCCAAGTCCAAATGTACACAGTGCAATTTTTTAGCCCCACAGCCCAAGACCCACAAGCCTGAGTCAACTGACAGGGGCCAGCCCTGAGTGTTTTATTGCAGTGTAGACAAACCCTAAAGCCTATATGTCTACACTGCAATGTAAGCACGGGGTTTGAACTCAGGCTCAAGGGTAACCTCTCTTTTGTCCACACACAAATAATGCCGACCCAGGGTCTACGGTTGCCAACTGTCCAGGATTGTCCTGGAGTCTCCAAGAATGAAAGATTAATCTTTAATTAAGGATAATGTCATGTGATGAAACCTCCAGGAATTCATCCAACTGAAGTTGGCATCCATACCAGGGTCCCAGGAGTCCATGGAGGCGTGGGTGGGGGAGCAAGCTGGGACACTTGCTTTGTACTGTAAATGCAACCCTACGGACTCACCAAAAGTATCCCACAATTCCACAGCTTGTCATTCTTTGTCCTTGGGACAGTCAAGTGTTCCCACACTGCACCATGGACAAAGGGCTAGAGCAGCCCCTTTTTGGGAGGGTGCTAGGAAGTCTGGGATTGGGGGGGGGAAGCCTGTACAAATTACTGGGGCCCAGAGGTCCGGAAGGTGGCCTGGGGTCCGGCTTCCCCGGCCCTGTTTAGCTGGTCCGCCCTTGCTGGGGGGACCTGAAATTTTTTTTTCACCGGGGCCAAACCCGCTCTCGGCAGCCCTGGATAGGGGTGGTTGAACTCAGGCCCCCCCAGTGCAGTGCTGATGCTGGCGCTGCTGGTTGGGACCAACGGTTCAACAAGTCCTAACCTGGGGTTACAAATGAATGTAGACACTCAAGCCCTAGGTTAACAAACCCAGGGTCTGCTAACTCCAGTTCTACTAACCCTGGCCTGACTGCAGCGTAGACATAAGACTCCCAGTGCCTATGCGGGTCCCATTCTTGCCGCCTGGCTACTTAGCCTGTAAGCGCCTAGGGACAGGGAGCGTGTCCTGGGTACCCGCTATCAACACTGGGGAGCAGGGGCGAGGAAATCTCTCTGCCCCCAGCCCAGGCAGCCCCTCCAGGGGAGCGTGAGGGCAGCGCCCCCGCCCGGCTCACCTGGCGCTGGCCCGCAAACAGCCGCCTCCCTCAGCCCCCAGGCTCCCCAGCAGCGGCTGCCACTCACCCGCAACTCTCGCTCATCTCCCGGCTCCGCTGGGGCCGGCCGCCCGCTCCAAGCGCTGGGGCTGAGCCGCCTCTGCGCCGCCGCTGCCTCCTCTGCCCAGGGCTGGCGCGCGATGCAGATCCGGGGGAAGGCTGCGCTGCGGCGCGGAGCTCAGCCCCGGGCGGGCGGGCGGGCGCCGGGACAGCTGCTGCCGCTGCGGCGGGCGGGGGACTTGCCCAGGCACGGTGGGCGGGCGCCTCTGCGTTGTATGGCCGCTCGGCCGGCCGGCCCTGCCCCCGCCTCCCGCTCTGCCCGGGCGGAGCAGCCCCCGCTCCGCGCGCAGGACAAGCCGCAGGGCTGGTTTGGGGGCGAGGTGGGTGGCGAAGCAGCCTGGGGGGTGAATCGGTTCTGCCTCCTCGCGGTGTAACTGCGGAGTCACTTCCTGGCGGAGCCGGAGTGAGGACGGGCGGGCGAGCGGATGCTTGCCGGCCCCGGGAGAGGGATGCGCCTGGAGCACAGCGCTACAAAGCCCCGGTCTGCTTGCATCCGAAGAAGTGGGTATTCACCCACGAAAGCTCATGCTGCAAAACTTCTGTTAGTCTATAAGGTGCCACAGGATTCTTTGCTGCTAACACATGCTTAGCATTGGGCCAGTGAGCAGCCCCGCTGAAGTCCTGGTGCACAGCTGGGTACCGTTGGTAAGATCGGGGCCTGAGACTGTTGGCACAACGGTGGTTAATGCTGGTCTACTGCTCTAGCTGGCCCCAGCCCTAATTCTTCAGTGCCTCTTGTTTCAACTCCAAAATTACCCATGTGGTTTCACCAACTCCAAGCCTTCAAAATCGTGAGATTAGCTTTGATTGTGAAAGACTCATGCGATTTCAGAAATAACTACTGGATTATTTTCCATTTGTCTTTTGACGCTGGAGGTTTTTCCAGCTTTTCTCTGCAGACTAGAAACTGACTTTATTAGGCAAGGACAACTGAGACTCAGCTCCAGCAGTTGGGAACTTTAAAAAAACCTCCAAAATCACTTGACATGATAAAATTGCAAGAATTGGTGATGCAGCCTATATTCACCACAAATGTGGTGTTCCCTCACTCTTATTGCAGAAAATTATTTAACAAATTCAAAATCATGAACACGAGATTGTAGAAGGGGTTCTTTGCACTGAAGGAAGGAATCACACACCATTTTAAGTATCAGAGGGGTAGCCCTGTTAGTCTGGATCTGTAAAAAGCAACAGAGTCCTGTGGTACACATTTTAAAACATTTTAACTTTCCTTAATGAATCCTTTTTTGTGTACCTTATTTTGGGTCTTTGTCACACATTATGGCCAATGGCCCACCTTTGGGCCTTGGCTGGTTAAGAGTTGTTATTACAATATTAACCTTAATCTATATAAAATCTTCAAATTCTGTATACATAAACAGGGCTTCAGGCAGTTATAGGTATTTTAAGCACTGTGTTCACAGAAGAAGAATCATAGAAGATTAGGGTTGGAAGAAACCTTAGCAGGTCATCTAGTCCAACCCCCTGCTCAAAGTAGGACCAACACCAACTAGGGTGTTGTCTACCCCTGCTTGAAACAGAGCTACATTATACCATGATTAAAATGCTGGCACCTAGTCTACTAATGCTCCCACACATTTAAACAAGTTCTTTGTGGTTCTCTGTAACCTGTTTCACTCTGTACCCTCCAACACTACCATACTAAAATGAAATGTTTCAAATGCAAATAATTTTACTTCCCAATATGGGATCCAATAATGCTTACAACTGAGCAAAATTTTGCCATCAGTTGATTTTTAATGGTAAACTTTGTCTGAATAGGGATTGCAGGATCAAATTAAGTCCCATTGCAGCAATTTCTTTACATTTCTCTCTCATACAATTTCAGCCCCATGCTTACATCTACATTTTCTGTCAATTAGGGTGAAAGAAACCACCATCCCACAATATCAAAAAAATAAACATTTTAACCACTTAAACCTTGAGATATTTTAATTTATGACTGACAACGGCATATTATTATATAGTAGGCAGCTGTAAAAAGCAACATGATTATTTTCAAACTGTTTTCATATGCAAAATATTCTGAATTATTTTAAACTCAAATGATCAATTTAATCTTTGTCTCAGGAAGATCTTTAGTGGCCCAATCCCGCAGACTTCTGGGTAAGCAAAGCTCCCACTGAGGTTTAAGTTATTTACTCTAGTTTCAAAACAAGACTGCAAGAAACTCATTTGTAGTAGTTCTCAAATTCTTATTTCTAAAATCCATCTTTTCATGTGAGACTTAGCTATTTCTATTAATCTTATGCCACTGTGTCTTTTTATGTGTTCAAGGTGAAGGACTGCCAAACTAGGAAAATTTTAAAACTACTTAAAACTCCATTTTTAATTTCTCATAGCCTTGCCATTTATACAGCTTACCAAAATATTTATATATAATGTTTATTTCCTTAACAGTCCTCACCTGCTGTAATTGAAACTTCTGTGAAGTCACAATTATGATGAATTTTCATATCAAGCTAATTCTCCTGGCAACAGACTAATCTAAAGTCAGGAGATAAGGATCAAACAGAGAAAGAGTTGGAGAGAAGTTGGTTGTGAAAGGAAAGGAAATAATAGCACTGGGAATATCTAAATTACTGTCAATTTCTTCTTCCATTAAATTTCTTTTGTCAAATATGCCATGGAATTAAAATTTATTTTTGAAACATTGCCAGGAAAAGTAATTAGTTCCTGTTACTTCTGGTCCATAGATATTTTGCTGAATTCTGCTGTGCAGGCTAATCCTAATTTTGTAGACAAAATGGATTTCCCCTCTGATCTTTGAAAGTCATGCAACACTGCTTTAACATTGTCTATTACCCCACCCCAGTACCTGATTCCATTCACCATACAGTATTGCAATCAAGTGCTGGACCATGTGTCAAAGGGAAGCCATTGAAAATGCTCACAGTGGCCCCAAACATTTTAACTTAAGTGCTGAGGTTAAAGTAAGGAGAATGTGGAAATGGCAGAGGAGTGCGGCTTCCTGTGCTAAAATGAGAGAGGAGGTTCCTCTCCTCAACCTGTTTTGGGTAAACAGGGCTCTTCCCACAGCTCACCCTCTTCCTTACCTGGGGCATAAAGAGCTGCCTGTCATTGTTAAATCTACTTTAACCACTGTTAAGATGCATGTTCTTCCCTAACTTCATGGGAAGAGGGTAGCATTGATGAAGTAATGGCAAAATTCTGGCACAGACAAAATTCTGTCCCTGGCTAATGACAAGGCCTCCCCGGGGGAGGGGGCCGCAGGGGGGCAAGTGGAGCAATTTGCCCCAGGCCCCGCAGGGGCCCCACGAGCCCTGGCCCAGCGGCAGTCCGGGTCTTTGGCAGCATTTCAGCGGCGGGGAGGGGGGAGCCTTCAATGCTGCCAAAGACACGGAGTGATTGAAGGGGCCCCTGCCACCGAAATGCCCCATGAGCCCTGGCACGGCAGTGGTCTGGGTCTTTGGCAGCATTTCGGCAGAGGGGGGCCCTTCAGTGCTGCCGAAGACACGGAGTGATTGAAGGGGCCCCCGCTGCCGAAATGTCACCAAAGACCCGGACCGCTGCTGGATGAATACAAGCACCACAGCTCCCCCGCTTTGCCCCAGGCCCCCTGAATCCTCTGGGTGGCCCTAGCTAATGAATGGATGGAAGGTCAATCAGCCAGGAAATAATCTTAAAGCCAAGGAACCATATTCCAAACTTGTAGTGGGTGATGGTGGCACTGGCGTTTGGGGGGAATTGTCGGGTTTTGGGTTTTTTCCCCCATGGGTAAGCAGTACCATTAATGAGAACAATAGATGTAAACATTTGTATGTATATGTTCTATTAACCATTTATAACTCTTATTTTATTAATAAATCTTGAAGTAGGTTACTAAGGATTGGCTGCCAGTGTGATATTTGGGTAAAATCTGAGATTCATATTTACCTGAGGGTATGCATCTGATCCTTTGGGATTAGAATGAATCTCACATATGGTGACATGGGTTTTCAATATATTACATTAGATTGGGTTGTCTGGATGGGAGCCAAGGGTTTCAATACCTAAAGAGGACTGTGTTGGGCTTCCAGTTAACCAGTGTGGTGCTGCAGAAGCTCTTTTGTTACTGGATTGGTGAATCTAATTATAGAATAAACCATCAGTTTGGGGGAGATTGCAAGAAATATGGCAGTCAGTCTGTTCTGAATATGGTATTCTCAGTGTTTCCCATCCCAGGCATGTGGTCACAGTATTATCTTTGTTTTTGGCACTAATGTGACATCTACAGGAATACTGTATCCAGTTCTGGTGTCCACCATTCAATAAGGATGTTGATTAATTGGAAAGGATACCGAGAAGAGCCATGAGAATGATTAAAGGATTGTAAAACATGCCTTATGGAGATGGACTCAAGGAGCTAATTTTATTTATCAAAGAGAAGGTGAAGGGGTGACTTGATCACTGCCAGTAAATACCTACCTAGGGAACTAAAATTTTATAATGGTCTTTTCATTCAAAAAGGCAAAGTCATAACAAGATCCAGTGGCAGGAAGAAGAAGCTAGACATTCATACAGATCAGACTAAATGATCAAAGTGGTCCCTTCTTGGGCTTATCTCTGAATCTAATATTGTAAATTCTGTACCTCAAGTAATAAGTGGTGTAAGTTTGTGCTGCAACACTGAAGGTTCAGGGTTCAAAATGAGCTGAGAATGCATGATTTATTTGTTGGTGAGGGGAACAGAATTTTTTATACCTTTTTTCTGTTAAAAAAAAACCCTAGGTAATTACATTTTAAAATAACCCTAATATTAAAAGAACATTATTTAGATTGGAAAGTCAAGTACTTGAAAGTTGGGAAATGCCAGATTTATAATTTCATGTCCAATCTTAATTCTGCCTTCTCATGTGTATGCATTATGGTAAGTGTTTAATAACTTGATCACATACCATTTTTTTTCACATGACCCTACCTGTAGATAGGTAGACTAGAGAGCAGAATTAATGTTACAGGGCAACTGTACACGTAATTTCCTAACTTTCAAGTGTGTGACTTTGCTATCTAAATGTTATTTTAACTTTTTATTGGTAATTTCTATTTATTTTATATATTGCTGTATATATATATATATATAATGTAAGGTAGAAATGCATTACTTAACTTTTCAAGTAAGTGTCATATGAGTGTCATGTATGGGCTTTTCAAACAATTAAGCTTCATCACTGCGAACAAGGCATTCTGACCAATTTTACAATTAGGGATACTGTGTCACAGTGATTCCTGGCTGAACCAACGTCAGCTCTGTTGCAATGCAACTTAGTAATATAGTTAAAACATGGCTTACTGTCATTTTTATAGCCAAGACTAAGCTATGTTATAACACAGTAAGGAGGTCACTGAGATATGTGTCCTCTAAGTCAGTGTTTCTCAACAACTGCCAGTGTAGGAAGAATATTTTCTTCCTATGGACTAATTCATTCCAAATTGAGAAATCGTTTGGGACCTGAAAAAGCAGGAAAGTTTGTTTTTCTTTTCCAGATTATGAACAAACAGGAAAATGAAGATGAAGACAACTGAGTTAGCTGCAGAAGCCAATATTTTAAGTTTCTCAGGTTGGACTGGCTGACAGTCGATTTGTTGTTGTTTTTTTTAATATTTAATTTAACAATTTTAACAAAAAACAAACCTGATTTTAAAAAACTTGAATGTTTAACTAAATTCAAAAATTCACATGCTTATTTTGTTAAAATATTATATGATTGCTCTGGAAGAAAAAAATCCAGAATACATAACATTGTTGTTTTAGTTAAATAAAACAATTTAAATGTCTGTCTGGTGATGTTCTCCTAATATAGCATGGCAAGAAAATCCTCCAAATATTAATAATTAACCTGTTGAATTGAAGATAATTATGAAGTCATTGGTTATTTCATTTACCAAAGGTAAATGCAATAGTTCACCTCCCACTCATTCATTTTCTCATATAGCTATAAAATTAATCTGAAGTTTTCAAAATAAATCACTTTAAAAATGTATAGTGTGTACCTTCTAAAAATGAAACTTACATCTATCTCCGAGTTGTGAAGAATATGTATTAAGGTTATAACAACCAACAAGAATGCACTTTTATGTAGAAATCCATGATTAAATCAAGTCTTCCTGACTAGTGAATTAAATCAAATCCACCCTGGCACTGTCCATTGTCTTGTAGATGTTCGAACCGGGCAGTGATTGTAAAGGATGAGAGTATATAGAGAGGTGACATGTTGTGGACTTTCTGAAGGAAATTAGTTGTCATGGAGAAAGCTGTCCCTTTGCATGGTAAGTGGTTTGAGGATGGTTTCTCTGAATCCTGATATTCCTTCAATAAGAGTGCCAAAGCCAAATATAATGGGTCTGCCTGGGTTCCCTTGTTTGGGTAGCTTGGGAAGAATGTAGATTATCACTGGGATGGGTTGGGGGGGTAGTGGTTTTGAGGGTTTTTTTTAAGTTTGAGGAAGGATTTGATGATATCTTTAAATTCTCAGTGATTTGCAATGTGGGGTCGTCTTTGAGCGGTGTCAGAATTGTCAACTGTGACATCATCAATGAGGCCAGTTGACTGACTATAGTACCCCCTTTGTCTGCTAGCATGATCACTCTCTGCATTTCAGGGAATGTATAGCTATCACCAATCTTCTCAGCTGCGGAGAGATTGCAGAGGATGTGATGTTTACAGATTTCAGTCAATTTTTTTTCCGAAGCAATCAACCTAATGATTAAGTGTGTGGCTTCATCTATTGTAGGGTGTCCAGTCTGATTGTTTTCTTGTGGTAGTGGTGGGTGGTGTCATTATTGTGAAAGAATTTTTTGAGGCGGAGTCAGTGAGAATTTTCTAGTTTTTTGTGTTAGTATAGTATCAAGTTCCGTGGTGGAGCAGAAGTTCAGTCTCTTGAGGAGTACAGCCAGTTCAGCTTGTTGGGGCACTATTGATAAATTGATGATGGTGGGATGTCATGCAGTGTCCATGTGGTGGGACCCAGTGCCATGGTTTATTCTGGAGATGAAGTTCCATGGGTTGTGGAGTTGTTGTAGTTGGTTCCACTTTTTGTATTGGATGGCTGTCATTACTGCAAACAATGTAATGCAATGTAAACTGGTTGGTTTTGGTTTTAACAGCAAAGTAATTAATATAAGAAAGCAGGTATTTTACATTCAGAGTAACCACTACTGCAACCAGACATTGTCATCACCGAGGACCAGAAGATCATCATGGTGGACGTCCCAGTGCCCTTCAAGAACAGGACTCTGGCCTTCCACGATGCCTGAGCTCAAAAGGTAGAGAAATACACTCCTCTGGACCCTTGAAAGCTAAGGGTTATCAGGTTCAGACACGCACTGATTGTCAGAGCCTTGGGCGCATGGGACTCCAGTAACAAGAGTGCTGAGAGAATGCGGAATTGGTCATTGCTCTGCTGATGCGGAACCTCATGGTGTCCGACGCCATCAGGTGGTCGAGGAACATCTACATAGAACACATCACCAGATGTCGGCCATACCAGGAGGGATGAGCTGGAGTGCTAATGAGAAGCGCAGTCATCTATTCACCCATTATAAAAGCTCCTTTAAAATTTTTAAACATTAAACTATTTTGACCTCAAATGTTTCACAAGTAGAGCAACAAACCTACTAAAAATCCTTTGCCTTTTTTTTTTGACAGAAAAAAGGTTAACACTGCAAATTTGCACATCACCAGATGTCGGCCATACCAGGAGGGATGAGCTGGAGTGCTAATGAGAAGCGCAGTCATCTATTCACCCATTATAAAAGCTCCTTTATAATTTTTAAACATTAAACTATTTTGACCTCAAATGTTTCACAAGTAGAGCAACAAACCTACTAAAAATCCTTTGCCTTTTTTTTTTTGACAGAAAAAAGGTTAACACTGCAAATTTGCATCACTTATTCTTTGTTTTGTAATCCTTACCCACATGAGAAGTCCCACGTGTTTCACTGGGAATACTTCAGTAGGAATTCTCATGTGAATGAAGGCTTGCAGGGTTGGGCCTTCAATTTATAACAAATTTGAGCTTTTGCAAAATGAGATGTTGTTACTTCTGGAGTATTCATAGCCTTAGAAGTCCAGCATTTTCTCATAATACCTTTACAGACCTTTAAACAAAGCGGTGGCTTTTGGACGAGAGGCATTTTTAATTAGCCTCTGGCAAATTAGGTGTCATAGCATCACTGTTTACTAGCTATTCAAACATTCATATCAAAGCATATCCCTTATAATGTGAGACCTGAATATTGAGTGGTCAAACAAAAATGAGTTAGGATAACCTGAGTCCTAATTTCTCTGGTGCATTTCTTGTATAATAGCTTAACTAGTTTTGAACCCTATGAAAGATCTGAGGGGTTGTTTTTTTTAATTCAAATCTTTAAATTGTCTAGAGTATATACATTCAAATTATATTTTTGTCTTTTAAAACAAATCCTTGTAGCATTATACAATAGAATATTGTATTAAATTTAGGGCTGTTGATTAATGTCAGTTAACTCATGTGATTAACTCAAAAATTAATCGCAATTAAAAAAATTAATTGCAGTTTTAATCACACTGAACAACAGAATACCAGTGGCGAACCACAGCCACTGGGAGCTGCAGGGAGCTGTGCCTGTGGATGGTCAGTATCAGCAAAATGTCTCACAGCCCACAATCAGATTACCATGATGGACTGCATGCAGCCTGCAGATTGCCCACCACTGATGTAGACACTGCTGATGCACATTAAGTTCCCTACTGCACTGCCCTAAATTCCATTTTTAATGTAATATGGACAGGAACATGCATTGTTGCACTAGATAAGCCAATTAATAAAGCTTCCCCATAAAACATTTCATAAGGTTTCTTCAGGAATGGATTTAATAGTGGGCAAGGTGGAGCCTTTGGATTCTTCTTTCATTTTAAGAGATTCAACCTACCTGCCATTTTCAGCCCATAGGATTGCAGGACTTTCCTGGTTTCCTGTCTGCCCCTCCAGGAGCTTCCTCACCCTCACTCTACCCATCTGCTAGTTGTTGAGTCTTGCCATTGAAGGTCCAAGTTACCAACAGTGCTTTTATCCTTCAAGCTGTGGGCTCTACATATTTGTGCATCATCTGGTACAAATAACCACACTTTCAAGAACACCATCAATTTTTAAAAAAATAAACTATTTTAAACTTAGTCACTTGTTACACCATGTACTTTGTCTTCAGACAGGAACTGCAAGCATTATTTGTGTAAAGCTGTATCAGCCTCAAGCACCATTTTTACATCTAGTATTAGAGGGGTAGCCGTGTTTGTTGCTTTTTACAGATCCAGAATAAGAGTCCTGTGGCACCTTATAGCCTAACAGACGTAAGGGAGCATAAGCTTTTGTGGAAGCTTATGCTACAATACATCTGTTAGTCTATAAGGTGCCACGGCACTCTGTTGATTTTTACCTCTATACATTCAATGTACTAAAGGTCAAATGCTAACAGAGCAAATATTGGCTAATCACTGGTACTTCTAGAACAGGATCTCTATTTAAGGCCTGGTCTACATGGGAAAGGTTCAGTATAACCTAAAGCTGTGAATTTAAAAGTGATGGAGTTATACAAAAACCTCCCCACTGTGGCCACCTATAGTATTAAAAGCTAGAGGGTTTGTTTTTTGGTTTAGCTTGTTACTGGAGAAAGGATTTACGCTAAACCAAAGTCACTCATATGGTATCAACACAGGGGGATTCAAAGTGATATAACTGGTAACTCATGAAAGCAAGGCCTTAATAAAAGAATAGGCAGCACAGAAAAGTAATCTGTCTACCCCAAATTTAAAACTGTTGGTTTAAAACGACAAACTTTATATCCAGATACACCTCTACCCCAATATAAAATGACCCGATATAACACAAATTTGGATATAACACGGTAAAGCAGTGTTCCGGGGGGCGGGGCTGCACACTCCAGGGGATCAAAGCAAGTTCGATATAATGTGGTTTCACCTAGACCGCGCTAAGATTTTGCCCTACTAAATAGTTCAATTAATAGATTGCCCTTCATCTCATATGGAAAGGGTTATAATTTTGGAAACACTTTTGTAGGAGGGAGGTGACAATGCAGCTCCAAACTGCACACAGTACTAAACCTCCACTTCCTGAACTAGAAAGACAAACCAACACTTCAATTTGGAACTAAAAAATAAAAGACGGTGGCCATTACTATCCAGTTCCCAAAATAAGAGCTCCATAAATGTTATACGGTTCTACCTCCCAAAATTCAAAGTATTTGGTTTTGCAAGCAAACAGTATGATAGTTTCAAGTTAGAAACAAGCCAAGAGCAGCAGAATCCACTCTGCCAGTCAAGTTAACTGTAGTTGCAAGTTGTTGCCCCAGCATTTCATCACTCTGCCCAACACTCCTACACTAGGGTTTTACATACTTAACTCTTCCAGGATAGAAACATGAACATTATTAAAAGGACATCTGCACAGGAAAAAAAAAAAGATTTTTGCTTGTTGTGGAAATGGGTAAAAGTTTATGTAATAAACTATTAATAGAGGAGAAGTCTTTCAGCAAAAGTTATTTCATCTTTCCCAGACTTCCTGCAGTGTTTTACTCAGTTGCTGTATGCATTCAACATTTAGGAGATGAAGTTCCACTTTGCTGTTAGTACAATGGTCAAAATAGAAGAGGCAACAGAACTATATACCCTGTAAGGAAAGAAAAGAGTGAAAGTGACAAAAGGAGAAACCAGAGGAAGAGAAGACACACACCACACAAAGAGGGGAGGTTTAGAAAAGCCAGCAGCGCCCAGAGGAAACAGAGACAAGAGCAAATAGGATACTAGAGAAAATAATTAGTGAACAGTATCCCACATAGTAATTCAGGGCCAGGGAGCATCAAATTACTTATTGTATAGGGTGGCTGTGTTGCACATTTTACTAGCACACTACACTGATGACTCCAATTAATCCCTTGGAGCGCCATAAAAATCTACAGGTTGTTTGAATTTTGGTAAGTAAATGCATGGAATGCAGGATGGGGAAATAGCTGCAGTTATGGAAGTCACAATTCATGCTTCAGAAACAAATGCACCCAAAAACCCTGCAAACACACAATACTATTGTTACATAGAAACAAGGAGCCCGGTGGCACCTTAAAAACTAACTGATTTATGGGGCATAAACTTTCATGGGTTAAAAACCCCACTTCTTCAGATGCATGGAGTGAAAACTACAGATGCAGGCATTATTGGTCAGTATAATGCCTGCATCTGTAATTTTCACTCCATGCATCTGAAGAAGTGGGGTTTTTAATCCATGAAAGCTTACGCCCAATAAATCAGCTGGTCTTTAAGGTGCCACCGGACTCCTCATTATTTTTGTGGCTACAGACTAACACCACTACCCCTCTGATACTTGACTGGTCCCTGGTTTTCCTACCAAGCCATTAGTTACCCCAGGGGCAGTTCACCAAGAGCAACATTTGAAAGCACTCAACGCATTTTTATTTCACATATTTTAAAAAAACAAAAACCCTACAGCTAAACAAAGGATGGCGTAGGACTGCAAACAGTGCTACCCCACAGGAAAGGCCTAACGGCTAAGTCCCTCCAGTCCAGGTCAAGTCCCCTCAGGAGCAGCGGGCCACACAGTGGCTGACCCCGACGACACGTGCTTTCCTCGTAGTTGGGCCCCATATCGGGAAGCGGGGGTCCCGGCTCCCTCACAGGCCACGGCTGGAGACGGGACGACGGATCAATGCGTTTGCCGGGCTCGGTCGTGATCGACAGCGGGGGTGGGGGAGTAACAGGGTCCAGCGCGGCCAGCCCAAGCTCCCACCCGCGGCGGCGGCGAGGCAACTTCGTCTCGCTCCTCCCCAGAGCCGCTCCCGCCCCGAGTCCATCCCGGCTTCGCTCCCCTAAGGTCAGGCGAGTTCTGAGGAATCCGGGCCGGGTCCAAACGTTTGTGGCGGGCGGGAGGGCGCGTGTCCCCTGGCAGGCGGAGGGCGGGGCGGTGCTAGGACTCCTCGGGCTTGTCGGCGGGCGGGCCGCAGGGCTGCAGCATCTTCTCCATGAGGTTGAAGCGCACGCGCGCTTTGCTCTCGTTCTCGGCGATGGCGAAGTAGTTGAGCAGGTCGAAGTGGCCCATGTAGGAGCAGTACGAGTCGCGGTGCTGGTTCACCAGCCACTCCCACTTGGTGGTGTCCGCGTGGCCCGTGCCGATGTACTTGGACTGCAGGTGCTCCAGCTGGCTGTGGATGGTGTAACGATCCGTCATGGCAGCGGCAGCAACGAAGGCCTCTCTCGAAACCACCGAGCCCCAACCGCTTCCAGACTTCACCCGGCTCAGGCACAAAATGGCGGCCGGAAGTGACGTTTGGGAGGAAATGCGTAATGTTCCCTGCGTCCAGCCCTTCTTCCCCTCGAGCAATACCGCGTCGATGAGTCACCGGACCAGCTTTACCACCATCCGCCACAAAACTGTGAGGAGAAAAAAGAAACTGTGGCTCGCGTCGCCCAGAGGCATGACGGGATCGCGCCCCCTTGAGGAACGAGGTAAATGCACCCGCCTCTGGGCGGTGTATGCGCTGATGTACTAGCGCGGCTCCAACGGCATGCTGGGAGCTGTAGTTCTGGGGGAGGGTTGGTTCCGTTGACGGGAGCGAGCTGTGTCTTTCTTTTCACAAATGGCCACTGGGCGTCACGCGGGCTTTCCCTCCGGACTCCGCGCTCTCGGGGAGCCTCGTGCCGCGGTCTCTGAGCCCCGGGCACGGGGGGAGTGGAGCGCCGCCCGCCCCGTGTGCCACAGACACGCCCAGCCTAGGACCGGCCACCCGGCCCCTCACCGCGCTCCTGGGCAGCCCCGAGGCTGGGGCGTGTCTGTAACGGGTTTAACTGTTCGGCCCAGCCGCCGTTGGCCGGTCAGACGGGTTCCCCCCAGCCAAGTGCGGGCAGTGCAGCGGGGCAAACCGCGGGGCGCCGGGCAGAGCGTCAGCAGCCCCCGTGCAACGTTCCCGCCCCGGCTCTGCTCAGTGCGGCTCCGTCCTGAGCCTCCGCTGCTTGTCTGAGCCCTGCGCCCTGAGCGCGTAGAGCTGAGCAGGGTCCCTGCAGCGGGAGCGGCGCTGCTGGCGGAGCGAGACCTAGGCCTAGGGACAGAGTTGAACACAGAGTGGAGTGCATCGGTCTGCTGCTGTGCACGTGTCTGTCGTTTTACTCTCGTCTCGGGGTTACTAGCACGGAATGGAGACGTGCCTCTGAACAGAGGAAATGGTTAGAAAACAGAACACTTTAGAAAAGAGGTTTTACTTCCCTCCCAGCTGCACCACAGCCTGGCTATTTTCGGTACAGTCCTGTCTCTTCAATGTGAGACTTCCTGGGGTGCTTATTTATAGAGCAGGAATGAGATTCTGCTTATCTAAAGATAACCTCAAGAGCTGGAATAGGCTGTGCCCTATAACACTAGCTTTAAGGTAGTGTGGGAGCAAAACCACACTCATTACACAACTATGTTTAAATAGTTTGCCTGAAAAAAATAGACGGGTTTTTGTTTGTTTGTTTGTTTGTTGTTTTTTTTGTGGGGTGGGAGAGGACCCATGGTTGTGGAACCAACCTATCCTATGCAATTCCCCAGATAGTCTCTAGCCTAGTTTTATAATATGGTGCTTATCTGATTCTCAGATAGGTGAATTATGTAATACCTGCATTATCAAATCCACATCTTCTCTTCCCAGAACTACTTGATGCTTGAGCTTACATCCATGGAGGTCAACGAGACCTTTGTTATTGACTTATTAGTTTGGGTATATGAGATCCTGAATTACAATCTTCAGGCATATATTTCACAATAATAATGTATTAAAGGTATTGGCCTATACCAGTTGTCAGTTGGCTCACTGTTAGAATTTTCAATTAAAGCTTCAGTAAATGATTTTATACAAGATTTATGATGAATATTGAATAATTAAGGGTTTACAGTTTCTCCATACTTGGCTTCTCTAAAGTAACTAGTGTTTTTACTTGCAAAAATATGTTGATGTAAACAATAAAAACACTTGGAAATTGTTTATTATTTGCTGAAATTCATTAAGAGTAAAAGTTGTATCATTCCAAGTTGTTAGGAGATGCAGTAACCAGAAGAAATCTGCACTTGCAGTGACTCTAACTGGCCATTGGATGTCAGAGTTGTCCTGTACTTGAATACAATAATAGTCTGGCTATATAGATTCTCTCCTCCAGCGCTGTCTCTCTTCAAAACACCACTGACTTCCTGAGGAAATTACAGTCCATTGGTGGTCTTCCAGAAAACACCGTCCTAGCCACTATGGATGTAGACGCTCTCTTCACCAACATTCCAAAAAGATGTAGTACAAACCATCAGGAACAGTATCCCCAATAATGTCACTGCATACCTGGTGACTGAACTTTATGACTTTGTCCTCAACCACAACTATTTCAGATTCGGGGACACTGTATACCTTCAAGTCACTGGCACTGCGATGGGTACCCACATGGCCCCACAGTATGCCAACATTTTTATGGCTGACTTAGAACAACACTTCCTCAGCTCTTGTCCCTTAACACCCCTACTCTACTTGTGCTACATTGATGACATCTTCATCATCTGGACCCATGGGAAAGAGGTCCTTGAGGAATTCCACCACGATTTCAACAATTTCCACCCCACCATCAACCTCAGCCTGGACCAGTCCACACAAGAGATCCACTTCATGGACACTACAGTGCAAATAAGTGATGGTTACATAACCACTCTATACTGGAAACCTACTGACCGCTATACTTACCTACATGCCTCCAGCCTCCTATCCTCAGGGGGGAGGGATAGCTCAGTGGTTTGAGCATTGGCCTGCTAAACCCAGGGTTGTGAGTTCAATCCTTGAGGAGGCCACTTAGGGATCTGGGGCAAAAATTGGTCCTGCTAGTGAAGGCACGGGGCTGGACTCAATGACCTTTCAAGGTCCTTTCCAGTTCTAGGAGATTGGTATATCTCCAATTATTACCTTTCATCCAGACCACATCACATGATCCGTTGTCTACAGCCAAGCTCTAAGATACAACCGCATTTGATCCAGTCCCTCAGACAGAGACAAACACCTACAGGATCTCTCTCAAGCATTGTTAAAACTACAATACCCACCTGATGTGAAGTGAAGAAACAGATTGACAGAGCCAGAAGGGTACCCAGAAGTCACCTACTACAGGACAGGCCCAACAAAGAAAGTAACAGAATGCCACTAGCCGTCACCTTCAGCCCCAACTAAAACCTCTCCAGTGCAACATCAAAGATATACACCCTATCCTGAAGGATGATCCCTCACTCTCTCAGACCTTGGGAGACAGGCCAGTCCTTGCTTACAGAGAGCCCCCCCAACCTGAAACAAATACCAGTAACTACACACCACAAAACAAAAACACTAACCCGGGAAACTATCCCTGCAACAAACCCCATTGCCAACTCTGTCCACATATCTATGCAAGAGACACCATCATAGGAGCTAACCACATCAGCCACACCACCAGGGGCTTGCTAACCTGCAGATCTACCATTGTGATATATGCCATCATGTGCCAGCAGTGTCCCTCTGCTATGTAGATTGGCCAAACCGTATAGTCTCTACGCAAAAGAATAAATGGACACAAATCAGACATCAAGAATTATACTGTAACATTCAAAAACCAGTTGGAGAACACTTCAACGTCCCTGGACACTCAATAACAGACTTTTAAAAGTGGCAGTTCTTCAACAAAAAAACTTCAAAAACAGACTCCAATGAGAAACTGCAGAAGTGGAATTAATTTGCAAACTGGCCGCTATCAAATTAGACCTGAATAAAGACTGGGAGTAGGCGGGTCACTACAAAAACTAAAAACTAATTTCCCCATGCTTATTTTCCCCTACTGTTACTCACATCTTCTTGTCAACTGTTTGAAATGGGCCACCCTGATTACCACTACAAAAGTGAGTTTTCCTCCTGTTGATTGTGCACTTCCACTTTAATTGAATTGTCTCATTAGAACTGACCCCCCACTTGGTAAGGCAATTCCCATCTTTTCATGTGTGTATATATATGTGTATATATATATATCTGCCTACTGTATTTTTCACTCCATGCATCTGATGAAGTGGGTTTTAGCCCACAAAAGCTTATGCCCAAATAAATTTGTTAGTCTCTAAGG
The DNA here is from genome assembly GCF_016161935.1 of Mauremys reevesii. Lineage (NCBI taxonomy): Eukaryota > Metazoa > Chordata > Testudines > Geoemydidae > Mauremys > Mauremys reevesii. The sequence continues at coordinate 103,131,236 of NC_052625.1, read as the reverse complement.
TGCCACAAGTACTCCTCGTTGTTTTTTATAATAATCAGTATGAGTTGCTGCTGCAAAAGTCAGTGGGACTGTTCTCATGTGAGACATCTAGTTCAATGGAGAAAGACAGACACTGTGATTTTCTACCTCAAGGTTTACCTGAGCTTTTAAGCCTCCCATTTGTCCTAACAGGAGAGCCCACGCATGCTATGTTTGACAGTACAATTGAATCATAGGGACAAATCAACCCAGAAAGAAGGGCATTGTTATATGAGCATTGTTATATTTGGCATGCACCTGGAAACATTACAAAATGCACTTAGCTAATTTTCTGACACTTACTAGTCAGAAGCCTCTCTGGCTCCTGACTAACAGGATTCTTGGACAATTACTTGCACAGATCCTATCACCTCTGTCATGCTAGGCTAATAAAACCTCTCTCTTGTTAATTCTGTGGTCTTTTTTCCCCGAGATGTCCCACGGTGTCAGATACGTTGTACATACCTTTTTATATGCACATAATAGGCCAAGTACTGTGATGATTTACAACTCATAACCGCAGAATGTGCATAAATTGGCCCAGTGAGTATCAGCTGGAAGATCTCTTTTCTTCTCTATGTAAAGCTCTTTCCACAAACTAGACTTCTCCTTCCCTCTCTCCCCATTTCTCATTCTTGCTATCCAAATCTTGATTCCTTTCCAATAAGTGAATTGCTTATGATATATCTTAGCATAAAAATAAGGAAGCCATGGTAAAAAAAAATTTAAATTATTCCCTAGAAATCTTGCTTTATTTATTGTTTTGAATCTGTGATTTAATGGTGTTTAAAAAAAATAATCTTAGAACGGGATTGTGCCAAAGCTGTACATAGTAAGAAAATTATTAAAAACAAGGGATAAAAGCAATAAAATACCATGTGCTACCACTTCAAGGCATATGCTTCAAGTATGCGTCTGGCTTTTTAAATCAACCTGCAACTAAAATGTTTTCTCCTTTGTCTAAATTTAGCATCCACTCCCAAAATATTACATTGGCCTGAAGCCCAGGGCAAGCACTATCCAGAACTGGGCCAGTGACATGTTTAAGGTTTGATATTTAGCAATGCATCCCAACTAGTGACAGAAACTTTGTACAGTGGAATGAAGAGATTCCCAGCTTATAACCCTGGAAGGGCCTGAAATATTAGATTTAAAAATTTTGAGCTTTTTAAAGGAAATTTGTAGAGAGGTTTAACATGTTATTTCAATGTTTATTTTTCCTCTGCAGCTGCTGGATGTACACACCTGCCCTTATCAAAACTCTCTGAAGCATTTTTAAAGTAGTTTTTCTATAACATATGTGGTATGTATATTATGGCATAGAGGGGGATAAAGGCCCTGACAGGGCCATCCTCAGGATTTATGGGGCCCGATGCAGTATAATTAAACTGGTGCCCCTATGCCCTATGGCAGCCCGGGTTCACGTGTATTTTAGATAAGGGTGGTCTTTTGAAGGATTTATTTAAAAAACTATATGTCTGAAGATCCAAGCATTTAACGCTAAAGATGAGTACTCAGATTGTGCATCTAAAAATCTATGCAAGGATTTTTTAGAGATGTGATTTTTATAATCTACAGCAACACACTAATGAGAGATTTTTTAAAGCAAATTTTAAACTAAGGTCCCGTAGACTAACATGTTGTGCATTACTGTAATATTTATTCAGAACTGTTTTTGTCAATAAATTCAGAAACTGTGGGTATGTCTACACTATGGGATTATTCCGATTTTACATAAACCAGTATTTGGAAACAGATTGTATAAAGTCGAGTGCACGCGGCCACACTAAGCACATTAATTTGGTGGTGTGCGTCCATGTACCGAGGCTAGCATCAATTTCCGGAGCGTTGCACTGTGGGTAGCTATCCTACAGCTATCCCATAGTTCCCACAGTCTCCCCCGCCCACTGGAATTCTGGGTTGAGATCCCAATGCATGATCGGGCAAAAGCAGTGTCGTGGGTGATCCTGGGTAAATGTTGTCACTCAATCATTCCTCCATGAAAGCAACAGCAGACAATTATTTTGCGCCCTTTTCCCTGGATTGCCCTGGCAGACACCATAGCATGGCAACCATGGAGCCTGATTAGCCTTTTTTCACTCTCACCGTATGTGTATTGGATGCTGCTGACTGATGCGGTACTGCAGTGCTACACAGCAGCATTCACTTACCTTTGCAAGGTAGCAGAGACGGTTATCAGCCCTATTGCACCGTCTGCTGCTTTGGAAATTGGCAATGACGATTACCAGTCCTATTGTACCGTCTGCTGCTGTCATGGGTGCTCCTGGCTGGCCTCGCTGAGGTCGGCCGGGGGCGCATGGACAAAAATGGGAATGACTCCCCAGGTCATTCCCTTCTTTACGTTTTGTCTAAAAGTAGAGTCAGTCCTGCCTAGAATATGGGGCAAGCCTACTAAAGAACCAGAGAGGACAGCCGCTCCGGGTCAGAGCCCCAGACATACCGCAGAAATGATGAGCTGCATGCCATTCTAGGGGGTGCCCCTGCAACAACCCCACCCATTGCTTCCCTCCTCCCCCACCCCGTCTGGGCTACTGTGGCAGTTATCCCCCCATTTGTGTGATGAAGTAATAAAGAATGCATGAATAAGAAACACTGACTTTATTGAGATAAAATGAGGGGGAGGCAGCCTCCAGCTGCTATGATATTCCAGGCAGGACTGAATCTCCAGGAGACAAAGCTTAAAGAAGGGAATGACCGGGAGTCATTCCCATTTTTGCCCAGGCGCCCCCGGCTGACCTCAGTGAGACCAGCCAGGAGCACTCACGGGATGACGACAACGGTTATCAGTCCTATTGCACCGTCTGCCATCACAGAGAGGAGAGGAGGGGATGCTGCTGTTTAGCGCTGCAGCACCGCGTCTACCAACAGCATCCAGTAGACATACGGTGACATTGAAAAAAGGTGAAAAACTATTTTTTTCCCTTTTCTTTCACCGGGGGGAGGGAGGAGGGAATTGACAACATATACCCTGAACCATCCGCGACAATGTTTTTGACCCTTCAGGCATTGGAAGCTCAGCCAAGAATGCAAATGGTTTTCGGAGACTGCGGGAACTGTGGGATAGCTCGAGTCCTCAGTCCCCCCTCCCTCTCTCCGTGAGCGTGCATTTGAATCTTTGGCTTTCTGTTACGCTTGTCACGCAGCACTGTGCTGAGTCCCTGCTGTGGCCTCTGCCTATCATAGCCTTGGAGATTTTTTCAAATGCTTTAGCATTTCATCTTTTGGAACGGAGTTCTGATAGAACAGTTTTGTCTCCCCATACAGCGATCAGATCCAGTATCTCCCGTACGGTCCATGCTGGAGCTCTTTTTGGTTTCTGGGACTGCATGGTCACCTGTGCTGATCGGCACGCCACGCTGGGCAAACAGGAAATGAAATTCAAAAGTTTGCGGGGCTTTTCCTGTCTACCTGGCCAGTGCATCCGAGTTCAGATTGCTGTTCAGAGCGGTCACAGTGGTGCACTGTGGGATAGCGCCCGGAGGCCAATACCGTCGAATTGCGGCCACACTAACCCTAATCCGACATGGCAATACCGATTTCAGCGCTACTCCCCTCGTCATGGAGGATTACTGATACCGGTATTAAGAGCCCTTTATATCAATATAAAGGGCTTCGTTGTGTGGACGGGTGCAGAGTTAATTTGGTTTAACACTGCTAAATTCGGTATAAACTCGTAGTGTAGACCAGGCCTGTCAGTATATACCTGGGGGTTGGCAAATGCCTGTTAAATGGCTTCATTACAACTTGAATGGCTCTCTAACAGTTTCAGTGTTGTGCTAATAGGTCTGGCAGGCTGGAACTTTTTCACTTTCAAGTACTAGATCCCCTCCAGAGGAAGACTCATCAGGCTGCAACAGCCAGCTGTGGTGGGAGCCTGCAGAAAGGGTCAGAACAGTGATAGGAAGAGGTGGGAGAGTGGACACTAAGACCAGGGGTGCCCCAAATTTTCGGGTGCCCTACGCAGCCAATTTGCTCCATATGCCTAAGGACGTGTTACCAGATTTGGCCGTTATTTTGGGGTATGCTCATTTATTCGGGTTACTTGGGAGGAGGGTTGGGTTCTGTAATTCTATCAATGTACTACTTGTGTTGTCATATGGAGCTCTACTTCTCCCTGAGCTGCAAGTCCCCTCCCAATGGAGCTATCCTGGAGGACCTAGGTTCCCTAGGGCTGGGTTTCTCCAGCCCCAGAACCAGATGAACACACACGCACCCACACGTGCATTAACAGAGCAAGTCTGAGCAAACCGGGCCAATCAGCACTTTCAAGCTGACCCCTTATACATCTCTGGACTCACTGGGCTGGATGAAGCAGCACTTTCAAGCCTCCGCCCCCCCCACCTCATATGCCCCATGGGCTCCATGGACTGGGTCAAGTAGCACTTTTAAGCTGTCACCCTTATGTATCCCAGATTCAGCACGTCCCTATCCCCACTCACAATTGTACAGGCAATAACCTACTTGATGAGCAAACCCCACAGTATTTTGGGCACCGCAGGGATCTTTAGCTTAGGTAAAAGAAGCATTGCTGTAGAGTGAATGGGGGAAACTAAAAACACAAAAGAGTAAAGTTCAGCAAGAGAGAGAGAAGCAACCAGCTTAACCATACAAGTTATTTATTGAATAATAGTGATAACTACACAAGGAGCCTAAACCAACATAACATACATTATTAAAGGTTAATACCTAAGTTAGAAAGGAAAACAGAGAGAAAGAAGGGGATCTTACCCACTCCATGAGGCTTGAATTGGTCGGGGTTCCCAGGTGATGGTGGTAGCTCAGGGTCCTGAGTGCTGGAGACAGGCAGATCCCCCAGCACAATCAGTCAGGAGAAGATGGAGTCCCAGTGGAACTGATGCATAGTTTGGATCTAAGCATCAGAACATTGACTGGAGTGTGATTAGGGATTTTTGTAGAGAAAATACAATGGTTCAAGGGAGAACACTAGATTTGTTTATAGGTAAACTGGTGACTCAAAGGTTTTCTTTACGCTAGACAATAGGAGCTGATCACTCAGGCTATGGGTGGTGTTTTCGTCCAGAGAGCTCACAATGCAACTAGGCTGCTTCAGTATTTTGGATATCAATCAAGGATTCATTACTAGAATTGGTCTGATAACTGCTGAGTTGGGTGTGGGCAGGCATAGGTTCATTAACATCTGAAGCAGAGATTCCCATAATGCAGTGTTTCCCTGCTTTTCTGGTCCCAGAGTTCAGTGTGGTTCTCTGTTCTTCATTCTGTATGTCTCCCTGTCCCATCTTTCATGCAGATGCGGCTAGGGGAGTTGTCTCTGTTCTTCATTCTGTATGCTAATGCAGATGTCTTAATCTTGTCACCCTTGTCAGGAAGGGTTTAGGTGTGTCTCCCATCCGCCCTTCATTGCTCTCTGCAAGTCTTTTCTCAGATGGGTTTTGGTTTAAGCAGAGGCTGGTGGAAGGTATCTTTCATGAGTCAGACAGGCTGGATACTGCACCCTGGTTCCCCAAGAGCTGATTGGTATCAGATGGCCCTGAGCCCTGATCCTGCAGGCTGCTTTCCACAGGCTCCTACACCAATGCTGAGCCTCATCGACTTCACTACAGCTCTGCATAGACAGAAGGATCCACTCAGGTGGAGCAGTTTACAGAACAGAGGCTAAAGGTTATCTGCAATGACCTGGGTAATGCAGTCATAGTTTCACAAAATGTGACTAATACAGTTAGTAATAAACTGTCATACTGATGACAGCTTTAGTCCAGTTCCCAGCATTACGTAATACATATGTAATGGATTATGTAATAATAATAATAATAAATAAATACCCTAAATCAATATTTAACACTAGGTTAGTTTAGTTTAATTTAGAAACTGATTGATAATCTATTCCATAGCATTCAGGAGCATTTAAAGGAAGTTTCACACTAGAGTTTCACTAGCACAGCATCTATGGACAAAAACTTGAAATAGAGCAATTTAAGAAACATGAAACAAACAGAGAGAGCATCTGTTTAAAGAACACATCAAATGTCTCAGAAAGAGATAACTATCACTTGATATTTGGAGAGGAGCTCTGTATTCCTTTATTTTGAAAATAAAAGCCTCTCTAAACAAATGTGCTGAGTTTCTGCTAAAGCTAAAAATAGAGCAGTCAGTCTGTCCGGTGAATTTAAACTGTTTATAATTACTGAAGGATAATTTTTAAAAATTCACAAATTGTAAATAAAATGGATCTTAAAATCAAGAACCAGTAATCAGCAGTTATGTAGGCAGCCGTGCTCTGATTTCTCCTTTCCTTCATCTGTCTCACCTTTCTTCCAGGACCTTTTTATGTCATTAATCCCAGGTAAAGTATCACAGCTAATACAGAGCTGAGGGATACAACAGTCTGCCCTGAATAAGTGAGTTTATATGGTAGCATAAACACATTTAAATCACCATTAACAGAAAACCCCCAGTTTAACTTTTTATGGTCAGCCTAAAATAGAAGGAGCTGATCAGAACAATGACCAATATTCAGTATCCACTACAATGTTTCTGTGCAATAGGGCAAGTTAGGACAGAGAAGAAGAAAACTCTCATTCTCCCTTCTTTAAGTCTGACCCTTAAAAACTGCTTAATACTGCAGTCATCTTGTTCATGTTTTTTAAAGATGTATTTTTTAAAGAAACTATTTTAAAATAACTTTCCACAAAGAAGCCTATCTACTTAAAAAACAGTAATGTTTATCATTTCAATTAGATACTAGAACAGTGGTGTCATAATCCTTATCTTGACAGAACTCTAACGTTTCTATTCCACACAAGTCTAAAACTCATCTGTAAACACACTGAGTCAATAGATAAGACATTTGAGAAAGTACAAAAAATACTTTCAGTAGAAGTGCAGAGATGTTGATATCTCTGAATCGCTAACATGACTGACCAAAATGGATCATTTGATGCTGTTGTAAATGCATTGTACTAATTTATTTTCTGGAGTTTTTATCTGAGGATTACTGACATGACAGACAATAATGGATACACAGAAATAATTGTGGTTGATCATGGGAATAGATATTTCGGAAAGTTTAACCTCAGGATAAGTTGAACAATATAATAGAACTGGTTCATCTTTGTGTTACTTGGTTCTGGGGTATCGATAACAGAAGAGACTGTTAACCAGACCAGTGCTTTACAACCTTCTGAGATTGGCAACCTCTTATTCAAAAGCAAAAATGTTCATTACCCCCTTATGGTTTTAGCTTACTTTTATAGTAAATGTATCAGTGATAAGAATGATAAGCCTGTATAAGTTAATATGCGCGCACACACACACAGACACACACAAACTACATTAAAAGAACATTTTTAAGGTTGCCTGTGGAACCTTAGTTTGACCTCTCCTTTGCTTTATGTATCAGGCAGATTCCTTGTCCATGGTACGTGGGCTCCTCCAGATGACATTTGAGAGCACAGGAGAGACAGTCTTCCTGCTATCCGTTGAAGTGCCTGAATCTAGACCTGGCCCAGCCAGTAGCAGCCCAAAGCTGCAATTGCTGGGAAAATCCTGCTCAGTTCCAGACTGGATTACGCTAACAGAATCTTCAGAGATTTCAGTAGCTACAATCTCTGAAGTCTCTACTGAGCATGTGCGATCTGCAGTTTTTGCAAAGGCTTTTAAATTGGCCAAGTTTGGGTGAATTATAATAGGGGACAGCACAAGTCACCTGGCTGCCAAATTTCACATCCCTGCTCCAAACCTGGGGGCACTAGAGCTATTCAAAGAAAAGGTCACCAGATATATATATTTTTTAACATTAGTAAAGCAAAGTATTTTTTCCTAATCTCATTCTTGGAAATGGCTATACTGTTTTGGCTGAAAACTTCAGCCTGAGGAAGACACCAGCATAGATTTTTTTCCCCCAAATGGTTAAACTATGGCAAAGTTATAAGCAATTGAAAACAGGGTTTTATAATGTGAAGTGTCAGGCAACCTTAATAATAGGCAGTGTTAGCAGTCTTGCCTATAGTTTTTGTGTGTGCTTTGAGAGCTTGTCAGAGAATACTTGACTTTAAAGGGTAAGGGCAGGCAGGGAGTGGGGTAGTGAGAATTTCTATGCTTTAGATCAGCGGTTCTCAAACTGTGGGTCGGGACTCTGTTTTAATGGGGAGTTAGACTTCCCAGGGTCTGGGGCTGAAGCCCGACCCCACTACCTGGGGCCGAAGCCCGAGTCCAAAGGCTTCAGCCCTGGGTGGCAGGGGTCAGGTTACAGGGCCTCCCATCTGGGACTGAAGGCCTCAGGCTTTGCACTGCCTCCCTCCACCCCAGCCCTGGGCAGCAGGGCTTGGACAGGCTCAGGCTTCAATCTCCCCTCCTGGGGTCCTGTAGTAATTTTTATTGTCAGAAGGGGGTCGCGGTGCAGTGGTGTTTGAGAACCCCTTGCTTTAGATTGTAATAATCATTTCAGTTCTGCAAGGGGTCATCATGACCCGTTGGTTGAGAAACACTGCACTAGAATATATGGTACAGACTACTGTGCACAGTGTTGCCAACCCCAAACATTCAAAATTCATCATTCAGACCCTAACAATCGTAAATTGGGTTAAAAATAATGAGGTTTTTAAAAATTGCGATTCTTTTTGTCTTCTGTATTTTGAGCCATTAGATTTCACTGAGTCACATTTGGTTTTTTCCTCTACCATGAGGGCTAGAAACTTACATTTTTGGAAAAAAATAAAGCTGAGATTCTCATTTATTCAGATGATTCCAGGAGCTCAAGCTTTAAGAAAAACACCCATTATTGTGAGTGTTGGCAACACTGTCGTAAGACCAGTAAGGCAGTCAAAAAATCCATGTGAAAAATAGTTTCCTTGCATGTTCATGTACAGCAGTTGCTTCATCCACCTTGGTATTTAAGCCATACAGAAAAGCCCCTACAGAACTGATTCATGGTGATTGTAAACTATCGTTCTCTGTGTGCTCTTTGCTTTTTCACTAACTTTGTCTGTCTTAAACATTTTGATTTCAATCTCTCAGGGACAAAGACTGGCTCTAATTCTGCTTTGTATAGAGCCTACCACAGTGAGGCCCCTAGGCACTATTGCAATAAAAATAATAATGTGGATATTGGTAAAATTTACCTCTGTGCAGAGGGCCAGCACAGGCATCTGTCAACACTAGATACATTTAATTTTTTAATTAAATAGGAATGTATGTTTTTGTAGAGAGGGAGAAGGAAGTAATGGAAAATTATCACAAGCATATTTCTAGGACAGACCCTACGATTGTTAGGGTCTGAAATATTCTATTCTATTTGAAGGCGGCACGCAAGCTGATTTTCAGGGCCACTGGCCTGGGGGGGCTCTGCATTTTAATTTAGTTTTAAATGAAGCTTCTTAAACATTTTAAAAACCTTATTTACTTTACATACAATAATAGTTTAGTTATATATTATAGACTTATAGTAAGAGACCTTCTAAAAATGTTAAAATGTATTACTGGCACGCGAAACCTTAAATTAGAGTGAATACATGAAGACTCGGCACACCACTTCTGAAAGGTTGTCGACCCCTGTTCTAGGGTGTTCTCCAGTTTTCTACTCCAGATTGGGCCTAAACATGTGGTCACTGTTCACTAGGGGCTCGGTATTGCAAGATGCGGAGCACACTGACCCCAATCAACTACACTCAGTACTTTGCAGGATCAAACTCTAATTGTAAAGAAGGTTGAAATGTTATTCCCCGATGTGCCAGAAACAAAATCACTATTGCAAGAACAGAATGATAGCTATTCCAATTGACGCTCACACATGGTTTAACATTGACATTTGAATCCACGTGGCACACTAAAAGATGTGAAATTTATTTCCTGCCTTTTGGGGAAAAAACAAAGACAATTAAAGAACTTTCTTTACAGTCATACACCACTCACTCTATATAAACAAGGGACAAGTGCACATCAGCATCAGTTGGAAATGGCTTTATAAAAGTATATTTAATCCATATATCACATACAGCACAAGCACTGATCAGTCCAATCAAATTCTGTTACAGTTCCTTTCTTTCCATACATAACAATTACAATTATTTGCGGGGGTAGTGGCAGGTGAGGAGGTTACCATTCTCTAAAAAGTATTTGTCCTGTCCTATGCTAGTTAACTAGTCAGTTACATCAGCCACAGTTGTTTCCATCCCTTGGCTCTCTTGTACATGCATCACCGTTAAAAGGTTCTTTCTGAATGACTCTTTACTGCAGAATTGATTTATATTGTAAATGGATAATGGAATCTTGCACAGATTTCTGAGTCATAAACTTACTTACATAATTTAAAAGAATAAAACAAGCTCGTCCAGTGACTCAGCTGGATATCACAGTCTTTCACACATGCACGCACACCTGTAACCTGAAGTGGAGATCAGATTTAATTACAACATGAACCATTGCAGTGACACGTTTACTTCAGATATGCTCTTCTGTCCAAATTTCTGCTAAACAAGGCATGATTTATGACTTCAGGTACACAGTTTGATCATGCAGTCAGGAAAATAGGACTTGTCATACTGGATCAGACCCATGGTCCTTTTTGTTTGGTTTCATGTCTCCAACAGTGACCAGCACTAGATGTTTCAGAGGAATGTACAAGAAACAACCCCATGCTCCCAATGTCCCTAAATCTCCAACTGATAGAAATTGGGACTGGATGACAGGAATAGATCATTTGAAGTTGCCCTGTCCTGTTCATTCCCTCTGAAGCATCTGGCACTGGCTACTGTTGGAGACAATACAGGACTAGATGGACCATTGATCTGACTTAGTATGGCCATTCTTATGTTCTAAGCCTTGCAATAGGCAGATATGGGATAATCTGGCCCCTAAATCCATCAAATATAGATTGTGATTACTGGACTACCTAAGCATTTGCTTTTTCAATAAGATACCGTTACATATTTTAGGAGGAGCTGAGAAACTAATGTTTTCATGGTGACTCTTTGTAGAAAGAAAATGGTAATTGGAAAATGTCTTTAATAAAACCCACCCACCTCTCATTTGCATTTGTTTGCTGCATTTTTGGACTTTCTGAACAGGAGTAGAAATACTAAACTTATACTCCATTAGAAAAGAGTAAATGTAAAAGGGCACAGACAGAATCATATGTTCACTTATAAGTAAGATCTAGAAAATAGGATGGAATATCTGATTTGATGTAAAGTTTTTAAATGATGGAATGGAAACCGAGAGCCAAATGTGGTAGCTAATATGAATACCTGAAAGCAGAATTTAGCTTTTAATTCAGACGGTCTAGAGGGCAAAGGAAAATTAGGGAGAAACTTCTTTACACTAAGGAAAATTAGTATGTGGAATGTTTCTCCAAACAAAGAAACAATAGCGACTAAAGTATGATTAAAGAGTCATGGAGCCTTACGTCTGGCAAAAAACATATGAAGGGTAACCACCAGCCAGGCAATTACACACCACTTCCTTATAATGCAAATGAATAACTTTAATAGTACTTTTCATCCAATGATCTCAAAATGCTTTAAAAACATTAGTTCATTAACACTCCCAACCCCTTTGTGAGGCAAGGAAGTATTATTAGCCCTGTTTTATGGAATAGGAAACTGAGGTAGAGAGCATTTAAGTGACTTGCCCAAAGTGAGTTAGGCATAGATCAGGCATAGAACCCAGATCCTCTGATTCCCATTCTCCTGTGCTAATCATCTGACTATGCTTCCCCAGTCTAGCCCATCTATTTTCTTGTGAGTCACAAAAGCTAAATGCCCAAGCACAGTAAATAATGTCCAGATAAGCTTTGCTTATGACTACAAGCAAAAACATGACCACAAAATATAACTACTTGCTGTTTGTAAATTAGCCCTATGGAAAAATTCATTATCAGTTAAGATTCTGTTTCCTCCTACATTCTCAAGTAGTCATTAAGCTGAACCCACACTGTCACTGACACATTTCTTACCCTTCACACTTTTAAGCATTACAACTTCTTTGCAACCTAAGATAGGTATGCAAAGCCAGTCAAGTGTTTAACCCCAGTAAATTCTAACACTTCTACAGCAAAATGAGAAACTGTCACTTCCTTGTCAGAACCTCAATTAGTCAGCATCAAGCCCATATGAATACACTTTTAAAGCAGTACCATCAATGTACCTTGTACAAACAACACATGTATATCTTAAAATACTGAAGAGTACATTGGTGCTGATGAATGCTGAAATGCTTTGAGTTGCTTGGGCGAAGATGCTCTTTAAGTGCAAAATATTATTTATTCTACTAGTACTGTATTTGTTTATCTGGTAGTGGTGGGAGTCACTGAGTTTGGATTCAGATCTGAAGTGAAATTTCTTCAAAATTTGGGTGCATTAGAGCCAGGATTTTGGCTCTAATGCACCCAAATACGGGCGCCAACCACAACATTCAGATATGGTTGTAAACTTCTAAAATGCTCCGTGGGTAGTTGGATCTAGGGTAAGGGAGGCTACTCAGCTACTTACTCCCTCCCCTGAGCAAGTGGGTGGGAGAGAACAAAGAATGGGCACAGTGTGGCTTCACCCCTGTTTCCTCTCCCCAATGTGCATACACACTCTCAGTGGCCAGAGTAGCTGAGCCATTATGCAGGAGGTATAGCCCCACAGTAAATTACTTTTCCTCAGGAATAAGGTTGAAGCAGTGGAGCAATTCTGACTCAGAGGTGAACCTACCCCACCATGAAAAATATTGCAAAGCTTGCCTCAAAACCTGCTGAATTCCCAGGAATCCTCTCTCTGCCTAGAGGCTCCAGCCCCCATGGAGGGGCTCTGGAGAAAAGATAATACAGCCTTAGGATAGGCTACACAGAGCTGGAAGGGAGGTGAGGATTTCCCTAGCGCTGTCCAGTCTCTCTTCCTGATATCCTCCACAGGGTCTGAATGGGGGGGAAGGCAGTGCTGCCAAGGCAGCTGAACCTCATTCTTTGGTGAAGAAGGAAGATCTGTGTATGAAGGGGTGATCTATGTGTCTGTTGAGTGTCCAAGTATTTGATGCATTATTTTGAACAGGAGTAAGTAGACACTTTTAGCATCTCTAGCTGAATAGTGAGCATTGTTTACTCATGAAAGTAACATTTAAAGCACTTTTCCGTTTACATTTTAAATTAACGCCTGACCTACACTAGCATAACTATGTCACTCAGGGGTGTGAAAAATCCACACTCCGAGTCATGTAGTTAAGATGACCTAAGTCCCCATGTAGAGAGTACTAGGTCAATAGAAGAATCCTTATGTTGACCTAGCTACCGCCTCTCCAGGAGACAGATTATACATCCGATGACATGACAAATTATGAAAAATATATAGCACATCCACTCTGACTCTAGGAATGGTGTTCACATGCTAAATTTGAACATAGTATATTAAAATATTATTTACATAAACTCATACATCTTGTATAGAGGAGCATATTTCCATAACAGCAAAGAAATAATTTATTTTTTTGTCAGTCCTTACAAGCATTATTCCATAAGGAGGAAAGTTTGTTTCGCAAACTTTGTATAGCTTTTTTCCTACCAATGTGTCACAAAGCACTTTTATTGTATTCTCTATTTGTCTGGAATTACTCTGCATGACTCCGTACAGTTAGTTTAGATTGTATTTTGTCTTGTGGTGGATGTTTCCTGTGTACAGTAACTCCCCACTTAAGGTCCTCTCGCTTAACATTGTTTTGATCTTACATCCCTGCTCAATTACAGAACATGCTCCATTTAAAGTTGTGTAATGCTTTGCTATAATGTCGTTTGGCTGCCTGCTTTGTCCACAGCTGGCAGCCCCCCTATCAGCTATCCTACGCCTCCCCCCCCACACAGCACCTCCAGTAGACTCCGTGTTTCAGCGCCTACCCCTCCTCCCCCCGTGGCAATCAGCTGGCTTGCGGCATTTTGGAGGCAGGAGGGTGCAGGGAGGAGCGAGGACTCAGTGCACAGGCTTCCCTTGCCTCCCGAAAATCGCAAACCAGCTGATTGCCGCGGGCAGGAGATGGGGGGGAGCCTGCATGCCAAGTCCTCATTCCTCCTTCCTGCCCCCTGAATGTCGCAAGCCAGCTGATTGCTGCGGGCAGGAGGGAGGGGGGAGGAATGATGATGCAGCGCACCTTGCCCCTCCCTCCCCGCCTCCTGCCCGCAGCAACCAGCTGGCTTGCAGTGTTCAGGAGGCAGGGCAGGGAGAGGGAGCCTGCGTGCCATGTCCTCGCTTCTCCCTCCTGCCTCCTGAACGCTGCAAGCCAGCTGATTGCCACGGGCAGGAGGCAGGGGAAGGAGGGGGGAGGAGCGAAGACACCGCGTGCAGAGTAAAGGGGAAGGAGCGGGGGGAAGAAGAGGCAGGTTAATAGTGGGGGCTTGGGAAGGGGTGGCGTGGGTTGGCTGAGGGTTGAGCCCCCCGCCCCAGTGCTTGCAGAGTAGGGGAAGCTGCTGCTGCACAACATGCTTCTCCTAGCCTACAGCACCTTCAGCCTCCTTGCCTGCCTCATTGTCTGCAGTGTCCGTGGGCTGTGCCTGTGTGGGGTAAGGCAGGGGCACCTCCCAACTATAGTACTGTACAGTATATGGCAAAAAAAATATTTCCCTGGAACCTAACCCCCCTATTTACATTCATTCTTATGGGGAAATTGGATTCGCTTAACATCGTTTCACTTAAAGTCGCATTTTTCAGGAACATGACTACAATGTTAAGTGAGGAGTTACTGTATTATTTACACTATTATAATGCCTCAACCAAGAAGGGAGGCTCAGTGTGCTAGCCACTGACAGTTCCTGCCCCCAAGAGCTTCCTTTGAGTAAAGGAAAAAAGTAAGAGTAAAAAGATTGTACAAAAATACTCCCCAGAAACAAAGTTCAGTCATTTGAATTTTCTGTTGTAGCTCTAATATGTAGCTTTATATTAATAATGTGAAATTCATTGCCTCTAAAAATAGTCTTTTCTCATCATACATATATAGTAGACGTTATCCCTTGCAGGTAAAAAACAAAATTCTGATCAACTCTGTGTGGATATTCTTATTCTGGAATAAGCGAGTCCACACATGGAGATAATCAGGAATAACTCCATGTGTAGACAAGCCCTGTACAGACCTTGGCTACATCCGGATTTTTTTTTTTTATCTGCAATTCCCAATGGGTACAGATCCGTTGGTGGATGGTATAATGTAGCCAAGGCTGAGGTCGACTAATGTATTTTTAAAAAGAACAGGAGTACTTGTGGCACCTTAGAGACTAACAAATTTATTTCAGCATAAGCTTTCGTGGGCTACAGCCCAGTTCATCGGATGCATAGAATGGAACACACAGACAGGAGATATTTATACATACAGAGAACATGAAAAGGTGGAAGTACCCATACCAACTGGAAGAGTCCAATCAATTGAGATGAGCTATCATCAGCAGGAGAAAAAAAACCTTTGAAGTGATAATTGAGATGACCCTGCTGACTAACTTTACTTTGAGCCACCACCTGTGGGGTTGCACTCACTAGAAATTACTGGTCCTTGTATTGATACTGTCATACAGTTGCCCTCCCACTTGCCACCCCACTCATTTTCATTTATAAATGGTGAGCCAGTTCCCTAGCTGGTGTAAATCACCATAGCTCCACTGACTTTCAATGAAACTTTTAAAGGACATTTATAACTATTCAGTGCCAGTAATTCTTCACTTTCTGTACTCTGAGTGCTTGACTGCGGCTGAAAAACTATTCGCAGCATCTTTTAAATAGCCACAACTTTCTACAGCTAGGTTTCAAAAAATAAAACACAAACCCCTGTTTTCCTCAGATCAGGGTCATGACTTGTTTGACATATATCCCTGCACCTCAATATGTACCATTGATTTTTATTTGTTTCCTTGATAGAAAAGTCTAGGACACAGCTACCCCCATGGTACCTCTCCCTTCTGATCTGCCAGGCAATCTGCCCAATCACTTTCCTAAGGGTGACAATTGAGGGGACTAGAGGCAGGGCATTCTTGGTAGCAGGAACTTTCCTCTGGAATTCAGTACTTTTTTTTTTTTTTTTTTTACAAATAATAGAATTTTATTCTGTAACAAATTCAGTGCAAAAAGAACCTGTGCAATTTCAAAACAATTCCATTAAAAATGGAACAAAACTGAATTTATTAAGAGAACAGAACTTGTGAAGGGGAAAAAACATTCATGCCCATTTCAGCTACAAATACACCGACTGTAGCTGTCACGGGTCAGTGTATGTAAAGCTGTGATTGTTTTTCCATGTGCCCACGGGTGGAGTGGCAAGGGTACTGCAGTGACCCCTGATACCGCATGGAATGTTGACAGGGGGGTGTAGAAAGGTCCTAATGTTGGGCTCTCAATGGGCTGCAGAGAGGCGTGAGCCTGAGATTGTTAAACCTGCACCAGAATCTGCAGGATCTGTGTTTGCTGCCTGAGAACCCCCATTATGTCCTGGTGCATCTCCATCTCCTTGTCCTGCTGGGACTCCTGAGTCTTTCTTCTCCACTCGCTCCTTCTCCAGGTTGTCCACACAGTTCATCCTCCAGGCCCAGTGCTCATGGTATGGAATTCAGTACTGCCAGAAATACACCTAAGCCTGAGCCAGGCTGCATTCAGGAACTTGTTTGAGCTGCACCTCTCTGATCAGGATTTTTGCTATCTTCTGGCTCTGGTATCTCTAATATTGAGACCATTGGCAAGGTTTTCCCATCTCTACTCTTTAAAGCTGCAGTGTCACAAAGGGTTGTGCTCCTTATACTTTGAAAGTTTTATTGTTTGTAATGTAAGCCATATTATGTGCATGCAGATATACTGTGATGGTAGTTATGGTAACTTACTTGTATTGTACTATGGTGATAGGTGGTGGATAAATACCTTTAATAAAAATAAAATGTTCACTCAAACAAAAGCGTATCCTTATCACACATACAAGGATTTTATTCTCCATCCAAAAGCTAATGGAAACCGTGCAAAAATCCAATTGTTTATTACTAGCCCATTATCGGAAAATACTTTGAATTTCTATTTACTCAGCTATTAGGTTAGTCAAACATGCTGGCACATGCCATCTCTTCTGTGTCAACACAAGACACAAAATTAATCCAATCTGGCATTTGATACAATCTTAACTGGCTCTGCAGCTATTAAGAATCCATGTAGATGCAATGAACCTAAAAAGCCATGCATGGATGCAAAGTTGTGGTTCACAAGGAATTCAGAAGTTTGTTTCAAATGCTTTTCAGGTGTAATTGAAAAAGAATGCTACCTCCATTCCTAAATAAACAAGAGAAAAGTCTCTAACATTGGAGATCTGTAGATCTTTCAACAGTCCATTCTTTTTCAACAGTTTCTCTTAGTCCAGTGGTCCTCAAACTTTTCAGGGTCATGCCCTGAAACAATAGATCACATTTGTAGAGTAGACTCTCATTCACTTTACAAAACCAATGCTCGTTTTCTTGAACTATTGGACTTTGACAAATCCATAGGCATAACTATGCCATAACTATAAACATCAGATATTTTCCAGGAGTGTTCATGCTTTCTTCAGTATCCTATAAAAGAAAACATGAAAATATTAATTTTTCCTAAGGTGGTTTCTGATTATTTTTCCTCCCTTTTTCCTTTACAGTGTTATCTGGGCAGATGTTTCCCTTCCACGCTCTGAGTTGTGCACTGTGAAACCATTTGGTGACTCGTTTCTTCCCAGACTTTATTCCAGCTGGCAAGTAGTCGGACTTGCTTTGTTTATAATGGTAACAGGACCAACCCATCTAGGACTGAGTGGATGGTTTTATTCTGAATAATACTTGAATAGAACTTGATCACTCACATTCTATTCAATGAATTTAAGGTTATTATTGAGCCTTTGGTCCATCTTCCTACAATTGGCTTTTAGGGTGACAGCTACTGCCCATTGCACACCAGTGATGACCCTTAGCATGGATTTTATATATTGGTCTGTTATTGCTCTTGGTCAATATTCATCAGGGGGTACCCCTCCTGGCACCCACCATTGTTCCAGCGTTACCATAGGTCGTCCAAATAACAACATTTGAGGAGTGAAACCATGGGATCCTATGGTGGATCTCATTGCCATGAGAATTAATGGGAGGTATCAATCCCAGTTTTTGCCTGAGAAATCGATGACTTTCCAGAGTGCAGTCTTCAGAGGTCTATTTGATCTTTCTACAAGGCCAGATGCTTGAGGGTGGCCTGCTACATGGTATCTTTGATGCACCCCAGGGCTATAGAGAGTTGTTTGGTTCTTTTCCCGGTGAAATGAGGACCCTGATCAGAATCGATGACTCTTGGTAGACCAAACCGACTGAATGCATTTTCCAGCAATAACTTGACCGTAGTTTGAGCTGTACAATTACATGCTGAATAAGCCTTGATCCACTTTGAGAAGGGGTCAATGCACACTAAACAATATTGATTTCCCCTATTTGTTCGAGGTAGGGGACCAATATAATCAATTTGCACCTTAGCCATGGACCATCCACTGGTTGATAGAGAAGAGGTCCTTTGGTGATTTTGGTGTCTGGGTTATTTTGAGCACATCTCAGGCAGTTGTTGATATAATGCTCTGTATCTCTTGCAATCTCTGGCCACCAGGCCACAGTAGCCAACTTACATAGTGTTTTCTGGACTCCAAAATGACCCTGTCTATGTGCCAGTTGTATCAGTTCTTGTTGAAGCACAGTTTGGATTACAAGCAATGGGATACCACCTTCTGTAGATTCCTGGTCTCCAACCTTGTTTTTAGTTGCCATAATTAAATCAGATGAATGATGTTTAATGGTATAGGATTTGTATTTGGTATAGGATAGGTATAGGATTTGCCATCCTTTACTAGCTGCTTAATTTCTGGGTCTTGTGATTGTAACCTTATGATGTCCTGATGATGTCCTGATAATCAGTGGGTCTGTTGATGTTAAGACATCAATGGTTGCTTTTACCTTATCCCATCTGAACTCTGGTCCCAAGCTTGCAGCTTGTTTTGACAGTCGATCCACCTTGCTATTCAGTAGAGTGATTTCTGAATTATTCTTTCGATGGGCCTTAATCTTAAACAAGAAAGTGTCACCCATCCTGGACTCAGCTAACTGCCATGCATATTGCAGATATCGGACATAAGCAACTGACTGGTTATCTGCTGTTCTCATTTCTCTCATTTTCCAAATAACCATCCAGTCCAGCAATGCCCTCATTGTCCAATCAGAATCTGTGCAGATGGTAATATCTGTGGAAGATTCAGCGTTTTCCAAGGCTACAATGATTGCTACTATTTCTGCAGCCTGGGCTGAGTTGTGTGCAATGGTTCCTTTGAATGCTTTGTCAGATGCAACATGTAAATCCACAAACCCTGTGGCTGCTTTTCCATTGATGTACATGCTGCTTCCATCCACAACCCACAGGTCTCGGTTATAAGTTTTAGCTTCTTCAAACACTGATTCTAACTTGAAAGGTGATATGATCTCAGGATTCATGTTTTCGGGAAGAGGACACTCATGATTTATCAGGGGCTCTTTTGGTGCAGGAACGCAAAGTGTGAATGGTGCCAGGCTGGGACGTGCAACCTTTTCTACCTGTATTTCTTTGTTGATCAAAGCTAAGGTCCAGTTAGCTAGACGAGGGTGGCTTATTCTTCCAGAGTTGGCTCTCTCAGTCAGCACATACTTCACAGGAGTGTGCAGGGTCTTTAACACTATAGGAGCCATGCCCACTATATACTCCCAATATACGCCCATACAAGAGCCAATACCTCTCGTTCACATTCAGTGAATTGCTGTTCCACTGCTGATAACACTCTGGACCTATATGCTATGGGCTTCAAGGAAGTTCCATGATGTTGCAGTAGGATAGCAGTGATTGCTGTGTTAGTGGTTGCTAGTTAGAGGTGAAAGGGTTTGTTTACCTGCAGAAATGCCAGTGCAGATGCTTCCATTAAGGCTTGCTTCAGCTATTGTACAGCTCTTTGCTCTTCCTCTCCCCTCTTCCATAGTTGGCCTTTCCTAAGTAGCTGGCAAAGTGGCCTTGCCTTCTCACTATAACCTTCTCTGGAAAAACCAACCAGGCCTAGGAAGGACCTGAGTGTGATATCATCTGTTGGAGCAGGCAGTTTAGATATTAGCTCTATTTGACTGGTATCAGGTTTCCTCCTGGCAGGGCCCAGTTGCACCCCTAAGTAGACTACTTGTTGTTGAACTAGCTGGGCTTTGGTTGGGTTTACTAGGAACCTGCTGTTTTCAGAATTCCTAGTACTTCATCTAGAGCTTTGATGTTGTCTTACTTGGTTTTGTAGCTATCAGTATATCATCTACATAACTGACAATGTTGTCACAGTAGGAGGTGGTTTTCCATAATGCTGCTACGATGCAATGACATAAACTCGGAGCATTGTGATACCCTTGGGGAACCCTTGTAAAGGTGACTTGTTCTTCATAAGTGAAGGCAAATTTATAGTAGTAGGAGGGATGGAGTTGTATGGAGAAGAAGGCATTAGAGATGTCTAGGACGCTGTACCAGCATGCACCTTCAGTGATTAAATTAATCACCTCTGGAAATTTAGCAACAACGGGGGCCAACCTGAGTGTCACCTTGCTTAATCCCCTATAGTCCACGGTTAACCTCCAGGAGCTTCCATCAGCCTTTCTAACCAGCCAGATAGGAGAATTTCAGACACTTTGACAAGGTATCAGCACTTGTTGATTCAATAATGCCTCTATTGTGGGTCAAATCTCCTCCTTCGCCTCTGCAGAATACCGGTATTGATGTATAGGCTTTGGATCAGGACTTCTACCTTTATTGAGGCTTGAACCTTTCTGCAAATTAGTTTGTTAGGAGCAAATACTTCCTTGTGTTTTTTTGGTAACTTGTTGGATTTCTGTCTCCCATACAGGAAGCTGCAATTCTTCTGGAGCCTTGGCAGCACAGATGCAGTGTGTTGCAGGGATTAGAATACCTGCTTCTCCGTGTTCAGTTTGAATCAACATCCTATCAGGTAAGTCAATAGTTATATCCAATCATTGCAACAGATTTATTCCTAATATGCCTGTACCATCCAATTTTTGCAGTCCAAGTGAGGCCTGTGTAGATAAAGACCCAATATGGCATGTAACTTCATAAGTAAAAGGAATGACATTTTCTTTACCATTATATGAGACCAAAGATTTCAGTTCTCTTACTGGCAAATTCTTAGCTGTAGGACTTCCCTTGAGACATGACATAAACTAGTGGAGGTCCCTTTATCCACCAGCATTGATTGTTCTATTGTTCCAAAGCTTCCCATTATTTTAATTTTTACTGTAGGCCTGCCCCATTCGTCGTTAACTACAGGGGCTCGGGAAGCTCGGCCTCCTCAGTAAGTACTGCTAGTGGAGACAGACTCTACAGGAGCGTCGGAACTTGGCCCTCCAGCCTTTTGCCCAGATTCATATTTAGCCAATTTTAGAAATATGTCCTCTGCTGACAGTCTCTGCTTATTTAGCTTGTCCCATGGCTCATACTGAGACAGTCTTTTTAGCATAAGCTTTTTAAAAATCCTTATCTCATCTCCAGTTCCTCTAAACATAACATTTCTGTTGTCCAGGGGTTTAGTAGTGGCGGAACTTTGTCCTATGTGGCCGCTTTTACCATTTGTTGTTTCCTTACTATTATATGCAGCTACCTTCATTTTTGCTGATGTTCCTTGATGGACTAATTGCTGGAGTTTAAAAATCTCCCATGCTCTTGCTTCTAGTAAAGGCAGCCGACTGTCTTTACTAGAAGCAAGCTAGTCATATGCTAGGAGATAAACCCTGCACATAAAGTTCTCTTAACTCTGGTGTATCATAAGTGATTACCCCATTTCAGTTCACCCCTAGTATAGCCAAGCAGAATAACAATTTTTTCCTCAGAAAATATTTTTCTGGCCTTTCATCTACACTCTGCTTTTCTGAATATGCCTTGCCCATTACATTATCACGTGGATAAAGCAATCGAAATACAAATGAATAGATAGTAGATGGTTCATTATTTGCATCAATTAATACCTTATAAGGAAGAGTTGCAAAATCATCATAGACATACATTCCCTTAGTATACGTATCACGTCATCTTGAGTCAAATGTGGTGTAACAGATAATTTGGCTAACCAGTTAAGCACTGTATCTCGGCCGCAAGGGCCCATGTGCTTTCCCATGGCTCTAGCGTGCTCTGGTGTAAGAGTTTTACTTCCATGTTTTACCAAGGGGGATTGCCTAGTGTTTTCAAATTGTGTAACTGTGGTCACCACAGGAGCCAACGGGCATCCTTTCTGTTCCGCTTCCACCTCCTCCCAGCTTGGAGGTGCAGAGCGTAGCTGCTCTTTCCCACACCAATTTTCTGGTGGATGTTCCCACACTGACCATTCAGATGGCTTGTGTAGTTCCCTCTGAAATTCCACACCGTCTTCTTTAGTCTTTACTAATTTAAATGATTTTATTTTCTGCTAATTATGGCATCTCACTGTTCATTCCCTTTTCTAAAACATTAATTAGTAACAGTAATACAGCATTGCTGCAAATCTATTGAGGAGATAATAAAAATTGCATAGATCATGAGAGAGACAAGAGCCCAGGAGGAGCCTCAGTCCTGACCCATCTGATCTTCCATACCGTCTCTGTAAGGCTAAGGCCTTTGTCTGCAGCTATATGGTAAGGCCTAAAGCCTTCGTCGGCAGCCAGATTAAAAGAGCAGCTGAGCAGCAGCCATTACCTGAGAAGCAGGAAGTCACATCCTGATCCTCACATTCCATCTAAGTTACATTAAAACAATGTAATATCAGGCTGTTAAGAAGGAGACCCTGTCCTAATAGCACCCACTATCACCAGATAAAGAAACAAATCTTAAGATGGCTAAAGAAAACTTAGTTTGATACCATTCTGTCTGGCAAGAAATCACTTATCAATAGTTGTGGTTGTGAAGCCCTCATTTCTTTATTGTTTTGTCATTATGGTCCCCACTTCCCTATTGTTTATCTGTATGGTCTCTCTATGGTTCTTTAATTGTTTCTGTCTGTTACATAATTAATGTTGCTAGGTGTAAATTAATGAAGGTGGTGGGGTAGAATTGATTAGAGAATTTTGTTACACTATGTTAGGATTGGTTAGATAGATTTCAGTATAATGATTGGTTAAGGTACAGCTAAGCAGGACTTAAGTTTCACTATATAAACTGGGGTCCAAAAGGAAGTTCTACTCCAGGACACAGCCCCAAAGATCAGAGCTGCCAGACCTCAACACTCTGCTAATGACACCATGCAGAAACTGGAGTTCCCCAGATGGACCTGATCCTGACTGACCATCAAGAAAAGTTCATCTGGCTTATTGGGAGTGGTGAGCACTGTATGTGTAGCAAGTGCAATCTGTTTTTGGCAATTGTTAATAAATAGAGGTTATGTAGTATATTACTGTGTAAGGCTCTTTCACTGGTAAAAGGTCCTGCAGACCTGCAGTAGTAGTATACACCTGGAGTCCTACGAATTAGGAAAAGGTGGGGGTGCCTAAATTTACCGGGTTACGCCTGGAGCCCTAGGGCCTAGGAAAAGATGGGGTGCCCTAATGTGTGCAGGTAACAGTCTCCACCAATGATGTTGCAGGCAGCAAATGTTTCTGGATGAGCATTTCATTCCTCTTTCGGTCAACTGGCCTGTCACACAGTGCATTGTTAACTGCAGTTTTGCTGGAACAGCCTACGGGTTTACTTAATTCTCAATCAATGTTTTATGTTATACCAGCCAGAATATATCCTTGATTACCCATGCAGTTACATTAACAAGCAATTTTATTTCTAGATGTTGGCTATATTGGTTTTTATTTTCTAAATTGTTTCATTTAGTTTCTTCAGTCCAGTGTAAAGGAGAAAGCTGTGTCCCTAAAATCTTGTGATGTAGTCAGCTTGAAGGAACACTATGTTTGAAGAGGTGTTATACCAATATAATAAAAACCAGCAGGATCTTATTAAGAGGGATAAGGCAAAGATGCCACATTTATTGTAAATATAATAATAAAGCAAAAGACAAAAGTAAACAACGTTGTTTGATTCATTTTTATTACTGCTTATTCCTTACACACACACACACACACACACACACACACTCTCACTCTCACTCATTCATTTAAGTTCTGTATAGGTGTTATAGTTACCAGCCTAGAAGTTGCTCATGCCAAGTTACTGGCCAGGTATCTTGGTCATGAGGATGGAGCCGAGTCTGTGTCAGATGCACCTGATGCTCCTGGAGGCTGGCAGCAGAACCAGAGACTCAAAGTCCTCAGTTTTTGGAGTTCATTCTTATAGGAATTAATTCCTATGTTAGTCTATGGGAGCTGTTTCATCCTGCTGTTGCTGACTCAATCAGCAGATGGCACATTCCTGGTGGCTCCACAGTCTAAAGTGGCACATTCATTCCAGGTGTTTGGGGTGGATCCCAGTTTACCCTCGGGGGGAGGGGGGGGGAGAGGTTGTCTGGTGGTCCACTTGACACATTCTTCTGCGGATGGATCCTTTCTAGGCTGGCACCTCCCTAACCATTCACGTACATTAAGCATTCATCAACATACATTCCATATCTTAGGCAGAGTCAATTAACGGCTTAAGGCTCACAGCAGGGTGGTAACATAGTGTCTACTTCAAGAACAAAGTCAATTAGCTTGTTTGTAAGTTTTACATAGTAATAGAGTATCTTTCACAGGAGAGATACAATCAATGTCTTCTGCAGACAGGAGCTTACAAGTTTTAACAGAAGAACTAAAAGATTTTTGTACTTGGTGAAACTGGGGGGGTCACTGTCACTTGGGGAAATCACTGTTAGTACCTTCTTTAATATCCCTACAGAGGGAAAGCAAGAAAGTATCCAATCCTGTGATCCTGCAGATAGCCTTAAATGGATGCTGGGATCCAGGCCTAACTGATCAGTACTACCAAAGAGCTGGATCTAGATGGATGTGAAAAAGAGAGGGAAGAGGAGGAACAAATCTTGTATTCAGAAATGTAGGGTTTTCTTTTATGGCTGCTTAATATTATGTATAGAATGTTTTCAAAGTGTACACTTTGCTTCACATGCAATAAACCTATGGTCCCTCCCACTCTGATTCAGAAAAATGTAACGGGTGAAATCCTGGCCCCTTTGAAGTCTTTGGAAGTTTTCTCATTGACCTCACTTGGCCCAGGATTTCACCCAATAAATGGAATACTCTACCGGGGTCCTCAAACTTCAATGCACTGCGATCTCTTCTGACAACAAAAATTACTACAGGATCCCAGGAGCGGGGGCCAAGCCTGAGCCCTCCCACTACAGGCAGGGGGACCGAAGCCCAGCAAGTCTAACACCAGCCCTGGCAACTCATTAAAACAGGGTTATGACCCACTTTGGAGTCCCAACCCATAGTTTGAGAACTGCTGCAGAAAGATTTCATGAATAGGGAGGGAGATTAACATAGGAAGATTATAAAAGCAGTAATTTTGGAGAGAGATTTAGAGGATAAGAGAAGAGGTCATATAATGTATGAAATTACTTCTTTAATATAAACTTTTAAATAATTTTAACTAAAATTTATTTAAGTTTGCGAAATCAGAAGAAAGCCCCAACTACATCATGTCAAATGGAAAGTAATTCTCTCCAAGAGTGAATAATATAATGTGTGTGTGTGAGAGAGAGAGAGCTTTAACTAGGCCTTTGAATATCACTGGAAAAATCTTCCTCAGTAAAACTTTGTTTCTTTCACAGCTTGATTCTGGCTTTGACTTCAAGTTGTTCTTTTTGCACTTCATTCTTTTATCAGTTCCTTATCTGAAACTGTCACATGGTGCAAAAAAGGGTTTTGAGAACTAGATATTGAGTAAATGTACCAATTTAAATAGGGTCAGCATTGGAACATATTACATAAGATTACTGATGCAATATCTACACATTGTGCTGTCAGTTATGTGACTAAGAGGGCCAAAGATCCAATTCTATAGCTTGTACTCATATTGAATGTGAGTAAGGGCTGCAGGATCTGGCCCCAAATCTTTAAGTCTTTATTCAGTCAAAACTCCTGTTAACAATTTTTGTGTATGTGAACTGACTTGGCTTTCAGTTCTGTTGGTAGGGTATGTGTGTCAAGGAATGAACAGCCAAGGGAAGATATATAAATATTCAAATTCAGTCATAGTTTATATCTTAATTCTATTACATACATAAAAAATATGACCCCCCCTTATTTACTATAAAAGTAAGCATAAAAATATAAATTATAAGCCTATATCAGTTCTTACGCACACAAAGCTACATTAAAAGAACATTAATGTTGCAAAGTGAAGCACTCACGCGTTAGAAAATGATAGAACTAAGGTTGCCTGTTCAATCTTAATTTGGCCCCTGGTGGATAGCATAACAATAGTCTTTAATTACATGATCATGTAGTATTTCTTAGGGTTTTTTAAAAAGCTAACAAAAACAGAAATTACATCCTGTGGCATCATGTGGACACCCACATGGTGCAGCCATGTGTCTGGAACCTTTAGATCCACTGCACATACCTCAGTCACTTGAGCTAAGGTAGTAACAGATAGCCAGGGCTGGCTTTAGGCACCGCGGGGCTGATTTGAAGGAGCTGCTGCCGAAGCCCCGCTGCTATCTTCGGCGGCAGCTTAATCGCTGCCGCGGAGGAAGGCCCCTCCGCCAAAATGCCACCAGAGACAGTGGCAACGATTGAGCTGCCGCCGAAGGCAGTGGCGGGACTTCGGCAGCAGCTCCTTCGGGACGTTGTGGGGCCCTCTTAGGGGCACAGGGCCTGATTTTGGGGAATCGGCTGAATTGCCCTAAAGCCGGCCCTGCAGATAGCAGTAGTAAATTGTCATCATCCATGTGGACCAGCACTTAAGGGAGAGGAGACACACACTTTGCCAGTGGGTTTTCTGACCGCAGAGGAAGGGTGAGTCTTGGGTTCCAGTCCAGGCTCTGCAAGGAGTGTGCTGTATTGGGCACAGGCTCTTCTGCCTGTTTCCTCCAAAGCCTGACCCCTTCTGTCCATCCCCTCTAATCTATTCCTCTCCCAGTCCTATCTGTTCCCTACCCTGGCTCTTGTTGCAGTGTCATTCTCATCGCCTACTGCAGGGGTGGCCAACCTGAGCCTGAGAAGGAGCCAGGATTTACCAATGGACATTGCCAAAGAGCCACAGTAATAAATCAAAAAAAAACAGGAGTACTTGTGGCACCTTAGAGACTAACAAATTTATTTCAGCATGAGCTTTCGTGAGCTACAGCTCACTTCTTCGGATGCATAGAATGGAACACACAGACAGGAGATATTTATACATACAGAGAACATGAAAAGGTGGAAGTATGCATACCAAAATCAGCAGCCCCCCACCAGCTCCCTGCTCCCAGCACCTCCCACCGCACCTCCTGATCAGCTGTTTTGAGGCTCGGGGAAGGTGGGAAGGGGTGGAGTGGGGGCAGAGCCAGGGGTTGAGCAGCGAGTACCCCCTGGCACATTGGAAAGTTGGCGTCTGTAGCTCCAGAGTCGGTGCCTATACAAGGAGCCACATATTAACTTCTGAAGAGCCACATGTGGCTCCGGAGTCACAGGTTGGCCACCCCAGGCCTACTGTGATGGGATGTCTACCCACACAAGACTGGAAAGGATTAAGATGGCCAGGCAGGCCGATTAACTCCACTGGCTGCACCTGGAGGAGGAGCCAGAGAGCAGGGGGTGTATTGGGAGCAGGCTCAGCGGGGCAGGAACAAGCAGGACTTTCATAAAGCCAGGGAGCAGACAACAGAAGAGGGCTGCAGGAAAGCAGGCAGCAGTCACTCCCTGGGAGGAGGGTGGTGTGTTAAGACTATAGAGGGTGATCCACAGTTTCTCCCTGGGAGGAGGGAGTTGGGATGCTGGCAAGACCAGAGAGTGGGGAGACACGAAGGTAGGAGAAGGCTCGGGGCATAGCAGCAAAGAATAGCAGTGCAGGCCTTGGCTGCTAACTGGAGGGCCCCTGAGCTGGAACCCAGAGTAGAGGATGGGCCCAGGTTCCCCTACCAGTCACTGAAGACGTGGCAATACCAACAGTGTTTAGCTTAAAGAGGTTTTAAAGCTGGTTAGAATTTGGGGGAAGTTTTCTTCAGTAAAGACCCAATTTAAGGCAGAGTATGTTAGTACAATTCTTCTGACTGAATAAATTACTCTAATCAACTCACAACTGAATTTGGCCCCAACTCTTTGGGGCACTGTCCATGCAATACTTTTTCATCTTTATTTGATAAATGATTACAAGTAATGGGGTACAGTTTGTATTCCCAGCAGTTTTTCTGCCATCATACTGTGTTTGCGTATCTGCCCTGCCATGTTTGTATTAGTGAATTCTGGGAAAATCTGGACAACTATCCCATAGTGCCTCAGGCCCCTGATCAGTAAAGGTATTCAAGCATGTCTGGTGTTAGCACCGGAGTTGTCCCATTGAAGCCAATGACACTATTCACATTTAAATACTTTTCTGAATCAGGACCTCAGAAAGGGAAAAAGCAACTGGAGGATATGCACACTGACAGATTAGTATCAGCAACATGTGGGGCAATGTGTGGGCTTTGTACTTCACACAGAGCAGTGAAGAAGGACTAGCCAAACTGGTTATACAAATTTAGTTAGGATGTCTAGTCCACACGGCAAAAGAGCTGAACTTGTTACAACGTGATGCTTTGTCTACCCCTAGGCCTTTGGCATAGCAAAATATGGTTAGCTCAACCCAGTTAGTATACTTACCACAGACACAGAGTTTTAACCTTGTTGTATTCAAACACAAGCCATGTGTACAGCCAAATATGCCAGCAACTGATTACAAGTTATAACATGAACAGGGCCCAAAAAACTGTAGTCTGACTTTCTGCCATTTCTGTTGCTCCTGGTGGTTGTTCACATTCACTGAAGCAGCATCTGTTTCATCCACAATTCTCAGTCTATCACTTACCTCCCTTCTCCTGTATCATTCTGCACAGGAGCAATCAGGGGCATAGCCATGCCACCCACTTAGCATCCAGGCCCAGCCCTGGCTCTGCTTCAGCTCCAGCTTATCCCACTCCATCCACCCGCTGCTCAGGCTGGGGAGCAGGGTTGGGGGCTTGCCCAGTTCTGCCCGCCTGGTGCTTCAGCTGGGGAGCGGGGTTGTGATGTGGGAGTTTTCTCCGCCTGCCCGGTGCTCCAGCTGGGGAGCAGAGTCGGGGTGTGGAGGCTTGCCCTGCTCTCAAGCCAGGGAGCAGGCGGAGCAAGGCAAGCTCTCATGCCTTGACCCCGCTCCCCGGCAGGAGCACCAGATGGGGAGGTAGAGCAGGCAGGATGCCCATTTTTCCCGGGGCCAACAATTGGCTGGTGGCCCTGGGCATGCCCCTTTGGCCCAGTGACTAATCTGCCACTGGGAGGAGGGTAAGCTTCAGGCGAACCAGTGGTAGCAGAGGAATCCTCAAAAAAGGTAGTCCTGCCACTTGGGGAGCCAGGACCGGTGTGGGACTGGGATGGGAGCCGTTGCCGCTGGAGAGTGGCTTCTTCTCCCGGAGCTGGGTGCGCGCCTGGGGCCCCAGGAGACCCTGGCCAGAGCATCCATTGCCCCCTGCAAGGCTAGCTGGAGGGAGTGTGGAGGCCCCCCATCATTGCCTGCCCATCCAAATGTCCCATCTTAGCTACACCACTGCTCCCGATAGCCCATGCTCTGATCCATCCCCACCCACTCTGGTCCCCAGGAACTCCTGTTCCTCTACCCTGCCCGTAACTTTAATCTTCACCCCCTCACTCCTTCATATCTCCCCCCACGCACCCTGCTGCTTCCTGCTCTGATACTCCATTCTCAATCATCTCCTCTCCTTTCATTCCCCTCCCGTGCACCCTCTGCTCCACACACTGTTATTTAGCTCCCCAACCTGCTCTAACTGCACTAACAACAAGGAGTCCTTGTGCCACCTTAGAGACTAACAAATTTATTTTGGCATAAACTTTCATGGGCTAGAACCCACTTCATGAGATGCATGGAGTGGAAAATGCATTAGGCAGGTATAATTACACAGCACATGAAAAGATGAGTTGCCTTACGCGGGGGGTGGGGGAGAGAAGGGGTCAGTGCTAACGAGACCATTCAATTAAGAAGTGGCCTCTCCGCAACAGTTGCCAAGAAGGCGTGAATACCGAGGGAGGGGAAATCACTTTTGTAGTGCTAATGAGGCCAAAGCAATCAAGGTGGCCCATTGCAAACAGCTGACAAGCAGGTGTGAGTATCAGCAGAACAGAGCAGGGTTAAAAGAGCCGCTTACGGGCGCTTGTGCTGACCCCTTACACTAAGCGCCCACCTGCGGCAAAAGGCCCCTTCTGAGCCGGAGCACCAGGAAGGGGGTAGCAAGCCGCAGTCAGGGCACAGCAGCTGGCTACAGCCAGAGCCACCCTCACTTCCTAGCAGCTGGGGAAACCCCCTCGGCTTGTTCTCGGCTGTGACCCACCGCCAACCTCTCCCCTGAAGCAGACCCGGGGGGAGTAGGAGGGGACTGCACCCGTCGCTCCCCAAATCATCCACGGCTCTCGCAGCAGACGCTGGGCGAGCCCGGCGCACCTCCGACCGCCGGGGCTTCCCCACCATGCCGCGGCAGCCACCGGGAGACCCCTCCCCCCGCGGGCTCCCAGGCCCTGGAAACCCCCAGCGCCCCGCAGCGCAGCATCCCGCGGCCGGTCACCGCCCCGGCCTGGAGCTGCGGCCCCTGGGCCCGGACGGGGGAGGAGCCTGGGCGGGGCGCGTGAGGGGCTGGGGAAACTCCCCGCGCCCAGCCCGGCTTGACAGGCTCGCTGGAGGCAGCGGCGCGTTTCCGCGGGAGGACGCGGCTGGAGCCAGCAGCGGGGACTCAGCCTCTGGCCCAGCTTCCTGGAGCGGTGAGTTCCGCCGGGGCCCTTTGCCGCGCGGCTCGGGCAGAGCGAGCCTCCCCCGGCCCCTCTGGGGATGGCGGGTTTGGCGGCGTGCGCCCCTCCCCGCTCTAAAGCCCCCGTCTCGTCCGGCTGCTCGTGGGAGCCCGGAGTCTTCCTGTCTCCTCTCGGCCTCCGGGGTCGGGGCGCGCTCCTCTCTCGGCTGGGCTGGGCTGGGCGGGGTGGGTGGGGTGGGCGTGAGCCGCGCCGCTCGCCTCGGGGGGAGTTGTAGCATCTGCACTTTGCCGAACAGGCCGATGCGGTCCCTGCCGGGGAGGGGCGGAGGGGTGGGTGGCAGGGGACTAAGGGAACAGTCCGCACACCGGGCTAGGAAGGGGGCTTGGGGCGCCCGGGACAGATGGTGGTTTTAATTGGTAGATCATCAGCCAGTAAGAAACTAGACACGTTCAGGTTCCCTTCAAATTGTGCCACATTTGGAAACCTCAGGAGAAATATTAAAACTAACTTCTTTCCATCTCGCCGGAGAAGTGCTTGAGACGCAGGTAAAGTACCATGGCCCTTTCAAACAGAAGCAAAAGAGAAAACTATATTAGGGTATAGTAACCAGCTAGTGTTGTGAATGTGGGGGTGCTTTGAAATAGTCTTTTAAAAAAAAAATTGGGAAAAGAGATGCAGTGTGTCTGTTTTTCAAGAAAGTACCAGGTTTGGAAGGTGTAAGGTGAATTTATATCTGTCTGAAAGCTATTTTAAATCCTTTTTGGAAAAAAAAATATTCAGCTGTATTTCTTCTTCCTGTCACTAAGAAGAACAAAATCAGGATCTCCCTACTCCTCCAGTTTATGTAACCTAACAAATGCTAACTTCATTAACAATTCTGATTGTGTATTACAGTCCAAACCCAGCTAATATGTGTATTTGCCTTTAGATCCAGAATATAAAAAGCCAATTTACTCTCCCCTTAGCCCCCCCAGAATGACCCATGATTAACTGACTGAACAAGTTACCTTTCTTTGGCTCTTCCTACTAACTGATTAGAATTGATGTTCTTGATGAAATGAATAAGTACCTCCATATATTTGGGATGGCCTTTTGTAATACAAACTGTATGATAGTGGGACAGGAAGTGATTAGAGACTGGCATTGGCCTGAAAATGGTAATTTAAACTTCCTGTTCCTAATCTTGAATTGTGATAGTAGGAATTAGAATTGTGAGGCTTTCTTTTCTTTTTTTTTTAATTTTTTTAAGTCTTCAGACATTGAAGAAGGAAAATCAGTGGCTTTTATACATGGACGAACTATTTGAGGAGAACTTAAACTGTGGCATGATTTTCTGATAATACTGTTACTTGCACTTTAAATTTTCAAAGGGCTGTGCAAGCGTGATGCTCCTGTATGATAGGTGGTAAAAAGTATTCTTATGCAGATTGAGAAGCTGAGGCTGAGCCTTTGGTTACTTTTTCTTATGGTGCCCTCCACCTATGAATAATTGTCACTTTTCTGCTTAAGGCTTGAGATTAGCTACTGCTCACAGACTATTGAGTGCCTAGTTAAATATGGCAGGTGTGTTTATGAACCAAACAATGGATTTAGCCAGCTGGTCTCCATGTTTTGTGTTTTTTCCTTTAGTCTAAAATGGTAAGGTAACAAGTGTTAGGGTTAGGTTTTGATTAATAGAGGGGTGAGACACAACATCTTGTGGATAATGTGTCTAATGTTTCAGATTATCATTTTCTGTGGTAATAGTAGCTTCTGGTCATTGCAAATAACTGCAACAGAATAGCATACAAAATCACATGCCATACCATGCTGTCATGAAGGTTAACTATGTAATTTGGTTAGATTTACTGCTGTACTTTTAATGGTAAATAATAAACTGCTATTTTTATAGTGCTGCGAAGTCTAGACCTATACTTACATGTCTGGGGGGCAGAATGTGAGAAGGAGAGGACCTCTATTTGACAGAAATGTAACACTAATTTAACATTAGTCAAAGTCACTAATTGCTTTATGGTAATAGTTTCTTTGCATGTTTATGGCGTAAACTAGTGTGTGGGGAGTGGTGGGGGGGACAGTACTATAGTACATTACAACTATAGACAGGCACATGTGTTGTACCTGACTCAGAATGAAAGGAGGGGAAGGCGGGGGGGGGGGAGAGAGAGCAAGAGGAATTTCCTGTGGGTTTGTGGTGTTGGAGCAGCATGAATAGGGTTCCACACTGCAGGCAGGATCTACTAGGAGATTTAAAGCCATGTTCTGTACCAGGGTACAGAATAATAGAGTGGCAGCCTGGTAGCATACATGCTTAAGTTCACTACAACTTTCTATCAAACATTTTCAACTATTAAAAAAATGTGGTGTCTGCTTTCCTCAACTTTTTTTAATTGAAAATGGTTGCCCAAAAAATGAAAATATTTTCATTTGCAATTGCCAAACTTTTTTTAAACGAAAAGTCAAAATGTTTTGCAGGATGGTTCCAGCCATCTCTTTCGCTACCACTGAGTATTGGATTGTTTCACTGAATGTTTGTATTTGAAAGAGAAGTTTGCAAACTGAGACCACACACAAAGGCAGGGGAGGGAAGTAGCCCTGGTCACTAATGGTATTTGATTGTCTGAAATCATCTGGAAATCTGACCAACTCTTCAATTTGTGAAATTCTTTTAACAAACAGACCTGTGGCCTGCCTGAATGAAAGCAGAACTAATAATTACTTCCCTCCCCCTCCACCATAATCATCCGAGTCTTATTTGGCTCAGGTCTGAACCAGCTCACTGTTATCCATTCCTCAATCTCGCCTGAACCACAAGAGACACTCAACTACGCTCTCCAGGCCCGCGATAAAGCTGATGAATGTTGCAGTCATTCTGAAAACACTTCAGTCCATGCCTCCTTGCTAAGTCTTTTTCATACATCTAGAACAGGAAAGTACCGAAAATAACCCTCTAGAATCTATTGGAAGGAAGGAAAGAAAGAAACAAATTACCAGGGGCAGCCCCATATACTTCTACAAATCAGTGCCTCATTATCCATAGATCAATGACTGCTAATAGACCTAACATCATCAGCACTGCAGAGCCTTTTATGATACTGACTTGTGTGGCTGCAGTTGTGCATTAGAAGTCAATTTGTAAATACAAACAAGAAAAACACTCTGTGAGGTTATATATGCTTGATCAGGAAAGGACATTTTAAGCACCATATGCCATAATATTCCTAGTTAGGCTTTTGCACCATTGTCAACAATGCTGGTGTCCCAGGAGTATATAATAGATTTCCCTAAATGGGGGGGGGGGTGGTATTCTTTCTTGTGAAGGATGATCTCATTAATCAGTGCTGGTGATTTTAATCTTTGACTTGCCTTTACACAACTCTGTATATGACAAGTGGCCAAGGCAGATTACAAGCTACTGCTTTAAATGTACAAGAAGATGTAGAGGTTAACTTCCTCGTGGTGGTGGCTTTCCGTTTTGTCAAATTGCAGGCTGAGGGGACAATGGGGGGTGACTATGCATCTTGCACATGGCTGGACTGAAATGAACTAGAGTGTAAGATCAACCCTCTGCTTCAAATTAGTTTCAGTTTACTTCTCAAAAAAATCTACTCTAGAAGAGTAGATATGCATTGAAGACACAAATGATGTAGGGACAACATGATCCTGCCACAGAGAGAACAATTTATGGACTCACTCCTGGGCTCCCAGGCATGATTGCTGTTAATTTTAGCCAGGGGCTTGCCTTGGGAAGAAGTGCAGAATTGGACCCAAAGCAGGAGTAGTTACACTTTCTGTATTTGGAGTAGAATTCTTGTCAGTATTTTGCAGCTATAGACTAAAGGTCAGGATCTGTGCTCTCTCCCCAAGTGTAATAGGGCATGTGTAGAAAAGTGTGGGGTGGGAAGAGAAGGCTAGCATTGCAAAAGTGGATTTTCACTTCCAGGATTCTCTCTTGTTACAGGGGTATGCACTACAGAATAATCAGTACAAAGCATTCCAGCTATTGGCATGTCCCTGTGCTGAGTTCTCAGGGTGAGGGTGTAATTGCTGGGGGTATCTCCTGGGGTCAGTTAAGCTGGCTTTTTGGACCCTTTATAGCTTTTGAGCTGCTGTAGAGGTTGCAGTAAACCCCAAAATTGGCCCCTAACTGTATCAAGGCACTAACTTAGATTAATATTATTGAACAATAATCTGTTGTAACACAATATGTTGGTTGGCGATGGTTTTTAAAAATGCTGTCAGATCAGCAGCATAACTATATAGAATGCAAACTTCCCCATTGTGCCCCCCATGATATTCCAATATGTGCATTCTAAATTCTATGATTTATTTGAAACTTAAAAATTTCCTCCACTCCTATCCTCAAACTTGCATCCTGGTGTAATGAGTATGGTCTTATGGGCTTAGACTGTTCAGAATTGTCTAGAATACTCAGTATAAATGGGTTTAAGATAATCTAACTGGTAACCACTGACAACCTCATTTTACTACTCCGATGTATGTTTAATGTCCTCTTGCTTGTTTTTATTTATAAATTGTATTTCATAATAGAAATAGCATTTCTATGATCATATTGTACTTATGTGATGTTTGGGGGACCACCCAGACCAATAAAGGGTTCTGTCACGTCTGCTTTGTAAGTTTGGGTATCTTAATACTGTGCTGCTGTGGTTCAGTGCTCTGACACCAGTAGCCAACTTACAAGCATAAAGTCCCACTCTGGCTTCCACCAGCCTCGTTGCATGGCAACCTCAACAATCCCTTTTGGTCCGAGTTCCTCCCCTCCAAATCCATCTTCCCCAAGTTGTCAACTATCAGACACTCGGCATTTCCCCTCTAGTTCATCACCCTCAAAGATGTGAAACCTGCCCCCAATTATTAGTTCACTTTGGCACACACACTCCATACAGTTTGCACAATAGAGATCTGCTTGGGGTAAAAATTAAAGTTTATTTAGTAGAAAAATTCTTGGATTCAAAGATAAAATAATAAGGAAAAGCAAATGGATCTGAGTTGCACAGAAAATAAAGATGTAATCTCAGGCTTTACACTTTTGTATTAGAAAAGGGAATATAGGTTACCTATTGCCTCAGAACAGTTTCCCAGTATGCCCTTGGTCCTAGAGGGGATCCAGTGCTTCCCAGACAGTATCCCACTTTCTTGCTGGCCCTCAGTTTCTGGATAGCCTTCACTTCAAATCCCTTTCCTTTTAACAGGGTTTGCAGTTTATTCGTTCTTCTCCTCCTCCCCCTTCCCTTTTTCTCAGTGTGGTAATTCATGGTGACACAGAGCAGGGGGTTTCCCAGACTGGGATTTTCCTTTCAGGTTTCAAATTGTTTGTGTATTCCCATAGTAAGAGACAATGGTGGACCACTGGGTGGACAATGTAGGTGCTTGGAGCTGGTTTTGTATAAACACCTGGCCTGGGAGATGTCTTTCCTGCCTGATTGCCTCACCACACTGCTGTGAGATGATGTTCTAGATGTACTATAGTTACAATTTTCTGCATACATTTATAACAATCTGTGTGTGAGCATGCATCCTAATGACCATTAAGTTCAGGACATTATAAGCTTTCATAAAAGATCTTGCCTGACTCTTTTTTTAATTTTATTATATACACAGTAACAGTATATACAAACAGTTGATTCAATTGCTTATTCTTTGGGATCCATTGTCTCCTTGGTGTGTCGGAACCCTGATTCTTTCACATGGGTACAGTCACTCGATCCTGTCTTTCATATAGGGATATCATGGTGATTATATGTTCTAAGCATTGCAGCAACATTACATTATGTGCATTACAGTATGCGTAAGTGCTTAGTATTAATACCTTGCCTAATGACTCATAGTGAGCCCAAGAAGTATAGTAATTGCCCAGAAATGCATGGATGGCTGTGTCTTATTGCTTGTATTAGTGGTATGTATGTAAGTGTTACTGTATGATTTGCATAAAGCATGATTTCTGTGACTCTATTCAAGTCACTTAACTCCTCTGCTCTATTTTACGTAATTGCCAAAATGGATATAAAGATAAAAATATATTTTGAGATTTAAAAAAAAAAAGTGTAGGGTAAGAGCCAGAACACTGCATGGGTAGCTATAGTTGTATTTTTAAAACATTGAAGAAATAGGAGTTCTGTGATGAATAGATTTTTTTTTTATAAAGTGCCATACAAATGCTAAAATTTTACTAGAATGGGTCCACTAGCCCCAAGCCTTCAATGTTTCTGATAATTGCCTCTTGAAAAACCATTTTAAAAGTTGGTAGACATGCACAGTCTCCAGTACAAGCCTGTAGAATTACTTTCCTGTACACCCAAGGGCACCCAATTAATTTATCCTCTCCCCAACCCTTACCCAAATCCTTAGAATGCTTTTGGCATAGATGTATTATCTTCAGTCGAAAGGAATCAGCAATATCGGGGGAGGGAACAAAAATGCTAAGGTTAACTCTGTTTCATGGGCCTTATAGTGAGGGTGAATAAAACTTTTTTTTCCCTCAGTCATCACAGCCCTAGTATAAGACACTCAAAAACCAAACTTACTTAGCTGTAATCAGTCAAATTCAGAGAGTGACTTCCAGCATGCTAGACTCCACTATTCATACCCTCTTTCCCATATTTGTATACCAAGATGACCAAGGGACTCTTACTACTAATCCAGGTCAGAAGACTGTCATAGGATGTTGGAAACTGGTCAGTAGTGATACACGAGCTGTACAGAATTCTCCCACAGAGAACTTGGAAAAATGAATTTATGGTCTCATTAACTCTTGAAGAGATTTGAATCCTAGCTGAGTGCCATAAAACAGGCTTTCTACTCTGACTAGCTGGGAACCATAGGCGCCCACTCTGTGGGTGCTCCAGGGATGGAGCCACCCATGGGGGGAAAAAAAATTGGTGGGTGCTCAGCACCCACTGGCAGCTTCCCACCCTGCTCCATCTTACCTCTACCTCCTCCATGAGTGCGCCGCTGCATCCTGTTTCTCCCCCTCCCTCCCAGTGCTTGCACTGTGAAACAGCTGGTTTGCGGGGCGGGGAGGAGGGGGAACATTGTATGCTGGGGGAAGAGGCGGGGCCAGGGGGGATTTGGGGAAGGGATCCAATAGGGTCAGGGGGCGGAGTTAGGGCAGGGACTTTGGGGACAGGGTTGGAATGAGGCTGGGGCAGGGGGCATGGGCACCCACCAGTGCCAGATAAAGTTGGTGCCTATGCTGGGAACTATGTTGACTTGCATGTTGTGGTGCTACTAGAAAACAAACAATAAAAAATACTTTAATTTCAAATTCTTGCCCACTGCTGGCATATAAATACATCAAGGAAGGAAACAAAGCAATTATACATGTATATCTATATCTTCACCTGTTCCCAGCCCCCATTTACTGCAAGCCTTCTGGATAAAAGGTCCAATAAAACTTTTTCCTTGCAAAAGATGGCTGGTACCACCTGTAAGGGACTCATTAATATTGGCATCCAGATAACATGATAAATGGTACGTTGGAAATATCAAGATAGACAGGGTCATGGAATAAGCTTGGGAAATATGAGATGAATAGAAAGACCTGGAAAGTGTTACTCAGGAGGTGCAATACAACCTTACTCTGAAGTTGTTGAACACTATTACAGAAATGTGGACTAGTCAAACAGGACACTCAAAGGCAATTAACATTCAAGTGGTTAGTGCCTCATTTCATAGTGCTAGAGGCACCAACCATTTGAATGTTAATTGTTTTTGATTCCTAGTTCTTCTTGTCACCTGGGGAAGACAATAGACATCCTGAAGATTGACTACTGGATAAACACAGCCAACAAAGGTTGGAAGCATCATTGAAAGATAACATGTCCAGGGAATTAGATATGGCATTAGACATGGGTAATTAACTTGGTCTGGGATGACATCATGCTCTGAGATGGGAGTCAGTATTCAAGAACTTTGCTATTTAACTATTCCATGGGGTGTGGGGAAGCAAGCTTATCCTGGAAAAACTTAATTAAATGTTAAGAAAGGGAAAAGAGAAGTGTGAGAGCAAGTCTTTAAAAGAGAACTGGCCTATGACCTCATCAACTGGACACACTCCCAGGTAGAGTAACTTAAAACATAGGGGTGGATAGGCAGGATGAGTGCGCTCTCTCTCTCTATCAGAGAGGAAAGGAAGCAGGTCATAGCTGTAACGTGAAATGGATAACCTGCAATATTCTGTTGATGAATTTTTGATAGTTGTATGAGATTTCTGTAGGTCTCTAAATGTTAGTGTTAAAGGATGACTTTTTTTCACCCCAAGATACACTTACATCTTGAAATTTGGGGAGAATGAGATGATTAAAGTTTTCTTAATTCTCAATGTTTAGATAAAATCCTCCACTTCCTGGTTTTAGAGACTGTAATGTTCTACTCTGTTATGAGCAAGAGATCTTAGAACTGCTCCGGGGCAGACAGGCAGAGTCCCAATTACTAGGGTATGACTTTGCCTATGTATATGTAGCACTGTCCAGATCTGTTTTTCCTCTCTCCCCAAAACTAGCTAAGTGGCTTGAGGGATGGGAATCTGTAATTCCACAAGCTGCTGGCTATGGTGGAGAAATTGCTTCCCTAGACTGTCAGGGAGTGATGTTTTGGGAGCTGGCAGAGTTGTGATAATTTCAGAAGTACAGGATGCTTTCTCTAAGCAGCCCTTGCTTCCCTGCTTATATTCCCCTTCCTTTCCCTGCTACTGTTAAGATCTAAAAATGCTAAAGAAATAGTTCAATAGCTAGTGATCTTCTTTTATTCCTATAATTAAAAGGCCATAATTTCAAAACATTTGATTTAGTGTGTACTGTGATCTCAAGAACTAACTTCACTATCAGCTACTACTTACTGTGCACAGTGACTTTTTAAAATATACAATATGCACTCTACTCAACATTGTGATACCTTTGGAGAGATGACTGATCATCATTTTCCTGTGAAAGCCATCTTAGCTTTTACAACATGGATTTGTTATCTGTTCTCCAAGTTAATGCAAGAGTGTGATACAAGATTAACATCCACCAGACAAATTATTAAATCTACTGTACAAATAAGTACTACTTTCATAACAGAAATAAGTCACTAGAAAATTGTCACGAGGTCAGTGTCAACGTCTTTTTTTAAAATGAACACTTCAGTTATATTGTTTCTCATGTAAAATTAGAATAATTGAAGGAACAGTGAGAGACTGTTGTCTTGTGACTGCATTCTAATCTACTGCCAGACAAAGGAAAACTCATCTCTCACCAACAGAAGTTGGTCCAATAAAAGATACTACTTCACCCACCTTGTCTCTCTAATATTCTGGGACCAACACAGCTACAACAACAGTGCATATATACATAAAGGAATGCTTGGACAATCAAATGATCTAACTGGGTGAAAGCCCATCAGCACTGAATTGTCCACAAACAGTGTGGGAAAACTACTGAAATTACTGAGATGGATTATAAAGAAACTTCCCTTGTGACCAGATTATTTCATAGTTGTCCACAGCAGGGTTTCTTACATCTTACTCTGACGCATTGGGTACTGGCTATTGCTAGAGACAGGATACTAGAGTAAACAGACCACTGGTCTGATCGAATATGGCAATTCTTATGTTACCATATGTATTAGCTCTTGGCTTCTTTGAAGAAGTTACAGATGAAAGAAGAATGTATATTGTCTCAATGCATTTTACAAATGTTTGTATTTTATCTTTTTAGATGGCAACTGACACTTTGTTTCCATATATCATGTTGCTATATCCACATCCATTTTAGTATTAAGATTTTCACCAGTACTTGAGGAAGTAAATACCAATTCTCATTAATATTACTCTGTGGATTAATTTATTAATGCTACAAAAAAGGAACAAACATACACTGAATTTCCCCAGTGCTGTTTGTGATGTATGGAGCATTGAAGGCTCTGGAAATTTCACTAATTTTCCTTCTCAAAAGTCAAGGGCATTGGACATGTACATCTTAAAACTTAAACAAAGGTGTTTTTTGTTTGCATGTGTAAGTTCCGGTTATCAATTAACTTTTTGGTGCTATCTACCATCCAAGATCTGGCCTGCTATGATACACATCAGGGTTTAGTTGACTGCCTGAATCAAGCAGTAATAACTCTTCCTAAACTGAAACTAGTTCTTTGCCGTTATAGAGACAATTGTTTTGTTTTTTGCCTTTTTAAATTTGGAGGGTGAATGCTGCTTGGAGGTGGGATAACTACTGAAGCAGCATGATGTGTAACACTGGAGCAATAGTAGAAATGAATGTTTGCAGCACTGTGAATA
This sequence comes from Mauremys reevesii, assembly GCF_016161935.1. NCBI lineage: Eukaryota > Metazoa > Chordata > Testudines > Geoemydidae > Mauremys > Mauremys reevesii. The sequence continues at coordinate 103,090,056 of NC_052625.1, read as the reverse complement.
ATAGGTCACCTGTGCCACTGAATTCCATTGTTGCAAATATCTTGTTTTGACAGGAATTTTAAATTGCATCAATTCAGAGCCCTCATTATCTGACACAGCTTTTGCTTGTACGTAAAGTGTGCTCTGCCCAAGCCACTCAATAACCAGGCATTTCAGAGAGCTAAACATAGTTGCAATCTTATTGCAACACATACCACATCAAGAATTTGTAACCCTCCTGTGCATCATGGGAAAACTTTGTGGTTGTTAATAGACAGTAGTTTCATTCTGTCATGGGAAGATCACTATGGGACAGATTCTCAGGTGGCTAAATGTAAAATTTACACCAGGAGAGGATCTAGCTTCAGGCACCTAACCTGACTGTTACACACAGTAGCCTACAGTGTGTGTGTGTGTGTGTGTGTGTGTGTGTACAGTTGAATTGCAAAAGGAAAATACTCTTTACAGGGACAGACTTGCTGAAAGTGTACATTTCAAAATAGATATTAAAAATTGCATATAAAAAATGAAGGCTAAACCAGGACACTTTCAGTCAGGTTTTTCTATAGAATTGGAAGGGACCTCGAGAGGTCATCTAGTCCAGTCCTCTGCACTGGTGGCAGGACTAAGTATTATCTAGACCATTCCTGACAGGTGTTTGTCTAATCTGCTCTTAAAAATCTCCAATGATGGAGATTCCACCACCTCCTTAGGCAATTTATTCCAGTGCTTAACCACCCTGACAGTTAGGAAGCTTTTCCTAATGCCAACCTAAACCTCCCTTGCTGTGATTTAAGCCCATTGCTTCTTGTCCTATCCTCGGAGGTTGAGAACTTTTCTTCCTTCTCCTTGTAACAACCTTTCATGTACTTGAAAACTGTTATGTCCCCCCACAGTCTTCTCTTTTCCAGACTAAACTAACCCAATTTTTTTTCAATCTTCCCTCATAAGTCATGTTTTCTAGACATCTAATAACTTTTGCTCTTTTCTGGACTGCAATTTGTCCACATCCTTCCTGAAATGTGATGCCCAGAACTGGACACAATACTCCAGTTGAGGCTTGAGTAGAGAGAGAGAGAATTACTTCTTGTCTTGCTTACAACACGCCTGCTAATACATCCAGAAGGATGTTCACTTTTTTGGAGCAGCGTTACCCTGTTGACTCATTTAGCTTGTGGTCCACTATGACCCTCAGATCCCTTTCCATAGTACTCCTTCCTAGGCAGTCATTTCCCATTTTGTAAGTGTGCAACTGATTGTTCCTTCCTAAATGGAGTACTTTGCATTTGTCCTTATTGAATTTCATCCTATTTACAGTACTTCAGACCATTTATCTGATTTTGTCCAGATAATTTGAATTTTAATCTCATCCTCCAAAGCACTTGCAACCCCTCCCAGTTTGATATTGTCCACAAACTTTATAAAAGTACTCTGTCTGCCATTATCTAAATCACTGAAGATATTGGACAGAACCGGACCCAGAACTGATCCCTGTGGGACCCCACTCATGTCTTTCCAGCATGACTGTGAACCACTGATAACTACTCTCTGGGAACAATTTTTCACCCACCTTATAGTAGCTCAATCTAGGTTGGGTTTTCCTAGTTTGTTTATGAGAAGGCCATGCAAGACAGTATCAAAAACTTTAGTAAAGTCAAGATATACCACATCTACCACTTCTCTCCCATCCACAAGGCTCACCCTGTCAAAGAAAGCTATCAGGGTTGGTTTGACATGATTTGTTTTTGACAAATCCATGCTGACTGTTATTTATCACCTTATTATCTTCTAGATGTTTGCAAATTGATTTGCTTCATTATCTTTCTGGGTACAGAAGTTAAGTTGACTGGTCTGTAATTCCCTGGGTTGTCCTTATTTCCCTTTTTATAGATTGGCACTATATTTGCCCATTTCCAGTCTTCTGGAATCTCTCCCCCATTGTGCTTGATCTTCACAATATCACAGCATTGGACAGTATTGAATATCCCTAAGTGAGTCTTTATGCTAGCGTGCAAAATATTCACCTGTTCACATAGGGCTCAATGAAATCAGTTGGAGTGTTACCACTGATTTCAAAGGGTGAATGTTTAGGCCAATACTTATGTATGCAGTATGACTAGCACTGTCGGTCCAAGGATATTAGAGACGAGCTGGGTGAGATCTTTTACTGGACCAAATTCTATTGCTTGTACTTGTCAAGGAATAATTAATGTCCTAGTGCTATTTAATTATAATGACGCCACCCATAGCTAAGGTTTCCCAATACTCTCCATTTTAAGACACTGCTTTCAGTTGCTTATTAGCTAAAATGGTTCGGCTATTTCTGAGAGTGAGATTGGGGGGAAATGCATTGGTAAAACAATGTTAAAAGCATTCATAGCCATTTTGCTGAGAAACTCTAGTGCCTCTGACTTGGAGCAGGAATTTGAAATATGGCAGCTGGGTTGCCCTGGTGTTGGGGGATGTGCCTCTTGCAATTGATGTGAAAATCCACCCAACTTTGACCAAGTTATAAGCCTTTGTAAATAGTAATTTACACATACATGCTCAGTAGAGATTTGTTAGATGTTGGTGGCAAAATTTCCTCAAAATTCCAGCTGCAGTGTGCATGCTCCAGCCCCTGACAACTCTTGTCTGCTGATTAGACTCTGCATGTGCCAGCCATACAAAGTGACTGAGAATGTTCCATCCCAGAGCCGTTGGGGGGGCCAAGCAGGACTTTTCTTGCAACTGCTGCTCCTTATAGCTACAGGCTGGTGTGGTTTCAGGTACCAGAACTGAGAGCAGGAATACTGTCTTGTGCTCTGCATATCTCCTGGTAGTGCCCAGGTAGTGTAGTGAAAGGGGAACATCCTGACGTGCTTGAACATATAGGGGTGTAGTGGGGGAGCAGACAGACAGGCAGGATGGAGGATGCGTTCTGGGAACAGAGGGAGAAAAGGGAGGATTGGAGCAGAGGAAGGTGGACAGATGGGGCAGGAATGGCAGGGTCAGACTGGGTGATATGGGGCAGCTGTCTGCAACCAATAGAACATGCTCTTTCAGAATCTGGAATAGAACCCAGAATTCCCTAGTCCCAACAGTTCTTTGTTGTCAGTCAGTAGCAGTAAAGTGACAGTATGTGTCGTCCTCCTCTAGTGGCTTACCCAAACAGTGCATAACAGCCTCTTAATGCTACCAGTTGACCCATTAACTGAAGTGGAAGAGGTCTGTTCTGTGGATCTGTGATGACCTACAAAATTGCGCCAAAAAAACCAAACCAAAACTATATTCAAAGAACATTATGGTTGCTAAAATCAAGCAGTCAAAAGTTAGGAAATGCCAGGATTGACGTTGCCTGTGCAGCCTTAATTCAGCTCCTTTGTGCATGTGTATTATGATCCAGTTTTTAATTACATGATCACATACTGTTCTGAACTGGATTCTGTTCCTGCCTCTGCCACAGAGTTGCTCTGAGATGCTGAGCAAATCTCTTAAACTAAACTTTGTGTGTAGCCACTAATTGTGTGTTCCTCATTAACTTGTGCCCAACTTGAGACCTTGGGGTCAGATTCACAGAAGTATTGAATGTTCACTGCTGCATCTGAAGTCAGTAGGAGCTGTGCTTCAAATATGTGAAGTACTACAAAAGCAATTATCTGAAAAATCAGGCCCTAGGCATCTCAAATTGGGCGCCCAAAACTAGTGGACCAATGAGTTTTGCCCTTAATCTCTGTGCCTTATTGCCCTTTTATAGATGAGGATTAACAGCTTTCCCCACAGTTATTCTGAAGATAAATTATTAATGTTTTTGAACCCTCAGCTATTACAATGAGTACCGTGGAAAAGCCCATGAGGAAATTAATAATACTATACTCAGTGCATGGCTCAAATGGTGTGCAATAAATAAAACCTGGGGTCATACATGGAGTGTATAAAATATCGAATAGCTACTCATTCGGTGAGCACTGTCCATCCTGTTCAGTGAATGTGGCAGGGGCTGTGTGTGGCGGGGGGAGTATTATGTGATCATATAATTAAAGACTGGATCACAATGCTATATGCACAAGAGGGGAGCAAACGAAGGTTGCACAGACAACCATCATCTTGGCATTTCCCAGGTTTATTTTTTAATGCTTGACTTTGCAACTTTAACATATCTGAATATAGTTTTTTCTGTATGTTAACATGACAATGGCACTTTAACCAGGATTCTACAGGCTTGCCAGGAAGGAGTTTCGGTACAATAGTTTCATATTACATGCTGTCTCCATAAGTGTGAATTGGCATCAACCACTCTGACATGATATTCCAAGTCATCTTCAGTTGACTGTGGCGTTACAATAAGTGTAGAATTATGAACTATATCTCTTGCCTGCTCAGCTGTTTTTCACACAACTTTTTGTAAATATTTTTTCCCCTTCTTAAATTGACAACACTAGTTACTGGGCTGTAACAGGAGGTTTTGACCATCACCAGGTAGGGTGGGTTTGTTTGTTTGTTTGGTCTGTTAATCAGCATGTGAACACCAGATTTAGGGAAGTTAGGTACTTTTGAAAAATCTCACTAGGCACCTATCTGCATCTTTAGGCACCTAAATAGGCACTGAACATCTTGCCCTAGACTAATTTTTGAGCTGTACAATTATGATGATCAGCCTGTGCATATAGACCCATATCCAGTTCTCTTTGCCTCTGTGTCTAGAATTTGGGTTTGATTAGCTTTCCTCTTATTTACCTAATTTGGGGAGCACTCACTATATGGACCAGAACTGCAACCCTCTATCAAACACTGTGTGTGTGTGTGTGTGTGTGTGTGTGTGTGTGTGTGTAAAGAGTTGGCTAGTCGCATAGTGCAGGCTTTCATAACTTCCAACTGCTAAATCATATTAAAAGACTACTAAAAATACACTCCTTGCTTGACTTCTTTTTTAATGCAAGTACAGTAACTTCTCTAGTTACTACAGGGATGTCATGATGACTGACTGAATGGGAGGGAGGTGATCCACAAGGCAGTCTCTCTAGAATTGTGGTCCACACTATAAACGTGAGAATCTCAATGTAAATAAATCTAGCTATATAATTCTCTTTGCTCTCTTTTAAAGGAATTAAATCTTGGAGCATTTCTTGAAGATACTTTGATAGCAATGTTGGAGCCATATTGATGGTTGTGAAGTGAATACCTTTCAAAAACAGTGCTCTTGTAGAGAAGGTGTGTGTATTAGCTTTCTAATGTATAAAATAACTTCCTTATCTCAAAAGGGTGGTGTTAAGCTAATTCATTAAAGTTGGAGCAGTGGTCCGATTGAAGCCCCTATGTCTGCATGTGCTTCAAATTGCCTCTTATTCACTAAGGGATTTTAAATGGGAACATCTTTCTCAACTGACACTGGTTTAGTGCCTTTGCACCTCACCCAGAGAATTAGCTTACCATTAATAGTGCTTTTATTTATTTTAGATCTAGTGAAAGCAAACTAGCATCACTATATATTTGACATTTTTTTAAATTGAGTATAGGCTAGATCTGCAGTACAAGATTTTTTTTTGCACCACTGGACTCCAGTATACAACCATACTGGAATTATTGCTGCTAAAATGACAGCATAGTTACAGTGATGACACTTGATTGAGATGAATGTGGTTTGTTTTCACCTCTTTACATTTTGCAAAAACAGCTTATATTTAAAAAAAAAGCACAAATCCAATTACGTTTTAATTAAAATAATCATTCCCCAGCAATATTGGGAATGCAATTATTACAGCATGGAGGACCCAAAAGTCAGTCTAAACAAACATGAAACTGACCTCATTGCATTCAAGTTCTCTGTTTTGACAATGAAAATCATGCATGCGCTCATGTGTGTACACACACACACCCTCCAACAAGCAGTGACAAACACTTCTAGTGATTTTTAGATATTAGTAACATAGGTAAAGAAGTGTGGTCATAAGTTGACAATGTTCCTTTAAGTCCATTCTACATACTAAGGTGTGAAACTAGTGGTGAAGGCACTTTCGCCTATTACAGCTTGCCTACAGACATCTCCGTTGGACTTTTAGTTGGTGGTACTTAGGGGTGCAAAGGTAACCTGACAAAACCCAAAGCTATGCTGTCTTATTGAGAGCACAAACAGCCTTTAAAGAGACACACATTTTTAGGGGTTAGTTCTCACTAAAGAGAGAAGTGGGTATAGCTATTTGTATTTCTGTAACACAAATGCCTGTTTTACTTTTTATGTATTTATTTTTTAAATTCAGTTGCTGTTTGTGGGTTTTTTTGTCGAATGGTCTCCTGTGCTGGCTATCACCAAACACTTTAGCATTGTGCTAGTGCATGATAACTGAAAAAGGAAACAGTTTTGCTTACAAATTTATCTAAACTGTCCTGTTTGTGATTCCTCTAAACTGAATGAAATACAGAAAATAAACAAATGGTGCACATGGTGAAGCACAGTTCAGATTCTCTAAAAATATTCTTGCAGTTTAAAAAATCTTCAGATCCTGTTAAGAGTAGGGAATTCATTTTCAATTATTTTCATCTTGGATTTAGACTACTGTAGTACTCCATGGGCAGTTTGAGCCTTTAGCGTGGCTGAATCCATAGTCTGCCTCTCCAGTACTTCACAACAGTGCCCAAGTCAATTTCATATTATTTCACATCTTCCATTTCATTAAGGGTGGCATGTAAAACTTGGTTATAAAACCTGACCATGAGAACAGGAAGACAAACATCCTCTCTGAAATCGTTAGGAGTAAATCATTCTGTTTCATGAGAAGGTGCTCTGGGCCTGCTTTTAAAGCAGAAAGAGGCAAAAAATATCCCAGGAACACAATCTCATGCTAGGTCCCTGTTTTTAATTTGTCACAAGCTTTTTGTGGAAGACTGAATTCTATGTCTTAACAGGACCAAAACCATCTTTTCCTTTTTCTTTTTGGTGTTGGGTGGGTGGGGAGGGATGTCTCGTGCAACACTGCATTTAAATTAACAAATTAAAAACTGTTTTGGCCTCAAAATATGATAGAGGTTTATGTGCCTTAGCTCATTTCTGCTACTGTAGTGTGTTTTTAAATCACCACAAACACCTTGATGCTATTAGCTGTCTGTAGTATAGAAAGTGTGCAGTGTAGCCACTGTTTGTCAGTTCTGCTGACAAAAAACTTCCACCCCCAAAGAGTGACATTTGCATTGTCGACAGGATAGCGCTCCTGCCAACACACTATTCACATTGGCGCTTGTTGTGGCAAAACTTTTGCCTTGGGCGGGGCAGGGGGCAGGTGGTTAACACTTCTGAAAGACAGAAGTGTCATTCAATTGCCAGTGTAGACATAGCCTTATACAGGTGTAAAGAATGTGGGTGGGTTTTTTGTAGGTTAGCTTATTGCCTGGAAGGGAATAAAGCTAAACCCAAAAAGCCACTATTATGCCAAGGTAAGAGTGTCTACCCCAGGGCTATACGACTATAACTTTATTGGTTTCACTGGTAAATTTTGCCTTGGGGACAAGCCCTAAGGCCCCAATCCTGCAAACACTTGCATATGTCCAGTGTCTTTAAATAGGGTTATTCATGTTCCATGAATAACCCTAAGTGTATGCATGAGCATTTGCAGAATTGTGGCTTAAAAGCTCTTTAAAATCCCTAGCAAGAGTCGTGCTAAGCCTGTTCTACAAAACTTTAAGGTATGTGTGTCAGAGGGTAGTTACTGTGTGAGGGGCTGCAATTAGGATTTTGTTTTTGTTCCTTAAGTTTTAAAAACTATGCAACAGATCATAAATCTGCATTTTTTTTGACTGTCACTGGGTCCACACCTATACCCTTTGGCCATGTCTGCACTAAGATTTTTTTAAGTAGTTGACACTAAATTAATTCATGGTAGTTAACACCTTTGTAAAGGCTAGTGTGGACATGCCCTTGAAAAATGAAAATGTAATATTTGGTTTAGTGTCAAAACATAGAACACAAGACATAGCATGCTTATTGTATTATTCATGTACGTATTTAATTCAGTAATCACTCTCTAATTTAAATGGCTCTGTCATGGAATTCCAGCTTCTAAATTGCAGTGCCACAGAAACCTTGCTTTAGTAAATTTGATCTCTTGTATTTTTTGTCGATAGTTTTGTCTCAAGTACCAAGAATTTGAAAATAAACATACAGTGCTCCAATAATGGAAGAGACGTGCCACTAGGATAATCTGATGTTTAGGTTTAGTTTTTATTTAGCTCTATGAAGAGTTGGTTCTGCGTCTGCTCCACATTTAGTGCTCACTGAATTTAACAGAAGTTCAGTGCGTTGAATGATGCCAGAATTGGGCTTTAACTGACATGGATCCCCTTAGGTGCTCTGCTCCTTTCCTAGAATCCCAGCCTGAACCTTTCCATATCAATCCTTGTAACTAGTTCTTTCCCTGCTACATTTTTTTTGTGTGTGCGTGTGTTTGTACTCTGCAAACATGTTGATAGGTTTGCAAAAACTGAAAAGGCAGAATTCTAAGGTTTCTGATCATTGAGGGTTAGTGATTCAGTAAAGGGTCAGGGTCTAGAAGGCATCTAGGTGCAGAGAAGTCTTGAGGTTCTTTTCCAATTAGATGTGTGGTGTTCTACACACAGCAGTAATGACTGCAAGCTTCTTATTAAGCCTTAATTATTTGTTTACAAGAATCATGGCAATGTTTTTTATTTTAACTATTGACAAGTTTTTTGATGTACAGCTTTCAATAGTGCATTATTAAAAAGGCGGGGGGGGGGAATATTACTGAGCCCTATTGCCACCAGAAGGGGACTCAGGTGCCAGTGTCTTAGCACCTCTAATCCAGGGACCTGTGTCAAGCAATGCAGGGAAGTTAAGAGAGGATGGTATTTTGTGATGTTTTATGCAAAGATACTTTAAATGTGAAACTTAAATTTTTTAATACATTCTTTAATTATTCTGTGTGTTTTTTTCCCCTTCTCCCCAACCCTCTTTGCCTACAGGCAGGATGAAAGACCGGTTAAGTGAACTGTATGAGTTAGCTAGGCTTTATAACCAACAGTTTCCTAACAATGAGGATGATGAGAGTTTACCTCATGAAACCCTCCTGTTTGAGACTGATTATGCCCTCGCAGCTCTTTACAAAGATATCCAGAGTATCAGAACGGACAACCTCCACCTGAAAGAGGATGTCAGACGGCTAGGTAAACAAAATAATCGCTTTCTTACCTCCATGCGGCGTCTTAGTAGTATCAAACGAGATACTAACAGCATCGCCAAAGACATCAAGGCCCGTGGAGAAGGCATCCACAGGAAACTCCAGACAATGAAAGACTTCAACGAAGATGCAGAAACAAAACATGGCACGATGTCTGTCATAACCCGTGTATCGAAGAATCACTATGTTGACCTCATGCATGCCTTTCAGGAAGCCATGTTTGAGTACAATGAGGCAGAGATGAACCAGCGGGAGAACTGCAAGATTCGGATCCAGAGACAGCTGGAGATTATGGGCAAGGATGTTTCCGGAAACCAGATTGAAGACATGATCGAGCAAGGCAAGTGGGATGTTTTCTCTGAGAATCTCCTGTCTGATGTCAGAGGGGCTCGTGCAGCATTGAATGAGATAGAGACGCGACACAAAGAGTTGATGAAGTTGGAGACTCGCATCAGGGAGGTTCATGAGCTCTTTCTGCAGGTGGCACTACTGGTGGAGCAACAGGCTGACACCTTTGACATCATTCAACTGAATGTGGAAAAAGTTGAGGACTATGTCGGAGAGGCTAAATGTCAGGTGAGGAAAGCTCTGGAATACAGGAGGAAACACCCTTGTCGAACACTCCTCTGCTGTTGCTTTTCATGCTGCAAAAGATGATTCTCCTACTCAAGCCATTACAGACCAACTTGAATGTGCCCTAAGAATGTACAGTTGAAATAGTGCTTTTAAAATGGGCTACTCTTTGGAACAGGGTTGGTTGTGGGAGGTTGGGGTGGTTACCCCTTGTCTTAGACGGAGATGCCTTAAGCACATTTATGTGCTAATAAAAGCCAAATGTTGCTTTCCAATCACTTTTTTATTATCTTAAAAAAAATCAAACCTAACCTATTTGACTGTAATCAAGGCTAGAGTGCTTAAGAGAGCCTCATAAAATGATACATGCTCCAATCTGACACCACCTAATTTAAAGAATGAATGAAAGGCTCATAGCCACCTCGTGGTACACCAACACTCATCCTTCATTCAGGAAGCTATTTTCTATCTTCCACAGTGAGACTGCCTGGGGTACAGCTCTATTGCTGTAGTGAAGTAATTCTGTGGTGCTTTGTAAGTTTGCCTACCTTTAGGAAACTTGGAGCACACATGATGCAATCCTTGAGCAATTCATTGCCACATTCATTTGAAGAAACAGAAGTCTGTTAAACTATTAACAGAAAATATAGAATTAGTTTCTTAAACCTTTTTTACACAAGGAGCTTGATTCTGATCTCACATTGGTTTTACACCACTGGAACTCCTTTGAAATGAATGAAGTGAATTTTGATCTATTCCAGTGTAGATAAGATCAAACTTGGTCCCAAGAAGTGGTCATTCCTTCTCTTCTCCCCCCCCCCCACCCCAAATCCCTTTCATCATGAACACACCAGAATTTTGACCAGGTCACAGGAAACACTGAAAAATTAAGACGTCTCCAACTGATTCTTTACTTTAGTCATTAAAGAACATTAAATAGAGTATTTAAAGTTTGTAATGTAGTCTGCTGGAGGACTGAAAATGGTCATGGCAAACTTTTCAAAGGTTTTTAGCCCTGTAAATAAAATTAATTCAACTATCTCCTCTCAAATGTGATGGAGGGCAAATGCAACATTTTAGAGATTCACATGCACACAAATTTGAAGTTGTAGTGACAGATTTACCTTGTAAATAGATGCTTATTTTTGTAAGAAAATGTATTGATCTATTGTGTTTGTATATGTTAACATGAAGGTATTAATAACAATGTTTACTCTGGTTAGTATATGAAGACTGATGGGGCTGCCTTGTGCCTCTGGGACAACTGCACATTGAAAAGAGAATAGACCCCTTTATTCAATACTTCTGTATGAGCCAACATTTGGGAGTCAAAATGACTTCCTTTTATTGGATTTGAAAAGTTTTCCCTCCTCCTTCTAAAACCTTCTCTGACCACATTAGGTTTGGACAAAAAGGGAGGAAGAGAGAAATTTAAAGCCAAATTTTGCAGTCCTTAATTGATTACAGTTCCCATTGGTTTCACTTGATTGAGAGATGAAGAATTTGGCCCTTCCTTTTGAATATGCACAATATTCCAACTACAGTATTTCTGAGCAGCTTTCTGCTACATTGTGATTTATTGGTACTTTGAACTCATACAAGACTTTTTTTTCCAGAAGTTAGTGACTTCAAAGATCTTCTGTTTGGTTAACTTATCCCCCTTTTTTGTCCTTTTAATAATATATTTTAACATTTCACATTTGTATTTTGGTGATTTCCTGCCTAGATGCACCCAGCTATCCTTTTGCACCCTTCATAATGAAAAGTGTTTCTGTCTTTTGCACACTAAATGTATATTGCAACATTCTTTTTAATTACTTATAAAACAATAAGGCCTTGTAAAAACAAATTGATACTCACTTCTAAGCTTTCTTTGCCTAGCAAAAACATGTTTCTTGATGGTCAGGCTTGCCACATGGAGGATGAGAGAGTTAAATGAACTGTGGACAAGAACTTTTTTTTTCTCAAGTTGAAAGTCACTTTGCTTTGAACTAAATATTATAAGAAGCACCTATGTCTGTATTTTCATGTGTTCATTAGTTAGAATTTATGTAGGGGACGAATGAGCCTCAAACAAGAGGGTGTTTGTGGTATACAGTGAAGTCTTAAAGCCATCAGTGTTAGATTTGCTTGGGGAAATTCAAACAATTCAAACAATTCAAATCTGAACTGCAAGGGGGAAGAGAATGGGATGTAAAATGCACTGGCTGGCACCCATTACTAATTAAGAGCTGTTGTCATGTTAAGTAGCACCTTACTCCATAAGTAGTCCCAATCACGTCAGTGAGACTGTTCCTGAAGAAAGGTACATGTACATGTGCATGAGGATATCAGAATCTGGACTTAACAGGCCACAAAAACCTCAATCTATTTGCTCTGTATATTGTAGCTTTTTCCACCACCTTTTATGATAGTTATGTAAATGTTCTAATTGTTTTCTGTACATGTATGTATCTAGAAATGCAATAAAAGTATCTCAGCATAATGGTGAAGATACATAGTCACACCTTGAATCAGCAGGTCCAAATAGTTTCTTGCACACTGATGTTCTGTAGAACTTGGAAAAAGTCACATTACCAAACTATTCCTCTTTCATCAACTCACACGTGTGCCTGAAACATTAATGTGAAAAAAGTTCTATTGTTCCCTTCCACTGTAATTCACACTATGTTTTTTCAGAAGATCTTAAACATTCATCCATTGCAGGAAGTACAAATTAAATCTAGCAGTTCTGAGAGATTCTTAAGATCATATTTAAAACATCACATTGTGAATATCCATTCTAATGCTGCATCTTCAGTGGCACACAGGAAAAGGAACTGAGATAAGCAAGAAGAAGAAACCGATTTTGAAACAAGAAAATAACAGTTATGTTGTGAAAATAGTTAAGGCTTGCATGCATCCTAACAGGCTCTGATTGGCAATCCCCAATTATATAGTTTTTCTACCTTGGCTAGTATATAATGGAGAGGCATATTAATTTTATAGTATATAGCTTGTAAAATATATTCTTAAGAAAGCTAAAGCTTGCAAAGTTGCTTTTTAAACTCCTTCAGCAACAAACAATATTAAATCTCTTCTGAGTACTGTAGTCTGTCTGAATGCGCATTGTAGAGTCAATACAGGCCTGGGAGAGTGAGCTAGCATCTATTCAGATGTGTGCATCATCAATAAAACTCTTAACAAATTACTAGTTGGAGGGCCAGGTTTGGCCATTAACACTCATATAAGCACTACAGCAAACAATGGAGTTGGACATGTGTAACTGTTGTCCAAATTTGACTCTACTTGTCTGTCATGGTGATGTTTGAGCTAAAAAGCATTTGAGTACAAAACCCATACAGAGAGCTTGATCTTCAAATCTTGGGGAGTTGGGATGAGGCAGAGAAGAGAACATTGTTTAGCTTCCAGATGGTGGCAACCAGAGCTGGAAGTTACAGAAACACCAGTGTGGAATTTCTCCAAGTTAACATGAGTTCCATTTTTGTTGTAGAACCACATGTTAAATAGGGAACTACTTTCAGGAATTGAGTTCTGTTTCGTGTAACTAAGTATTGCTTAATGCTGTGCTTTTTGACTTTACCCATCTGTGACCTTGCCTTGTCCTTGCATAGTATTTTGGAAAGGAGGGATTTCACTGTCAGTACAGAGAATGAAACCCAATGTCATGTCCTTGTAGGATGAGTGGGGGAAGAAGATAAAAGGGGCTTGATAGCGTGTCAGTGCATTTATAAAACAAGCTAGGCAATGGAAGCAATCATGGGGAAAAATGAGCTACTAGTAAATCTAGAGCCATGCTGAGGGAGATGCAAACAGTTTGATTGCATGTACCCTCCTTTTCCCTATGACACAGCAGTACCTTCTAATCCATAGGATTGGACACAGGAGCAATGGCATTAAAGAAAGAAGGTGTTTTGGTTTTGGGGGTTGGGGAGGAGGCAGTTAATGTGAAAGAGGAAGTGATGGGAATGACAGAAGCTTCATGAGGAAATTGGTGACAGTGACAGTATCCTCTTGATACTGGCAGAGGGGAACTGAAAACCAGATAAGCCCTAACACAGTGCCACCCTTCCTCTAAAATTATACGCTTGGCATTGAAGAAAAAATTGTATTACTCATACCAGGCGCTCACTAATAGATGAGGAATATTCAATGCTATGTGTTAGTGGTTACTCCATAGCACCTTTGGGGGTTCAATGTTTGTTACGTTGTATAAAATTTGCTTTGAGTTATTAGGGTAGAACTCATAAATTGTAACTTCAGCGTGGAGGGTTCCAGCCTTCCCAAGAACTGCAGCAGTCTAGGGGGCGTCTCTATGGCACTTGTTTTGAGAGAATCGTCTAGGAAAAAATCTTGTACAGCTTCTAGGTGCTGTGTTCTTCTCCTTCCCCTCTCCCCCCAATTAAACAATAAAAATAGTCATTGGGCCCAACTTTTTTCCTCTCTTCTCTAAAGCTACTGAGGAGAGGTTGGGCTGAATGGAAAGTATTTATTGGCAGCCCTCTATTTACTTTGTGATATTTAATTTATGGGATTTGTGGCCAGCACACCAGACTGTTGCATTAATTTTACATTTAGTTACATTTTAGAAATTTGAATAAACTTTCCAGCCCTGTCAGAAAGCCGGTAACAACTGGAAGATAAATGAGATGGGCAAAATTGCAAGACTTGATGCTTCATATCTCTCTAAAAATGAAAAGGATATGACCATGACAGGAAACGAACTATCATTTTATAGACAGTTTACATGACTACCTCTAAAGCAGATAAAACACAATGTGATTTTTCATGTGAACCTAATACTTCTTTTTCTTCAGAAATGTAATAAGCAGCCACTGTGCCCTATTCTCAATTACCACCCTGTTTTTTAAATGTGCTGACAAAATTCAGATATTTAACTGTAGTGCTATAGGTGCACACTGTGCACAAATAGGATGGTTTTGCAAACACACTGGGAAATATACAATAATGAGAGTGTACTGAAGAGATAGTTTTACACATTCCATTTACCAGTTTCATTGTAGGTCTTATGTATATTGAACCTATGCTGTGGAAGAGCAGGGATATGGAAGAGCAGGGATATTTTACAAAGTTAGGGGTCCTCTGCAAAGCCATGCAAGTGGGTTCCCCAGTTATAAGCCCCAAATCTCACTATTGTGCTACTGTTTTACCACCTGCAGCAATGGAGACTTCTACTAAAGATGCCGGAAAGTTGCAACAGTATGAAGAAAACAGCAACACACATATTAGAATCAAGCATAAAGCACAACATGGAGAACACTCAAACGTGTGTTTTAATTGTGAGAAACAGTCTCACCATGCAAATAATTGTTGGTTCAAGGAGAGTACCTGCAAGAAATTGGAGCCCACACACAAAAGACGAAGGTCAACACAAAACACTCAATCTTAAAAGGGCCGTGCCAGCAAATTTGAGATTTACCAGTTTGCAGGTGCCAACATGGAATTCCCAGAGAATACTGAAGCATCTCTACAACTGTATAATTTAGATGACAATAATTGTTGTAGTATTTGGGTTCATTTAGAAATAGAAGGAACTTAAAATGGAGCTTGCTGTCTGCTGTTTCTGTAATTTCAGAACAGGGTTAGCAGAGGCTACTTAAAAGTGTGAAGTTGCAGAAAACTTCAGTGCTTCTAAAACCACACACTGGTGGAATCCTCACTCCCTTGGATGTTATTACAGAAGGTGATATGTAATTGTAAACAGCTGTGAAGTGCAGTGCTTGGGTACCCATCTATAGGGAAGCTTTTCAGCATTCAGGTTCTTGTAGATGCTCTGATCTGAAATGCTTAAAAGATCTTAGCTTGTCAGGAAATTGCAGAAGAGTGAAAATGTTCTTAAAAATATTTATCTTGTAGCCTCTCAACTTTTATTATCATCAGTCATTTTCTGTTAGCTAAAAAGGTTACTTTTAAGGATTGGAATTTATACATACAATATATGTTGCTGTGGCACAAACTGTAAAATATAGAGTTTCCCTTCAATAATAGACAGCTATAAACATTCACTATAATTCAGTTCTTGAGAACGGAGAGGTAATTTTAGTCTGATAAAATGAGTGATCTTAATTAAAATAGTAATGAAGGGGCGAGGTGGAAAATGAATGGATATTTTAGATTAAGAATTACAATAATTGAAATAGTGTTTAATTGGGGTGGGCTAATGACTGAAATATTTATTTTTATCAATTGACAAATTAAAATATTAATACCCCATTGTTCAAATAGTGACTGAATGTTACTTAATGAGACATTATATTCAGTGCAAACATATTCACAGGTGCACACACCCAAGCTGTTTCAATCCTAGTTTTGCATAGGCCTGTGATTTGTTCATCTAGGAGCAAAATGTCTCTGAAAGATGTCAGCATTTCATTGCACTATAAGGAAGAACCACTCTCTCTTAGGAAACTGTTGTATGTGACTTTTAACCTGGCCACATATCCATAATGCTAAGGAAATCTTAATTATATTACTTATCCAGCTCCTCACTTCTCTCCTAATCATTATCTTAATGATTTTGCAATTTGTAAAAGAAAGATGATTATCAAGATTAGTTCTGTTGCCTAGCAACCAAGAACATTTATTTTTAACCAAAAAAGAAGATGGACAGTGATTATTGGATCTAGCCATTTTAACACTTTTTTTGTTATAAAGTCCTGTACATTTCTATTGAAGTCAGTGAAGGTTCCTGATATATGTATGAGGGAAGAGCCCAAATTTGGGTGACTCAAACTGAGGCTATGTCTACACTACAAAGTTGTCCTGCTGCAAGTTACATCAGCATATAGCTGCCACATTTAACATATCACTTGGGCGTGTGCATACTTGATTCCTTGCATCAGTGCTGCATGTACTCACTAGGAGGGCTTGCGCTGATGGACAGTGTGGTGCACCATAGGTAGGTATTTCAGTTTGCAACCTGCCACCATAAGCACACTAACTTTTGGAAAGTTGTGACAATGATTGTTGGGGCAGAAACAAGTTGCCCCGGAGATAACTGGGAAAAAGGGGTCAACTTTCCATAATGCATTGTTCTTCATCTCATTATATCATCTCTATCCCATAATTTTTGTGCCTATTTTCAATTTCCCATGAGCCCACATGGGACTTGTAGTCTGCACATCTCTGCGCTATTGTTATAAGCATTGCAAGCACAGGACGCATGAGCCTCTGGTATTTGCAGAGCCGCAAGAAGAACTATGGGGAACATCATGATTTCCTGGTGGTCAGTTTGCTGTGGGTCATTGCGAGAATCAATTCAAGGTTATTGGTGGCATTAATTGAGGAGCTGCAAATAGCGGAGCACTACTTCTGGGCTCAAGAAACAAGCACTGACTGGTGGGTTTGCAACGTAATGCAGGCTTGGGATGATGAGCAGTAGCTGCAGAACTTTCAGATGCACAAGGCCACATTCCTGGATCAGTGTACCGAGCTTTCCCCAGCCCTCCAACACAGGGACACCAAACTGACAGCTGCACTGGCAGTGGAGAAACAAGTGGCTATCATGCTGTGGAAACTTACACACCATTTTGCTACCAGTCAGTGAGACATCATTTTGGAGTGGGAAGAGCCACAGTGGAGGCCATTTTCATGCAAGTGCCCAGGGCCATTAATTATCTCCCACCAAACAGGATTTCAACTCTCGGCAACATGCAGGACACAGTGGCTACCTTTGCAGCTATGGGGTTCCCAAACTGCAGTGGCGCAATAGAGGCATGCACATCCCTATTTTGGCCCCAGAGTACAACAGCAGAATGGGCTACATGGTCGTGCAAGCGCTTTGCCAACATCAGTGTGCGCTGCTCATGAAAGGTATATGACACGTGCATCTTTAAGAACACAGAACTGTTCAGAAAGCTACAAGCAGGGACATTCTTTCCTGACCAGCGGATTACCATTGGCAATGCTGAAATGCCAATAGTGATCCTGGGGGACCCAGCCTATCCCTTAGTCCAGGGGTAGGCCACCTATGGCACGTGTGCCAAAGGCAGCACGCGAGCTGATTTTCAGTGGCACTCACACTGCCTGGGTCCTGGCCACTGGTCCGGGGGGCTCTGCATTTTAATTTAATTTTAAATGAAGTTTCTTAAACATTTTAAAAACCTTAAAAACCTTTACTTTACATACAACAATAGTTTAGTTATATATTATAGACTTGGAGAAAGAGACCTTCTAAAAATGTTAAAATGTATTACTGGCACGCGAAACCTTAAATTAGAGTGAATAAATGAAGACTCAGCACACCACTTCTGAAAGGCTGCCAACCCCTGCCTTAGTCCCTGTCTCATGAAGCCATACACTGGCCACCTCGACAGCACGAATGAGAGAGTCAACTACAGGCTCAGCAGGTGCAGAATGACAGTTGAATGTGCTTTTGGTAGATTGAAGGGACAGTGGTGGTGCTTCCTCACCAGATCGGAAAGAATATTGCAATGGGTATAGCTGCCTGTTGTGTCCTGCATAATATTTGTTAAGCAAGGGAGGAAAACTTGTTGCAGGGTTGGAGAGTGAGCGGTTGTCTGCTGTGTTTGAACAGCCAGACACAAGGGCTATCAGATGAACGCAGCGCGGATCTATATAGCTCAGGAAGGCTTTGAAAGAGCACTTTACTGTGGCTCACTGTTAATGTGCTGTGGTGTTTAGGCTCAACATGGCGCTGCAGTGCATGTATCACTGACAGTGCACTTATTAATGGTGGGGGCTTGCTATACATTTATGACTACACTGTCATTGATCCTATGGGTTGTGAGTATACAAGACCATTACTTTCACTGCCAGCAGGCATTATACACCATGTGCTGTAAACTAATAAAGATGACTCACTTTCAAAACAAAAGAGTTTTATTCACTTATGAAAACAACTCAAAATTTTCCTGAAGAATTTAAAAGTAAATACATTTTAACTTAATTTTTTTTAGGAACCTTAATAAATAAAGCAGAAGAAGGAACACTGATGTCCATTGTAGCTACCATGGTTCTCACAAGTCAGTGTAGATGAAGCGGGGATTGTCCATGCTTTCTCCCAGCACAGTGTGGAAGCAGCTGTGAAGGACCTGAGGCCATGTGGAATACTGGGCGGGGGCAGGGGAGTGCTGTAGGGAACTACTATGCTGCAGTTCTCCACAGACTACAATGAGATTGTGGAACCTGGAGGTCCACAGGAGTCTACACTACAGCATCTGAGTTTGCTGATGGAGAGGACCCATTAGGTATGTCCTGGTGTATCCCGCTCTCCTTTTCCTGTCTTCTCTTTTCCTCTCCATACAGTCTGCAACATTCACCCTCCATGCTCTCTTTCGAGGTCTGATGCTGCACTGGCATCCAGAATCTCAGAGAACATGTCCTACCATGTCCTCTTTTTTTCCCCTCCTTATCTGGGTTAGTTGTTCCACTGGTGGGGAAGGGGACCCTCTCAAGGCCACAGCTACAGATAAAACTCACAGAAGTACTATTGTTAAGAACATAAAAATATTAGAACATAAGAACAGCCATACTGGGTCAGACCAAAGATCCATCTAGCCCAGTATCCTGTCTACTGACAGTGGCCAATGCCAGGTGCCCCATTGTTAGTATAATCATGGAAAGCAAAACATAACATTCAGAACTCCCCCCTTCCCTTGCTCCCCTAAAGTGTTAAACAAGACGTGCTTATTGACACTTCTACTTTGAGTGCTTGTGCTGGTACCACTCTCATCTCAAGCCATGGTGAGTATGACCCACCAGGGTAAGGGAAATGAGGACAGAATTGCTTAGTTCCATTAAACTATTAGTATAGGACACTGGCTATGAATACTGGCACCATTTTCCACAGGCAGTGGTTCTAGTTGATATCTAACTCCTGAGGGTAACACTGGCAGAGAGAGCACAGCTGCTTCTGGCATCCTAAAATCAATGAGGTCCGTATGCCATTAGCTTGTTTACTGCAATGGTGCCTGCTGGAGTTATCACTGACTGACATGGGAAGTGTCCTACAGTGGAGGAAGAAATAAGGCTGCCATCCCCAGAAACCTTCAGGAGAGGATTATAGCGTGTACCTCCAGGGAAGTTTCATTGAGATCTCTCAGGAGGATTCAAGCAACATCCATATTTACAGAAACAAACTGCTATGCGTGCCCCTCCCGCCTAACTCTAGAGGGGAATGAAAAGCAGATAACAACTAAGTTGGGGAGGGAGGGGGGCACCATCACTATAATGAGAAATGTATTTACACATTTACCCAAAGTTCCTTCTCCTCTATTAGGATCATCCATGCTCGACTGCAGGGACTGGCTGAATCTGGTGCAGTCAAAAACAGGTCCTGGCTCACAGCTGGACTCCCTGGTCACCCAGCCCCCAAACTCTTCCTCCTCCTCCTTGCAGTTCATGGCGAGGGCCTGTGACTCAAGCTCCTTGGAGGTATTCACGGTGGTCTGCAAGGTGGTGGTAGAGTCTTCTCCAAGTATGGCACACAGTTCTTTGTAAAAGTGGCAGGTCTGTGGCTTGGCACTGGATCAATTGTTGGCCTCCTTGGACTTCTGCTGTGCCTGTTGCAGTTTCTTGGCTTTCATGTGACACTGCTGCTAGTCCCCGTCATACCCAATCTGCTGCACTCCCCAAGCAATCTGCTCAGAGATGTCAACATTTCTACAGCTGGTTTGGAACTGTGCTTGCACAGCGTCTTCTCCCCACAGGCCCAGAAGATCTAAAATCTTCTGTCTACTCCAAGCCAGAGCATGTCTGGAGTATGTAGCTGGTACGGTCAATTGGGCAGTTGCTCAGAACAACAGAGAGCAGATAGAAGTGTGCTCACCACGCTCAACAACCAGAAGACGACATTTCAAACATTTGTGGGGGTTTTATGGATGGAGGGAGGCGCTCCAAGTATGTGTGACACCTGGGCAGTGGAATTCACAATTGTGAACAGACTGGTCAGTGCTGGGCGTTGTGGAACAGCAGCTGGAGGACTGTTAGGGTTGACATAGGTAACATAGGGTCTACACTCGTGCTGTGTCGATCTCCGTACATGGTCCATGGCTCAGTGCTGCTCAGGGAGCTGATGTTACTATGACAGCGTAATGGGGCACATACATTAATGGGAGAAAAATTTAAGTATAGTCATATGCACAACTAGGTTAACGGAAGGTGTTATGTCAACCTAACTTTGTAGTGTAGACCAGATCTGAGTGAGTCTCTCTCTCTCTCTCTTATGTATAATATAAATGGGGCAGAGGGGGTTGTTTTTTTGTTTGTTTCTGGGGGGGGGCAGGGCAGGAAGAGGTGAAGCGAGGCTGGGGGGTGCTTGGGGAAGGGTGCAGAATGGGGCAGGAAGAGGCAGGGTGGGGCAGGAAGAGGCAGGGTGGGGAAAGGGTAGAGTGGGGGCAGGGCCAGGGGAAAGCAGGGGTCAAGCACCTCCAGGGAAACCAGAAAGTCGGCACCTCTGCAACACTCTCCTGACTCCCTATGGCCAGAGCCCCCTGGACCCGCTATGCCCAGCTTCCACCCCCTCACACAAATGCACAGCGCCCTGCACACCACCCCTGCACAGGGCCCCCCAGCCCACAGCCCCACCTCAACTGCCCAGCACCCCACACAGAACCCCCAATCCCTAGTGCCCCAACACACACAGATCTTCCCTGCCCCCTCACAGCCCAGAACACCCCTCAGAGACCAACTCCCCCACTCCCTGCCTCCTGGCCGTATTCACTGGCCCTGCTGGGAGGCGACTGTGTCTGCTGGGCTGAGCCACCAGTGCAGCCAGGGCTAGTCCCAGGGCGGGGAATCGCTCCATCTCTTGGGAATGGTGCAATCAGCCAGGCCAGGGCCTGCTCTGGCCACGCTCCCTCAGACCCATTTGCCTGGAGGAGTCCAGCCAAGCCACCCACACTATCTCCCGCAACTGGCCAAGACTGGCCAGGCTTCTGCACCAGTCCCAGGTGGCTCAGCTCCGGGGAGACAGGTAGGGTGGGAAGCACAGGTGGTAGGAAGCAGAGACTGCCTGGAGCCTGAGGTACATTGGGGTCCATCCAGGGGGCAGAGAGGAGCTGGTAGGTGGGGCCAGAGGGTGGAGAAGAGCAAGTGGTGGGAGTGGGGTGAGGGAGTAGGCTGGCGGGGTCTCGGGGCATAGTGTAAACAGAGCAGGACGAGACCCCTTCTAAGCATGGGCCCGGCTCCATGGCACCACTGTAAATCCAGCACTGCAGTGACCTTAGGATCCATTAATATAAATAGCATATGTTATAGAATTCTAAGAACATCAGCTAAAGGAGTTATAGATGGTTAGAAGCAATGTATTGACCTGTGCAATACTAGCAACTGATTAATGATTTGTTAAAGAGTTAATAAATGCTATTTATAAATGGAACCTCAATATAGTGTCCTATATATTTACAGAAAAAGAGGAACTGAAAGACATGAAACATTTTTAATGGTCAAATCCTGCTTTTGCCTGTAGTTATTACATACAGAAAATATGCCTTTGAAGGGAAAGGTGTGGTGACACGGTACAATTCCAGGAGTAACATTTCCCCCCCTAAAGAAACCTGTTTAACTAGAGAAGCCTGTTTCTATCAGCCAGGGCAGGTATGTTCCAGCATATAATTAAATGGGAATAAGTAAAATGTCAGTAAATAATAAAGTTAGTGTCTGTTTTCTACTCTTTCTTTCCTTTTTGGTAGGCTGATGCTCTCTTCATTATCACAATTGATTGGGACTTTTTCTAAACAGTTCTTCATTTCCTTAAGGAAACCCCAGTTTTGCCAGGAAATGCTTTGCACCATAAGGTTTCACTGCCATAGAATGTGACTGTTTTGCCAATTTAATCTCGTTTTCAGAGCATTAATTAAATGGCCAAAGAACAAACAAAATGTCATTTGTTCCCTAAGGCCTTGGCTACACTTGCAAATTTGCAGCGCTGCAGCAGGCTGTGAAAACACACCCTCTCCAGCGCTGCAAATTGTGGCGCTGCAAAGCGCCAGTGTGGTCAAAGCCCCAGCGCTGGGAGCACGGCTCCCAGCGCTGTCCGTTATTCCCCACAGGGAGGTGGAGTACGGACAGCGCTGGGAGAGCTGGCGCTTTGACTACACTTAGCGCTTCAAAGCGCTGCCGCGGCAGCGCTTTGAAGTGCAAGTGTAGCCATAGCCTAAGTGTGAAATAGAGCAGGAAGGATTTGTTTTCAGTTTCATGTAGGCCCAAGGGCCAGTTTCACATGCAGGACTAAGGGGAAAGGGTAGACGTCTAAAACAGCCTTTATTACATAAATTAAACAGAAAACGAGGAGCAGCATTTCAGCCATGATACCTGCTTCTTGCTGGCTTTGGGCAAAATGGAGCAAGTCAGTAGCCTGTTATGGTTCTTAAGAGTGGCACTTTCATGACACAGCACCACACAGGGGCGGCTCTACAAATTTGGCCGCCCCAAGCAATCATGCCCGGGAGGCGCCCCCGAGCCGCGGGAGCAGCGGAACTGCCGCGGGCATGACTGCGGAGGGTCCGCTGGTCGCGCGGCTCAGCTGGACCTCCCGCAGCTGCGGACGGTTCGCGGGTCCGGCGGCTCCGGTTGAGCTGCCGCAGTCATGCCTGCGGAAGGTCCAGCCGAGCCGCGGGACCAGCGAACCGTCCGCAGTCATGCCTGCGGCAGGTCCGGTCGTCCCCGGGCTCCGGTGGACCTCCCGCAGGCATGACTGCGGCAGGTCCACCAGCCCAGCCTGCCGCCCCAGGCGGGTGCTTGCCCCGCTGGGCTCTAGAGCCGCCCCTGGCACCACAAGACCATAAGAATGGCCATACCGGGTCAGACCAAAGGTCCATCTAACCCAGTATCCTGTCTACCGACAGTGGTCAATGCCAGGTGCCCCAGAGGGAATGAACAGAACAGGTAATCATCAAGTGATCCATCCCCTGTCGCCCATTCCCAGCTTCTGGCAAACAGAGGCTAGGGACACCATTCCTGCCCATCCTGGCTATTAGCCATTGATGGACCTATACTCCATGAATGTATCTAGTTCTTTTTTGAACCCTGTTATGGTTTTGGCCTTCACAACATCCTCTGGCAAAGAGTTCCACAGGTTGATTGTGTGTGCTGTGAAGAAATACTTCCTTTTGTTTGTTTTAAACCTGCTGACTATTAATTTCATTTGGTGACCTAACAAGGGCACTGGAATGATGGGGGTGGAAGCACTTCTAAACTCCGCAAATTGCAACTTTTCAGAAAAATTTACCCTTTAGCCAGGCAGAAGTTTCCATGTTCTCTGTCTGGCTGTTTGTGAGGGAGGGGAGTGTGTTAGTGAATTGGGGAGGGGGTACAGTAGTGCAAGTGTTTGTGTATGGAGAATGTAATGGTGTGTATGGGGTGCAGGTGTATGGGGAGGAGCAGTGAGGGGCATAGTGGGTGCAGAGGCATGTGGGATGTGATGTGGGGGTGTTGTGTAAGCGGGGCTGCATATAGGGGTGCAGTGGGTGTGGGTTAATTTAGTAAAGGAGTGCAGGAGGTGGGTTACAATGTGGGGGGTGCGGCTGGAGGGTGCAGTATGGGGGAACAGTGTGGAGTGGGAGTGGATTGGGGATGGAGTGTGGAGGGTAATAATTGGAGTGCAGGGGAGGGGTGGAGCAGGGGGTACAGTGTGGAGGGTGCAGTATGGGGGGAACAGTGTGGAGTGGGGTGCCACGTGGGGTGTGGATTGGGGATGGAGTGTGGGGGGTGCAGGGGAGGGGTGGAGCAGGGGTACAGTGTGGGGTGCAGTATGGCGGAACAGTGTGGAGGGGGGTGCCACGTGGGGTGTGGATTGGGGATGGAGTGTGGGGGTGCAGGGGAGGGGTGGAGCAGGGGTACAGTGTGGGGGGTGCAGTATGGGGGAACAGTGTGGAGGGGGGGGCCACGTGGGGTGTGGATTGGGGATGGAGTGTGGGGGGTGCAGGGGAGGGGTGGAGCAGGGGTACAGTGTGGGGTGCAGTATGGGGAACAGTGTGGAGTGGGGTGCCACGTGGGGTGTGGATTGGGGATGGAGTGTGGGGTGCAGGGAGGGGTGGAGCAGGGGTACAGTGTGGGGGGTGCAGTATGGGGGAACAGTGTGGAGTGGGGTGCCACGTGGGGTGTGGATGGGGGGCTGCAGGGCGGTGTGGAGGGGGGGCGCTGCGGGGGCACCGAGCCTCGGCCTGGATGTGGGGCCCAGGGCGGAGCGGGGCGCTGCGGGGAGGGGGCAGGTCCAGGCGCTCCCCTCTCGCGCGGGGGGGAGGCCGTGACCCGGCGCTGCCAGGCGGAGGCAGCGACCCCCGCTGTTCTCACACCAAATCTCCCGCCCGCCTCTCCCCGCGCGGCCGCGGCCCGCCCTGCTCCTGCCGGCGGGCGCCGCTCGCTGCTCTGCGTTCTGCGCCCTCCCGCGCTGACGATGACAAGCTGCGGGGGCCCCGCTGGGGGGTCACAGCCCCGTTCTCCTCCCATGGATGGGGCAGGCCGGGCTTGGCGGCGGCATGAGCTATGTAGCAGCGTCTGGGTGCCATTCCTGCACCTGCACCAGGATGGCCGAGTGGTTAAGGCGTTGGACTTAAGATCCAATGGACGCATGTCCGCGTGGGTTCGAACCCCACTCCTGGTAGCTGCTGTTTTTTTTCCCCTGGTCTGTTAAATTAACAAGGAGGGAATGTAACAAACGCCGAAACCCCAGTCATGCTCCGGGGAGACTCCCAGCCTCTGCCTGTCACCCAACTAACAGCAGGAGGAGTGGCATGTAACTGAGCTGTGGCTACTGCTTGCACATTGGGACAGGGACTGGGCAGAACTGTCTAAAGAAAAATCTTCTGCGATCACAGCACCCCCAGTGTCACCACAGAGTAAACATGGCTTCAGACATGGTCTCTGCACACAAACAGGGGCAGATATGCCAGATGCAGACATACAGGGACTGATACACGGGAATAGGTACACAGACGCTGAGACTGAAACACACACATACATGCAGAGATTGACAGACATGCACACACAGAGACGCATGCAAAAACTTACACACAGACATATGGACAGGCAGAGAAACATGCAGAGACCGACACACAGACTTCTAGAGACCCAGACATGTAGGGACAAGCATGCAAACACATAGGGAGAGATGCTTGGAGATGCACAGACATGCAGAAACAGATACACAGGCATGCCACGACAGAAGTAAAGACCTGCACACACAGGCAGCCACAAACACACAGCAAGAGTGAGAGAGACAAACACAGTCTGAAAATGCCAGGAAACATACAGCGACAGATGCACAAGCAGGAAAAGACAGACAGGCGGTCACAGACACAGGTATGCATGTGAAGACTTTACGCAGAGGGCCAGAGACACAAGAACATGCAGTAATATACACATGTAGAAAGAGACAGAAAAATACAGGGACAGACAGGAGACCAAATGGAGACAAAGACTCAGTCGGAAACATATGTATTGAGACATGAAAGACATGCGGAGAGGAGATTCCAGGCCCAAAGCACCTGGGGAGGCAGCAGCAGAAAGGCTGTTAAAGCTAAAGTGTGGAAGAAATGGCCCAAGAAGGTGGCCCCGACCCAGTTCAGAGGAGACAGTGGGTGGCCTGTTTTTCCCAAGGTTGGGGGATCTAGAACAGGGGTTCTCAAACTGGGGGGTCAGGACCCCTCAGGGGGTTGTGAGGTTATTCTATGGGGGGATCGTGAGCTGTCAGCCTCCACCCTAAACCCCGCTTTGCCTCCAGCACTTATAATGGTGTTAAATATATAAAAAGGTGTTTTAATTTATAAGGGGCCTGCCATGTGAAAGGGGTCACCGTACAAAAGTTTGAGAACCACTGATCTAGAAGAACATATAATGATGTTCCTTAAGAAATGCAGGGCAAGGAACATAGCCAGAGCCTAGTTTGTGGCTGGGATCGGGGGTGGGGGTGGGAGGGAAGCTGCTCTCTGGCCTGGCAATTGAGCAGAACCTGGGGACCTGCCCCTGAGATAGGCTTGGAGATAAAAGGGGCCTGGTAAGAAGAGACTCAGGGATATAGCAGCAATAGATTGGAGTCAGCAGTGCATGACTGCTGTGTAGAGGGTCCCTGGGATGGACACTGCAGTAGTGGGCAGGCCCGGGTTTCCCCACAGGCCACAGGTAAAGGGGCATAAACTCTAAGAGGGGAACAGGCCTTATTTGGGAGTAGGGTGACCAGATGTCCCGATTTTATAGGGACAGTCCCGATTTTGGGGTCTTTTTCTTATATAGGCTGCTATTACCCCCCAACCCAATTTTTCACATTTGCTGTCTGGTCACCCTATTTGGGATCCTGAACAAGTGGCTGAATTGAAAGGACTCAGAGCTGAAGACCCTAGGGAGGGCAAATAGTCTGTTTGCTAGACTCTTTCTTGCTCTGGTGGGGGTGCATTTGGACTTTGTGAAGTGGCCAGAGGGTCAAGCTGCTGAGGACACACCAAGGTTGGCTGGCAACCTGCAGGGGGTGCCAGAGTTGAGAAAAAGACTGCAGGAAAAGGCTGCACATTCCTCCATTAGGAGACACTCAAGAAATATGTTCCCCATTACAGAAGTCAATGGGAATTTTGCCATTGACTTCAACAGGAGCAGGAACTGACTTTTATTTTAATTTTATTCCTTAGATTTAGAGAGCTACTATACACAAGCTACATGTGCCCTCGACATAACTTTAAACTACATCACAAAGAATACTCTAAAAGTGCAGCGGTACAATTCAGCATAACCCACTATGATTCCAGTCATCGTGCCATGATTTTTGAGGTGTTTGAATTACCACATCATGATAGTGCTTTATGATGGTGGGGGGGGGCATAAAAATCATGGAATGACAATATTATGCTAGCCCCAAAGAATATGTTGGGCTAGCCAAATGCAAATCAAGAATGCCCCACTATAACTGGGATGGGCAACCTTTACTATGAGTTTAGCCAGAATATTCAGGTCTAATTCCAGCTGAGGTAATTACAGTTGATCCTTCTGAAATTTTCTCCTGTAGTTTGACTTGGATATGTGATTTTAAGCTTTCGGTCTAAAACTGTGGTGTAGAGTTGAAAATGTTTAAAAAACTCAACTTGGTCAGCACTGAAACTCAAAGGACAACGAAAGACTCAATGTAGTATAAAAATAAAGATATTTTATTTCATACAGTCATTCTTTATTGTGTACCATACAACGTGCTCAGATATCACAGACATGACTACATATGTTTGATTGTTTAGATGAAATTAAGGAGGCGAACATATCCTGTTGGTAAACTTCTAGGGAATATGAGTATCTACCGACATGGTTTAATTATTCATCATTTGACCGTCACTGAGGTCAAACTCCAAAATTTAAAAACACAACAGCAGTTCTTACAGGTTAAAACTATGCCAGGCTGACAATATCCTGAATAAACCTTATGGAATTAAGATAAACTGTATTGAATTAAGTTAAACCTCATTGAATTAGGGTTAATATCTTTGAGGGTCTATTGTATTACAAATGCAACTGTGTATGTGTTGTGGCATTGTATGTACCTTCTCAAGTAGGGAGGGGAGATGCTAATGAATGTCCTTAGTTATCCACCTTTGAAACCCCACTCCTGGGAAGATATACCTATACTAGTTCAAACTTGATTCTCCAGAGACCAACAAACAAATGAAAAGACTTTTGGGTAAAAGCTTGGGTTTTAAGCTGACTCAGGGCCTTCTTCCTGACCCTGTAAATGGACAGGACCTCTGATCTATGGAGATCTCCAATCCTTAGGTGTTGATTGGAAGGACTTGGCCTACCAAGACCTCATAAGACTGTGTGCTTGTTCTGAGCTGAAGCTCTGATGAATTTATAACTGCAACTGTCTATGCTGCAATTTTTAGCAGCTCAGGTCTCACAAGCCTGAGTCAGTTGACGTGGGCTCTGAGACTTGGTGCTGTGGGTTTTTTGTTGAAGTATAGCTGTACCCCTGGTTACCAATATTTGATACTAAAATGAAAGGTACCAAAAAAACCCCAAAAACCACACCTTATGAGCTATCTGGTCAGTTGTGTAATGGGAGGAAAAATAATTCCTCCTGACTCTGCGACCCTAGTGCTGCAATGAACTTTACAGGCTGACTGCACAATGTGTAAAGAAGTATTTCCTATAATTACTTTTAAATTTACTCTCATTCAATTGTTCTCATATTATGGGACTGTTTTAAAAGAAAAAAAGGGACTGATCAATTTTTACACTATTGAAAATGTTCAATAAATTTATCATATCCCATGGAACTCTTCCCTTTTCATTGCAAACTAATCCTTCTTTGGATCACTTGCCATTGTGTGTGAACCCTGCTTTAACGATAATCACCGCCAGTTCCCTTCTATAGATCTCTTCATTATCACTTGACTAAACTCAAACTCACAACTCGACAGGGATGCATGTCATTGTTATTAGATTATGCATTAGTTTCTATCACTTGAAATGCACCCTAGCCTCCTATTTTCATTTTTCTGCTGCTGCACAAAGAGCTGAGATCTTCATTAAGCTACCAATACTGATGCCTAATTCTTTCCCTTGCAGGATACCTGTGCAGAGACCACCGGTACTCGAGTTTAGACTATTTTTTACCAATGTATATAATCTTGCATTTATCTAAAATTCATTTCAATATCTGTAGTGTTACTCAATCCCTCCAATGTGTCTAATTCTATGTGAAAAGAACAGGAGTACTTGTGGGCATATATATTTCCTTACTATATGTTCCATTCTG
This sequence comes from Mauremys reevesii, assembly GCF_016161935.1. Classification (NCBI taxonomy): domain Eukaryota; kingdom Metazoa; phylum Chordata; order Testudines; family Geoemydidae; genus Mauremys; species Mauremys reevesii. The sequence goes on along the minus strand of NC_052625.1, from coordinate 103,060,626 downwards.
TGCATCTAAAGAAGTGGGCTGTAGCCCAGGAAAGCTTATGCTCAAATAAATTTGTTAGTCTCTAAGGTGCTACAAGTATTCCTGTTCTTTTTGCAGATACAGACTAACATGGCTGCTACTCTGGAACCTGTCATAATTCTACGTGGAGTTTACCCAATCGTCTATGGGATTTAATAGCTGCAACAATTGAGTGTTGTCAACCAGACTTCATTAATTCTTTGTCTACTTCCTACTCCAAATCCATATATAACACTAGTCTCTAAACAGACCTTTTAAGAATTTTACTACTTAATCCCATTACTCTTCGGCTTGTCTTGAGAGGCAAAAAAGGATGTTTTTTTTTTTCCAATCACATTGGGTCAATGTCTTTAGCTTAACAGGGTTGAAAAACTTCTCTAAGAAGCAGGCTAAGAAATGTGAAAACATGGCTAGCTGTATTGTTGCCTAGACTCCAACAGGGTCAGACAACATGGCTTCAAACAGGTTAGCCTGCATCTTACTGGGCCTTTTTGGTTGTGTTAAAGTAATCTGTCTGAGCTAAAAGGATTGAAAAACACACTCTTTTTGCCTCTCAAGACAGGGCTTTTGACCGGAGGCAGCAGACAAATGTAATATCTGCTGCAGTTTGTTTTCTTCAATAGGAATTTGTTAAACTGTCTTCCTTTCTCTTAAATGGGGTGTAACTATCACGGCATTTTTAGGAGTAGAGTACATCCTACAGGATTCCTTTGTTTTCTTGGATTCCTTCTTTGCCACCCTCAAGAATTCTGTGTTATGATGACCTTCCTCTGCCTGTGGAGGGCTATATGCTCTTCCCTTCAGAATTTATCAACCCCATTCCTAGGTGTTGGCCAAAATGGATCAGCAGATTATAGGCAAGAGGTCCTCCCTCATTCTAGTTACCGACTCAGCTGGTATCTCAGGACATTAGTCCACTTTGGGGTTTGATTTCTATTTAAACCTTATCCACCATTTTAGGCCTGGTCTATATACACTGTTTATACGGATATAACTGTGACTAAGCGGGCTATATTTGTGTCAAAGTATGAACTCCGTGTTGTACTCTGAGTGAAATCAACCAAAGACAACCTACTGTACTGCATTCACCTGGCCAGTTAAGGTGTTTCACCCCTCGTTGAAGGACTAGCATCAAAGAGCCATTATTATTATTATTAATTATTTATTTATTCTACAGTGTCTAGGAGCACTAGTCAGTGACCAGAGCCCCATTTGCCTCTTCAACTACTGTGCCATCTCCCTTTAATCTTCTAATCTTATTGTGTGCTGTTTACAATCACTCTCTGAAATTCCTCTCCTCAAATTACATCCTAGACCCTCCCCAATCTAGCTTCTGACCCTTGCACTCAATTGAAACTGCTCTCACCAAAGTCTCTAGAGCCGTCTTCTTTGGCAAATGTCAGAACCAGTACTCCATCTTCATCCTCCTTATTCTGTCAGCCAGCTTTGACACAGTTGACCATGCTCCTCTTCTTGAAGTCGTGTCTTCACTTGTTAACTCTTTATGTATATCACTAAAAATGGAAGTATCTCAAGTTATTGCTTTGGCTATGTAATCCATTTTCTGTATGTAGTGCACACATTTAAAAAAAGTTTCAGGGATTAAAACTTTTCGGAATTGAGGCTAATGTATTTAATTCTGCTCTGAAGAATATTTTATTTATTTCCCAGACAAATCTCGTTTACATATATTTGAAACAGTGATACCTCAGGGCTGGCTTTGACAATAACTGTCAGAGCATTTTTAGAAATATTTCCTAACATGCTGCAGAGGTAACTGACAAAGCTGTTTAAAAGGGAGCGTCTGAGCTTGTGTCTAATATTAGCAAAAACCTGTAATCCTGAATTACTTGCATGAAATGGAGATTTAAAGTGGGTTATTCACTACAGAGTCATCAGGTAGGCCATGATATTTTCCTGTTGCTTTTATCCCCAATAGTTTGTATTGGGGAAGTATTTATTTTATTGTTTGTGTTCTTATAGTGAACACAAAAGATCTTGGGTCAGATTATGGCCCCTTCTCCAGGTCCTATACACTGCTCTGCTTATAAAGGGAAGGCAATGGTCTGAGTGTAGCATAGGGTTCATGTGCACAGCCTCATGCTGCACTCCTTTGCCGTCCCTGCTGTAGGGGCATGTATAGAGGGGCCAGGGAAGGAGTTGGAGAGGGTGAACTTGTAATAATGCTATGGCAGTTCTGGATTGCAGAGCCACCCATAGGCAATCAGTTTGCTGCTCAAATTTATACTCATCTGGGTCATTTTGATTCCTGCAACATCCCAGAATCCAGGCAATGCACGACGGTGTAAAACCTGCTTTGCCTCCCCTGGTTCTGGGCCTCACCTTCTGTATTGTGTCTCCCAGGAAATACAGCACAGACTTTATCAACCTGATCCCTATCAAGGAAAGAAATAAACTGGAAAAACCAGATGGGTTGTACTGTAGCAAGACAGCTGCATCCTACCCTGACAGCTGAAATCCCAAAATAGTGACAACTATTTAAAAGTTCTTCTCAAGAAACCTCCAACCAAGAAAAGCACAGGAAGTGGCATCTGTGAGCCAGTAGGTGGTGCTCTTCCCTCTGAATTAATTACAGAATCCATGCAGTTTGATGCATGCAAACAGAGACAAATGTTAGTAATTAGAGGACTGACTAAAATCAGTGAGAAAAAGTTCAGAGCATAATGTAAAACGAAGATGCACATAGTACGTAGCATTTTCATAGCCTCTAACATTTTTAAATAAATGCCCTTCACCTTTGATCCCAAATTTATGCTTTCAGTACGTCCAGTGATAGAGCTATCCTTCCTGATACCCTGGGCTAAGACTATAATTGCTGCTCCCTAACCCCCTTCACCTGATGAAAGGAACTAATCAACTTGCTACCAACTATTTTTCTTGCTCCTCAGATTTGGCCAACTCCTGTCCTTGGGACAACACCACTATGTACAAGGTCAGCCTGAGGATCCTGGGGTGGGCTAAGAGAGGTGAATGATTGTTTGTTTGCTTGTTCTGCCCATCAGACATCACCAGCTCCTCCTCCCCCAAACCTGAGTTATTTTATATAAAAAGGAGGCAGGTAATCTTCAGGTTACCACCAGCCTCCGGCTGTATGAGAAGTAGAACCCAGCTGCTTGTGCCAGGGTCAATGCATAGTTCTCAACACTGAAACTGGAGGCCTTGGAGCCTCTAGTAGATGCAGGAGGGGTTGTGTGTATTTGGTGAATGTTAGCAGTTACATAGTGCTTCACAACCATTAACTAATTCATTATCACAGCACTCCTGATTTGCCGAACCAAACTTTTTTCAGGAAAGGGTTGTGTGGTTAGAGGACTGACATGGGAGACTTGGGTTCAAGTCCCTGATCTGGAGCAAGGACTTTAACTAGGGTCTCCTACATCACAGGTGAGTGCTCTGACTACAAGCCTATTGTGTGTGCATGCGCATGTACATGCATGTGTATGCAAAAACATTTAAAAGATCTGTTTTGTCCCATAGTGCAATGGGAAATATTTTGAAATCTGAAACATTTTCACAGAATGGGACAAATGTTTCCTACCCATCTCTAATGCTCAAGAGGGTGCAGGATCGAGACTTTGATAATTATTTACTTGTTCTTTTCTGAACACCCAAAATATGCTAGGCACCTCACATAAACAAACTAAAATAGCCCCTGGCCAGAAGTGTGTATGGTCTGAATTTGACAAGAGACAACAAAGTGAAGGTCATAAGCGGACAAAAAAGGGGGCAAGGGGAAAGGACAGACAGGCCTGAGGATATGGTTATGCATCTCAGTAAGCTCAGTAAGTTATAATACCATTTTTTGTTTTTGATGAACATTTCCACCATCTCACTTCTTCTGAGCTAAATGGCAGAAGCAAGTTTTTAGGAGGATGTGAGTCTTCGTCTTAGCATATGTGCAACATGCCTCAACTGGCACATGACTAGGATTCCTCACCAAATTTGGTCTGCTGGTTGGCTCATTAGCTTCCCTAGCTTGGGCCAGGTACTGACGGGGAGTGCGACATGAATGCTGATCCATACCCCCCAGGATATTAGTGAGGGCTTGGCTAGCAGATTTGGAGAGAGCTTTCCAATAGGACTGTCAATTAATTGCAGTTAACCCACGTGATTAACTCAAAAAAATTAATCATGATTTTAAAAAGTAATCACTGTTTTAATCCCATTGTTAAACAATATTGTTAAACCAATTGAAGTTTATGAAATATTTTGGATGTTTTTCTACATTTTCATACATATTGTATTTTGTGTTGTAATTAAAATCAAAGTATATATTATTTTTTATTACAAATATTTGCACTGTAAAAATTATAAACAAAAGAAATAGTGTTTTTCAATTAATCTCATACAAGTACTGTAGTGCAATGTCTTTATCATGAAAGTGCAATTTACAAATGTAGATGTTTTTGTTACATAACTGCACTCAAAAATAAAAGAATGTAAAACTTCAGAGCCTACAAGTCCACTCAGTCCTACTTCTTGTTCAGCCAATTGCTCAGACAAACAAGTTTGTTTACATTTACAGGAGATAATGTTGCCCTCTTCTTATTTATAATGTCACCAAAAAGTGAGAACAGGCATTTGCATGGCACTTTAATAGCCGGCATTGCAAGGTATTTACATGCCAGATATGCTAAACATTCGTATGCCCCTTCATGCTTCGGCCATCATTCCAGAGGCCATGCTTCCATGCTGATGACGCTTGTTAAAAAAATAATTAAATAGTTAATTAAAATAGTTAATTAAATTTGTGACTGAACTCCTTGGGGGAGAATTGTATGTCCCTTGTTCTGTTTTACCTGCATTCTGCCATATATTTCATGTTATAGCAGTCTCGGATGATGACCCACAATATGTTGTTCATTTTAAGAACACTTTCACTGCAGATTTGACAAAACACAAAGAAGATACCAATGTGAGACTTCTAAAGATAGCTACAGCACTCGACCCAAGGTTTAAGAATCTGAAGTGCCTTCCAAAATCTGAGAGGGATGAGGTGTGGAGCATGCTTTCAGAAGTCTTAAAAAAGCAACACTCCAATGTGGAAACTATAGAACCCGAACCACCAAAAAAGAAAATCAACCTTCTGCTGGTGGCATCTGACTCAGATGATGAAAATGAACATGCATCCATCCGCACTGCTTTGGATTGTTATTGAGTAGAACCCATCATCAGTATGGACGCATGTCCCCTGGAATGGTGGATGAAGCATGAAGGGACATATAAATCTTTAGCACATCTAGCACGTAAATATCTTGCGACACTGGCTACAACAGTGCCATGAGAACGCCTGTTCTCACTTTCAGGTGACATTGTAAACAAGAAGTGGGCAGCATTATCTCCTGCAAATATAAACAAGCTTGTTTTTCTGAGCAATTGGCTGAATAAGAAGTAGGACTGAGTGGGCTTTCAGGCTCTAAAATTTTACATTGTTTTATTTTTTAATGCAGGTTTTTTTTTTTTACATAATTCTACATTTGTAAATTCAGCTTTAATGATAAGGAGATTGCACTACAGTACTTGTATGAGGTGAATTGAAAAATACTATTTTTTTGTTTTTGTACAGTGCAAATATTTGTAATAAAAATAAATATAAAGTGAGCACTGTACACTTTGCATTCTGTGTTGTAATTGAAATCAATATATTCGAAAATGTAGAAAACATCCAAAAATATTTAAATATCATGCAATTAATCATGATTTTTTTTTAAATTGTGGATTAATTGTGATTAATTTTTTTAATCGCTTGACAGACCTACTTTCCAGACAAGGCAGCATCAGAGCTGGGGTTAGAAAAGAGATGTCCCTTGCTACCAGTTCTACATATAGAGGTTGATCCTGATCCTATTGAAGTAAATAGCAGAGTCCCATTGATTTCAGTGGTGCAGAATCAGGACTTCATTTACTGGACCATGTTGCTTCTCATGCTGTTGAGCTGCTCCTTCTTGTGATCAGAAGCTATGCTGGCTAATCAGTAGAGGAGGTAGTTGACTGAGAAGGAGCTTGACGTGTTCCTTCTGCACACAGCCACAAAGTTAGTCTGAACTGCTCTCAAAAACCAAGGGAGCTAAGAGCATGGATTTTAACAGAACCATTCAAATAAGCACACATTAGGAGAAATCAATGACAGCCTTTCAATCCTAGTGATCAGTTCACATTTTCAAGATACTTCACAAGGAGAAGGGCTAGATTTTTTCAGGGCCGCCCAGAGGATTCAGGGGGCATGGGGCAAAGCAATTTTGAGGTCCCCTTCCATAAAAAAAATTGCAATACTATACAATACTATATTCTCGTGGGGGCCCATGCGGGGTCCGGCACAAATTGCCCCACTTGCTCCCCTCCCATGGGCGGCCCTGGGAAAAATAAACCTTCTGCATCTCAGCACAAACCCAGTTTTGAGAAAACTTCTTTACAGGGTATCACTGGCTCTCAGCATCAGCTAGTGCTAAAAGGCACTAAAGCTCATTAAAAGGGTTGGACAAATATTTTCCGTCAAAACTTTTTCTGGATCGAAAACTAGGGGTTTTTAAAAAGCAGAAAAAAAAATCACGGACATCATCTGCTTTCCTTCAAAATTTGTTGTGTTTTTTTAATTGAAAAGCTGAAATTAGTCTGCCAAAACCTGAATATGGTTTGAGGTTTCAGAAGTGTGTGGCCAAATATTTGCTGCTTGCTGTGTTTGATTGTTTAAAAAAACAATAAAAAAATTCTGCTTAAAAAAAAATCCAAAACTTTTGAACCACCTCAGCTTGTGACCAAACACCTGAGCCCATCCAGTCAGAGATTTTTCCAGGTTTCTGATACTCTGCTGGCTTCCTTGACTCATATCTGTCTCCATAACTTTGGGTTCATTTAGGTTAGAACATAAGAACAGCCATACTGGGTCAAACCAAAGGTCCATCCAGCCCAGTATCCTGTCTACTGGCAATGGCCAATGCCAAGTGCCCCAGAGGGAGTAAACCTAACAGGTAATGATCAAGTGATCTCTCTCTTGCCATCCATCTCCACCCTCTGACAGACAGAGGCTAGGGACACCATTCCTTACCCATCTTGGCTAATAGCCATTAATGGACTTAACCTCCATGCATTTATCTGTTTCCTAGAGACTGGCTCCAGGGGGTCCCTCACAAACTGGAGACAGTTACTGTGGGTTTGTCTTTAGTATAGCTTATGTACATACTCCACGAACTGAGCATTTGAGCTTGTTCCAGAATCTGGGATGAGCCTATGTTGTGAAAACTGAAATGCTCAAAATAGAACATGCATGTGAATGGACACAGGGTGCTAAAATTAAATTAACCCAGGGGTTCTCAAACTGGGGGTCGGGACACCTCAGGGGGTCATGAGGTTATTACTGGGGGTTGCGAGCTGTCAGCCTCCATCTAAAACCCCACTTTGCCTCCAGCATTTATAATAGTGATAAATATATAAAACAATGTTTTTAATTTATAAGGGGAGGGGGTCACACTCAGAGGTTTGCTATGTGAAAGGGGTCACCAGTATAAAAGTTTGAGAACCACTGAATTAACCCCTCTGGAGCCTCAGGAAATGTAGGGGAGAGGGGGGGCCTCCTTTGGTAGGGTTGGGAAGGATATTGCTCTTCTAAAGTGATCCCTCCCCCAGTGGCTAATTTTAAATGAAGCTACCCTCCCCTGACATGAATCTCCCTATGGCACTGAAATTAAATGTAGACTATAATTTGGCATTTGAGAAATGAAAGGGATGGTAGCCCTAATGGAAAAGCTAACAGCTTGGCTCTTCTGCAAGCCTCAAACTGCTGAATGAGCTTTAGGGTAAGGAAGGCTGTGCCTCCATCTGACCCTCACCCACTGCCTGCCCTCCGACTGCCCGCCCCCTCTCAGAATCCCTGACCCATCCTGCTCCTTGTCCCCTCACTGTCCCCCAGAGACCCCCACCCCCACCACCACCTTGGGACCCCACCCCTGTTCCCTGACTGCCCTGACCCCTATCCACCCCCCTGCTGAGTCCTGACAGACCCCCGGAATGCCCACAATCCAACCCCCCCATTCCCTGTCCCCTGACTGCCTCCCCTAGCCTCTGCCCCCTCCCTGTGCCCTGACTGTCCCCGGGCCTTCCTGCCCCATAGCCCACCCCCGGCCCCTTTCCCCCTTTCCCCCGGCTCCCCCATCTCCCGGAGCCTCAGTGCATCCAGCAGCATCCCTGGACAGCTGCAGCGTGGCTCCAGCAGGGCCTGAGCCCCTCCCCACTCAGAGCCGCATGGTAAGGGGGCGGGGCTGCGAGCTCCAGGCTGAGCTCAGCTCCCTCCTCTCAGCCTGGAGCTCGCAGCCCCGCCCCCTCACCATGTGGCTCTGAGCAGGGCGGAGCTCAGGGCCCCCGCCGGAGCCACACTGCAGCTGTCCAGGACGCTGCTGGATGCGCTGAGGCTCCGAGAGAGGGGCAGAGGCGGGGTTGGGTCGGGTGGGGCCGGGGAGGGATCCTCAGCCATTCTTGTGGGGGCCCCTGCAGAGCCCGGGGCCTGGGGCAAATTGCCCCACTTGCCCCCCTCCCACCCCCCCGGCAGCCCTGGATTTTTTAAAAATTGAGATTAGTCCTGACATTTCCCATTCCCCAAGATTAAGGGGAGGTAGGGGGTATGGGCATGCTTCACAGGTTCCAAAGGCTCTGCATTGGCTCTGTATTGAGATTACTGATGCTGCATTCAGTGAACATTCCAAGCTTCAGGCATGCATAAGAATGCATGAGATAGCGTCCACATGACCAGAGAGCGATCCAGTGGGCTGGAACAAATCATGAGACCCAATCCAAACAAAAATGGAAACATTTGTGAAAAATTTTCTGTTTTCATTTTTGATTGGTGGACACTGTTTCTGGTTCTCTGCGGCCCCAGACCTTGCTCCATTGGACCACAATTAAATACTGCTCTCTCAGTTTCATTGTCCCATTGTTTTCCCTCAGGGGATTCTCTGTATCTTTCTGGAGCTCATCCCTTAGGGTAACTAGACAGCAAGTGTGAAAAATCGGGACAGGGGTGGGGTGTAATAGGAGCCTATATAAGAAAAAGCCCCAAATATTGGGACTGCCCCTATAAAATCGGGACATCTGGTCACCCTATCTGCCCTCCTTCTCTCTCAACCCACTATAGGGCTCTGTGCTGCTCTGGGAGTTGAGTCCACGCAGGAGCAAGCTACAGGTGCGTGAACCACAGAGCTGTCTGCTATATCCCTTGCTTTCTGGCATGAGCAGGAAATGGAAGCAGACCCAGGGCATGACAGCACCATTGTTCTCACCTTCTTTAGTGCTCTCTGCCCCTTGTTTTCTGTTTTTTGGCCCCTGCCACTCTCCTGAGACATCTGGTCAATCAGAGAAAGTGGGAGGATAAGGAACAGAGCTTCCCTTTCCTTTACATTCTGAAATTAATGGCACTACGGGCCAGGTAGTACCAGTGGCCAAAGAAGCCAGGGCTTGTTTGTTTGCCTATTTATAGTTTAGCTTTATAAAATATGATCTCTTTTTTTCTCAGTGTGCAGCACCCATTGCAGTCTACCTAGAATGTGCATACCTAATGCACCCCGCATGTCAAGAATGGGTGCCATATTGTATTTGCTCATCAAATGATTTTTAGTACTGCACTCCCACTAAATAGTACTTTAAACAGCACCTTAAACATACATATGTAACACTGTATTACTTCATAAAAATTACTGTTTAAGGGCAGATCATGTAAAAAACCAAAAGGCTTTCTTGTAGTGCATATGCAAAAAGAGGAAAAGTTAAATTTGCTGTGGGACCCACCACTGAATATCCTGACTACTGTGCAATTAAAATCTCAAACCTAACCTTGTACTTGCCCAGCTTTTTGCATAGCTTGTAATATCTCAAGTGTTCTGTTGCAGCTAGAGACATTTTACTGTTGCCTCTTGAGGTCAGAATAAGGTCAAAGGCCTGGTGTTTTAGGGTATTTGGCATTCTTAGATAAAGCCTTTTGTATTCCATTCATGTGCACACACTACAGATGGGGATGGGGTATAGGGAAAGACCCTGCTGTCTGTGTTAAAGGGACAGACTTTCATTTGCATTTCTGTACATTGCATGGCTCTACTTTGCATGGCTCTACTTTGCATTCTTCAACTTCTTGCCCCCTCCCTCTTTATAACACTCTTTTGCCTTTTTTTTGTACTGCTGCTGTTAGCATTTGGTGCCTGTTGCTGTGAAGAATCTGTCATCAAAACATTCGCTTCTTGAGCCAAAATGTATTTCAGTTCTTCCAGCACATTCATATCAATATGATTACAGCTTTCAGGGTTTTAAAGTGAAATTATTTTAACATACGGTAAGAGTATTTACTGGTTTCCTTTGGGAATTCCTCCCACTGTGTTAGTTGCACACAGCTATATTAAGAATACTGTTCTCATGTTTTAAACACTTGTAACACTGTTTCACCCAGTTCAACCTCAGTTTCAGAATGACTTCTAATCTGTAAACTAAATGAGCTTTGGAACTATCAGCAACTCTGCCTTGGATTTTTTAATTATTTCCCCCTTCCAAAATACTAACAATCTCTATTTTATTATGACAAAACCAAAGTTTGCATAATTATAATAAAAGCCAGATGTTCAGGCCTTCATTAAGCAGAAGAGATATGTTATTTTGATTTGCTGTGAAAATGTAATACATAATTCTGTCACTACAATAAAATCAAATCTAGCATATAAAGGTACACTTTATCTTAAGTAAAATAGAAATTTGACCTGCATTAGGCAAAATGGTCTCTTAATTACAATTTAAGTCAAATGAAGAATAAATTTCTTTAGTGCAATTTTTAATTTTGTATATATAAATTTTAATTTAAGGCTTACAATCACAGCTACAAATAATCCTGGCATGATAACAGCACTGCTCTAAAATAGTATCAATATAATAATAAATTTGACTGTACTATATTCCATAAAAGCACTGGACTATCTATCAGGATAATGTGGGACTTTTTTTGTTTGATCATAATCGTCAGATAGCTTTTCTCACCCTAAAATGAATGGATATTATTTTTTGCTTTAATGGGATCCTATTCTTTTGTCTCCCTAATGTGTTAGAATAATTGGGATAGGTGACACGGAATCAATGTTGTTCTATTAATCTGGTATCTTCATTTCCTGCAGAGTTTAGTTGTTTTGGTAATAATGTCTCAAAAATCAGTGAAAGTGGATAAAGTTGTATGATGGAGTGGCTAGACCCAGTTCTGAGTCTAGTGGAGAGATTATTAAAAACCTGCTCAAGATCAAGGAAATGACTGGTATCTGCCTTCTCTGTAGCAAATGGAGAGAACCCTTTCTGTTGTGTTGAGTGACAAAATGAGGCTGGTCTCAGCTAATGAGCATTCTCCTTCATCAGGAAGGGACAGGGGAAAGACTTACTTATGAGTTGAAGTGGAAAATGAGCATACTGTACTTGAGACAATGGAGCCTGAGAAATTCTGGTGCCAGAAGCTTTTCTTAACTTGTTAAGATTCTGTCTGTACGAAGCTTTATAACCTTTTGGTTGCTCAATGTGAGTGCCAGTTGCGAGAAGCAGTTTATTTTGTATTGGACTTTGACTTCTAGAGGACTGATATTATTTTGTGGTAGCTGAGTCAGACAAGTCCCATTGAGCAGCTGAACAGGAGGCTGGTTCTGCTATAACAGGAACTAGCATGATGGCTTAGACTAAACATGTTGTATATGGGCACATGCACAAGCCTGTGGGCCAGAAAAGCCATATGATACAACCTTATGTTGAACCAACATCTCTTTCATGCCCACTTTTTGTAAACATCTGCTTGAAAAAGCAGTGCAAGATAAAACAAAACCCACGTTATTTGTCTGCAGTAGGGGGCTCTCAGCGTGATACAACAAACTAGTCAGACTTGTTTCCTTGACAGTCTTTTACTTTCTTTCCCCCTGAATCCACACATCCATGGTAGGGGTGGCAATACTACTCACGGCAACAGAGGTTCCTCGGTTATTGTTCCTTGACAAGTAGAGATTCCTTCCCCACCCAGCATCACCCATGCTGGCACTGTGCCTAGGATGGTCAGGTAGTGTCAGAAAGTACCTTAATCCAGCTCTTGCTTACTAGGAAGATTTGCCCCTTCATTCTGGATGAGGGCCTGGCCCTTGTAATCCATATATATATAAGGATCCATAGGATTAGAAGCTGGATCTACAGAGCCTGGGCCAGCTGACATTCCCACATCCCCACACCAAAGGGTCCAGCGTGATACTCTGATTGGTCTGTGCTCACAATTTAACTCTAGAGGGCGGCCCAGGAAGTTGTTTGGGAAACCACACAGACTTCTGGCCTGCTGTGAGTCCAGACATCATATCATTTTCTGAAACTGTATGTGAAAACAATGCAAAGGCATGAGCAGAATGCGGCCTCCTCAGTCGGGTTACCTGTTCTGATCACATTACCCCTCTGCTCCGGACAGTCCTCTAGCTCCCACTCCACATCTAAATTGACCTTCAAAGCCATTAATTGATAAGGTCCCAGCTACATTAGAGAATGAATCTTCATCTGTGAAATGCCTGAACAATTGTATCCTTCTGAGGCAATGCAAATCACAAAGCCCAGGTCAAAGCAAATAAGATAAGAGACAAAGCATTCTCAGTCAAGTGGATGCACTGCAGAATAAATTCCCAGAGGAGATTAGACTAATCAAAAATATACCACTTTTAGGCTGTGCTGCAAGACCTTCCTCTTTGATAAAACTTTTCTATCATTATAGAGGAGGGAGGGATAGCTCAGTGGTTTGAGCATTGGCCCACTAACCCCCCCAGAGTTGTGAGTTCAATCCTTGAGGGGGGCCATTTAGGGATCTGGAGCAAAAATCTGTCTGGGGATTGGTCCTGCTTTGAGCAGGGAGTTGGACTAGATGACCTTCAGAGGTCCCTTCCAACCCTGATATTCTATGATTCTATCCTCTCACCACTATGAAACTCCCTAAACCAAAAACACACCTCAAACAGAACTTCCAGATACCAAAAGGGAGAAGAGCTGAAGATCACATGAACCCTACTGAGGACTTCTCTGGGCCAATCCAAATAACCCAGAGAGTGCTCAGATAGCAGAATTATGGGTGCTGCTATTACAAACAACCCCCTCAGCTGGTTAGAAATAGTGTGGGTAGAGCCTTTGCCACTTTCCTGTTAAGGGATTGCCTGCTTCACTGGTAATTCTGAGATCTCGTCATACTCCAAAGCTTATGGGTGTTGGGAAGTTTGCAAGGCTATGTGGACAGCACTTTGAAATCTAATGTACTACATAAATGTTTGGGGCTCCAATCTGCTCTAGCCTTTCTGCCAGTCAGGTGACACAAAGAGCATGGATTCCAGCTGGAAAAGGTTAATGGAAAATTCTCCTTGCAGAGTGGAACTCCGTGCTGGCAAAAAACCAGCAGAACCGGTGGAGCAGGCCCTCACTCGAGTCTGGTGTACGAGAGGTGGAATGGGATAGAGCCTGACACAGGCATGGTGCACTGGGGATGTTGCAGAGTTGGGCTCCATTATGCCAGTTCCTCACTACTGCAAGTTAAAGTTAATCCCTCAGTAATGCCAGGGACAGGCCAGCACTGAATCAGGGCTCTTAATTGGCTTCCTGATGGTCCCTTTCTCCTCTGTGCTAAGTGGAGCTCAGGTACACAAGAGACTGAATCCTTGGTAATTCAGTGCTGCCACTCGGTTGCCAACCCTCCCTATTTGGCTGGGAGTGTGCCAGAATTGGGCTCGATCTCCTGGAGGCTACTGAAGCCAATCCGGGAGATTTTTAGGCTGCTAAAAGTCTGGGGGTGCATCAGGGCTAAGGCAGGCTCCCTACCTCCCCTGGCTCCATGCCACTCCCGGAAGCCCTAAGCACAGAGGGAGTACTACCCCGAATACCAACTCCACAGCTCCCATTGGCTGGGAACGGGGAACCATGGCCAATGGGAGCTGTGGGGGCAGTGCCTGTGGGTGGGGGCAGTGTGCAGAGCTGCCTGGCTGCCCCTGAACCTAGGAGCCGCTGCTGCTTCCGAGAGCCACCTGAGGTAAGCACCTCCTGTCTGGAGCCTGCACCCCTAGCCCCCTTCCACACACAAACTCCCTCCCAGAATCTGCACCCCAAACCCCCTCCTTTACCCCAACACCCTGCCCCAGCCCTGAGCCCCCTCCTGCACCCAAACTCCCTCCAGGAGCCAGCACCAATCACCTCCTTCCGCACCCCAACCCTCTGCCCCAGACTCAGCCTGCAGTTCCTTCCCACACCCAAACTCCCTCCCAGAGCCTGCACCACCTTCTGCACCCCACCCCCCTGCCCCAGACTAGTGAAAGTGAGTGAAGGGGGGGAGTGAGCAACCGAGGGAGGCGGGCTGGAATGAGTGGGGGTGGGGCCTCAGAGAAGGAGCAGGGGAGGGGTGTGGCCTTGGGGCAGGGGTGGGGTAGGGCAGAGGTGTTTGTGCAATTAGACATTTGCCTAGTTGCCATCTCATATGGTCTTGTCAGAGCTCATAACCGAAGCAATTAGTATTTGGCTGGGAGGCTGCTTAAGGAAAACACAGGGAGCTGCAGAAAGGTGTTGGGGGCACTTTTCAGTAGGTGGCACTTTTCTCTCCTAAGTTATAGCCAGACTGCAATCACTGGGTGATTAAAAGTCCAGATCCTGGATCAGTGAAGTTGTTGCAGCACAGGCTATACAGACCTTCCTGGAACCCTGGGCAATTACTCGTGGGGCTGGCACACGGTGCTGAAGCTTTACTGTTCTGGTACCCGAGCAAACTCGATTAAACCTAGCGGGGGTGTGCTGGCTCAAGCTGCAGTCATATTCCATGAGCTCAGTCTACACATACCTTTAGTCATTACTTAGCCAATGGCCCTACAGTGGTATTAGAAAATTGCTTTGCTCTTAGGGGTCCCATGCTTTGGCTGGGAGTTAAAATGGAGGTGGCAGCATCCTACATCTCTTCTGATAAGAGTACAGGTGTTAACCCTGATTTCCTGGCTAAATGCTCACATGTGTAATTACATTCCATTTACCTATATTCTAGTTTATTTCAAATTGACAGAGTAGCCTTTGCGTTCTGTGTTGAAATGTGCAGTTTTCCTGTGTAGTCTTAGGCCCTAGTTACACATGCAAGTAACTTCATCCTCCTTAGTCCCTGGCATGACTATTGCAGGCTCAGGGCCTCGAACAGTTGTTACTCATCAGAGAGGTAGCTGTGTGGCAGTGGTGGGTAAAATGATCCTATTATACGTACATATCATTCTACAATAGGTGGTGTGGCCTAGTGGCTAGGACACTGGCCTAGCCCTCAGGTGACCTGGTTCTATTCCTGGCTCCTCTACTAACCTGTTGAGTGATCTTGGGTAACTCTTTGTTTTCCCCATTGTAAAATGGGGATAATGATACTGACCTCCTTCGTAAAGCGCTTTGAGATCTACAGGTCAAAAGTGCTGTATAAGCTAGATATTATTAGAGTCTGTGTGTCAAATCAAAGTGATTGATTGTATAATAGGATCATTTTGCCCACCAATGAAATGATGATTTAAATAAAATGGAGGATTTTAATTATTAAATAAATCCAGGATCATTATTCTTCTTATTTCAAATAGGTGAGGCTGCCAAAAAGCCATTATCATGTTACAGAAATTTTCAGTCAGTGACAACTTTGGCTGGATTTGAATGTGTGTCTTGGAGGTGTAAGGCTTTGGATTAGCAAGATGCTTGAGCCAACTCTAGGGATTTGCAGGCTTACTCAAAAGCACTGAAAGGATTTTTTATTTTATTTTCATATTCGAACTTGTTAACATTTCTTTCCCGTTGCTGCTGTTACTCTGCTTCTGTTTATTTGTTGCTATCCTTCCAGAAAAATCCAGGTTTAAATAGACATTCATGGGAAAAGATATTCAGTGGGAAAAGAGAGAAAGTCCCTTGGAAGATTTGTAGCATTTGATAATGTTATGAATGGGTCAAACAGCTATTTTTAAAATAGTTATTCAGTGATTTATTTGTAATAAGAATGGAGGAAGCCAAAGAAAATCCTCTATATTATCTGTTTTGAAACTCAAAATAATCAGCCAGTTGTATTTATCCTTCGGCTGCATTCTATATCTTTTGGTGGGGTTGGGGGTGGCTGCATGATCATTTGCACAACACATTATTTATTTCAGTATACTGCTCTGAGACCTTTGGCCCACTAGGAATGTAATAAATAATTTCTTTTCACAAATAAATAATCTATTATTTGAGTTGGGCAGAAAATTTAAAAAAAACACAAACCCAAACAGCAATTTTTAAAATGTTTTTGTATGTTTCTTTGGTCAGCTATACCAACTATTTATATCCAAGGAGGTATAAACAAGAAGCACAGTAATCTAAACTTCTATATGTGCTTCTTCTGGCCATCCTGCTTTATATTTTAGAAACCTGTGACTGTGTGCCCATAACACCTCCTCTGCAGATTATTGCACATTGTTTTAATAACACATAATTAAGGCTTCAGTGATTATTTTTGCAAAGCTATTTGGACCCTATTCTCCAAAAAGAACCATATGAACAGACCCAGGCACCCACTGAAGGTTCCTTGGAGGCAGAGGGATATATCTGTATGATTCTCTTAGCAGCACAGGGGCCTAGAGGAGGAAAAATGCTCATAACCCAACCACCTAAATCTTCCTCTCTGTTCAAAAGACCCCCCCCCTTTACTTTACATATGGTGCAAACAGAATAGGTAAATCACCCTTGACCTTTAATAGAAAGAGTCCTGTTGTAACATCCTATGTTCCAAATTAACCAATCAACAATGCCTGCAACAAAATGACCACTTAATTGCTAACCTACATTTCCCAAAAGGCCATGGTCCCAAGGTCTACGTTCACTGCATCCTCCCAGGCCTAAGAAGCTCCATTTCCAGCCACATCTGCAATGTTTATTCTCTTGAATTATCTTCACTATCAGAAAGGTTAATTCCTCCAGGGAAACCTCTAGGCCACCAGCTGAACTAAGAATAAATGGCAGAGGGCAGTCGGAGGGAGAACACATAAACAAGTGAAACTCTAATCCCATGGTTGTGGTGGCATAGCTGAGAAACCTCATCAATGGTGCTGAATATTTTTGTTTTCTGCCTGTAAAGCAGTGTTTCTCAAACTTTTCTATTGGTGACCCCTTTCACACAGCAAACCTATGCGTGTGACCACCCGCCCTTATACATTTAAAAACACTTTTTTTGTATTTAACACTATTATAAATGTTGGAGGCAAAGTGGGGTTTGGGGGTAGATGCTGACAGCTTGTGACACCCCATGTAATAACCTTATGACCCCCTGAAGGGGTCATGACCCCCAGTTTGAGAACCCCTGCTGTAAAGGCTTATGTCCTTCAAATACTAGGAATTGATCTTTTGGGTTTTTTTTTTTTAATTCAACAGCAAAACAATAAACACATTGGGTTTTATTCTTCACTCCCTCTGAGTGCAGCTTGGATGAATAAAGAGGGCTTGTAAGAAGACATTTGCAGCACCCTGATTCAGGGCTGTCTGTCCCTCAGTGCAAGTTAAGGCTTCAGATGGGCCACTCCAACTTAAGTCAGTGGAGGACTAGGCAGAGTAGAGCTGAGCTCTGCCCTGATCCCTCCTATATTCATCCCGCCCACTCTCTGACTCTGGCACAGTCCCAACATGCTCCCTCCTCTCATTATACTGAAGTAAAGGTGGTGGCTGCTGAGGTAGCGGGATGGTTGGCATAGAAGATAGTTGAGCCATCTCTGCTAGCTGAGCATTCCCCTGTGGAGGAAGAGATGGTGGTGCAAAGTAGCCTTAACTACCTGGAAAACTGCAGCCCATTGCTGATCCCAACTATGGTTTTACATTAGCTTTTATTTATTTAACACTAATAACAACAAATGGTAATAGAGCCTTGAAAAGAATATTTCACTGTCGATATTTCATACAATGACACGCTTAGACAGCGAGGATCCATATCACCGAATGTCTCTGGCCTCATTATACAGCTTTATTCCAGGCATCCAAAAGCTCCACGGGATTATTACTGAATCTGGTGCTGACAGGTTAATCACGGATGACTGCATTCGTGGCCGTTCCCAGTCTATGGCCAGGCAACATTCCCTGCTGACCCAAAGTCTGATCTTCAGGGCTAGATGTGCAGGGACTTTCTCTCTGAGGCAAGCTATGTAACCAAAAAGTACCAGCCAGAGGTGCACCAATGATGACTTTAATCCTCTTGAGGCCAGTTTTCAATAATATATACCTATTACTGATAAAATCAAACCAGCTTATGCCCAGTAGTTGCTTCTGGCAAGGCAACACATATGAAACACCTCCAGCCTCCTGCTCTCTTGTTTAAGCAACATCCATGTTTCAGATCTGCATAAGAGGATCAGAAGTACACAGGTTTGATAAATCTGTACTTTTGTATATAATTTCACCTTTTTGGGGCTCTAGACTCTACACAGACCCTTCATGTCTGAGGCTGCTAAACTGATACTCCTTAGGATGTCTCACTGGCTGCTCTCATTTGGTGACAATTTATTGCCTAGATAGATTAAATCTTCCACTACTTCCATGGTTTGTCCATCAGCACAGAGGTCTTGTATCACAACTTTTGAGCTGCCACTCTGGATTTTTGGTTTTGCCCAAGAAACCCTTAGCCCACGGGCAGCTACCATGTGCTAGAAGCTCTCTATTACATCTTTAAGGTCATTTGCGTTCTGGCTGAAGAGGATGACATCATCCATATATTCCCAGTCAGTAAAAGAAATTGAATCTACAGTTATACCGGTATTGGTGGAGATCTCTTCAGTGAGCCAATCTGTTGCGTGGTAGAACAGGGCTGGGATCAGGATACATCATCCCAGCTTCACCCCGGATCTAGTGTAAAACCTATTGAGTCTATGGGTCCTCCATCACACCCTGCCCCTGAGTCATTATGTACAGTTTGAATTAACCTCAGAAGGGTGTTGGGAATGCCTTCTACAGGGCAGCTCTATTGACAGAATTTAAGGCTACCTTTACGTCTACATATGCTGCTGTCAAAAGACGATTGAATTCATGACAGGTCTCAGATAAAAGACAAAAATCAAGTATAGCGTCCATTGCAAATCACCCAGCAGCAAAGCCCATATAGCATATAGCAGTCAATCAGAAATAGGGTGCCACATTGTAAGTGATTTAGTAAAGGGTGGACAAGTGCTACCCCAGTTGTATGGCTGGTTCCTCCAGAGTACAGTAGACTTGCATCCTCCACAGAATGTTAACCATTTTTCATGAGTCTCACCTTGGTTATCCCAGCGACTGCAACATTGTACCTTTTTGTATCTTGGACTAATGAAACCTGGTTCCCAACCTTATTTAGGGTTAGTACATTCCAGGCGGCAAACCTGGTGTATTTTCTCAGATCAGTCAGGGATGCCATAGGCATTATGGAGTTCGGTCTAAAGTGTGGACCATGTTTTATCAGATGCCTCTTGATTCGCTCTATCTCCTTGGGATAGGGGAGATGTAGAGTGGTGATTTTGTTTGGGATTTTGTTTGGGAACACCAGGAAGCAGATGAGCAGGTCATAGCTCATCCGCCTTCACCATCATTTGCCTTCTCTGCTGGGTCTGTTATTAGCCTTTGCTTATAACCCTGAACAGGGGCCCTTATCACATGCTACTGGCTGGAGCGTGCTGGAACTGAGGATCATGTTGCCAGGGGCAACCGCACCCTGAAGTAGCACAGCAAATACTGCTGCCCAACCCTCTACCCAGTGGGTACTTCACAGGCTTCTTATGAATATTTATTGGCTGTTGGGTGGGATTTGCTGCTGTTCTCCTGCTGATGTTGTTGGGGTTTTTTTGTTTGTTTGTTTGTTTGTTTTGCTTTGCTTTGTTTGTTTCTCGTTAAGGATTGTGGTTTTAATTATTTGTCAAGGCACATGGAGTTTGGAGAAGATGCTTTTTGTGTCTTAAGTGAATTAAATCAATACAATTAAGAAACAAGTATCATGGTGAAGATTAGGGTTTGATCCCACTTACTACTGAGCATCGTTCTAATTACTTAGAGTGTCCCCAGGGACTTCAGCGAAGCCGCTCCCACAAATATCTCTCTGCTTTGCTTATCAATGGAACACCCTCCCTGAGCTCTGTCATGCCACTACCTTTTCCTCATTCAAATCTCTCCTTCAAACCATTTCTGCTGCGATACCTACAAAAAACTGTTGATTGCTCAGTTGTGTAAGGATAGCTGATTTTATTATTATTTTTAATTTCAAATGATTTAAAAACCTCAAATTCTACCCAAAGCTAAACTTTATAACCCTATGATTTATTATTGTTATCCTCATCTTCTCTTTCTCCTATTGTTTCTCCTATCCTACTTCACTTATTGTTTATTACACTTACTGCATCATGTTTCTGATTAGATTATAAACTCTTTGGGTTTGTCTTGACTAGGATTAAAAAGTGTATTTTTAAAACACGATAGATAAAATATTTTAACTTGCCCTGTCTACACTTCAGTTTTAAAATACAGCTTTTATCCTAGTCTTAACAGGCATTTTGGGGCAGGGACTGTCTTCCTATGTGTCTTTGTGGTGTCTAGCATGATGGCATGCACATCTCAGTTGGAGCTTTCAGCACTACTGTACTGTACTAAGCACTACTCTTGGTAGTTAATGTTCGCAGGATCAGTCCCTAAGATTGTACAGTGCTTGAATATTATATTTTAAATTAATATTGTGCTAGCATACTAGTTCCTCTAGAAAGAATCTCATCCCTGTATGCTTGGCAAACCCTCTCTCTGTTCAGTGGCAAACTTATTTTCTGAAATGAGGAATGTTGCTATGACTTCTTTGCTAGGAAGAACTGATTATAACATTTCATTTTCACTTGCGCATCAGCATCCAACTCCAGTTTACAGACTTCACTGATTTTCTAAATGTGTCTTTTTCCATTTCCCCCTCCTCTTCTCAATCTGTCCAATAATACCTTCAAAAAGGCATAACTGTTTTTTCCCTTGAACATCAAAATGGCTTCAATAATCTTTTCAGATGGTTCTGTGGTCTCTGTCTCTTTGCATTACAATGATAAAGTACTTGGCAAGGCTGGACTTATTTAAGTTCCTGTCTGGACTGGAAGATCATTTTTGGCTTTGGTTTAGAATGTCCAAAGTAAATGATGTTCAAAAGTTCCCTCTCTGTCTGCTGTGATTTTAAGGCAGTTTGCCTGGCAGGGGTTCAGGTCTGCTTCATGGAAGAAAATGGAGTAGGAATGATTACATGCAGAAATTCTAGCACAGCAGTTAAATAACTGGCTTCAAAATTATTTAAATAGCCAGCAAAAAAAAAAAAGTCTTATTGGAAAATGTCTCATTTTCTAAGGAATTACATACATTGGGCAAAATTCTGCTCTCACACGCATGCATGCAATTCCCATTGGAGTCTGAATGCAGAATTTTTCCCATTACACCAAGTATATAAAGACCAAGAATACAATTCATAGGCCTGATTTGCAGAGGTGCTAAACTCACGCAGGTTCCAACTGATTTTGTCTGGAATTGTGGGTGCTCATCACTAGTGGAAATCCAGCCCTGCATGCACATTGAAAATAGTCCCAAGAATATAAATTAGACTTATACATTGTTCAAAACCACAACATCTGTTGGGCTCAGTTCTCAGTCTTAGTTCCAGCAACACAAAAGCAGCTGGAAAGCTGCCTTAAAGGGGCAGCCAAGATTTTCCTCTGACACAGAGGAATCCTCAGAAGCCGCAAAACTGGCATGGCCAGATCTATACCACCCACCTCAGCATAGGGAGGGTGGAAGGGAGGAGAGCAGAGCACATGATCTTGCTGTAGGCAGGGCTAGCCTAAAGGATGCTGAAAGGGTATGTCTGCACTGCAACTGGGAGGTGTGACTTCAGCATGTGTAGGAGTGGTGAGCAACCTGCGGCCCGTCAGGGTAATCCGCTGGCGGGCTGTGAGACAGTTTGTTTACATTGACCATCCGCAGGCACAGATTAAACGGTGGCTGCGGTTCACCGTTTCCAGCCAATGGGAGCTGCGGGAGGGGCGCAGACTGCACAGATGTACTGGCTTAAAGTTGAGCATGTGCATAAATGTTTGCATCATTAGGGACTAAAATTGTATTTTTATTACAAGGTTTTCACTTAGAAGCATCAAATCTTTGCCACTTTAAAACACAATTGATTCAGTGTTGATAATGAAAAGTGATTTAGACTTTCAATCCATTAATAACGTTACTGAACGTTATTAATGCACTGAAATTCTTCAAAGCTCAGAGCCTAAAGTTAGGCACGTATGGATGGGGCTTCAAAAACATCTCAGAGTATGTCTGTCTTGCAATCGAAGGTGTCATCACAGAGAGCTAGTGCGACTAAAAGGAGCAGTGAAGACATGGCAGCACAAGCTTCAGCGTGACCTAGCAACACAAGTACAAACTTGGGGTCCTGGGCAGCCTCACACAGCAGCCGCTGAAGCCTGCGCTGCTGTGTCTTCATTGACATTTTTAGCTGCGCTAGCTAGATTAAAGCCAGCACAGGTGTACTTATCCAAGCTGCAATGATACTACTGATTGCAGTGAGAGCACCCTACATGTGACCTAGGAGCACAAGTCCCATTGACTTCAGACTGTAGACCCTGGTGGAGGAGTATAGTGGAAGTGTTCAATATAGGGGAAATAGAGCAGGTTGTAAAGAGAGCGCCGTCTGTTTGCTTGTTGATTTTATGTTTAAGTTTGTGGTGTTCTCCCAGTAAGGATAGTAATGAGGCCCTTGGCTTGTCTTTTTCATCATAGCTGTGCATTTTAAGAGTCTACAACATTCTATATGAAATCTGAAATTCTAACAATTAGGAAACTGTATAAAGGAACAAGTACAAAACACCCCTTGAGGAAGGGATGGCTCAGTGATTTGAGCATTGGCCTACTAAACCCAGGGTTGTGAGTTTGATACTTGAGGAGTCCACGTAGGGATCTCAGGCAAAAATTGGTCCTTCTAGTGAAGGCAAGGGGCTGGACTTGATGACCTTTCAAGATCCCTTCCAGTTCTAGGAGATTGGTATATTACCTATTTAAGACTCTACAGTGGGAAGAAAATAAAGAACTAGCAAATTTTCCAACATTGATCTAAATTAAACAAATCAGTTTAATTTAAATGGATTTTCTTTGATTATTTTTTAAACCATGCTTATAATTCATCCTGTGCTGGGGGCATTTGGTTGACTCAGGATCAGGGGAGTAAAAAGGTGGATTTGGGGACTGAGTCCATTAAGTGTTACACCCTCCCCCCCAAAACAGACCCCCCCAAAAAACCCACCCTATCTTTCAGACCCTCTAGATTATGAATATTTTCAGCAATGTGGGACCATTAATTTGTAAAATACATTTCTGTATCATCTTTCAGTGTGCTTTATTTTACAAACATGAGTTATTGAAGCCAGGGGCAGCTCCAGGCACCAGCGCACCAAGCGCATGCCTGGGGCGGCAAGCCATGGGGGGGCGGAGGGGGCTGCCTGTCACCATGAGGCCGTGAGGCCTTCGGCAGCATGCCTGTTGGAGGTCCACAGGTCCTGCGGTTTCAGTGGCAATTCGGCGGCGGGTACGTCGAAGGTGCGGGACTGGCAGACTTCCCACAGGCATGCCGCCGAATCCACATTACCAGTGGACCTCCCGCAGGCATGCCACCGAAAGCCACCTGACTGCTGTGCCTGGGGCGGCAAAATACATAGAGCTGCCCCTGATTGAAGCTTCTTTGAAGGAATTCTTATCCCTATTTTACAGATGAGTAAACTGAGCGACAGAGAGGTTCAGGGAATTTTTGAAATTTATATAGTAAGCCAGTGGGAAGAACCTAGTTCCCTGTTCTAACTACTAAATGACACTCTCTTTAAAAAGAAAGAAGTTACAATTTGTCTGCCCAACCATTGTGTATTATATGTCTAGCCAGCAGTCAAGCACAAGCCAATTCTACAACTCAGACTGATAAAATAAGAACAACTTGGAAACAAATGGAATAAAAATAAATAAATAAAATGGAAAACAATCTGTATCAAACATGACTTTGAGTAACAATTTACATCTGCCCATAATATGAATACACCATTTTATTAACCTAAAGCTTCCTTGCAAAGATACTTTGTTGTTGTTGTTGCTGTTTTTAATTGTCTAGTTCAGTGAAGAAAATCAAACCAGGAAGGTAAATTGATGGCTACAATTGTTCATTAATGTAACATTTATGTAATGTTCTTAAGGTGGTTATCTTCTAAATGATGATAAATTATAGTAGCTTTGACTGGTGTCATAGTTAAGGGAATGTCAGCATCTCTATTATAAACACAATTTCCAGGGTTCTATAACTAAGCCATAAAAATTTGCTGCAGGCTGAAACTTTATACACAAGGTTCCAACACAGACACAAACACACACACACACACACACACACACACACACACACACACACACATATATATATTATAGCGAAAATATATATATTTGTGTGTTTGTGTTTGTATCTCTCTATGTGTGTGTGTGTGTGTGTATTTTATATATATAATTCCATTGAATCTAATGAGATAAAAGTTTCTGCATAGAGATAACCATGTTGATTGAGATCAAAGAAGCAACCAAATCTAATAAAGCTGTAATAGGTGGTGAGCACGTTGTTTTTGCTGCTCACTGTATTCAATATGATTGTTTCACTGTTCACTTGTCCTCCGACTCCATCTCTCTGTTTTTCTCCACCTGTTGTCTCTTGTCATCTGTTTAGAGTGTAAACTCTGTGGGGCAAGGACAGTCTTGTGTATTATGTTTTACAGTGCCTAGCCCAGTGTTCTTTACTGCTAGGCCCGTGAGCCAGAGGCGGCTCCTATAGACCCTAAGTGTGGCTCCCTGTCGATTGCGATCTCTGGCGATCTCTGTTGGTGTAGTGAGGCTGCTGCTAAGGCAGGCTCCTTGCCTGCCCCAGCCCCACACCGCTCCCGGAAGCGGTCAGCACGTCCCCACGGCCCTTGCAGGGTAAGGAAGGGGAGCAGAGGTCTCAGTGCACTGCTCCTGCCTGCAAGCATGGCCCCGCAGCTCCCATTGGCCGGGAACAGGGAACTGTTGCTAATGGGAGTTGTGGGGGTGGTGCCTTCAGAGAGGGCAGTGTGCAGAGCCACATGTCCCCCCAGGGGCCACAGGGGTGCGTTGGCCCCTTCCGGAAGCGGTGTGGGACCAGGGCTGCCTGAAGTAAGTGCCGCCCCCTTCAATGGGCAGGTTCTGAATAGTTCTGCAGCATTAAGACCAGGAGTAGCATGAGTACAGCAGTCCCAGCTATGCTGGACAAGCATTTCTCTTCCACCACCCAACCTGCAGCCTCTCAGGGCCAGCCCCCCATACTCCCTCCTGCAGCCCAAGTCCCTGCCCCAGCCCTGAGCCCCCTCCCAGAGCCAGCCAAAAAAAAAAAAAAAAGAGAAAGGTATGTGCTTTGGAAGATGTAAACTGAAAGTTTCAAGAGAAGTGGACTGATGAGTTTTTCTTTGTGCTTAATGAAACATGCATGAAACCTGTTTGTTTAATTTGTCAGCAGACGTGTTCTGCTTTTAAGCGCAGCAATTTAGAATGCCATTACACAACAGTACATGCAAGTTTCAGCAAAAATTACCCGCCTAGAAGTAACCTAAGAAAAAGTAAAATTGAACAACTTGCTGCTTCACTAAAAGGCCAGCAAAAAATAATACAGAGATCAAGGTCTGTTGCAGAATGTTTGACAGAAATATTTTTTGTAATTGCATGGATTTTAGCAAGACATAAAAAGGCATTTACTGACACAGAGATCATTAAAGAGTGTTTTCTGGCTTCTGCAGAAATCCTGTATGCTGATTTCAATAACAAAAATGCAATCCTTAAGCATACATAATGAGAAGGGTGGAGGAAATCGGAAAAGAATCTGACAACTGTTAACTGCAGATATTTTGGCAGCACCGTGTTTTAGCACAGCGGTGGATGAAAGTACAGATATATGTGACATCTCACAATTGTGTGTCTGGGTTCGTTTCCCCAAAGAAGAATTATTCCAGGAAGAAGTGTTGTGTTTAATACCTTCGAAAGGTGAAACAAAAGGGGGAAATATTTTGACTGCCCTACTCGATTTTTTTTGCTGAGAATAACTTGGCCTGGACAAAGCTAACTTCTGTGTATACAGACGGTGCTCCAAATATCCGAGGGAAGGAGAAGGGATTGATTGTCCTGATGAGGAAACGAAAGGAAATACCCAAATTTGCCGAGTTTCATTGCATTATACACCAAGAACCAATTGTGGGTAAACTAAAAAATAGTGAAATGCCAAGTGTTATGCAGTTGGTTGTAAAGGTGGTCAATTTTATTCTCAAGAGCGATGAATCGCTGACAGTTTCGAGTATTACTGGAAGAATACGAGACAGAGTATGGCGACCTAGTGATGCACAATCAAGTGAGATGGTTATCTCATGGCAAGGTCCTTGAAAGATTTTTTGGTCTCCTTCCTGAGATTTGTGAATTCCTTAAAAGCAAGGGGAAGAAGGAGAAAGGCTTAGGAAATCCAGAGTGGATAATTAAGCTGGCATTTTTGACTGACATCACTTGCCATTTGAATGCACTAAATCTCCAGTTGCAAGAGAAACAGAAACTTCCTAGTAACAAGCTGCATGTCGTAACTGCTTTTCAAAACAAGATTATGACATTATTCATTCCTGTCACGCAGTTTGTTCACTTTCCAAAACTCAGAGCAGTCACCTCAGAAAATCCCAAGCTTTTGAAACATTTAGAACATAAGAATGGCCGTACTGGGTCAGACCAAAGGTCCATCCAGCCCAGTATCCTGTCTACCAACAGTGGCCAATGCCAGGTGCCCCAGAGGGAGTGAACCTAAAATCAAGTGATCTCTCTCCTGCCGTCCATCACCACCCTCTGACAAACAGATCCTAGGGACACCATTCCTTACCCATCCTGGCTAATAGCCATTAGTGGACCTAACCTCCATGAATGTATCCAGTTCTCTTTTAAACCTTGTTATAGTCCTAGTTTTCACAACCTCCTCAGGCAAGGAGTTCCACAAGCTGACTGTGCGCTCTGTGAAGAAGAACTTCCTTTTATTTGTTTTAAACCTGCTGCCCATTGATTTCATTTGGTAACCCCCTAGTTCTTATACTTTTCCTTATTCACTTTCTCCACATCACTCATAATTTTATATACCTCTATCATATCCCCCCTTAGTCTCCTCTTTTCCAAGCTGAAAAGTCCTAGCCTCTTTAATCTCTCCTTCAATTACAATTCATTTGTACAAGTATTGGAACAATTGAGGGTGGAATTCAAGTCTTGATTCAAAGACGTAATGGAGTACAAGGAGTTTTTTAATTTAATTGAGAACCCCTTCCATTTATCAGTGACATCTCTGTCACCAGTTATCACAGACATTTGTAATAACTGTGCTAAACTGGAGAGTGAAATTGTGGAACTTCAGACAAATGACAAGAAGTCTGAACTTAAGAAAGGTGTTTATCATTTCTGGAACATGGTCCCTGATACACAATCAGGGCTGGCTCTAGGTTTTTTGCTGCCCCAAGCAAAACATTTTTGGCTGCCCCCCACCCCAGCCCTGGGCTCTCACCCGCCCCACCAGTGCCCTCCCCCACCTGCACCCCCTGCCGCCCCAGCCCTGGGCTCTCTCTCCCCCCCCACTCGCATCCCCTGCTGCTCCAGCGCTGGGCTCTCCTCCTACCCCACCTGCACCCCCTGCTGCCCCAGCCCTGGGCTCCTCCCCACCAGTGCCGACTCCGCCCACTCCCCCTCGCCTCCAGCCGGTCTGGCGCTGGCAGGGTCGGGGTAAGCAGTGGGGGCCCTGGGCCGCACCTCAGCCCAGGGTCCCTCCAGCCAGGGCTCCTGCCTCCAGGACTGGCCGGGACCTGGGAGGGCAGAGGTGGGGGACGGACCCAGCAGGGGGCTGAGGAGCTGGGTCAGGGTAGCCCCAGAGGGAGCGGAGCCCCAGAGAGCGGGACGTGGGCCCCGCAAGGCACCTCCCCGCCCTCTATAGCCCCGTTGCTGCTTCTGGCCACCCTGCCACAGTCTCTGGGTGGCTCAGGCCACTTCACTCATCCCCGGCTGCAGCGCTGGGGGACAGCCCCCAGCCCGAGTGTCCCCTGTTCAGAGCCTGCCCAGTCCAGCCACAAGGTGCGGGCGCTGCTCCCCTGCGGCGCGAACCGCAGTGACTCCAGGGTATCCCTCGCGCACGACGCACTGCTGCAGCCAGGGCTGGCTCTAGGCTTTTGCCGCCCGAAGCCAAAAAAAAAAAAAAGGGTGGACGGAATGCCCCCTGAAAATGTGCCGCCCCAAGCACATGCTTGGTTTCCTGGTGCCTAGAGCCGGCCCTGTACACAATACCCATCTCTGAAACACTGTGTGCAAAAATGCTGTCATATTTTGTCAGTATGAATACCTGTGAATCTACATTTTCAACAATGAATATTTTGAAAGGAAAACAGAGGAACAAATTGACTAACGAACATTTGGACTGCCTTACTAGGATTACGATGTCAGATTACAAATACTACATGAACAAAGTCAAGGAGGAACAGGCACACTTTCGCTCATCCAGTTTTTAAAGTAAGTTTTGCATTATTCTGCTCTGAAAAGGTTTATTTGCATAGGTGCCTTTTTAATTCCATATATTTTCCTGGTTATTATTTTATAAAAGGAGTATCGTTTTATTATACAAGTAGACGTTGTTTTAGTTACACGAGTGGCTCTGTAACATTACATCATTAAGTAGTAGTAAGCAATGTGTTAATTTAGTAGTGGATGTGGCTCTCACTTTGAAGGTTTTTTGCTAAAGTGGGCCCCATTTAAAAAATAGTGACGAGCACTGGCCTAGCCTACTGGGACCCTGATTGGGGCCTGTGGAAGCTACAGAAATGCAGATAATAAATAATCATAATTAAATAATGTGTAACTTTAGCTCCAGAGGTGGTCATATGTTATGCCGGAACAAGATTCTGTACAGACCTTTGTTGATCCATGGAAGAAGGCCAAGATCATCTCTGCAGAGGCCTTGTACCCTTGTAGCAGTTCTGGTCTCTGGTGCTTCTTCTACTCTGCTCTCTGGAACTTCCAGCAGAGATAGGCTGCTCTTGCTGTACTGCCTCGAGGCAGAGGGACCTGTGGAAAAATCAGGGTAGTATGAGTCTATATATGAGACAGGAGGCAACTTCTGTCAGATGAGAGAGCACAAAGTGCAGCTCCCCAGCCCTACCCTGACTCCACCCTATCTACAGGACCTGGGGATGGTGTGGTACTGCAGACACACCTGAATCTCTAATTCCATGCAAAAGAGGCAAGATCTGTGTGTGAGAATGGTTCTAAAGGTGGCCCGATCTTAGTCATTACAGTTTAAAGTATATCAGAAGCAGAAAGCCTGGGTGAGAGCCTGCTGTGCTAAGGACATGTGAAGGGAACAATGAAGGAGAATAAGGACATTGCAGAGAAGCTAGATAATTTCTTTGCATCAGTCTCCACTGCAGAAGATGTTGTTGAGGTTCCTACCCTGGACTTCCTCTTTTCTGGTAATAAGGGTGAGACACTGTCAGGAAATGAGGAAGAGGTGCTGGAACAAAATATAAATTAAATAGCAACAAGTCATCAGGATTGGATGATATACATGTAAGAGTTCTGAAGGAATTTAAGCACAGAAATAGCTGAGCTATTAACAAAATATGCAGTCTCTCATTACGTTCAGCTACTCTAACGGAGGGCTGGAGGGTAGCAAATGTTGTAGTACCTATTTTTAAAAATGGCGCTAGAGCGTCTCCTAGTTATTGCAGACCAGTGAGCTGTGTTTCAGTACTGGGCAACTGGCTGAAAAATAATTAAAGGGAAAAAAGCTACAAAACACTTAGATGAAATAATGTGATAGGGTAAAGGAAAACTGTGCCTGTGCAAGCTACTAGAATTCTTTGAGCATGTCCCTAAAGGAGTAAATAAAGATAAACTAGTAGATATCATTCTCCTGGACTTTTCGATGACCTTTGATCAAGTACCTCACAAGAGGTTATTATGGAAAAGTTAGGTAAAGTTTTGTCATAGATCAGAAACTGGCTAAGAGAGACAAAAACAAACAGTAGAAATAAATGGTGAATTTTCAAAATGGCAAACAGTTAACAGGAGGTACCCCTAATGCTCATACAAGAACCAGGATTATTTAATGTATTTATGAAATCATGAAAATGGATGGCCAATGAGGAGCAAAATGTACAAATAAACCAAAATAATCTGGCTAGTCGAGATTAGAAACAACTGTAAGTACCTTCCGAGGGACTTGACAAGGGTTTGTGAATGGACAGCATGATCACACATAATATTGATACTCCTGTGTTCATATATATATACAATGGAATATATTTCTAAGTTTACAGATAACGTTTGTTGTTTATGTATTGTCTTCTGAGAAAATGAGATTCAAAAATAATAAGAGGCTTTTATCTACAGATTTGTATAATATATCAACATGGAAGCACTGTATAACTATTATCTGAGCTAAAGATACAAGTGCTGAAGAATAAATGCCTGCCAAGTTACAGTCTACCTAATACATTAACTGAGAATGACAACATGATGTGATCTGCAGGTAGGGACAATGAAGCTGTTCTATTTACACAGCAATCCATATGGTATCTAATGTCTTTCTTAATATAGAATGGTTTTCTGAAATAATGACAAAACATTGATGAATGGGTACATATATTATTATAGCAGTCTATCACCAGCTACTGACACACAGAGTTCTTTGTTATATTGTAATCCTATCAATCATGAGTGCATCCTAAAAATAGCGGTAACGAGAGCAAAGGAAACAAAAGAAGACAAGGTAAGACTAGCTGAGGGTAGAACAGTTACATTGTTTTAGTGGGTAGGAAAAAAGTATTTAGTGATGTGGGCCAAAATTGGAGGGATACATTTCATTTCAGCCAATTTCTTCATGCTTTCTGATGCTTTTCCTTCCTTCCCTTTCCCTGGAGGCTTTCTCAGCTTTTCATGTATTTTTCTTAATTTCTTTTACATTGTTCAGAAATTTAGACCATGTCACATGATGTAATCTTAACGTCCCACAGCAATCAAGGGGTCTTGTTGAAGTATTTTAGACAAATACTCTTGTGGAGCCCTTTTTATGCTTGAATTAATACACTGTTGTGCTATAGATTACTTTCCCAGTTGTGCTGATCATTACAATCCAAAGCCCTAAAATATACATATGTGTAGAATATACATTATTATAATTATTTACATGACAGAAGTACCTAGAAAGCCCAATAAGATTGGCACCCCATTGTGCAAGCCACTGTATAAGCACATTGTAAAAAGAAATTCTCTGCTTATGCCTTATTTACAGTCTAAATAAACTAAAGGGTGAATACCCAGAGTTTGATCACTTGTCTGAACAGAGGCATGTTTAAAACCTTAGGACAAAATTCTCTTCCCACATTCACACGGCAATACTTATCTTAGGTATTCTACTGACCTTCCATTGGCACTGTGCAGGTCAGAGAAGAAAATGCTACTGTGTTTATTACAGTGCGGCATAAGGAGCAACCAAGAATCAGAGCCCCCATTGTGGTAGGCACTGTACAAATAGAGTAGTAGACAGTCCTGCCCTGGAATGATGCTCCTTCTTTGTAAAACACTAAAAATAGTTCTTAAAATTTAAAGAGGAAAAAGATCCCACCTGATTAAACCAAAATTAATTGATTTACAGGAAAGGTTTAATGCTTTAACTTCTTTTTAAGTAACTGTCAGAATCAGTTTATTAGAGAGAGAAGCTGGGTGAGGTAATATGTTTTTTTTGGACCAACTTCTGTTGGGAAAAAGAAAAGCTTTCAAGCTACATAGGGCTCTTCTCTGGGTCTGGGAAATGTACTTAGGCTGGGTCAACACTAGGAATTTACTCTGGTATAACTACGTCTCTCAGGTGTGTGAAAAATCCACACTGCCTGAGAGACATAGTTATACCAACCTAACCCCTGATGTAGATCACAGCTAGGTCAATGGAAGAATTTTTTGCATCTGTTCTGGCAGGATCTGGTGTCACTTTGAGTTGGTGAATCCTGGTTTGTGGGGAACTTGCATCTGATGATTAGGTTGGCAAGGTTGGGGAGTGGGTTGTTTGAAGGCCAGAAGGGGAGGTTCAGGAAAGATATCATTCAGGCTGGGGTCCCATTGAGTATAGGTTATTTAATGATACCCATTATGGATTCCAGTGTGGAAGGACAACTATGGGTGTGTGTGGTCAGAGAGGGTTTTAAGTGTAGACAAACCCTCAGAGTATCATAGCTAAATACAAGGCAGAATAGATAGTTTAGCGTAAGGAGTTAGCACATATTTCAAGGGATCATGCAAGGTGAAGTTGCTTGTTAACACCCTTCCAGTCATAGGGGGCAATGAAGGGGGGGAAGGGTTAGAGATTGTTGTAATAAGCTATAAATCCAGTGTCTCTGTTCAGTCCATGATTTTTAACATCCAGTAAAGTTATGAATGTAAGCTCTAGGCTCATCTTTTGAAAGTGTTGTTCAGATTGCCTTTGAGGATAAGGGCAGAGAGGTCAGATACAGAGTGATCACTTTGTGAAAAGTGTTCACCCATCGGTGACTGGGTGCTTTTGTCTTTTATCATTTTCCTGTGTGAGTTTGTTCAAAAGAGTAGTGGTTGTCTAGTTTCATCCACATAGTTGTTATTGGGACACTTAGTGTACTGGATGAGATACATCACATGTTGTAATAAGCATATGTAAGATCCATGGATCTTGAAAGGTGTGTTGTGGGCAGAGGTGGATTAAGGTTTCCTGGGGTCCTGGGCCAGACCAAGTAGGAGGCCCCTCCCACAACCCTTTTGCCTGCAGCCCGCAGCCACAGCCCCATCTCTTTCTGCCCCTTCCCTGGGGCTGGGACCTGCTCCTCTTCCACCCAGGGTCCCTCCCATTCTGCCCCCTACTGTAGCCCTGCAACCCCCTTTGCTCCTTTCTGCCACCCCCTCACTATGACCCCAAGACTGGAGAAGCTCTGTCCTCATGCCACAGCCCTGGGGCACAGTGGGGAGTGACAGCTCCTCCAGTCCCAGGGCCACAATGGGGGTTTGGCTTCCCCTCTGCACCTTCCATGCTTCTGTGGGGGACCAGGGTCGGGGCACTGGGGCTTCTCCCACTCCACCCACCCGGCACTTCTGTGAAAGAGTAGGGTTGGGCACCCGGGTTTCCTGTGCCATCCTGTGGCTTCTGCTGTGGACGTGTGAGGGGCACTGGGGCTTCCCCTGCCTGGGGGCTTCTGCTGTGGAAGGAGGCTGTTGGGGGTCCCCCATCCCATGGCTTCTGCCGGGGACGGGGGCCACTGGAGGGGGGCTTCCCCCATCCCGCCACCCAGTGCTGCTGCCAGGGAGCCAGGTTGGGCCTTGGGGTTTTCCCCAACCCTGCTCACCTGGCAGCCGGGGCTCCAGGCTTCCGCCGCCTGGTTGCAGATTTTTTACAAGGGCCCTTTAGTTGGCTGGTGCCCCTGGGCATTGGCCCAGTTAGCCCAGTGGCTAATCAGACACTGGTTGTGGGGTTGGGGGGTGTTGATCATTGTAGCAGTGGAGATATGTTGAAGGTTTTGCATCTATTGTTCTGGAAGGGTCTGGTGCTGCTTTGAGTTGGTGTGTTCTGGTCTGTGGGGAGCTTGCTTCTGATGATGAGCTTGGAGAGGCTGGATGGTTGTTTGAAATATTTACTGAACGTCCTCTTCTAGCCTTCATTCAGGATGTGGTCCCCTTTGAGTATGGGTTGTAAGTATTTCATGATACCCTATATGGGTGTGCAGTTGGAGGGGAGTTTATTTCCATACTGAAGCAGATTCTCTTGGGATATTTGGTTGGCCCATTCAATGATGCAATCTACTTCTCTGGTGGAGTGTTCTTTTTTGGTGAAGGTGGTTTTAAGTGTATTAAACTGTATACCCCCGACTTTCTACTTGAAGCATATTCTGTGGTATCTGAATGCCTGGCTATAGATTTCTTGGTGTGTTTGGGGGTGGTTACTGGATCTGTGAAGATACTGTGGGTGTCAGTTTATGAAAGTCAGGATTTTGTAACTGGATGTTGAGAGAATTTGTAATGGGATATAGAGCCTTTGAATCTAGACCAGAGTATAATGACTGAAGGTTATTACCGTCCCATGGCTCTTTGGTAACCTGTGTGAAATGATTCTGATCATGTCATTCCAGTTTCCAAAAGACAGACTTCTTTTTCCATCCTTTTACTGAAGATTCCCCTACATACATTAAAGCAGACTCAAGAATTGCTAGACTCATTGCTAATCCTAGACCTCTAGGTAGCAACAGCAGTGAGAAATTACTTCTTTTTCATCCCCAGCTTGCTTGGATACTCCTTGCTCTTGGATAAGTATTGAGTCATAGAGATACATGTGTTTGTCACCTTCAGATATTAATTTATGGAAGCTCAGTTATAGCAGGATTCTGGAATCTTACTGTTGTGTTATTTCATGCTATTGTTCAGGCACTGAAGTATAGATATTTGGTATGTACTGGGAATTTCTGGGATAATAGTGGAATTACAATATAATATGTATACAAACAGTTGTTCATTTAAGAATAATAAAGCAGAATGCAAGCAGCAAAATGTGTTTCTGTATATATGCAAGTTATTTTTTATTACTGATCTATCACAGTAACATATAATAGACAACAAACAAACAAAACCCCCAAACAAGTTATCAAACAACACATATAGAGGTGTGTTATAGATTACATAATTAGATTTTAACATAAATAAAACATTGCATTTCTATAGTGCCTGTAATTTCAGATCTGAGGCTATCAAAGTGCTTCAAAACATGAATAATCATAAAACTGTAGGGATGTAGTTTAGTATTATTATCTCTGTTTTAGAGGTAGGGATACTGGGGCACAGAGAGATTTATACTGCAGTAGGGGCCCCAATCAAAGATCATTGTACAAACTCAGAACAAAAAGACTGACTCCCTGTTCTGAGAAATTATTTTTCTTAAATTACCTTCTGCCTCTGAGTCCTGTGTGCTTACTGTAAGACTAGTGCAATATTTCTTTGGCATGCAAATTCTGAGCCTCCACTGTCTGAGATTTTATTTACATCACGGATGTAGATGATAGAACCAGTGCTCTCAATTTCTGCACGATTCCCTACTATGTCCAGTGATCTTCCAGTATTGTGGACAGACTAATTTTAATCATTCGTGTGTGTGTGTGTGTGTGTCTCTTCTTTGATCTGCCTAACAAATGTTTCACATGCAAGAAAACATTGTGTCTCACTTCATTGTCTAGGGATGAAGGGTCAAAGAGACTACATTACTACATTAGCGCCAATAGACTCATTCACTGTGGTGGCAAAGTACCTAACATCCTTCTGACCTGAAATCTACCACTGTTATTTAGTGGTTTTGCTTTTGGCAATGAGACTCTACCAGGGTAAGTATGAATTTATCCAATTTCTCAATGTCAACTGGCATTTATATAATAATTTTTTTTAATTATTTGTATTACACTAGTACCTAAAGGCCCCAAATCAGGACACCCTGGTACTAGATGCTCAACAAACATAGTAAGACACAGTCCTTGTCCTATACCAAGGGTCAGCAACCTTTCAGAAGTGGCGTGCTGAGTCTTCATTTATTTACTCTAATTTAAGGTTTCGCGTGCTGGTAATACATTTTCACATTTTTAGAAGGTCTCTTTCTATGTCTATAATATATAATGAAAGTATTGTTGTATGTAAAGTAAATAAGGTTTTTTAAATGTTTAAGAAGCTTCTTTTAAAATTAAATTGCAGAGCCCCCTAGACCTGGGCAGTGTGAGTGCCATTGAAAATCAGCTTGTATGCTGCCTGTGGCATACATGCCATAGGTTGCATACCCCTGTCCTATACAGTGCTACCAGAAGTGGGGTTTGAACCCACGCAGACATGCATCCATTGGATTTTAAGTCCAACACCTTAACCACTCGGCCATCCTGGTGCATATTTATAGCATCTCCCTTGCATTTTATTTTGCCCCTCAGTAGTGTTATTCCACAGAACAAATGTCCAGTGCAAACTCCTCCAGTCTCCTCTCCTGCTATTACCAATTGGCAGAGATATATGTGTTAAATTTAAAGAGAAAAGGAATCCACAGAAAGATCTTGAGGTGGAAGAATGAGGTAAATAGAGAATTGATATATATTTAGCAAAGGATAATGAAAAGTGTCAGCAAATATATAGAGGAGGAGAAAACCCCTAGACTGGAAAATATTTGAACTCGGACTACAGAGAGGGCCACCTTTTTCAAGCTAGACACATCTGGTGTGCCCACAAAGTCTTGCATTTCTATGCTGCCTGTCAGTTGCATGTATAAACTGGTGAAAAAGTGTGCACCATTATCCCATTTGTACATGCAAATATGTGGTTTGGATGGGGGTCTCTGAATATGCAGGTTGCTCGAGCTCATTCCTTCAGTGTGCAAGATCCTTTCCCTACCTTCCTCTTCCTTCAAGTAGCTCAGTCCCAGCTAGTGAACAACTTGGAGCTGGGCTGGGACAATGTGGAGTCTGGAAAGCTCTCCCTGAACCACCCACAGAGCACTACCTTCCCTGCTGGCAAACACGGCCTGTAATCTTCACCCACGCTGCAGGGGGAAGAGCGGGCACCCCACACAGAAGGACAACCTGAGGCTGGGCTGGGGAGAGGCGTCTGGCGTCCCGCGCCGAGGATCTCCGAGGGCTGATTGACAGGGCAGGCGGTCACATGATGCTGCCACGCCACTTTCCCATAGCCAGCGTGCAGGAGCAGCCACTGCTCTAGCCCGAGGGCGGGGAGGGGAGAATCTGGGAACAAACAAAGTTCCCGGCGCAGCAGCAGCAGGGAGCACGCGTAGCCCGGACGCTGCCTGTTCTGCCACCTCTCGCTCGCTTGGCCGGAGGGAAGCAGGCGCGCGGTTAGCGCCAGCCCTGCCCAGAGCCTCAGCCCCGTCCTGTCTCACCTACAGACAAAGGGGAAATCCCGGGGGCCAACGCAGCAGCGGGAGCAACAGCAACAGCTTGTACAAAAAGTTGCTGGGAGCCCGCCTGCAAAGGGGGCAGCTGGAGCCGCTTCCTACTCCCGAAGGACGCGGCGAGCGGGCGGAGGAAGGTGTCCGGGGGGTGGGAAGATTAAGCAGGACTTCTTCAGCTGGAAACGCTTCCTTTTGGTTTTTTTTTTTTATAATCGAGTGAGTGTTTTGCACCCGCTGCCGCTTGTTTGGGGCGGCTTCTGCAGCCGCTTGTCCCGGCCGCGGCGGTGGGAAGGCCGGGCGGGCGGGCGCAGGGGAGAGGCGCTGCCGCCCGGGGCGCTTCACGTGAAGCTGGAGCTCTCTGGTCCCGGGGTGCAGCGGGGCCGGGCACGCAGCGCCGTAGGTGAGCCGGTGAGTAAGCGCTAGTCCGGGGGCGGGATGCCGGCGCCCCCGTGGGGCAGGGGAGTTGTGCGCTGCTCCGGAGGGTCCTGCCTGAGAGCTCCCCCTGCGGGACTTGCTTGCTCTCTCCCCGCGTGGGGGGCGGGTGGAGGAGCCCCCGGCACGAACGGGGCGGGGGGTTCAGCCTGAGCCAGACCCTTCCGAGGGGAGCCAGGGCTCCCGGCCCGCGTGTGGGGCCGCGGGCGGCTCGTGCGGGGCTGCAGGTGCCTTTCCCGCCCCTCGCGCGGGGCTGGGGCGCGCGTGGGAAGAGCAATGCCCGTAAGGTGGTGTCTGCCTGCTGCTGCTGGTAACCGCCTGTGGGGTTGGCAGCAGGTCCCGAGGGAGGGGCCAGGGCGACGCCTGGACCCAAGGGGGTGCAGCCCCTCGCGGCTCAGGGGCCTTGCGGGCTGTGTCCGCTCTAGCGCTGCCCCGCCGCCGGTGGGGATGATCCAGATTGAGACCATAGGTGGAAGGGTTGCTCTGGGTCACTCGGGGGCGGAGAGGGGGGAGATGGTGGTGTGCCAGCTGAATCCAACTTGCAGCCCGCCTTGTTATTGCTCTAGTGATCTGACCTCTTGTTTGGTCACTTTCCCCTTCTCCCACCCAATTTGTTACAGTTGTTTCTCACCACATAACATCTTGAGGCTACTTCTTTCTCTCTTCTCCCCCGGCTCTACCTTTCTGCGGGTGTCATGTAGATGAAAACAGGTGTGTGTGTCGGGGGTGGGGAAAGATGGGATGATTAAGAAGAAAAAGTCACGCTCCTCTTTCATGTTATATGACTAAACTCCGTAGGAGACAAGTCACTGAACCCCCTATATAACTTTGTGAGGAGTGTATATATAAAGTTTGGGAACTGATCCAGGCTCTGGGGTAGTGGGCAAACAACTTCCTTCACAATTAGTAAGGGTTAATCCAGCCAGTCCCAGTTTGTTTCTGTTCTGTGGAGCGTGACTAGCAAGTGGTGAGGAAAATCTTAATAGTGGTTTGATTAGTGTTGCATTGGAAGAAAGGTGGAACTGATTTCCAAATACCTAAGATTTCAAAGTTAGGTATACAATGTTGATATTCCAGTTATGACAAGCTTCATAATTCTTGATCTTTGCCCCAAAGTCTCTTTGATGTCCCACCTAGATTTAAAGTGTAATGACTTCATTTTCATTTCACTTGTATATTTTGCACTTCCCAGTATACTAACATTAAGCAGTTTCCTTGGCTGTGTTTTTTCTGTGTGAATTGTAATCAGAGTAGAAAACAAATTTTAATCTTTTTTTCTTCGTGAGTTGTGTTAAAATGCTCTTTAATTGGAAAAGGAACAGACATTTTTAATGACAGTGATATTTATAATACTTGATATGCACTGAAAACATGTATGAATGTCAAGCATGTACCATTGTTCACATGCATAGATTTTAATAATTTCTGGTTTAATACAGGGAATGAGCACTTTACTTTTTTCCTTGTATATTTTAGGTATTGTTGCTGAACTAATCCTGTACATCGAAACTGTTTTTGGAAGGGTTAAGATTATACCAGAGAAGAATTTCAAGACTGTAAAAGGATGGCCAAGGTTTCAGATCAAGAGGAAGGACCTGGTGGAGAACACAATGAATTCAGTGATATCATTAAGTCCAGATCTGGTAGGTTGCAGAAAAACAAAGTTGTATATCTTTCTTTATAGATCATCGATGATGAAAATGTCAAATTATGTGATGCAAACTGCCATTTAATTGACAAATTCCTAGCCTCTGTTTGCCAGAAGCTGGGAATTAGCCACAGGGGATGGATTACTTGATGATTACCTGTTCTGTTGATTCCCTCTGGGGCACAGGCATTGGCCACTGTTGGAAGACAGGATACTGGGCTAGATGCACCTTTGATCTGACCCAGTGGGGCCCGTTCTTAAGTTCTTGCAACTTTTTTGTCTTTTTATACATTCATATAGTATCTAGCACTAGGAGGCCCTGATTCTAACTGGGGCTTCTTGATACAACTAAAGTGTGTGTGTGTGTGTGTATAAAAATAATAATTGAATATCTCTATATTGGTAACCAAATCTTTTTATTTAAGATCCACCTCCTGCATTATAATTACCTCTGGTTTTGTAAATAAGCACGTGTTTAAATAAGTGCTTACGCAACCAGGTTTTGGCGGCTGCTTCTGTGTTTATTTCGAGCTGTGGAAAATGGCTACTACAGGTTGCAACACTGTAAGGTGCTTTATATGTTTGTTAGTGTGCTGTAAAATGAATCTACTTTTTTTGACATACTACTGTCTGACGTTAGCACTACGGACATGTCCTGTACCAAAAACATTTGTGTCAAAGAAACAGTTTCTGGATAATGTTCTTTTCGGAATTATTTTTAAATGTTCTGCTTATGGGCCTTTCTGTAGTTCCTATCACTGTTGTATGTGAGTGCTTCACAAACATTAATGAAGTTATTCTTACAATAAGTAGGGAACTGTTACCCCGTTTTACAGATCGGTGCCACAAAAAGGTGAAATGACTTGCTTAAGGGCACCCAGGAAATCTTTTTGCAGAGACAAAAACTGAACACACTCCGATTCCTAATTCAGTGCTTTATCCTAAAGGCAGGGTATTTGTTATCCACAGTGTAACAAATTGGAACTTTTCCAATCATTTACTACAATAGTAACAAAATGGCTTTGTAATTACAAAATATATTTGTTTCCTAGTGTAAATGCAGGTAGATAAGACTCAAAATTATGTATATGCAATTAGTATAATCAGGTTATATATCAAATTAAGTAGGATACAAATTTGGGATCAGATCCAAAGCCCATTGAAGTCAGTGGCAATCTTTCAATTGATTTTTCAGATGTCTTTGCATCAGGCCTTTGATGCACTAAAAATGGAGATTCCTAAAAGCTGTGTTCATGAGTTCAGAGGGTGGAAAGCTTTTCT
Organism: Mauremys reevesii; assembly: GCF_016161935.1. NCBI lineage: Eukaryota > Metazoa > Chordata > Testudines > Geoemydidae > Mauremys > Mauremys reevesii. Next base: position 103,020,184 of record NC_052625.1, on the reverse strand, counting down.
TAACTTCTGGAAGCACAGTTTGTGAAACAATATTTGTGGTTTCATTCATATTTTGTTTTTGAAGTTCTGGACCATATTTGACCTGGTTGGAAATGTCTACTATATGCCAAGGACTCTGGGTTGGTGAGCACCTGTTTTTGTGTGTTACAAATACTGTAACTTTTGCAGGCATTTTGCGGAATCATTGCTGTATTTGATAAGTCCTCTGTATAAACAGAATGTGCTGTAGTTTCCATTGTTCTGATATGGACCTACACCTATCTACAGTAGTCCTTCTTACTTTTCTCATTTCATAAATTAATTATATTTAAGATATTTTTATACTAAAATCAGGAATGACTTAATTCAACTCTTTAGCCTAAATTGAAAATTGAATTTTTTTTAATCCCATTTTCAAAACTCCTAAGAACTAAATTTGGATCTCAAGTATGTAGCATGCATCACTACATATTTTAAAGTTAATTATTACACTACATAGCTGAGATCTGAACCAGCCCCTATAACTAAGCCTGTGGGAGGGATTTTTTTAATGAAAGGGACATAATGTATCTAAGCATAGACAGCAACAAATTAAAGGCTAATTGCCAGGTCTAAAATATATATTTTGCATACTTTCCCCCTCCTCTTAACCCACTGAAAGAGAGAGAGAGAGAGAGAGAAAAAAAAGCTAAGTTAAATGGATATTCATGTTGGCACTTAAATGGAACACTGGGTTGCTTTCCATTAATCATTTGTATTTTCAGTTTGGGTTGCTGTTCATGCTAGAGATACAAATGGTCAGAGTCCAACAAAAATATTAATATAAAATAATTCACTTCTCATAAAATGCTCCCACATTATTTTTAACAGCTGATTTCACAAATATATTTTTGGGAGGATATGGGATGGGACAGAATAAGGAGTCTTTTATTTTGATTTTCTTATATGGTGAGGGAGGGTCTTTTTATTGTTTTTGCTTCTGAGATGTAAGTATGCACGCACAACTTTTCATTATTAGTGGAAGCAAGAAAACAGCTGCTTGTCAAATTTTATTTACACGTCAATTTAAATTGTCAGAATATTTGTTTAAAATGTCTCATTACTGTGGTGCAGGTTTTTTTTTTTTTTTTTTTTTAAATAGTAGGGATTATAAAAAAGCAGCTAATTTGAGTCCTCTGTGGGAGGGTAATATAGTGCCACTTATAAATAGGCTTGGCTGAATTCAGCCTTTCAATTTTTTAAAAATAATTTTGACACATCAGTATGTACTTTTAAGCATTTTTATCAATTTACATTTTCACTGTTGTGGAAAAGTGTTGGGGGTAGGAGCCAGACAATAATAAATAACCGTAGACCCTGAGATTCAAAACATTTAACTTTTTTCCAACTTTTCTTCCATTAATTATTTGTTCTTTTTCTAAATAAACAAAGCTGCCAAACAAGATGTTGTTTAAGATGCCTGGATTATTTTAATAATTTAGGGAGCAAAATTCAGCAGTAAAATAATAACTTGCGTTCAGTAGAATGTCAGAATTTAAAAAAAGGGGCAACAGGGAAAGAATATATAATATAAACCTAAGAAGACCATTCAAACTGAGTGTATGACCAATCTTTGTAAGATTTGATGCTTTAATTAGCTGGCTTTGGAAAATTCAGTAGCAGATAGTATGAATGCATAGAAAATTATAGAAATAGCTATTTTAATTGATGAAACCATTGATAGAAACTTGTGTTGAGCTAAAATGGTATTTACTCATGGTAATTTTATTAAAATACACCTTTACCCCGATATAATGCTGTCCTCGGGAGCCAAAAAATCTTACCGCGTTATAGGTGAAACCACGTTATATTGAACTTGCTTTGATCTGTCGGAGTGCACATCCTCCCCCGGAGCACTGCTTTACCGTGTTATATCCCAATTTGTGTTATATCCGGTAACGTTATATCGGGGTAGAGGTGTATATCAGGCCTTACAGATCTCCTAGGATATGTAGCATGTGTTGCATTGCATTTGTCTTCTGTTATTTCTCAATTTTATGGAATTAAAAATGAACTATAACTTAATTTAAAAATACCATTAATTTTAAAGAATATGGTATTTGCTATAAAAGTACAAAAAACACCCCAAAAAAAAAACGTTGAAACAACTTAAAAACATCATTTACACAAAGAAAAAGAATCCTGGGTTACACAATTTCATGACCAATTTGCAGGGGGATGAATCTTTTATATGCCTACCTTTTTAAAATAAAACATTAATGTCTTCAAAACTGTATCTTAAGAATATTTGGAAAAATATTAACGTTTATAGAAAAGTTTTGGTTCAAGATCTAGTTCTGTCATTCAAAGATTAAATTCACCATGTGTGGGAGTTCTTGTATGCTCAGATTGGGTGAGGGTGGTACATCATTCCTTTTTTTTTTTTTTTTTTTAAATTAGTAAGAGTTACCCAGTGCGTAAATGGCTCTAAACTGGGGCGGGCAAACTTTTTTTGGCCTGAGGGCTGCATCGGGTTTTGGAAACTGTATGAATGACCGGTTAGAGGAGGGGGTCGTGGCCCAACCCCCCTTTCCCAGGGGGACTCCTGCCTCACCCAACCTGCCCTGTTCCCTGACTGCCCCCCGCCGTCCCATCCAACCCCTCCTGTCATTTCTGATGCGCCCCCACTCCCGGACCCCTGCCCCACCTCTGCTCTAAACACATTTTTGAATGCATTACCAATTCTGTCATCTTCAGTGATCAGTAAGAAAGCATATTCCAAGACAGTGATGCACTTCTGTGGCCTTCGTAAGTCATAAATGCTTGAGAATACCCTGGTTGGTTTGACTAATCATAAACACATTTGGTTTCATTCAGTAACCTTTCTTGTAAAGCATAGTACTAAAGAAGAGTCTTTTGAGGGTGTGAGGAGTTTTTTTAAGTATATCTGATTAGGATTTATTAGTTATCAAATGTTGGAAGATACTCTACTTATAGTAGACAAATATAGGCACATACTCTGATTAGACAGTGTGTTAAAGCTGTATTGCATAATGATGTATTTTATTTTTAAAAACCTATTAAATGTTTAGAATAACATATGATTGTGACCAAAACTATATTGTGTAATAATTATTTTAATCCTGGCAATTACATGGAAGCCAACCCAAGGTTTGCAGAAGAACTGTATTTACTGTTAGCCTCTCTTCTTAGTGCACAAATATTAGTGTTTTTTTTTTTTTTTTTTTTGGAAAAACTATAGCATATCTGTTAATTGAATGGTTATATTAGGGTTTTAAGTAAAATATTTACCATCTTATATAGCAGGGGTTGGCAATCTTTCAGAAGTGGTGTGCCGAGTCTTCATTTATTCACTCTAATTTAAGGGTTCGCGTGCCGGTAATACATTTTAATGTTTTTAGAAGGTCTCTTTCTATAAGTCTATAATATATAACTAAACTGTTGTTGTATGTAAAGTAAATAAGGTTTTTAAAATGTTTAAGAAGCTTCATTTAAAATTAAATTAAAATGCAGAGCCCCCTGGACTGGTGGCCAGGGCCCGGGCAGTGTGAGTGCCGCTGAAAATCAGCTCGTGTGCCACAGGTTGCCTACCCCTGTTATATAGGGTATTCCATGCATCTGGAGACATTAAATGGGTATAGGTCAAACTTTACATATGTCTGTATTATTCCTTAAAAATCATTTTCATGGGCATGTTTTCCATAACAAAAACTATTTTTATATGTAATCTAGAATGTACCTTTTTAAAAAAAGATCCTTTTGGGGAAATAAGTGCTTTTATGTTTTGTTTTGAAAAGAAGCTTTCAAGAAGGAATGCAGGGGGATGCTTTCTTTATAGTGGGTGAGAAAAACAGTCTGTCATCAATGTGTTTTGAAGAACAGATGAACTTTTGCTGTGATTAATTATGAAACACTGAGGAAAAAGCCCCACTTGAAATCTGTCATGATAGTTTTAACGACAATGTATATAATTAAACAGTAAGCCATGACAGGCAAAACATTTCTGGAATATTACTGAGTGCCTCAGATGCATTTTAAGGTACAAGAGTAGATTGGTAGGACCTTAATTCTCCTGATCTAGCATTCATTTTTAATTAAATTAAATGTGGTGGACAGGGTCTTGGAAGAACTGATCTATAAATTGTACTTTTATTTTGAGAGCTCTTTCATGAGGATCACTTTTGGGAGTTGACACTGTTGTTTGTAGAGAAGTATGACTGCTTTGTGAGGATATTTAGATAGTCAACGGCTCTGTTTTGCTAAGATATCTCCCTGCCCTGGGACATGCTTTGAGAAGGAGACTTGTTCATTCCATAGTTCTTGGATGATGGCCCATAAAACAGTGAGTGTTAAATATATTGTATGCAACACATGTCCTAATAATCTATTTTTTTTAAGTGCAAAAATTGCCAGGTGAAGCACAGGGCCGGCTCCATGGTTTTTGCTGCCCCAAGCGCGGGGAGAAAGCACAGCGGGCAGGCTCTCACTGCTGCGCTTCCTTCTTCGGCAGTCCCTCCCCCCCGAGAGGGACTGAGGACCCGCCAAGAAAGATGCCGGTGCTGCCCCCCCCCCCTCCCTCCTCCCCTGCTTGCTGTGCTGGTGCCTGGCCCCTGCCTGGGCCCTTAGGTGAAGCACTACTGGGTGAACTAGTGATGTAGAAAGGGTTGGGTGATGGTTTTGCTTTTGTACATATGTGCCATTGTAGCACAATCAACAAAAAAAATAAACATTAATAAAAAGAATGGACTAGAGAAAATTGGGCTGAAAAAGGCTACTAACTCTCACAGACTCTCATCATTGATTTCATGGCTGCTTTGGATGAGGCCTTTTCTCACTGAGGCTTCTGGGTTTTTTTTTTTTTTTTTTGCTTGTTAATGTCTAGCTCTCTCTCTTAAAATTTGTGTATTTGTGAAAAAAAAAAAAACAAAAGAAAATTTAATTATATAATAAATATCAAAACCAAACTCAAAAAAAAAAAACTTTTTTTTTTTTTTTTTTTTTTTATATTGTATATACTTTATATATACCTACTTATATATATAACGCGAATATAACTAATATAACACAAATTTGGTGGTGGGGTGGTGTGGTGTGGGGCGGGTGGGTGAAGTGAGTTGGTGGTTGAAAGTCCAATCAATGGTGGTATTTTTTTTTTTTTGGAGATTTTTTTTTTCCCAAGGCCAGCGTTATATCAAGGTAGGAAAGAGAGCGTTGTATTTAAACTAAACATAAACAGGGGAGCAGAAATACTTTTGTTACCTGTCTTGGTAGCTGTCATGACCTGTCGCTAATATCGTCTCATTGTTTCGTGTTACTCCCCTGTATCCATCTGCTGTGATTTGCCTTATATTTAGATTGTAAACTCCTTGGGGAAGGCACAGTCTGGTCTGATTTCACCTCTCTGAGCAGGATTTCCTATTTCCAAACCTGACCTGATTGCCTGGAATGAGTGGAAGAGCCATGGGTACTGGTGGGCTCTGAGTGGTTCTGGTCTATGACTGGCATTATGGTAATACAAATAAATAACTGTCAGTGCATTAACAAATTGAACTCCCCATGCAAGAGTACTGTGATGGAGAGACAACAACCAAACAAGCCCCACCGTATCATTGCACTAGAATTGCAGCCACTGAGAGGTTTGAGGTGGGAACAGGGAGGGTCCCTCTTCCTCAAATTCTTAACCTATTTTTGTTTCCCATCAATATGATGGCAGTATCTTCACATCTTCTTCTGTCTTTCATGGCTACAGTGTTTTTACCACTGTGTTTGCAAGCCGTGAATCTTCATGTCTAGCTTCTTTAGTTCCTGGAATCAAGCAAACATATTTCCCATATTTATGACAGACAGATTCAGAGGAAAGTGAAAACACAAGTATAGGTAACATGCTTGGACAGACCGCTGACATTCTTTGTCAACCCTACCCCCTAATACAAATGCACATTCTTTTGGGGAAGATTTTAGCATTCACAAGTTTGAGTGGGGTGGGGAGGTGATGAGTCTAATCTAAGGTGGAAACCTCTTAATTCTACTCTATCCTATATATAATGTTCTTAAAGATTGTAGTACTGTACTTAGTATATATTCAAGCCATTTAGCAAGGCTTAGCTATGTCATTACTGGCATCTTTCATAAAATTACTTAATTACTTTTTCTCTCATTGAAAACTCCTCCTAGTAGAGCAAGCACAGTGTGTCGCACGTCTATGAATAGAGAGGAGCAAGGCAATATTTAACTAACACTTTTGGTTTTGGAGGACTGGCAAAGAGCCTGGGAAAATATAATTCAGAGTGTGTTATGGGGGGGGTGAGGGTGGGGAACAGAGGCAGAACAAATTGACTGTGACCATCCTTCAGCTGATACAGATGCTCTGCTGTGAAATATCTATAGCTGTAAAGATTATGCATATTTTGAATAAGTTATTCTGCCTTCATTGTGTTGGACAGTACCCCTCCCTTGATGGAAATTCAAAAGTCAGAAGAGAACAGCTGTTTTCCCTCCTGCATACTGAAATGCTCCCAGCTCAGTGCAGGGGAGAGTTGCACTTTTTGTTTTTCCTTCGGCGTGGGGCTGTGGTTTCCATTGGTGGACTTATGTTGGTGGAAAGAACATAATTGTCAGCGCATGTCGAGTCTGGTTTTCTCTGTAAATTTCTGGAATTAAGAAGGGACACAAATGAACTAGAATTTCAGAAAGTGATTATTTTATTCAAAGTGAAGGAAGGGAATTTTACAAGTATCTGCACAAGTAACTGGGCAGATAAATAAATAAACCTCTGTGGGACTAGAGAGAGAATAATGGAAATGGTTCCACACAAGTCAAGACCATGGGATTATTCAAGAAACTGCAGATTTATAAATGCCAGCAGCTGCAAAATGCAGTGTAGTTGTCTCTTTTAATATCTTGGGACCAATACAGCTACAAGGTGGGTGAGGTAATATCTTTTATTGGATGAACTTCTGTTGGTGAGAGAGACAAGCTTTCAGACTTGTACAGAGCTCTCCTTTGGCTTGGGAAATGTACTGTCACAGCTAAATACAAGGCGGAACAGCTGTGGCGGCAGTGGAAACTCTGAATGGAGACAGAATAAAGGAACACTTAAACACTTTGGAGAGAAAGGTATAACATTAGCCGATGGCTGAAAGTTGAACCTAGACACATTCAGGCTCAAAATAAGGGGTACATTTTTGACAGTGCGAGTAAAAAACCATTGGAAGAATTTACGAAGGCTCATGGTGGATTCGTCATCACTAACTATTTTTAAATTGAGGTTGACTTTTTTTCTAAAAGATCTGCTCTAGGAATTATTTTGGGGGAAGTTCTATGGTCCATGTTATACAGGAGGTCAGACTAAATCATAGGCCAGAAGGGGACCATCATGAATGTGAAAACTGCGATTTGCTTAGGACACGTCTGAGTTATTTTTAAGGGGCGGTCAAGAAATCTGATACAGTGATTGACCTGAGGAAGTCATATGCATAACTGACTTGGACTTGAGGAAGGCATATACAGAAGCTTAGCTAATGTTGAGGGGTGTGTGTGTGTGAGAGTTGGGGGGGGGACGGGACACAAAAGTCAAGTAAAAAACAAAAGTCAGAAAACAAGCCAAAATGAGGAAATGCCAAACAGATCTACACAAAGCAATAAAGAGGGTGGGGGGTGGGGGGAGAGAGAGAAGAAGCACACCTCCCACTTCCTCAGCAACACTTACTGGGTCAATTACCTTGTGCATTTGCTAGGCTTGGCAGAATGAGGGGCTGTTGGGGAGCTGATTACTGTCCTCAGGGCACCCCTTCCCCCCTGGGTTAGAGTAGCTAGGGGGCTCCAACTGAACTCTGGTCCCTCCTGCAACACATCTTTCCACACTCCCTGAGATAGAGGCTGCAAAGTAGAAGGTGTCAGAGCCAGTTCTATGCCTGTGGGGCCTCTCCCATGCTGGGGTAGAGGTATGGATGTCCTCAGCTGACTACAGACAGTTTCTCTCCTTTGCAATACAAAGGGAACAGAGCGGGTTTGAGAATCTAACTCATTGTACCTAGAAAAGGATATTCCAAAACTGGAAATCATGGCAGAAAAATATCTACAGAAATTGTACTACAGCTGCAGTTTCCTCTAGTGTCCAGAAATCCTATTAGTGTGAGGTTCAGAGTACTCCTGCACAATATACTCCTTTCTGATTGGCAGAGCAATTCTGAATGTGGGCCTCAGTAGCATAAGAGGGGCTGTTAAGTAAAAGGGCATAGCATGGACTATAGTGGTGATGTCATTAGAAAGTATTCACTGTACAGTCTAGAAAAAGCTTTACACCTCCACCCCCTTATTATTATTAGGATTTTAAAATATAAATCCTTCCTTAAAACTCCCCTTCAGTTACGCATACAAAAAAACTTGATGATTGCAAGGCTGCTGATGTGCTGAGATCACTGTTTGTTATGCTGACCAGTATTGTCTCATTGTTTCCTTGTACAGTAATATTATTGCTAACTAATACCTTCATCCCATTTAGCACATTTGTCCGATTTCAGAGGTTCTGCCAACACGTATATCTATGACTTCATTTGGAGCAGGTGCTGAGCACCTCTGAAAATTAAGCAATATACCTGTTGTGCTCTAGGTTTTCTTTCAGGTTTGAGCGGGTTAAAATTTGTCGTCTGACCTGAGGAAGAACTGTGGGAAAACTGCTGATTGGCACTTGTATTGTGCTGATAGAATGTGGCATATTTATGCGGACAAATTAGTAACTTGTGTATTTAAAAATGTTGGGTGCTTGTGAGTGAAAGAAATTGTGACTGAGTGACACATGGATTGGAATTTAGGATGTATATAGTTGAAAAAAATATTTTTTCTGTGGGATACTGAGAAGGAACATGTGACAATTTGTTCTAATCACCCAGAAGTTATGGACTGTGTTGTGCAGGAAGTTTAGACTAGGCAGTCCGAGTGTTTCTTTCTGGCCTTAAAAATGTGCTAGTTATACGAGACCTGGTGGAGGTGTAACAAAGTAATTCAGTTAAGAATGATATGGAATTGGACAGGTATACAGTTAAGGGCAGATGCTGGCTTATGCAGCTATCTTGGGAGAAATGTGAGGTTTTGAGTCTTGGAACAAAATATTTTGGAAAATTTTTCACAATACATTTAACAAATAGTTTTTGTTAATCTCCCTGTACTCCCTTTTGATTTAGAAAAAAAATGTAGTGTGTAGTTCCCTCCTCCTCTACCCCGTTTGAAGTGTCAAAGGAGGGAATTTTAAGAAGGAATACGCCCCTAAAATATTGTCACAAATTATCGAGAAGGAAAAAGTGTTATGGATAAAATGCTAAATATTTTGTATGGTGTATATAATAGCAAGAAAACGAAAAGCAAACAATTTTGGATGCGCAAAGGCGTACTGCATAGATGAATTTATTTGGGCAGTTAGGTGCGTGTTGGGACTAGCATGCACATCTCTGGTCTCGAACTAAAACACAGCTATGTAAAAGCTGTTACATAAAATGAGTTTGGGTGAAGTGGTATTTAAATGCCACAACAGATCCACCCTTTTTATCTTAAATTCTTCTGAGACATCTATCTGATATAATCTGGCATAGAGCAACAACTAGGGTTAGCATAAATCACTCACAAAGGGAGCCCCAACTCTCTGTCTTGACTTTCCAGAAATATGCGCTGCTCCTCTTTTCCTCCTGGGACTCCATGGGAACAGATTTCAGTAGTGGGGGAAGGCCCTTTGCTGGGGAAAGGCTGTCCTGAAGTGATGGAACTTGCAGTTATACTCTGAAAACTGTCTGGTTTGGTCTGATGGCTTCTGGGACGGCATTACACATTCAGATTTCTCCTGCTTTCGCTGTTGCGCCTGTGCTCAGGAATTTTTATATGGGGCTTAGCTATAGTGTCCCTTTTAGAGTGTCCCCCAACTTGTTTGTTTGGGGATTGATAAGTGGTCTCTTCAGGCTTGTATATGTGAACATTAAGGCTATGTCTACGCTACAGCTTATGTTGGCATAATTTTGTGTTGCTCAGGGGTGTGACTAAATCATTGTGCCCCCCCCCCAAGTGACATAAGTTACACTGACATAAGTGCCAGTGTGGACAGTGCTATGTTGGTGGGGGAATAGTTAAATAAATGCTCTAGTGTAGCCGTGCCTTTAATCCATGGCAAACTGGGATGTGTCTGCGGACTGTCTGTGTGGATCCTGCTAATGCCCATTAATAGTTTGTTAATGTGCTTTGCTCTAGTTTTATTTCAAGGAGGACTAGATCAAAGCATATTAACAAACTGTTAATGCATGTTAGCAGGGTCAATGTGGATGACTGGTCCTTGGCAGACTAGTGGGGAGTAAATTTTCACCCCAACTTTCCAGGAACTAAATGCTCACATAGACAAGTTCTTATATAGCCTGGTTGTAGCCCATTCAAAGCGTTGTAGATTAGGAGTAAAACTTTAAACTCAATCGGTGAATTAATATGGAGTCATCAAGAGTCACAGAGCACAGGAGTGATGTGTTCTCTCTGGACTTTGTTGCTCAATAAATCAGCTGCTGGGTGATGTGAGAGTCTGTCTTCAGCCCAGGACAGAAGGAATTGCAGCTGTCTAGCCTGGTTGGTAATGAAGGCTAGACCAGGGGTAGGCAACCTATGGCACACGTGCCGAAGGCGGCACACAAGCTGATTTTCAGTGGCACTCACACTGCCCGGGTCCTAGCCACCGGCCCAGGGGGCTCTGCATTTTAATTTAATTTTAAATGAAGCTTCTTAAACATTTTAAAAACCTTATTTACTTTATATACAACAATAGTTTAGTTATATATTATAGACTTATAGAAAGAGACCTTCTAAAAACATTAAAATGTATTACTGGCACACGAAACCTTAAATTAGAGTGAATAAATGAAGACTCGGCACACCACTTCTGAAGGGTTGCCGACTCCTGGGCTAGACTATCACAGTGCCAAGGACTTCGTTGGAGAAGAAGGGATGTGCTTTCTGGGCTCATGAAGGTGGTAGAGAATGTTCCATTCTGCTACTGTTTGTGTCCAGGAGCAGAGAGGAATCCTTCTGATTAGTGGTTGGGTATCTCAGTTGTCAGCGTTCCAGTAAGTGCTTCAAAGTGTGTGTGTGTGTATGTGTATTTTCTCCTTCCAGTTGTCACCATTTTTGTTGTTTTCCTTCTTCTCAAGTTGGAAGAGTTGGCATTATTTTATTAAGATCATTCGGGACAAAAGAATGGCCTGATGCAAGGCAATACATTTCTTAGAGGAGCCATTTCTAATTCATTCTAACTCCTAAGCTAATTAATGGGTTCACTTATAAATTCTCAAAAAATTCATTCCATCCTAAAAGAGAGAGTGCTGTAATTTTTGGGGAGGATGCACTATAATCTTGTTGGGTTTTGTATTTCAAACTCTACTTTAATTATAGAACCACAACCGGGGCTTCCCTAATTGAGCAGAGGGAAGGGGGAATAAGACTCACTAGTAGCTGCTGTCACACTAGTTCATTTCCCCTCCCTCCACCTTCTTTGAAGTCAGTGCATCTTATACAAGTTCAAACGCTTCATTAACTTTCAGCAAGAAAACAGAGTTGTTTCATAATTAACCATGTACAAATTATTGGGCTGCTGGAAAATAAATTTAGTTTTAAAGAAAACTGTGACCAGTGGCTGCTCCTGATTGTTGTCCGTGCCTCCAGCCCTTCTTTGCTACACTTACGCCTACCTTTTCAGAGTTCCTCTCAGTCTTCCACTGCAGTTGCTAGGCTCCTTGATGAAATGCAGGCCATTTGACTGATGTCATCTTCTGCTGCTTGGGGTGTCTGGAGTAGGTTCCCTTCCCCCCATGAAGATGAGCTATGCTGTTAAAAATTGTGAAAGTTGAATAGAATTGGGATCATGGAACATATACTCTGTCTTGGTCTAAGTTAGAGCAGTTCTTAAACTAAGGGCTGGGAAAAGCCGACAGGTGTGGAGGAGCATGTGGTTTGGACATCCCTTAGGGGAGGATCTATAAATGGAGATTCCCTATGTCCTAATAAGGAGGAGAGGATGGATGATGATAAAATAAAGGTAGGATCTGATGAGAAACAGTCAAATGGGAAAAAAAGGCTCATTCAATTATGTCATGTAATTGCAGGCAGCTAAAAAGTGACAAGTTTTTAAAGTGCTTATATAGACGTCTAGCATTGGTAAATAATAAGATGGGTGAAGTAGAGTGCCTCGTATTAAACTAGACTATTAATATAATAGGCATCACAGAAACTTGGTGGAATGAGGATAATCAATGGGACACAGTAATACCAGGGTACAAAATATATCTGAAGGCCATAACAGGTCGTGCTGCTGGGGGAGTGGCACTATATGTGAAAAAGTGTAGACTCAAATAAAGTAAAAATCTTAAATGAACCAAACTGTACCATGGAATTGCTGTCCATGGAGATTCCATGCTTTAATAAGAAAGAATATAGCAGTAGAGATATATTGCAGACCATCTGACCAGGATGGTGATAATGACTGTGAAATGCTCAGGGAGATTATAGAGGCTATTAAAATAAAAAAACTCAATAATAATAAACAATGGGGGGTTTCAACTATCTCCATATTGACTGGGTACATATCACTTCAGGAAGGGATTCAGAGATAAAGTTTCTTGCCACGTTAAATGACTGCTGCTTGGACCAGCTAGCCCTGGAACCCACAAGAGGAGAGGCAATTCTTGATTTAGTCCTAAGTGGAGCACAGGATCTGGTCCAAGAGGTCCAATAGCTCGACCGCTTGGTAATAGTGACCATAATATAATTAAATTTAACATCTCTATGGTGGGGAAAACACCAAAGCAGCCCAACATGGTAGCAGTGAGAGGCAAAAAGGCCTCCTTTAAAAAGTGGAAGTTAAATCCTAGTGAGGAAAATATGATGGAGCATAAACTCTAGCAAATGAAGTGTAAAAATAGAATTAAGAAGGCAAAAACAGAATTTGAAGAACAGCTAACCAAAGACTCAAAAAAATAATAGCAAACATTTTTTTAAGTACGTCAGAAGCAGGAAGCCTGCTACTGGGGGGGCCACTGGGTGATTGAGATTCTCAAGGACAGTAAGGCCGTTGCGGAGAAACTAAATGAATTCTTTGCATCAGTCTTCATGGTTGAGGATGTGAAGGAAGATTCCTAAACCTGAGCCATTCTTTTTAGGTGACAAATCTGAGTAACTGTCCCAGAGTGAGGTGTCATTAGAGGAGGTTTTGGAACAAACTGATAAACTAAACAGTAATAATTTACCAGGACCAGATGGTATTCACCCAAGAGTTCTGAAGGAACTTAAATGTGAAATTGCAGGACTACTAACTGTCATCTGTAACCTATCATTTAAATCAGCTTCTGTACCAAATGACAGGGGGATAGCTAATATGATGCCAATTTTTAAAAAGGGCTCCAGAGGAGACCCTGGCAATTGCTGGCTGGTAAACCTGACTTCAGTACTGGGCAACGTGGTTGAAACTGTAGTAAAGAATAAAATTGTCAGACACATAGATGAACATCATTTGTTGGGGAATAGTCAACATGGTTTTTGTAAAGGGAAATCCATGCCTCACCAGTCTACTAGAATTCTTTGAGGGGATCAACAAGCATGTGGACAAGGGGAATCCAGTGGATACAGCGTATTTAGATTTTCAGAAAGACTTTGACAGGGTCCCTCACCAAAGGCTCCTAAGCAAAGTAAGCAGTCATGGGATAAGAGAGAAGGTTCTCTCATGGATTGATAACTGGTTAAAAGATAGGAAACAAAGGGCAGGAATAAATGGTCAGAATGGAGAGAGGTAAATAGTGGTGTCCCCCAGGAGTCTGTTCTGGGCCCAGTCCTATTCAACATATTCATATATGATTTGGAAAAAGGGGTAACAGTGAGGTGGCAAAATTTGCAGATGATACAAAACTACTCAAGATAATTAAGTCCCAGGTAGACTGCAAAGAGCTACAAAAGAATCTCTCAAAACTGTGTGACTGGGCAACAAAATGACAGATGAAATTCAGTGTTGATCAATGCAAAGTAATGCAAATTGGAAAACATAATCCCAACTATACATATAAAATGATGGGGTCTAAATTAGCTGTTACCACTTCAGGAAGAGATCTTGGAGTCATTGTGGATAGTTCTCTGAAAACATCCACTCAGTGTGCAGCAGCAGTCAAAAAAGCCAACAGAATGTTGGGAATAATTAAGAAAGGGATAGATAATATGACAGAAAATATCATATTGCCTCTATATAAATCCATGGTACGCCCACATCTTGAATACTGTGTGCAGATGTGGTCGCCCCATCTCAAAATATTGGACTTGGGAAAGGTACAGAAAAGGGCAACAAAAATGAGTAGGGGTATGGTACGGCTTCCGTATGAGGAGAGTTTAATAAGATTGGGACTTTTCAGCTTGAAAAAGAGATGACTAAGGGGGAATATAATAGAGGTCTATCAAATCATGACTGGTGTGGAGAAAGTAAACAAGGAAGTGTTGTTTTACTCCTTGTCATAACACAAGAACTAGGGGCCACCAAATGAAATAAATCAGCAGCAGGTTTAAAACAAACGGGAAGTATTTTTTCACACTATGCACAGTCAACCTGTGGAACTCCTTGCCAGAGGATGTTGTGAAGGCCAAGACTATAACATGGTTCAAAAAAAAAACTCGATAAGTTCATGGAGGAGAGGTCCATCAATGGCTATTAGCCAGGATGGGCAGGGATGGTGTTCCTAGCCTCTGTTTGCCATAAACTGGGACTGGGTGACAGGGGATGGATCACTTGATGATTACCTGTTCTGTTAATTTCCTCCGAGGGCACTTGGCATTGGCCACTGTTGGAAGGCAGGATACTGGGCTAGATGGACCTTTGGTCTGACCCAGTAGGGCTGTTCTTAAGTTATATCAACATAGCTACAGTGTTCAGTTGTGTTTTAAAAAAAAAAAAATGCATGCTCCTGAGAACCAAAGCTTTGCAGACCTAACGCTGGGACTTACTTACTGCCATTTGGGATGGGGGATTGCCAACGGCAATGAAAAACCCTCCTACTGCTGTAGGAAACATCTACGTTATGGGTGCTACAGCAGCACAGATGTGGTACCAGAGCTGTGCTGCTGTAGTGGCAATAGTATAAACACGGCCTCTATCAATTTCCCTACAACCCCTCCCCCCGCTGCTGAGATTCTCTTGTTCGCATACTTGGAAGAGTAAAGGTCAAAAAACTAGTTACATTTATAGTGTGTTGTGTTTTATTTTATTTTTATTACATGTGACTTCCTTTTCTATCCTCCTTGCTCCTAATAAGAAGGTTTGGGCTCCCTCAAGATCCTATCCATTATTCCTTTTATTCCCCTCTGTTCTCTCCAAAGCCTCATAGAGTGTGTGTGTGTGTGTGTGTGTGTGTGTGTGTGTGTGTGTGTGTGTGTGTGTGTGTGTGTGTGTGTAAAAGCCACAAAACAAAAAAAGTGGTAGTTTTTGCCCTGGGGCTGAGGTGGGCTAGACATGTCTCCCTTTGGAGACCAGCCATTAGTTAGCTAGAGGAGGCCACTTCATAGTTGAATGAAATCTCTTTTATTTCCCTAGGTTCAGTACAGTGCCTGCCATGTCTCCTTTCTTATGACCTGAGGAGGAGAATTGAACTCTGATGTTCCTCCCAACTTCCTTTACACATGGCAGTGCCTTCCCTTACACAAGAATGCTGGACAGGCCCCTCTCACATCTTTATACAGTCTTTTTTTTTTTCCTTTCTTTTTCCAGAGGGAGCGTAAGGGTGTGGACACAATTAAAGCTGAGAACAGCTAAGCTTCAGACTTTGTTTGCCTGGATCAACCGTTGAGAAATGTGCTTATTTAGTCATGAAATATTGAAGGAAATGGGTTTAGACGCATAATGTTAATGAATTCCATGTGAACTGTAGGTTTCTTTTCTTTTTTCTTCGAAATAATATCCATGATAAACAGCCCCAGTGACCTATCTTTTCAGATCTTTGTGAGCAAAGATTTCTCAGCAGTTCTTTGACCTCTTTTCTCCCAGTAATTTGAGAGAAAGGGGTTTATGTTAATATATTCTTATCACTCCTTTTATCAGGAGGCAGAGCTATATAGTTATCACTTTATATAGGGTAATAATACTAAACAAGGGTGCTAATGTGGATTTTTATCTCCATAAAAAAGACACGAGATCTATTCTTTGCTTTCTTTGACTTGAACAATTTCCAACTAACGAAAAATCCCAAATGGCGTTCACTTAAACCATTCAGTCAAAACCAGTCAGTTTTTGAATAAATGTATGACACAGTTGTGCATGGCTAAACCCTGTAGCAGCTCCATGCCAATGAGTTCCAGAATTGTAAAGAATTAATATGTTGATTAAAATAAATATTGGTATTCTTATCAAAGGCGATAATGTAAAGAGTAGGGGCAGTATCATTTGCTATGGGACTTGTTTGGACTATCACCACGGACAACTTCCCTGTACAAATCTGAATTAGCACTTCACTCCCTCCAAGATAAGTTGTAGGGAGGAGCAACAAACTTGGTGCCAGAGGCAAACTGAGGGGAAAATAAAGAGACTTAGGCTATGTCTACACTGGAAATTGATCAACAAAACTTTAGTTGTTCAGAGGTGCTAACCCCCCTGCACCGTACCTGAAAGGCAAGTGTCAGTGTGAACAGCGCGTTGCCAGCAGGAGTGTTCTCCTGTCGACAACGCGAATACCACTTGTTGGGGGTGAAAGTATTTGTTGGCAAAAGTGCCCGACTTTTAGCGACACGGCTGTGTTGCTAAAAGCTGTGTAATGTCGACAAAGCCTTAGTCCTGTGGTCTAAATGATGTGATTCATGAAGTGAAATGTAATATTAGCAGTAATATATACCATATGGGGGAGGAAAAAGGATTGAACTAAAGCAGAAACTCTTCCTCCCCCTCCCAGAATTCTAAGACTCCTTGCTAGTGGTATGTCCCTCCAGCTCTCATTGCAGTGAGGCCAGCTGACTGCCAAGTTGTGGAGTGGAATGAAGCTGGGGTATAATATAAAATGTTTCAGTTCCAGTCACTGGGTTATAAAAACACATTATAAGCACTTGAAGTACAGAGCAGAATAGCAATGCTAATCCTAGCACTGGGTATATTCAGTGTGTTACGACAGACTGACAAAAATCTATATTGGAACTAAGCCTACAAGTTCAGAGGAACATAATTTGAAACCTGTCATCTTGAATGTGATATGGTGTAGTGGACAGATGCAGTCAGCCCGTGTTGCTAATTTCAGTTTTGCACAGAAAGTAAATGCAATATAAATGAAAATTGTGAAGTACTTTATCAGGCTTCCTGTCCTTTTACTCAATAGGGGAGGGAAACGGATTAGTGAACCTTCCTCCCATCCACCTTCAAATGTCTGTTTTATTCTAATCTCAGTACTTTCCCCCTTAAATGGTTCAACTTCATGGCAACCCTTTGGGCTTAGAGGAGGCTTTATTGTGGCTATCTTGGTAACTGTCCCTGTGGCCTGGGTAGGATCATTCAAGCCACAGGAGGTGCCCTTTCCCCACTGTTCTTTCCCCTCCCTCACCTCAGGATGAAAAAAAAAAATTACATAGCAGTTCTCTTCTCTGCTGGTACAGGGGGGCAAGGATCCAAACTCTGTCTCTCTGTATGACATGGCAATGCTTGGGCTGCTTGGAACCTGAAATTATATTCTCTATGCAGGATCGTCCATGCAGTGGACAGACAAACAGATCAATCCGGTAACTACTCTCAGAAATCCAATGGAGCCTTGTGGACAACTTAGTAAAGCTTTTTTTTAGTCTGAAACAGTATTGCCAGCCTCACTGTAAAAATTGTTTTTGTATTACCATAGTGCCCCAGATCCGCACTATTGGACTTGAAATCCATTGTGCTAGGAACTGTACAAACACAGAACAGAAAGACAGTCCCTCTCCCCAGGTTCTTATGTTTCTTCCCCGTCAGGTAAGCTTGGCAGAATTCAGTTTCTTTTTTATTTTTGTTTATTTTTAAAAGCAATTTTTATTTTAAATTTTCACAATTGTGGAAAATTATGAGGCAGGGATCAGATGATTATTTAATGACCGTGGACATTGAGATTCAAAAGGTTAAAGCTTTAACTATTAAAACACAAATTCAACATCAGATGGCAAAAATACAAAGTAAATATCTGTAAATCTAATGTCTCTAGCAGCATTTTTTTTCTTTTAACTGTAAATTTTGATAGATTTTTTTTCATTGGTTTGTGTGTATATGGCGAAATTGGGTTTTTCTGACACTTACAGATTTAAAAATCTAATCCTTCCAAGTTTAGTATTAAGCACTTGTATGAAATCATAATTTTTGTTTCTCAAGGGTTTGCCTGCTCCTCCTGCTCTTTTTCCTGAAGTCACCTTCTGTTAGAGATGTTGCAGTTTGTTGCTGCAGGTGTTCATATGATTACACATACAGAATATGTGACTTTCAGTGGAGAATGAAGTGCAAGTAGATATTTAAATTAAAATTCTAGTTTAATGAAATAAGTGGATAAAAGGGTTGGTGGTGGTGGGGGAAGGGAGAACAAGGCTTAGAGACAGAGTTGTTTCCAAAGAGGGTGGTGTCTTTCTCTCTCTCTCTCTCTCTCTCCCCCCCCCCCTTTTGTTTTCCCAGAGGCATCAGGAGGTAGGAGATATCCAAGCAATATCAAAGAGGGGATATGTCCATGATCTTCCCCCATTTTACCATTTTGTTGGTCACATCCTCTCTTTGGGTGTAGGACTTGGTTGGTTGGTACTGAAGCTTCAATTGTTCTAATCTGCCCCATTGCCGTTTTCTGTTCCATAGCCAGGGTTGCTTTTCCGTGAGTGAATTTACACCAAAGACAATGGATGTGGCTTACAGACAGAAGCAGGAAGCGTCACTGTTTTAAGACTGGTGGCTTATGGGCTGAAATTTGAGAAGTTATGTATTAGAAGTTAATTGGAGACATGAAATGCACAAAAGCTGGCATGTGCCGCTAGACTCTGCTCTGACAGCTTTGGAAGGAGTATGATACTAGTTGAATGCCTGCCTGTTACCACCTCCTGGCCTGGAAACAGCCGGGTCAGAGGGGTTGAAGCTAGCAAACATCAGATATCTAAAGTTGTGTAAAGTTCAAGCCCTTATCAGTGTCTAACTTTCCTCAGATTTTTTACCTTTATTCCCCAGCTTCCTGAAAGTTAGTAATTTTTGTTTTTGAATGATGATCCTCCTGCAGGATTGGCTTTTTAAAGCTATTGCAGTAGTGAGAGGTCAGGTCATAACTCACCTTCTCATTTGTTTGTTGTTTGTGTAATGCACTTGCTGTTCACAGGCCCAGTGAAAAGGAATGCCCCAGCTTGTTCCTGCCTTCAGGTCTTCCACGTAGCAACACCTGTTGAAGTGCTTTTAAAGTCTTTTGTAATCAAAGGACAGTTATGTTTTTGAAGGAAGGGATACGTTGGTCTTAGTGCCAGGCTGATTTAAATTAATCTGACCACCCTTCTGTGTCTATATCCCACACCCTGTCAGTTTATTTTAGCATTATGCCTTTGGGCTGCAGCATGGGGTATTTTTAAATGCATTGGCCACCATACACTGCAACTTAAAACGACTTTGAGTCCACTACAGATTTGGTATTTCATACACAAGTTTACCGTAGCAGTGAATCCTGTTTGCTTTTTCTCACAGTTTTTGTGTAGATTTATCAAATAACGTCTGACTGGGTTAAGAAGTAGGTGACTTTTTTTTAAATAAATGCTTAGCTATGAAAGGCTAAGTTTGAAAACTTGAATCAATTAAACAAAAAAAAATGGTTGCGGTTGGCAAGTATTCTTACCTATCTCATAACTTATAAAACCCAAGCACTGAAAAGCAAATGCAAAACTCTGATTTCACCCACTGAGGATCTAGATGAGTTTGTAGTTCTGATTTTTTTTTTTAATAGAAGTATTTTGAATAATGATTGATGTTTTAGTGCTCTCTGGTATTAAGAGAAGAGTTAATTCTGTTTAATCTGGTTATACTCGATGGCTGATGTAGTCTGACTTTGGTCTGGATTTGTGCAGGTAGAATATAGCTGAAGGTGAATCATTTTTGTTACTAAGACATTGTGTAACTTAATTTTTCTTCTTGTGGAACACTTAGAAAAATATCATTCTTTTTCGTTTCTTTGTGAATGAAGGAATTGCATATATCAAACTGGGTTGGAGCCCTCTGGGCGTACAGTCGATGTACTTCACTATAGAAGGACTCCAAGTCTTGTCAGGGCTTAAATAAAGCCCAGCCAGTTCTGAAGCCTCATTTCTGTGGAAATGACATGAGGTACGGCGTTTGTAATTGATATACAAGATGGGCATATTGTAAAATGGCTACAAAATCTATTTGACTGACCATAGTGACTTGCTTTTTAAAGACAACAAAACTAGAATATTAGGACAAGGATGTGGATGTAATAGACATGGAAGTGTACGGGTTGTCGCTACAATGGCTTGAGTTTTGGCTTTCTTAACCACTATATTGTTGTGGGGTCCCCTCATCTGTCAGAGGAATAATACAAAGTATTCAGATTAAAATATGCAATGGTTAGTATAAATTTCAAAAGGCTTCCAAATCAAAATAATTATCTCTGGTTAACCAATGTACCTTTATTAAAAGGAACTGCCTCTAACTTACTGTACAAATACTATATTTTCTAGTAGTCTTTGATTCTTTTCTTCTTTTCCCACTTTTTTCCTTTGGGGTGTGGGTGTGTCAAATCTCAAATTTTCCAAATCTGTCATTTCATTTTACAAATAATTAGCTGTTATTTGTCCAAATGTCAGTATTTCAGCATCTTACTGCTAAACAATTGCAATACAAAAAGCTTTGCAATCTCATTACAAAATAATTATACTTCATAATGGAGAGTGTTTGTGGTGGGAAAAGGTGAATGGGTTTTTTCTTTTCTAATAGTTTAATGAGAGCTGATCCTGTAATTACAATTTACCTTTTTCCATAGTAACATATAACTAGTTTGTCAAGTCTGCTCAGGTTTAAGTAATTTCTAAAGTCCATTTCAGGGTTCCCTTTATGTGTGGAATAAATAACTAAGTGTAATTTGCATAACCACACATTTAATTTTGAAAAAGATCAATATCTTCAATATGTCTTCAAATAAGAATACAGATGTAGCAGAGATTTTATTCAGGATTTTAAAATGGCGTTTTTAAAAGGAATAAATAAATTGAATGTAGAACAAGATGAAATAATGGTGGAAAGAAATGGGATGGCTAAGAACTTTGCCTCAGTTTCCCCATATGTAAAATGGAAATAATACCAGGGTGTTGATAGACATAACTAATCCTTGGATGAAAGATGCTGCTGACCAGAAAAGAGATTTTGTCTGATCCTTCCATTTTCCTTTTTTCTTCCCGACCCCCTCCCAAACCATAATGATTGTACAGAATGCCTCCCCAAATGGAAATGCTTCTTAGTACCCAAACTTTTTAGCTTAATGCAGGGATGTCTAGTGTTTGTGATCTGGCCATTAGCAATGGAGCCTGGAGATGATTCTTTCAACCTCACATAGCTTTCCTTGTTTAGCTGAGAGACTTGATGGACACCAGCTGTGTGGAGGTAATATTCTGTGCTTTTTGGTCAATTTATTGGTAAATCCAGTGAAGAGTGTTCTAGCCGCAATACAAAGTTTTTGTGTAACACCTAAAGCCTTCCAAAGAATAGTGCCAGTTCTCCCCAGGCCCATCACAATTATTTTTATAGACTCTAATTCTGTCTTGGTTTTTTTTTTTTTTTTAAGGCCTGTTTTAAAGCATAGCAGACTTGCATGCCCCAGTGCTTATGCATCTCTGTTGCGTCTAGCCTGAGAATTTTGGGGGAATTCTCTGATTGCTCTAGTTACTTAGGCCTGGTCTGCACTAGGGGCGGGGGATCGATCTAAGATACGTCGACTTCAGCTATGCTATTCTCGTAGTTGAAGTTGATGATGTATCTTAGATCGACTTAGAATCACTTTGTGTCCTCGTGGCGCGGGATCGACAGCCGCCGCTCCCCTGTCGACTTTGCTTCCGCCTCTCGCAGAGCTGGAGTTCAGCAGTCGACGGGAGAGCGATTGGCAATCGATTTATTGCATCTACACTACACGCGATAAATCGATTCCCTGATAGATCGATCGCTACCCGCTGCTGCAGCGGGTAGTGTAGACATACCCTTAGTTAATATTGGTAAAAATGCTATGGGCTGGCCTACGGTAGTGTTCCTGTTGCTGCTCAGACTTACATAGCTGCACCACTGGTGGGAGAATTTCCTACAATTCTTAGGGCTCAGTCTTCTCAAGTGGATCAGTGTGACTGCACCTGTGTGAAGCCCCAGTGAAATAAATGGGATTTGACATGGCCCTGGGGCCTGCACTGCATTGATCCAATTGCAGAATCAGGGCCTGAGTCAAACCTGATCTGTGTTATAAGAATGGCAGAAAATCTTTCAGGGTATCTCAAGCTGCTCCAGGTGAAGTCAACAGTTTATTTGCAGATAATCTATTTTAAGCACAAAATGCTATTAGTAAAGTTTAAAAAAAAAAAAAAATTGGAATCAAATCTGCCAGTTTGCTACTCCAGAAAGTACAATACATTAACTTTCTGACAGACGGTAATTTTTGTTCATTCAGATTTTTTTTAACTTTAAGTGTGTGTGTGGGAAATATCTTGTAGCCTTCCCCCCCGCCCCAACAGTTGTTTCAACTTGATTTCAAATTTTAATGGTGATATTTTGTCTGATTTTCTTTTTGAGTGAGTTTTAACTTTTACAGAAAATGTCAGATTGGCCTGGGGATTGACACCTCTCCATTCTACTGTATTCTGGGCTGTTGTACAGTTCATTCTTTGAATAGGGCGGAATTCTTTTTTCCAATAAAATGAGGAATTTCACTTTAGTGGAAAGATTTGAAGAATATTCACTTTCTTTCCTTTAATCTTTTCAAGCTGACTTTCTTTTCAGAAAGGCCATTGTTCTTTTGTGGCAGCCTGCCCAGACTGAAGGGAGCCAGTGTTAGGAATGAAAAATATATTCACTTTGAAGAAGAAAGTTTAACAAATCTGGAAGGACAGAGACCATAAAAATCAGAAGAATAGAGCTGGTTGTTAAAATGGCTTGATTTGTAGTGACTGAAATAGTGGTAGACATGGTTCTTGAGTAGCTTAGTATCTACAAGACAGTTCCCCCCTAATATGCACACCCAGTTACACTATGCCTGTGTCACACTTGACCCACCTGCTCTACTTAAACTGGATACAGGACGTGTGGCAGGCAAACAATGGGCAAAACAATAGGCTGAATGAAAAAGGAGTCACTCTTGACTTGCCTTGTGTAGTGTGGAGAGAAATAAATTATTTATGCAGCTTTGTTCAGGTGGAAAGCTAGGTAAATTTTACTGTCTGTTCTAGGTAATGAAAATTCATGATGTAAAAGATCAGGACACTATACCCTCTGTCAGTAGTTTCTTCATTAACCAGACCTAGCCAAAAATTACTTGAAGTAAAAATTTAACAGATCACATTAATGACTTGTTATAGACAAGCCTTTCAGTCACCACAAATCAGCCTGGGTCTATGAAAGTGGGCAGTACCTTGGAATACATTAGAAACCTTTTCCAGCTTAATATAGCTAAGGAAACTCCATATGGCTGATAACGATGCACTAACTTTCTGTATAGTAAACCTCAAGCAAGTTGATCATGGATCCAGCGTTTGTTTGGCAATGACACTGGTTTAACAAATGTTTTGTGTAATCAGTTTATACACTTCTTCTCTAGTTGTGTCCTAGAAGGTGGTGTAGTTAGGTTAGATGTGGTTTGTATGTTTTCCTGTTGTCTTTTTCTTAAAGATAATGAATTTTAATCAGCTTTGGCAGATCATCTAATATCCCTTTTGGAATTGCCTTTAAGGTGTCTTGGAAGAATATAAATTGATAAATTAACCATCAGGATACTTAAAAATATTCCCTTGTTGTAATCTGTGACGTGGATTGTAGTTACCCTGCCCCTTGGATTCTGATCTCCTTCCTCCTGTGTGTGTGGGTTGAGGGTGTGGTTATTTTTTTATTTTATTTTATTTTTTTGCTACTCACCCTATCTTATTTTTCATATCTTTCTTTTCTTCAGACTCCTGAGTTGTTTCTGCTGATAATGGGATAAGGCTTTTGTGGTTTTCCTGTAGCTGGAGACTTTGCCTGGCATATCAAAGGTTTTGTAATTCTTGTAACTTTAAAATGTCTATTGATTGCTTGAAACAGGAATCTTTTTAAAGCAGTTCAACAGTCCAAGAAATTTAGATGTAATCTTTCAATATGGCTGACTAACTGCAGTAGTTCACTCTCAAGCACTGGTGTATGTTTGTCAGTGGGAGACACCAATATGTTTAGGGCTACTAAGGCCTGGTCTACACTGGGGAGGGCGGGGGTGGGTTGATTTAAGTTATGCAACTTCAGTTATGTGAAGAACATAGCTGAAGTCAATGTATTTAGATCTACTTACCGTGGTGTCTTCGCTGCAGTACGTCGACGGCTGACGCTCTCCCGTCGACTTTGTCTGCGCCTCTCACCCTAGTGGAATAGCAGAGTCAATGGGAGAGTGCTCAGCAGTCGATCTATCACATCTAGACTAGATGCGATAAATCAGCCCCCGGTGGATCGATCGCTGCCCGTGGATCCAGCGGGTAATGTAGACAAGCCTTAAGATTTACTTGATTCACTATCTTTAACTTCATTTGTTCTACTTGCTGTCTGTTTCATTAGGCAGTATCTAAATGAGCCATGAAGTGGGAGAGTGTTGATTTTATTCTGGTGAATGAAGGGTATCATTTGTGGTATTAATCCCACTTAAATTTGAATCACCAAAGACCTGTTTACATTAAGACAGTATCTCTGGGAAACACAATTATTCTTTACTAACAGTCATTGATTTATTTTTAAAGAATTGTTTTCAGGTTTCGTGTGCAATTGAGATTTTTCTTCTTGTTTATATTGTAGAAAAGCTTTCCTCTCTTAATCGAGAGGTAAAACTGTGAAATGCGTTTCCTTCTCCTACTTCATCTGCTTACAGATAATCACTGGCTGTGGCATGACTAATGCGTGGTAGGTAGGCAGGCAGGCTCTCTGTAACTCAGGCTTTGTCTACACTAGCACTTCTGTCAGTTAAAACTTTTGTCAGTCAGGGATGTGACCACTACTGTTGCTGGGGTGGTTTAATTATGCTGACAGGAGATGCTCTCTCCTGCCAGCACAGAGCAGCAACACGGGAGACCTTACAGCAGCACAGTTGCAGTGGTACAGCTATGCCGCTGTAAGTTCTGTAGTGTGACATGGTCTCAGATGCCTGACATGAGGAAACCAGCAAAAACAGGGAAGACCAGCCTTGGGGTTTGACACACTTTTTTTTTTTTTTTTTTTTTTTAAGGCTACTAGGATGATCCAAGGAATGGAAAACCTATCTTATGAAAGGAGACTCAAAGAGCTTGGCTTGTTTAGCCTAACCAAAAGAAGGCTGAGGGAAGATGTTTGCTCTCTATAAATATATCAGAGGAATAAATATCAGGGAGGGAGAGGAATTATTTAAACTCGGTACCAACGTGAACACAAGAACAAATGGATATAAACTGGCCATCAGGAAGTTTAGACTTGAAATTAGACCAAGATTTCTAACCATCTGAAGCGTAAAGTTCTGGAACAGCCTTGCAAGGGGAGCGGTGGAGGCAAAAGACATATCTGGCTTCAAGACTAAGCTTGATACGTTTGTGGAAGGGATGGTATGATGGGATAGCCTAATTTTGGCAATTGATCTTTGACTGTTAGCAGTAAATATGCCCAATGGCCTGTGATGGGACACTAGATAGGGTGGGATCTGAGTTACTACAGAGAATTCGTTCCTGGGTGTCTGGCTGGTGAGTCTTGCCCACATACTCAGGGTTTAGCTGATCGCCATATTTGGGGTTGGGAAGGAATTTTCCTCCAGGGCAGATTGGCAGAGGTCCTGGGTTTTTTCGCCTTCTTCTGCAGCGTGTGGCATGGGTCACTTGCTGGAGGATTCTCTGTAGCTTGAAGTCTTTAAACCATGATTTGAGGACTTCAGTAGCCCAGACATAGGTCAGGGGGTTTGTTACAGGAGTGAATGGGTGAGATTCTGTGGCCTGCATTGTGCAGGAGGTCAGACTAGAAGATCATAATGGTCCCTTCTGACCTTTAAAGTCTAAGTCTAAAAAGTAAAGCATTTTTCCCTAACAAGAACAAAACAAAAACAACCCACTCCCTTTACTCCTCTATTAGCAAACAAACAAAAAATATCTTCAGAGCTTTTTGGTACACAGAGAAATAAAGTAAAAAGGGGGCACAAACACCATTTTCCCTTTCTTTCTAGATCACTTTTAAGAAGTAAAAGGAATTTGGGGGTGGGGGGGATGGGGGAATCCCATTCAGAAGATGTGAGATTCCCTTGAGTTAACTGATTGGGTAAAGTTAATAATCTCTTTACACCCTGGTGAGTACAGAGTGATGGATCTTGGAGACTTTCATCAGGAGTCCTCTCTTAAAATGGCCTTTCCTAATGCTTGAAAAGGATAGTGGAGTATTACAGGTTCTTCCGTTCACAGCTCTTTTGCCTTGAAAATCCTCACACTCTTCATTTGTGTAAATGGACTCTAGGATCTGGCTTCTGCCTCTCCTCATATTGGCTGTCTGCGGCTTAGGGCTATTGGATGGGGGTTCCCTAAACCTCTAAATGCCTGAAGCTGGGACTGGAAGACGGGATGGATCACTCGACAATTGCCCTGTTCTTTTCATTCCCTCTGAAGCATCTGGCAGCGTTAACTGTTGGAAGACGGGATAGTGGGCTAGATGGAGAATTGGTCTGACCCAGTACGGTCATTCTTATATTCTTTAGTATTTAATATCTGAAAAGTCAGGGAACCTGTGATTTTGCAAGACCTAAAGGCTCTCCTTGCCCAAATAAGTTGCATGGATTACAATCTATGGCCTTGAATAGCAGCTGTCTTATTGTAAACAGAATTCATTCTCAAGAATGAATGAAATACCAGGCAGTGAAAATACATACACCTTTCTTGTCATTCCGTATTTGTTTAAAAAGTCAAAATATAGCTAGACTAAATCTATGTGCATAAGATAAATGGGTATGAGAGAGTGCATCCTGGACAAATGACTAAGGGTCATCAGCCTACTAACCTCTTGCCCTTCTTTATGGTATTTCTATGACACATTTAATACACACACATCTCTTCTTGGGCTCTGGATCTGACTCTGAATTTGAAAATCCCTGCTTGGGTTTTCTAGCTGTTCTTTCTATAGCCCCTTTACATTTCTCTTTCCTACCTCTTCCGGGGTTTGTTTACATATCTTTGTCTGGTTTATATTTATATTTATAAGTTTGTATACATATAAAAAGTTGAAAACTGTGGTTGAGCTGCTAGAATGAACAAGTAGGGGGAGGCTTGCAATTTCATGAATATGCTGGAAAATCTTACAATTGTGCATCAACATGAAAAGGTCCCCACCCAGTTGGGCAGCCACAAATAAGCATGCACAGTTCCGTGGGGGTAGCAGCAGTTGGCTGGCTTTCTTGAGCTTGACTTATTTAAAATGAAAACCTAATTTAACTTCCAGATGTGCTGTATATGGCTTTCTTTTTGATCTTTGACTTTATTTGCTATCTGAACGTTATGTGCTCCTTCTCAGCCAAGGGAGGAATTGCTTTGTGTTTTTATTTTAGGTTGGTCTACACTGGGAACTTATATTGGCATAGCGACATCGCTTTTGTGGATTTTTTTTTAACCCCAAGAGATATAGGGTGACCAGATGTCCCATTTCTAAAGAGACAGTTACGTATTTAAGTTCCCCTACAGCTCTTCTGATTTTTTTCTTAAAAACAGGCAAATTGTCCAGTATTTTCTTTTTCTGTCATCATCGTCCGTACTGAGCTCACCAGCAGGCTCCATTCTTCCCCCGCTGCCTCTGGCTGGGTTGGCACCCCAGGAAAGCCCAAGACCCTCTGGCCTGGGGTGCTGGCCAGGAGGAGCCGAGCCCTGCATGAGCCAAAGTCCTGCACAGCAGTGGCACACGGGGGTTATGGGTGGCAATGCGGGGAAGAGATGAGCTGTGTAAAGACACGGGCCAGGTCC
Organism: Mauremys reevesii; assembly: GCF_016161935.1. Classification (NCBI taxonomy): domain Eukaryota; kingdom Metazoa; phylum Chordata; order Testudines; family Geoemydidae; genus Mauremys; species Mauremys reevesii. The sequence continues at coordinate 102,992,023 of NC_052625.1, read as the reverse complement.
TCCCTGCCCCACAGCTTGAAACAGCTCCCATCCCTTCCCTCCCACGTAGTGTTGAAAGGCTGCTACTGGCCCCATTCTGGTGTGAACCCTGGCAGAAATCTGGGGACCCCCTATGTTGCCTCGGGAAGGTGTGGTACCAGGAGAGGCAGGTCTGTCCTGGGGCTGTGTGTGTGTGAAAGAGAGAGAGACCCCTCCCTGTGTGTGTGTGTGTGTGTGTGTCACCCCTCCCAGTGTGAACCCTAAAGCCTTAAAAATAAGGTAAATAAAAAGAATCCAACTATGCAGTGTTTCTTTTTAATGGGCTTAGTCAACTTGATGTTTATTTGAACGTTAGTATGATTGATTGCTGTTGAACTCGCTTGAATATGAGTAATTTTACCAGGTGTCCTGTATTCAGCATAGGGAAATATGGTCACCCTAGAGAGGTGCAGCTATTACGACTTAACCCCTAGTGTAGACAGTATTAGGTCAATGGAAGAATTTGTCTTTCAACCTAGCTACTGCCTCTTGGGGAGGTGGATTATCTATGCCAATGGGAGAACCCCTCCCATTGGCATAGGTAGTGTCTACACTGAAGTGCTACGGCTTGTGTGTTCTGCATTTGTTGTTCATAAGACCTACTCGGGTTGGGGAATCACTTTTTAGTATAAAAATTAGTTTTTTTTCTAGTTTACATATCTACCTAGCCCAGGATGATCAGACGTCCCAGTAATATGGGGTCTGTGTCTTTTATATACGCAACTATAGCCCCTCACCTTCTGAAAAAGTGTCCTGTTTTTTCACACATGCTATCAGGCTAGGCAAGGGTGACCAGTCTCTTAATAAGTGCATGTATGTTTAGACACATGCATGTGTACACTGAGTAGTTTCTGCTCATTTGTTGCTAGTAGCAAGGAAGGGAGAAGAACAGAAGACTTTATGGAGTCCAATAGGGTCGTCAGTTTGCAGATCTCGCTTACTTGGGAAGTGCTTAGATTACAGTGTTGTGCATTATAGATTTGCAAGTAAAGTAAGTGTGTGCGTGTGTGCGTGTGTTTGTATGCTCATTTTATGTATAATATATATTTAAAAAAAAAACAAAACTAGCTACTCAGGCTGTTACAGAACCATCCTGGGGACTTTTTTAAACTGACAATGTTGGCAGACAGTATGGTTTAATTACATCTTATGTGGATTATTGTAATTAATTTGTTCCTAAGAACAATACTTTGCATTATAACATCTTTCATTTGATTGATGGACAAGTTATAAAAACTAAGGCTCTGGCTACACTATGAAGCTTTTAGCAACACAGCCATGCCGCTAAAAGGCACATAGTGTAGCTGCTGTTTGTCGTTCAATATGTACTTCTTGATCTTACCCAAACACTGCACTTTTAGCCAGTCTTTAGTAAACTAACTTAAATATTTATTAATTAAAAAAAGACAGGGAGAATTATTAAATGGTTAAAGTGAATCATGTACATTACAGTTGATTTCAGAGCCTATAGATCAGGATAAAAGCAGTGCTGTTAAATCTGCTAGCTTATAGCAAGTCTCTGGATCACCCAGAAGATTGGGGGTCCTCAGTCTATTGTTCAAAGTTTCCCTGTTAGAAATCATAGTCCAGAGATGTGGAACAGGAAAGAGGCAAGAAGGCATTGTTAGTCTCCAATTTATACCTCCCAGTCCATGTGCATGGAAAGTTGGTGTCTCAAACATGGAGTCAGGCCCTGCTGAGTCATTGGGCCTCCATTGTCTATATGCTTTCTGAGATGTCCTCAGGAGGGTCCCACTGGAAGTTGACTCTCCTCAATGACCCATTGACCCTGGCTGGTCTTGATGTAATTCTGTCTTGTGGGTGGAACACAATATGTTTGGGATACAAACATAGCAAAGATCAATAACTTGATATACAGTGATAATATACACACAGGATTTTGTTCAACAGATTATAATTTTTCCAGTAATACCTTACAAGACATACTTTGTACAAGATTTATCACAGTTGTGCACCAGTGGTGAACAAAAGCATGGTCACCTTTTTTTCTACACAGTACTGACTATACATTTAAATTACAGAATGAAATAAGGGAGGAAAAATTAATTACAGTGGAGCGGCTAGTGTTGGAGTGACAGTGACTGATGAAGGGTTATGTGGTGAGATATTGGCTGGATTCCTTAACTGTTCACTTCCAGACCTTTCAGCAATTTTAAAAAAATGTAGAATTTATGTAAACAAAGAATGATCGTGTGTGTGTATGTGGAGGGGATGGGCATAGACGGGAAGGAGCTGTTAGCTGAACTTCATTGAAACACCTTTGAACCTGAATTCTTTTTTTTTGCAGGGGAATCTCTTGTCATATTCCTCCTGTGCTCTTTTGGCTGTGTGCTCCCTAGAACTCTGCCACCATTGCCTATGGCCTTGTCTACACAAAATTGTACCAGTTTACCTCTGAGTGTGATTTTTTTTTTAAAAAACACCTCTAATTTTAACTAAAATTATATTTCAAGTTAAGTTGATGAGGAATTAGTTTACACTAAACTGATATGTGCTACTTTTAAACTGAAATAAGAGTGTCAACAAATAGGTTTGCACTGGTTTAATTACACTGGTTTAAAAATAACAGTTTTTGGTTAAGCAGGTGTAACTTTTTTTCTTATTCATGCAAGGCCTAAGCCTCACTCAGGCAGAAAAAGTTTGCGCTGCAGCTTGAACCTGGGTTTCAGCTACCATCCTAGACTATAACCCACCATAAATAGGGCATTGGAGAGACAGTGTTTCTAATGGATAATGAGCTCTGGACTGCTCCCAGCATTGCCACTGATTAGGTTTGTCCTTGAGAAAGTCATTTCACCTCTTCATGCCCCTTTTTTCCTCTTCCGTCCCATGCGTTGTCCTATCTGTGTAGATCAGGGGTTCTCAACTCACAGCCCAATCAGAACACAGCTGCGGCCCATGTGACATCTTCAGGGCCATACAGGGTGTGTGTGTGTGTGTGTGTGTGTGTAGATATAGATATTGATATTGATATTGTGTGGATGCAGTCCACATAATACACACAGAGCAGCATATGCAGCCCACAATGGTAAATAGGCTGAGAATCACTGGTTTAGACAGTAAGGTCTTTGTGGCAGGGACTCTCTCACACTGTTTTGTTCAGTGCTTAGCACAATGGGACTTTGATCTTGGTTGGGGCCTTTAGGCATTCCTGTAATACAAATAATAAATAGTTATTTTAAAGAGTAACATCCCTTTAATGGGATGTTAATGTGCTGAAAGGTCAAAAGTGCTGTGATGACAAAGAAACAAACAAATTAAAAAACAACTTCAGAGTAATGCTGTGGTTGTGCCAGAAGCTGAAAAAAGCAAAGCAGTACAGTGCAATACAATTCTGTAACTTATCATTCATACAACTCTTACAGTGTACTTCAGTTAGAATATATGGAACTGTATATGAATGAGAAGTTATATGAAAGAGTCAAGGTCCCACAGGATATGCTGTGCCTTTGACCTTTTAAACAGTCTTTCAGAGAGTGTATTCATGCTACTGATAATCCCTGGCCCTCCATTTTTCTCAAGGGGGAGCCCCATGACTCCCTTACTCCGAGACGTGGTCCCTGCCTTCAGTACCTCTGTTTCTCAGTGAGGATCTTCAGTAGGTCCAAAGGAGCTTGGACCCCCATTGGATGCATTCTCCGCTTGATAGCTATGAAGGAAAATGTTGGCAGTGACAAAGAGGTAGAGGATAGCTGGAAAATGTTGGCAGTGACAAAGGGACAGCCTTTCAAAAGAGGGCATCATTCTGAGACAACAGGGATACCGTATAGTGGGTTAAAAAGGTAAAGCAAAGCATAATATTCTCACCCCTGTCTTCGACCATGGACGTCAGGCTTGTAGGAAACCTCCCTCTGACTATGTCTCTTGGTGAGTCCGTCTTTCAGCTTTTGACTGACATCCCTTGGGCAGCTGCTCCCAAATTGGTCAAAACTTCACCCTCCCCCCTTTTTCTTTTCTGAGCCCCCGGCCTATAATTTTTGTTTGCTTTGCCCTCTATTTTCCTGTCATGGCTAGAAACCTGGCCATTGTGTTTGAATGTTTTGCAGGAATACTTCTTATCTGGGCCATTGTTTTGCCTTTTGTGATAGATAAAGTGGGGGGGGGGGAAGCTCCCTTTTATGGACACCCAGCCATCCAGTTAGCTATAAAATCCCTGTTAGTAGTTGTTCTCTACTTGCTTTACCTGTAAAGGGTTAAGAAGTCCATAGGTAACAGGAAGGGAGTGGGCACCTGACCAAAAGAGACAAGGGGAAAGCTAGAATTTTTTAAAATTGGGTAAAAAATTTCCCCTTTTGTCTGTCTGTCGTTCTCCCGGAGAGAGGTGCTGCAGCTATACTGTAAGAGCTTGGGCCAGGTATGAAAATCAGCTCATACCTAGAAACTACTAATTTGAAACCCCAGATATGTAAGTAGATCAGGAAATGTCTAGGAAGATGTGATTAGGTTTATCTCTTTTATTTCTTTATGGCTTGTGGACAACTCCTGTGCTAACCCCAGGGGTTTTTGTTTTGCTTGTAACCTTTAAACTGGACCTTAAGAGAGTGATCTTGATGCTTAATCCTTTGTAGTTTGTTTGTTTTTTAAATCTAGCAAAAAGCCTAAATTCCAGATGTATTTTCTTTCTTTTTTGTTTTTAATAAAATTTACCTTTTTTAAGAACAGGATTGGATTGTTGTGTCCCTAAGAGGTTTGTGCATGTTCTTTAACTAGCTGGTGGCAACAGCTGATTTCCTTTGTTTTTCTTTCTCAGCTCTTCCCTGGAGGGGGTGTCTTCCTGGGTTCTCAAAGGGGTTTTTGCACTTGGGTGGTGGCAGCATCTACCCATCCAAGGTCAGAAAAAAGCTGTAACCTTGGGAGTTTAATACAAGCCTGGAGTGGCCAGTATTAATTTTTAGAATCCTTGCAGGCCCCCACCTTCTGCACTTGAAGTGCCAGAGTGGGGAATCAGCCTCAACACCCTTCTTGCTTGGTTTCTTTAACAATCTAACAAACCTTTTGATGTAACTCACCATAAACACAGAGGCATGTATTCATAAATAAGAAAACACATATTTCCCAGTTCATTAGAGTATAAAAGGGGCGAGGAACCACAGACAAAGAGGGGTAGGGAATAGATAGTAATAGGCAGTTCTGGTGCGAGATGCTGGTTGACATGTTACTGAATTAGGTAGTATATTAAAAAAAAAAAATCAAAGTTAGAGCTATGTCATTGATTTGCTCTGTGTGCCTTGGTAATGAAGAACCCTGATATATTTGCATTTAATATGCAAGGTGTTAAATTAAGGACTGCAAGAGATCCTTTGGCTCCAATTTTGCCCTCTGGTTTTGTAACAAAACAGCTAATCCTGAAAATGAGACTAGGATTTTTTTGCCAGTATTGCAATGTTGAATAGGGGTGGGTTTTTTTCTTTCTTTTAAAAAAAACAAACAACACTTCTAGGCTGTCAATAGCCCTAGTGTATGTGCAGTTATATTGGCAAGAGTGTGTTTGCCATTATAACTTAATTTGTTTGGAGAACCAGTATAAGCTATGCTGACAAGGCATACTCTTATTGGAATCAGTGGCATCTACTCTAGGAGAATTTGCTGGGATAGCTGTACTGGAGCCTTTTCTAGTATAGACAAAGCCGTAAACTCTTGTCTCTCTTCTGGTTTATTGGCCAAGTGAATTTGCCTGGCCTTGAGTGCAAGGTTGCTTATAGGCAGCAATTGGAGGATAAGCATTATTATGCATATATGCAATGCATATAATTTAAAGGATTATTGAAATGTTCATTTCAAGTTTAGATATAACTTACTACTTAGCTGTCGGACACCTCTGTTTTCACTTACTCATGTTGGAGTATGGCAACATGTGGCTGTTGCCACTTCCTTGAATCAATATAGATTGAAAGACTCATGACAGCCTGAATAAGAGTGGTGGCTCAGTAGATAACACCAAGATATTATCTCTATCTTTGATGCAGCATGTTATGTCAGCCAATATTGTGGAGACATTAGTAAAGCAGGTCTTTTGATTTGATTGTACTGTATTAATATGTACTTGGGTCCTGTTAATACTTGTATGGAAATGTGTATTTGAAAAATATTATACATTTATTGGGCATGGAAATAAGGAGAGTGTCAAATGTATTTTAGCATAAAAGGAATTTTGACAGAGTCGTTCTAAACCGCTAGAGCTGGGGTCGGCAACCTATGGCATGCATGCCAAAGATGGCACGCGAGCCGATTTTTAATGGCACGCTGCTGCCTGCTGGGACTCCAGCATGCCATTAAAAATCCTGCCCAGACCGGCCTGCTCTCCTCTGCCCTTCGCTCCCCCCGTGGGGGCAGGGAGCAGAAGCATAGGCGTGCGCACGGGGTGGGCAAATGGCCCCATTCTCCCGGCGCGGCAAGCTGTGGGGTCCGCGCTCCTGGGCCGGAGCGCCCGGCTGAGCACAGCAAGCTTCTGGCCCCTCCCCTGCCTTCCCTCCTCCCCTGGAGCCCTCTGGGGGCCAGGGCTGCATGCTCCCACGGGGCAGTGTTCGGCTCCGCGGGGAGACAGACTAATGATGAGATGTTGAGATTCAAAACATTAAAGCTTTTTATAACCATTGAAATACAAATTGTGAGCATCACGTCAAAATACACACACAAATATTCTTAAATCAAACTAATATGTTCTCAAGCAGCATGTTTCTTATTTTGTTTTTCTGTAAATTTTATCATTGTTGGTATTATTTTATGGTTAGTTTGTCTGTGTACAGTGAAGAGTATCTCAGTTCCGCATGTGGATCAAGGTTCTTGGGCTCAGTGAAGCAGCTCACCATAGATATTTTAGATGCAGGGCAAGTAATACTCTTGTGTGTGTGCTTGGTCTTTTAAAAATAAAAAATGTAACACCTACATAAAGTACAATTAGAGAGGATACTTAAAACTATTTATATAAAATTTAAGGTGCCTAAGTATACAAATCCAGCAACAACACGTCTATGGCCATAACTTTAGCTTTAGAAAGCTGTTAACTCCTTCCCGTATAACTGAAGGCCAGTAAATTTCTATTATTTTTGGAGGTGGCTATTCTTTCAGTGAGACTCAGACTCCTACATCACTTAAACATTTTTGAAAGTTTTACCCAATATGACTGAACTGTAGGAACTGTCTGATATAAGTGATACTTTCTGTTCTTAGATTTGTACATAGATTAGTGTATAGTCTCAGGTCTCTTTCTATAACTGATTGATTGTCTTAGATTTTTATATATAATATGTCATGATATACGTGTGTTTGGCAAGAGATTCAATTAACTCATGCCTCTGCAGATTTAACAAATGTAAGTTTGATAGAATAGCTCTGTGAACCAAGTCCAAATCAGGTTTTGTCACATCACTGTTTTTCACATCTGTGTCAGGCGAAACAAAAGGAATTTCATATTTGTTTTCCTCAGGGTGGGTCTGCCTAGGCAGAGTGCTCTCATCACCAGAGATATGTATCTAGGTAGTAATGGAATGGTTTTCCTATTACTCATCTAATAGCTATGTAACAGTGACAGCATTACTTGTTCCTTAATAGTGACATTGCTGCAAGTTTTAGCTAGCAGCCACTGTTGGGGAAAACCCACCACTTCTGACACAGTCAGTCTGCTGACAGATCAGTCTCAGACTCCTGAATCTGTCCTCCATCATCAGCATAGTACACGCTACTAAGGCAGCTTATATTTTTAAGCTTATAAACAGCCCAGCAAGAGCAGCTGGTCTTCAGATCAGTTACAAACCCAACTCGCTATCCCCCAAGGATATGGACTTGGAGAGGAAAGAGGAAGTATATAGTAGCTGTTCCTATCTTGTAGAAGTAACATATACTGTACAGTGAGAAGCTAACAGCAGGTGCAGGACTCCAGTGGAAATAAAACTGGAACAACCTCATATCCCCAGTTTGGTTTATCCTACTTTACAGAGGCGACATTGCGGGGGAAACACATGTGGGCTTGCTGCCCCCTGAGATTTCTGCCAGGGTTTTTGTTTAATATGTATAATGTAATTTGTGAGGAGTGGTTTCATAATATGTGCCCTCTCCACTATCAACAGTTGCGAGTCGCCTCTAGGGTAAAGTAATGCAGTGCCATTCCTTTTTTTCCCTACATCTGTAGTAGCTTCATTAATATTTCATAGGCTTACTCTAACCTATTTATTGGGTTGGGAATACCATTTTTTGATAATACACTTTAGCTTTCTCGATTCAGGTAAAGAGTCTGTACCTAGTCTGTACTAAAAGCAGTTTATTTTATTTGTTCAAGTTTATTTTTTAAGCTTTGTCTTAGTGTGATTCTGTTCTGAGAAGGGACTTTGTGAAGATGGTATTGTTGTGTTCCATGTTTATAGTGTCTCACCATTTATAAAATGGTGTTTCTCTCCCCATAAAAATGTATGTGTTCTCCCCTCGGTAAGTATTTACTTCCAAGCATCATGCCACAAAACTCCAGCCGGCTGCCCACCCTCAATAACGGGCTACCTCCTGCACCACATAAAAATAAGTCTCTATCCATGCCAGAGCGCTTGTTGAAAAGAGTTGTCTCCAGCCCTAGGTCCCATGTTCCAGCTAGGAGATGGTGTTGAGGTGGCCTAAACCATAATGGAATGGCAGATCTGGATAAGAATGTGTTTGAACAAAATCTTCACAGGAAAGAAGACCTGGACAAACTTCTGCTGGTTTTTTGGTCTTCTTTCCATTTAAACTTAATTTATTTCAACAATAAGCAAACATACTGTAAATCCTACACTTACCCCTGTGATGATTTAAAAAAAAAAATTGACATAGCTTTCTTGATCAATGTTAGCGATAAACGCTTGTGTTCTAAAAGAAACCACTGACTCATAACCGTAAGGATATGTATTATGTAAATGTCTATACTAGTGTCTGAACGAACCTGTGAGCATCCTTGTGTGAACTATAGCAGTGGTTCTCAAACTGTGGGTCGGGACCCTGTTTTAATGGGGCTGGCATTAGACTTGTTGGGCTTGAGGCCAAAGCCTGAGCCCCACCACTTGGTGCTGAAGCCAAAGGGCTTCACCCCTGGGTGGCAGGGCTCAGGCTTCGGTGTGAGCCCTGGGCAGCGGGGCTCAGGTTTCAGGTCCCCAACCCGGAGCTGAAGTCCTTGGGCTTTGGCTGTAGCCCCCCTGCCTGGGGTGGTAGGGCACAGGCTTCAGTCCCCCCTCCTGGGGTCATGTAGTAATTTTTTTGGTCAGAAGGAGGTTGCAGTGCAATGAAGTTTGAGAGCCCCTGAACTAGAGGCTTCCAGAAGCTTGAAGAGTCTCTGATAGAGCTGGCTGCACATGCAGTTAATGTGGGTGTTGTGGATGCTCTCCTGATGAGCCTGAATGAGTGCTTACTAAGCACTCACTGTTAAACTACTCCCAGGAAGCTATTGAGATGTCAAACCCCATCTCCAGTCTGCGTATGACGTCAGTATACGTCACCCATTTGGTAACATTTCAAAGATGCTTTTTGTGCTTTCTCCCATGCTGCCACTTGCACGTGAGGGCTCCTCATAAACGTCTGCAAAGCGAAGTTATTGGCCTTCCTCAAATCCCTCCTTTAAAATTCTATTCTGTTGTGATGCCTAGAAAAAACGTAACTATGGTTGGGCAGTTGGTGTGCTGAAACAAATGTCATGGTAATTACTATTGTCTTATTATCTTGTGTTCCTCCTGTTTTGTCCCTTGTCTTGTACTTAGGCCGTAATCTCTGCCCCTAAGAGATTACAGCCTGTCCTTTTTATACAGTGCTTTGTACAGTGGGGGTCCTGATCAATGACTGTAGATGCACCTACAATATAAATAATAACTTATTCCTAAATATTTACGGTTTTCCAGATGTTCTGTGATACTGTCTCTGAAATATTTTTCTCTCTGATATTTGAAAAGGACCAAAATATGGCTTCTCTTAATGTCATCAGTTAGGAACACTTTTCAGAACGAATGAAAGAAACTGTGGATTCTTGAAAGATTTAAGATTTTGTAATCTATAATTACCTCTTATTTTGCAAAATGAGTCAATTGACTAGTTATTATTGAACAGCCACATCGGTGCTGTTATTAATAAAACTGAATCAGTTGGCAGAAGCATACTTTTATTAGAGCTCTAAAAATGATTGATACCATCGCCTCTTCTCTTTTCATAGTAGAAGCTATTTGTCCTTTTAGTGCCCATGAAAATAATAAATTTCTTCCAGGTTGACTACACAGTGACACACTGTACCTCAAAGTAGAGCCCGTAACCCCCATATTCATCATTCATAAAAGATTGTGATATTTCATACAAAGCATTCCATGTAAGAGATCATGTGAAAGGTCATAATCTGCTCAAAAGCATTGTTCTGTCAAAATATGTATATCATTAGCGTCTATGAAGTTATGAGACTTTTCTGTATGGTTATTGTTGAAATGTGGTGAGAGTTTGGGAGTCGTCCACTGCTAGTTCTCCAATGACAACAAAGGAGGTGATCCACAGCCAGACGTCCGTTAAATGACCATTAATCAGCAGGAATGTTATAAACAAGAGATTTACAATTCTGAAAGAGTTGTGCAAGCATCACACAATGGGGATTGCTCAACTCTGGGACACAGCAAAGCACACCAGGACATGTCTGGGCTAGTGTTTTCCAGGCACATGGACTAAGGATATAAAATAGATAAAGGTATGATGCCACAGTCTCCTTTCCCCTCCCCCAACTATGCTGGAAGCCACAAGAACGCTGGGAAGACAAAAACTTGAACTGAGGAGACTGGTTCCAGGCTTAAAGTGGAAACCTGTGTATTAAGGACTGTAACCTACCTGCAACATCCAGTAGGGTGAGAGAAACTGCTCGATCCAAATATTAGACTGTACAGTATGGCTTAGGATTTAGACTGTGTGCTTGCCTTTTATTTTTTTTGGTAACTATCTCCTATCTTTTGTGCCTACTTCTTATAATCACTTAAAATCTATCTTTCTGTAGTTAAAAAATCGGTTCTATACTTTATCTAAAACTATGTGTATTGGTTGAAGTGCTTGGGGAAATCTCCACTCAGGTTACAAAGGCTAGCATGAGTCCTCTCCACATCATGGGAGGGGTGGACTGGGTAATGAATTTACACACTGGTCAGGTTTCTGACCAGGGCAAGATGATACAGTTCTAGGATACAAAGCTGGGGGCTTGAGGGGAATTGGCTGGAGCTTCTCTATTGTTGGTTCATGAGTGCAAAATGTCACTCAGTTGGGTGTGTCACAGACTGTGGATGGTTGTGTAAGTGCAGTACCTGCCAGAGGTTTGTAGCTTGCCAACAGCATCACAGTGCGAGACGCAGCCCAGGTTGGTGGACGGAGGGTTAAGCGGTCCCACGGTCCAGGTTGGTACCCTGGGAATCCCATCACATATTCTCTCCGCAATCAGGGGCGGCTTTATGTTTTTTGCTGCCCCAAGCACGTCAGTCAGGCGGCTTTTGGCGGGGCGCCTGCGGGTGGTCCGCTGGTCACACGGATTTGGCAGCATGCCTGCGGGAGGTCCACCGGTGCTGCGCCATCGGCGTGCCCACTGCCAAATTGCTGGAACCGGAGAACCTCCCACAGGAGTACTGCCAAAAGCCACCTGCCTCCCGCCCTCACAGCGACCAGCAGGCCACCCCCACGGCTTGCCACACCAGGCATGCGCTTGCTGTGCTGGTGCCTGGAGCCTCCCCTATCTGCAATGCTATTCTGAGGAGGAAAAAAAAGTGAAGTTGTTTCTTTTACCTGTGCACCTGAACATCGTATTGCCTGATTCATTTTATTTTAGTATCGAGCAGGGTATTTTATATTGGCACAAAATTCTGGTGTTTGAATAAAAGTTTCAAAAGAGATATTAGAAATCCTCTTACTATGCAGTGGAATTAACAGTTCTATAATTTAAAGGTGAGCTTGCTTCCCAACTTTAAACCTTATTATGAATTCTCAACGTCCCCCAAAATGAAACCAGTTATTCTGAAACATCACGTGTTGCATGTCAAACCAGGGTAGAATTTTTATGCAAGTTTGTTTTGGGGATGGGCAGGAGATTTAAAGCTAAGGTGTTTAAAATAATTAAATTCCTCTCCATCCATTTTCAGCATTTCACTTAACTTTTTTTTCTGGCTCATCACAGCTCCAAAATTGCTTAGCCTAGTTATTCAATGTCTTGTTTGATTGGCCTTGTTGACCAAGGGTGGTCTTAGTATTTTGGTGAATTAAAATGGTATAATAAAAAGAGCTTGTGATGGATGCCATGTTAATACCACACAGAAAAACAGGACAGGGAAGGAAGGGGTTAACTAGGAGTTTATTAGAGCAGGGACATAAAGGAGGCAAAGGAAGACTGGGACAGTGACCCCAGGGAACGAGTAAAATGCTCATATTACTCCTACTGGCGCAAGAAATTTCTGACCCCGCATCACCAAAAAAGGAAGAATTGGCTACCTAGCCATTTAGCTGTATTGCTTATAAGAAAGTCAAGTTGTTCCTCTTTTCTTCCCACCCCACATATAAAGCAAGCCATCCTTTACTGACTTGCTTTTTGATGTGGAAGAGAAGGGAGTGTTAGTGTGGGCAACTGTAATGGTAAATGTAAAGTGCAATGATAAATGTAAAGTGCTTGTGATCAGATGTATGTACCCCGCAATAAGATAGATAGAAAATGGTAGAACAGGGCTAAAAAGAAGTGCCAGGAGAGAGAATGGAACTCCTTCCTCCTAGCCCAGGCAGCAAACAGACTCCGGAAGCTCCCAGAGCCAGAAGGCCGGGAACTAGAAAATGGTCTTAAAGAAGACTGTGATGCTTTTGAAGAGACTGTGTAAGTTAAGGACTCTGTTCCCCTGCACACCCATTCTCTTAGTTTGTAGTTTTTCACTTTTAATTTTATTTTTGGACCAGGCAGAAGAACCTCCTGTCCTGACCCCATAGATGTTGGGGCCATGATGGAGATTGGTGATGGTGCTTAGAGTCATAGACTTTAAGGTCAGAAAGGACCATTATGATCTTCTAGTCTGACCTCCTGCACAACACAGGCCACAGAATCTCACCCACCCACTCCTGTAATAAACCTCTAACCTACATCTGAGCTGTTGAAGTCCTCAGATCATGGTTTAAAGACTTCAAGGTACAGAGAATCCTCCAGCAAGTGACCTATGCACCACGCTGCAGAGGAAGGCGAACCCTCCCTCCCCCCGCCACGGCTTTTAATCCCTAAATGCATGACTTTGCCCTTGTCACTATTAAATTTCATCCTATTTTTAAATGCTTGTGTGCCTTCAAACAGTGCTGCCCATCCTTTGGCCCTCCTGGGTAATCATTGGCCCACACAAGGTTGTGCTTAGGATTAACAGATTCTACATATTTCAGTATGATTTAAAGTCACCTGTATTGATTTATATTTAAGTTCAGCTTGTTTCATATGTATTTAGATTGTTTCTATGTACGGCATTGTCTACGTACACACTTGTGTAAACTAAAATGATGTAAACATGACAAAAGGCTAAGGAATTGGCCGTTAGCATACTGTGTTGAGGCAGGCTGCTGGCCTTATGAAATGCTCTGGCGGACCAAGTATGGCCCATGGGCCATAGTTTGGGCACCCCTGCCTTAGAATAACAGGATGCGGTACAGGTCTCTCATAACTTACGCGCATTTAACATGCGCGATTTCAGCTTTATGCTGAAAGGCCTGGAGTCCCGGAGGGGGCGTGGCTGGTAGCCCCTGGTGTGAATTAAAGGGCCCGAGGCTCTAGCCTAAGTGGAGCTTCGGGCCCTTTAAATGCCCCCCTACCCCCTGTCCTGCCGCTGGAGCTGCGGGCGGGAGTTAAAGGGCTCCTCTGGGTTCCGCACCAGGGCGGGAAGCCTGGCGGAGCCCTTTAAATCCTGCGGGACGGGGGGGTGTGTGTCATTTAAAGGGCTCCACCAGGCTTCCTGCCCTGGTGGGGAACCCAGAGGAGCCCGCCGGAGCTGCGGGTGGGATTTAAAGGGCTTGGGGTTCTGACTATACACGGTTTTTGCTTTACGCGATAACCGCGGAACGGATCCCCCGGCTAAGATGCGACAGACCTGTATGTTTTCTCTTTCTCTCTCCTCCTCCTTTTAAAAAACAAACAAACAAAAAAAACCCAACCCATTCTCCCTTTCCCCTCCTTTTCTGTTTCCTGCTGCTGTGGTCTGAGCTGGTGGATGTAGACTCTGTTGTTTAAGTGTGGAGTTGAGGTTTCCTAAAGGAAAATAATCCCTACTCAAATGTGCCTCAAGACTATATTCCTGTCAAAACTATTTATTAAAGGTGCTTTGCTTTGTGCTGGTGTCAGTCTGGCCTTGTTTGAATATCATCTTCTTGCCTGGTAATAGGTAGCTGTATGTCAAAGACTTTTAGTTTCTGCTTGTGGGAGAACCAAATGCCTTTGCTCCACTTCTTACACCCTCACTCCTCTATAGTTTCAGCTGGTCTCCTTGGGCTTTTTTAAATCTTGTGGGATGATAAAAAAAATTAGGCAGCCAGCCAGTGACTGTTGGGCTATAATAGAGCCAGTGGTATGTACAAAATTTGATTACTGCTGTCAGCACCAGAATGAATAAAAGAGACTGCATACCCTAGACAAATAGTTGTTAAATAAATGGTCTATTGAATTCTGTAGTAGTAGGAATGAGACCATCTTATTAGAATGAATGAAGTAACTTGTAGCTAGAATGCATGTGTTGAACACTTAGGATTTTGTTTTTAAACAATCCCCTAGCTCTTGTATTAAGGCAACTTCCCAAAACTCAGCATGTCCCTCTCTTGATTACCAACTCTTGCAGTTGATGTATGTGTTTCACATCCAGTATGTTATATTTTGGCAGAGGTTCTAGCTTCATTTTGACTTTAGATTATTTTAATGCCTTATTGTTCCTGCAACCTACTAATTCTATAAGTGACTCCTTTGCAAATCACATCTAACACAGTTTAGTTTTACATCAGTGAGCATCATTACTTAGATTCAAATTTAGGGCCTGACTTTGCAAACATTTAACTATGTCAATATCTTGATGAATGGGAGCTGATTGGTCCTGCATCTGTGTGTAATCGTTAGCAGTAATGGACCTTGAGTTTTAAGTAGGGCTGTCAAGCGATTAAACAAATTAATCGTGATTAATTGTGCTGTTAAAAATAGAATACCATTTATTTAAATATTTTTGGATATTTTCTACATTTTCAAATATATTTATTTCAATTACAGCACAGAATACAAAGTGTACAGTACTCACTTTATATTTTTTATTACAAATATTTGCACTGTAAAAAACGAGATTTTTCAATTCACGTCATACAAGTACTGTAGTGAAATCTTTATTGTGAAAGTGTAACTTGCAAATGTTGTGTTTTTTGTTACATAACTTCACTCAAACAAAACAATGTAAAACTTTAGAGCCTACAAGTCCACTCAGTCCTACTTCTTGTTCATCCAGCTTCTAAGACAAACAAGTTTGCTTACATTTACAGGAGATAATGCAGCCAGCTTCTCATTTATGTCACCTAAAAGTGAGAACAGGCATTCACATGGCACTTCTATAGCCGGCGTTGCAAGGTATTTACATGCCAGATATGCTAAATATTCCTATGCCCCTTCACGCTTGAGTCACTGTTCCAGAGGATATGCTTCCATGCTGATGCTGCTCGTTTATTTTATTTATTTATTTTTAAATGCATTAATTAAATTTGTGACTGAACTCCTTGGGGGAGAATTGTATGTCTTCTGCTCTGTTTTACCCACATTCTGCCATATATTTCATGTTCTAGGGGTCTCAGATTATGACCCAGAGCATGTTTATTTTAAAAACACTTTCACTGCAGATTTGACAAAACTCAGAGTATGTACAAATATGAGATTTCTAAGGATAGCTACAGCACTCGACGCAAGATTTAAGAATCTGAAGTGTCTTCCAAAATCTGAGAGGGACAAAAGGTGGAGAATACTTTCAGAAGTCTTAAAAGAGCAACACTCCGATGCAGAAACGACAGAACCCAAACCAACAAAAAAGAAAATCAACCTTCTGCTGGTGGCATCTGACTCAGATAATGAAAATGAACGTGTTGGTCCACTCTGCTGTGGATCATTATTGAGCAGAACCCATCATCAGCATGGATGCATGTCCTCTGGAATGGTGGTTAAAGCCTGAAGGGACATATGAGTCTTTAGCGCATCTGGCATGTAAATATCTTGCGACGCCAGCTACAACAGTGCCGTGCGAACGTCTTTTCTCACTTTCAGATGACATGGTAAACGAGAAGCAGGCAGCATTACCTCCTGTAAATTGTAACCAAACTTGTTTGTCTGAGTGATTGGCTGAAGTAGGACTGAGTGCCCGTATAGGCTCTACAGTTTTACATTAAAAAATAAAACAATGCAGTTATTTTTTGTACATAATTCTACATTTATAAGTTCAACTTTCATGACAGAGATTGCACTACAGTACTTGTATGAGGTGAATTGAAAAATACTATTATCATTTTTACAGTGCAAATATTTATATTTTATTACAAAGTGAGCACTGTACACTTTGCATTCTGTGTTGTAATAGAGATCAATATATTAAAAAATGTAGAAAAATATCCAAAAATATTTAATAAATTTCAATAGGTATTCTATGTTTAACAGTGTGATTAACCAATTAATTTTTTTTGAGTTAATCGTGTGAGTTAACAGCGATTAATCGACAGCCCTAGTTTTAAGTAATTTTTCTTTTATTAAAAAATTGATCAGGATGAGATATGTCTTGGTAAAATTTGTTTGGGAGAAGCTCATCAGCCTGACGTATTAAAGAAATCCACTACATTGCTGTGTGAGCACCATTCCTAAAATATACTTTTAATACAAGTACCTAGAGTAAGTTTCATGGCATCCTTTTTGGAATCCCTTTGTTTTCTGTTCAGAGATTCCCCTCTGGTCCTCATCTTAATATACTCCTCATCTTAAATCACGTACCTGTTGTTACCTTCCCTGTGAATACATAAACACAGATTAATATCCTAAAATATGTAGCCTTGAATTACAAATATATTTGTAATTAAACTGAAAGACATTTAATTAGCTAATTCCAGAGCTCTCTTTTTGCTTGTTGATTTCAGAACACCAAAGGGAGGACAGGGAGTTCTGTGCCCTGTGCTTCTTGAAGCAACACCTGGGGTATTTGTGTATACAAATATGATTTTTAACTTATTGTTAACTGTGTGGTGCTAATATTACTTTGCCTTATTAAAACTGAACATTACTATTCTTGCCTATGTCTGTCTGACGTTTCTACATATTGAGGATTTCAACTTCTGTTTATGCCTACATTACAGAGATGATTTTCAGATCATTTTAGCTGTACATCTTCTATTAATTTTAATGGAAGATTTATGCCTAAATCTCCTGCACTGCTTTGACACACCTGATGAAAGTACTTACTGGTACTTGCCTTACAGGAGTGTTGCTGTAAAGAATTAAGAAGAAAAGTGCCATGTCCGTGAGAAGTATTATTTTATTATTATTACAGCTGTTTGCAAATTAAATGCTAAAAAGTATATTTGTATAGCCTTTAAAGGATGTTCCATGAAATTTCAACAGTCTCTAGAACAGCATAGGAGAATTGCCACAGATTCTTTGCTACTTTCAGTATGTAGAACTGCTTGGAAAGCAGAAAGACAAAGTTTATTTTTGTGAAGAACACAAATTGTTGCACGGGGGCACCTTTAATTAGTTCATCTACATTGTTTGCATACGTTCTTCAACTATAAAAGGCTTACGTGTTTCCTGAGTGGTTTATGTTGTGGTTGAGTTTAAGTCCAGTTCTTTCATAGAAAAACCAATTCTCTCCTCTACTCCCCCTCCAAAAATCCCAGCATGCAGTTCTCATGCTGTTATTGGTGTGCACTTCCTCTGCATCTTCACTTTTCCTGTTTTTAAACATTTAAGCTTGATCATGAGCATTCAGACAGTCAAAAGAGTTCAGTGGAAAAAGTATACGTTTTCTTTTCTTGGGCATACAGATATCCAGGCTTATTCTCTTCTGCCAGGTGAGTACATATTTAAGTTTCAAATATATTTCCAAGAGTGGAGATAATACAAAAATTTACTAGCCATTTTTTTTAACACAGTTTGTTTGCTTAGTCTAATAGCATTGTGTCATTAAAGGCATGGCAGGAAACAGTCCAAGGGAAGCATAGTTTACAATTTGCTGTCTTGTGGCAGAACTCCGCTGCAAGCACTGTGAATTGTGGCTGTTTAACGTTTGCTGCTAGACAGTTGTCACATAACACCTTTGGCACTGATGTATATATTTTTTAATTTAAAGTGTTAACTTGGTGAAGAAAGTTATTAAAACTATGTCGACTCTTTCACTGACTGACTTCCTTGAAAATACATTTTAAAGTATGAAAAATGAGCATAGACAAAATCGGAAAGTCTTGCTGATATTTCCTGTTAGATGAGAGAAACACTAGATCTTTAGGATTTGATCATCCAATTATGCATATATAATAAAGTTCTGCTTATTGTGATTTGAGTATATTGGATTGTACATACTTCCTTTTAACAACTTTATCCCTCTTCACATTTCAGCACAGTTAAAATGATTTAAAAAAAAATCAAAGTTGAAAAAAGGCACCTTTTTTTTTAATGTTTTGAGACGAATGAATGAGATTTGCTCAGGGGCGGCTCCAGGCACTAGCACGCCAAGCGCGTGCCTGGGGCGGCAAGCCACGGGGGGCGCTCTGCCGGTTGCCTTCGGTGGCATGCCTGTGGAGGGTCTGCTGGTCCCGCGGCTTCGGTGAACCTCCCGCAGGCATGCCACCGAATCCGCGGGACCGGGGACCTCCTGCAGGCAAGCCGCCGAAGGCAGCCTGCCTGCCATGCTTGGGGCGGCAAAATACCTAGAGTCACCCCTGGGGCAGGGAGAGATCTTTTTAGCAGAAATTCATAGATTCCAAGGCCAGTAAGGACCATTGTGATCAACTAATCTGACTTCCTGTATAACACAGGCCACAGAACTCTCCCTGCTTCCCCTCCACATGCTAGACTATATTCTTAAGAAAAACATCCAATCTTGATTTTAATCATTCTTGTTGCTCTCCTCTGAGCCATCCCCAATTTCTCAACATCCTTCTTGAATTGTGGGCACTAGAACTGGACACAGTATTCCAGCAGCAGTGCCAAATACAGAGGTAAAATAATCTCTCTACCCCACTCATGATTCTTCTACTTATGCAGTCAAGGATTGCATTAGTCTTTTTGGTCACAGCGTTGCATTGGAAGCTCATGTTCAGATGATTATCCACCACAACCCCCAAATCTTTTTCAGAGTCGTGTATAGAAAGCTGCAGTTTGTAATGCATTTGACTAATGCTTTAATGGTGGTTTGACTGTAGCAAATGCACAGATCTGTAAATTTTCCAGGCTTTGACTCCCTTTTGGGTACTATAGATCAGTGGCTCTCAACCCCTCCCAACTACTATACCCCTTTCAGGGGTCTGATTTGTCTTGCATACCCCAAGTTACACCTCACTTAGGAACTACTTGCTTACAAAATCAGACATAAAAATAGAAGTGTCACAGCGCACTATTAATAAAAATTGTTTACTTTCTCATTTTTACCATATAATTATAAAATCAATTGGAATATAAATATCGTATGCACATTTCAGTGTATAGAGAAAAAGGGTTCTAAAACTTCACTGCACTGCGACCCCTTCTGACAACAAAAATTACTACATGACTCCAGGAAGGGGGAGGCCTGAAGCCTGAGTCTGCCTGATTCCCACTGCCCCAGGTGGGGTAGGGGTCAAAGCTGAAGCCCAAGGGCTTGTAACCGGAGCCCTGCCCGCTACCTAGGGCTGAATCCCTCAGGCTTTGGCCTGGGCAGTGGGGCTTGGACTTCAACCCCGAGCCCTAGCAAGTCTAAGTGATCCCTGGTTACCCCATTAAAATGGGGTCGTGACCCACTTTGGGGTCCCAACCCACAGTTTGAGAAACACTGATATAGAGCAATATAAACAAGTCATTGTCTGTGTGACGGGTTGGATCACAGAAAACCTCTTGGGAGCTGCCACCTGATGTACCAAGACTACCTCTGCCCCTCCTTCCTGCCCCCATCATCTTAGGACTTCAGTGCCCTGCCTGGTTTGAGCCAGACTTGCTAGCCTGCTGCAAACCCAGACCCAGGTCAGAATCACGTCCCCTAACAGCTGTAGGGTTACCTGAAAGCAGCTAACAGAAATGTTCTTGTCTTTAACACTCAGATGCCCAACTCCCAGTGGGGTCTAAACCCAAATAAATCCATTTTACCCTGTATAAAGCGTATACAGGGTAAACTCTCATAAATTTTTCGCCCTTTATAACACTGATAGAGAGATGCACAGCCATTCCCCCCCCCCCCACGGTATTAATACATACTCTGGATTAATTAATAAGTAAAAAGTGATTTTATTAAATACAGAAAGTAGGATTTAAGTGTTTCCAAGTAGTGACAGATAGAACAAAGTGAATTACCCAGTAAAATAAAATTAAAACACACAAGTCTATGTCTAATACAGTAAGAAACTGAATATGGATAAGATCCTCACCAGTTCCAGGATGCTTCCTTTTACAGACTAATCTCCTTTTAGTCTGGGTCCAGCAATCACTCGCACCCCTTGCAGTCACTGTCCTTTGTTCCAGTTTCTTTCAGGTATCCTGTGGGGTGGAAAGGCTCTGTTTTTAGCCAGCTGAAGACCAAATGGAGGGGTCTCCCCTGGGCTTAAATAGACTTTCTCTTGTGGGTGGAGACCCCCTGCTCTCTCCTATGCAAAGTCCAGCTACAAAATGGAGTATTTGAGTAACCTGGGCAAGTCACATGTCCATGCATGACTGGGTTCCTTACCAGCCAAGCCACATTCCTGGGAAAGTCCAGATGTGGATTGGAAGTCTCCAAGTTCATTGTTGGCTGAAGTGTTTCTTGATGGGGCACTTACTGCAAATAGTCTTTTCTCAGGAAGCTGACCAACTGCTTCACTACAGCCTACATAGAATAAGTATGCAGCCAGTATTCATAACTTAGAATAAAAAATGATACATGCATACAAATAGGATTAATAGATTCAGTAGATCATAACCTTTACAGTGATATGTTACATGGCATATGTAGCATAAAACACATTCTAGTTATGTTATATATGTACATACATAAGCATATTTCCATAAAGCCTCATGGGTGACACTGTCAGTCTGTATTAAATTTTAGTTTGTACTGAGTTCGCTAGTGCCTTTCTGTAGCCTATTGTAAAACTAGGCAAATATCTAGATGAGTTGATATACTCCCTAGAAGACCTTGGTGTACCCTCCAGGGGTACGTGTGCCCCTGATTGAGAGCCACTGCTGTAGATCACCCTAATTTTTTTCTGAAAAAAGCTGATACTTGACAAAATGAGCTAGGGCTGGATTAAACTGTTTTAGGAAGAAGAAGAAGAAAAAAACCTAGACTAAACCTTTTGCCAATTCATTGTATTAAACCCAAATATTAAAAAACAACAACAAAAAAAAACGGTTAGGAAGACTCTTTTTTCTCCAAGGACATGTCTACAACTGCACCTGAGAGTGTGTTTCTCAGTTTGGCTAGACAGATGCGTGCTACTTGTGCTCAAGCTAGCATGCTAAAAATAGCAATGTGGTCACAGTGGCACGGGTGGTGTCTTGGGTTAGCCATGAAATTGTATTTGTGCATTTGTTGCAAGGCCCAGCTGAGTCTGACCTATGCCCTAGGGTGCTCATGCTACATACCTGTGATCCACTACATACAACAGTATGTAAAAGTTCAAACCAGATGTGTGTCTAGTCCAGTGCCCCATGTCTGACAAGAGCCAGTACTAGATGTTTCAGAAAAGTGTAAGAAACACTATAGTGGGAAATTATGGAATAACTTCTCTATAGTGGATGTTTCTAATTAGGGGCTGTCTTTTGCCTTGAAACATGGGGGGTTTATTGCCACACTAATTTTTTTTATCTGATTGAATGGGATAGTCTCATTACATTTATGAAGATTGAAGCTTCTTTTGACTCTTTCTAAGCTCTTGGATTCTATGATATCTACTGGTAGGGTGATATACGCATAAGTTGGGTTATGTAAAATATTTAATTTTTCTACAGTTACTTTTGCATTCTACTTATCCAAAACCTTTTTAGGAGCGATGAGTTATGTACTGGCTGTTCAGGCAAATGCACAAACTGTTTCTCTGTGTAAGGAGTTTTCAGTTGAATGCATAAATAGAATCTATTGGGTATGAGATGGTCTTGCATCGGGGAAGTCAGAAATAAACCCACTCAGGGAAGAAGGTTTAATCTTGCAATGTCTTTCTTGTGTCTCTTTTTCTATACATCTTGATGCTAAATAGGATCATGCAGTACAAGCTCTGTATACTTAGGAATAGGTTTGTTGCCTCATTCAGAGCTCTGGATGTGGTGCTCAATTATACAATTTGACCTTAAATTCAGCTGGTTTGATTCCAGTGACTTGGTCCAGCTAGAGAGGCCTTGGATTTTCTAAGTTTGGACCTTAACTGGGAGAAAGAATGGTGGTCCTGCCTCCTCCAACTGTTCAAACCGTTTCCTGCTCTGTGCCATCCCATGACACTGGTAGCCTTTTATAAGTGTGTGACTTAATTGTTTCAATCATTTAATTTTTTGTTTTTTTCTATTTAGAAACACATTTAAAAATGGTATGCATTCAGTTATTTCCTATTGGCAACAACTCTGCAGTTTAACCTTTTATCTTATACATTAAAGGGATACAGTCAACTTGATACCTAATCGATTTGTAAGAATAAAATTGTAAGTAGTTTCAGGTTGTATACTTCTCCTTGAGCCCTTTTGTCAACTTTCATGGCTTTTCAAGGAATTTTTTCTAACCCTTTTCTCTCTGCCATTGCTGTATAAAAGGACCTACATGAGCAACACAGGAAACTGACTAATAATGATGGCAGGTGTTGATGCTGACTATCCCTTAAGTGTTATTAAACTCAGAGTAAACAAATGAAAAACAGAAATATTTTTCTCTATACTCAGAGTAATTTTTGTAACAATGAGAGGTAAAAAGATAAACAATCTCCTCCCCCACTCCAAAACACAAACAACAACAAAAAAAACCTCTGCAAAAAATAAAGAACAACCCTTTTGTACTTGCAGCATTGTGGGAAATTGGGATCCTCCCTAGACTGACCATGAATTTGATGTTGTCACTTTCATGTATTTCCACTGAAATGCTCTGACCCTTAATTGAAGGGCACCATATGCTTCCTGTTCTAGTCAGCTATGACTACAAGAATGGCTGAAAATACAGTCTGTTATGTGACCTGGTTTGTGAATTGTATTGCTGGATGGAGTGTTTTGTAAATCTTACTAAGCAAGTACTTAAAAAAGTGAGTTGGTCTAACTCCCGGACTATCCTTCCATTGAATTAAAAGTGTAATTGTTTTGGAGGGGAAGTAGATGAATCATGGTTCAACCCTCAAGATGTGGTGAAATGGATTTTTTTAAATTTTTATAAATCTTAAAGGAGCGATGGAGAAAGTGATTGAAGTTTCTGCTTAAAAATGTAGGTTGTAACAAATGAGTTGGTTTGGTGTCCATATGGATTAGATTATGGAAACACCTCCACAAAATTAAATAATTTATAACAAAATATGTTAGGTATAAACCTCTGTGTAGTTTTGGAAACTTTGAATTTTCTTGAAGTTTAGTCAAATGTTTGACAAAAAAATTTTAAATTGTAAGATGAGATTTAACTGAGTGGAGGGGAAAATACCTTTTGAGTAAAGTAACTTTCATCTGATAACAAATAGTGTGTGTGTGTGTGTGAGAGAGAGAGAGAATGCTGAGAGGAAGGGAGATACGTTTTTGAAGTTGGTTCCTTTACAGAATGGATTCTGTTTTCTGTTCAAGTAGACATCTATCCACCCTGTCTGCACTAGTAAAATCTATGATGTAAGCAAAACCAGTGATAATTTGGCAATGCTTGACAGTTAAAACATTGTGTAGGATTGCCTGTGCAGATATGACCAGGTTATGTTTTAACCATCTTACTGAACCACACAAGTGTTGGAGTGCCAGGCTGTAGAATCCTTCGGTAAGATGCAGTTCAGTTACTCTAGACAAGTGAGATTAAACTGCTTTTTAACCATTTTGAGCACTACCAGTTTGTAATCAGGTACTGGAGCATGCTAGGTTTTAATACTGTAGATAGAATGTTAGGCTGTGTTTTTGTGTCAGTACAAAATGGCATAGGTTAGAGCAGACATGAAAACTGTGAATATACTGCTAAAGATGGCTTCATATAACTGAAATTTATGAAGTAGATTTCAAGCATTTATACGTGCCCTAGTAAACTCTGTGAAAGAGAGCGTTCATCTGTTCTCAACCATGACACTATAACTTTGAGAAGAAATAATTAATGTGCCTTAACTGCATGCATCATATATAATGGGATAGATAACTAATGTGGCTTCATCATCCTTTCTTGATTTGTTGATCGGTGCATTTCATACAAGAGAATCAGGCTGGAATTACATTTGGGATTCAAAAGTGAGTCGTTAACCTCTCAGCCATTGACTTGTGGCAAGCACAGCACTGCTGTGAGAGAGCTTGCTGCTATAGTGCAGCTGAGGGTAACTGTGGGAAGATGCTGAAAACGAGCCAATCTGTACAGCTCATTTTCAGCATAGGTGGGGAGACGGATAGCAATCAGGTAAAACAAGCAAAGGTAAATTACGTTTGCCCCTGGAAAAGGGTAGATTTTTCTTTTCTTCTCCGGGAAGAATGTCATATATTATACCTTGTATTTCCTTATGTGATGTGATGCTTCATAAAAATGTTACACAGTAGAAATATTTGGATTCTGCAGAAAATGCACGCTCTACACACCAGCAAATGCCTTAGTCCAAGCAGCTTTTCAGATTGTGAATGAGAGAGAATGTTAGATTCCAAACAGAAAGTGGCTGGCAACCTGCCACACACAGACCAGACTTCAGCAATGCTCCTGAGGGTCTGTCCTACAGGAGTAACAGAAGATATCTAGACAAAAGGATAGAGGACAGTAGAACCCTTTGTTTATTTGTTTTCCCTTGAAGGCATCCCAAGTTACTGACCATGCTTGTGGGCTGGCAGAAGTAACATATTGCCCACCAGTTGACTGACATTGAAACACATGACGAGTAGCAAACACAGGGTTCAGGTGGTAGATTCACCACAGCAGACAAAACTTTTCAGAACAACATTGGCAGTTTGATCAGAAAGTTCTAGAGATTCAGGGATAGTAGTTATTGACAGATAGCAAATAGAATAGCCCTCTCTTCTGTCAGGGGTCAGATCGTCATCCTGGATATATTTGTGTATTTTGTTAATTGGCTGTGTTCGTTTGTGGTGCTTATTTTTCTTTGCTTTGGGTTTTTTAATGAGGAAGATATAAGAGCAGCTCCTGGGTCATTGGATATTGGGCCCCTGTCATGTGGAAGGGTTATAACTGCTTATAATCCTGAGCCGTGTCATGTGACTGTTGCCAGGAAGTACAGGCTAGTCTCTTCTGAGTGCTTCTTTTCACCTATATGAGCCCTGGTCCTACAAAAGGCTCCATGCAGGCCCAGAGGTTGTGGTAGACTTGGGGGTTAGAAGAAGGAAAGAGAAGAGAGAGTGTCATGATAAGAGATAAGTTGTTGATATTGGATGAACTTCCAAGGAAGAGAAAAACTGGGCTTATGCCCATTTTTGCTTCTTTTTGATTTACAAAGAATACAGGAGTCTGTCTCTCCCACACACACTTGGCTGGAAGACTATGGGTTACGTCTACACCACCAGTGAAGGTACAGTTGCTGTGCAGGCAGGTATACTTGTGCTAGCTTTAACTGAGCTAGTGCAGGAAATAATAGCACCCTGGTGAAGGCCAGCAACCAGAGTACATACCCTGATTTCCTGGCAGGTTTGTACCAGGACAGCTAGGCTCCGCCACCACATCCTCACTGCCATGATTATCTGTGCTGCCCAAGTTAGTGTGGGGTGGGTATACCTACCAGCGCGGCAATTGCACCTTTATCTGTGGTGTAGATGTACCCAAGGAAAAGTATTCAAGGTTAGGTAGGGCTTAGCTAATGCTTTTTAATTAACCTTACCTTAACTCTAAACTGCATTTAGACTAGGGAAAAAGGTCAACACATTTTACCTCTATGATCTCACCAGGCTCCTTTCTAGGGTAAACCTCAACTGGTTACATCAAGGTAAAAGTGGTTAAACCTGCATCTGTTGGGGGTGGGTAGGGGTTAGGGTTACTTAATCCTGATCTAAGTCCAACCACTTTTCCAAGTTTATATAAACCCTTTGACTGTAGAACTAGTGAAATGATAGTATCACAAGAATCAAGCGAATGAAGGCTGAGCAGTTGAGAATGGCAGAGATTTTTAGGCAGACTGCTAAGGGGGATGGGAGATGTCACATTTCTATAACTTCCGTGGTGAGTAATGATGTAGGCTACATGTGGATAAAAAGTGAGAGCTCACATGACACGTTGTCTGTCACCTGGTATATACTACATATTTAGGTCAATTTAAAGCAACTTATGTTGACCTAATTACATCAGTGTACAGACGATATAGCCTTGTCCCGCCGATGTAAGTGCTCTACTACACTGATGTAATAACACCACCTCCGAGAGAGGTGTAGCATGTGTCGGTGTAGCTAGGGTGATGCAGTGTCTGTGTAGACCCTACATTACTTACCTGGGCTGTTGGCTGTCTTGTCAATTTCAGGGCTCCAGGCTGAGCTGTGAAATTGACAAGAAAGCCTGGCTTCTAGAGCAGGGGTGCTCTTGGCTCTCCACTTCCAGCTGGGCTGCTATGCAGAGGCTCCCCACTCCCAGAGGTGAGAAGCTCTGGTGGCTGCCCCCCACACTGCCCCTCTTCAGTTGGTGGAAGTGCTCCTGGTGAGGACATGTACCACCAATGGAAGAAAGGTATAGTGTAAGTCAGCCTAACATAGGTTGCCTTAGGGCTGTTGTGGAGATGTCTTGTGACACCCAGAAGAATCGCCATCAAAACAAGAGAAGACAAGACTTGACACTGCTGATGTGTCTAAGGTAAAAAACCAAAACCACCCTCAAAGAAAACCAGTATTTTCAGGACTTCGTCATACGGTATAAAGGAGTAAAAAATAGTACAAGCACAATTTTTTGTTTTTAAAAAGTCCTTTCAAATCTTCTTTAAGTATCAAAGGTATTTACATTGAAGCTTGAGTGAATCATAATGTGAGAAATGTAGAGAATGTGGCTTCCAGGTCAAAGTATCCATAGCATCCTGATCTAATCCAGGAATGTGATTCACATATTCTTTTACAGCTAAGTGAATTAAAACAAAGGTCCTTTTCCTATTCTAGGTCTGTGCTTGAGGCTAAATGTAAATAAATCTGTGTTGCTGGTGTTGCAGACTTCTAGTGGTGTGATTGGTGTTTGTTTTTTTTAATTTTTTTTTTTACTTTTTGGTGATTTTTGATGCTCTGTAAAAGAAGCTAATCATAAATAGCAATGTAGGCTTGTTAAGTGGGTTTTGCTCATTTGGTTTATTCTGCCTGAGAAATAACTTGAGATAGAAGAATGTTTTACAAGGTCTTCCTATAATGTGTTTTGGAATGTTTTAAATCAGCTGGAGGGAAAAGGTCCTGCTAATTTGAATTATTTGTTTAAAAAAGATCCTTTTTATTGTTTAGACATTTAAAAAGTGATTTTTAATTGTTAAGGTAATTTCTTTAAGAAAATCAACAAAAAGGCATTGGTTGATTCTTGAAATTTTGCCTTGCTGCATTGTACATTAAGAAAAGGCACAAGCTAGCTAACAAACCTCAATCCCAGAAATTGCCAGATGCAATTATACTGATAAATGGATCATTCCATTACTCTGAACCTAAACAGTAGAGTCAAAAATAATGCAGATAAAATCCAAGGTTGCTAAATAATATAGGACAAAACTAGTAGAGCAAATGTTTTGTAGCTTCTCAGAGGATATAAGCAAAACGGAGATGATTTCTTTTTTTAAAAGTATACAAAAGTTGTTTATTATGTACTGGGACATCAT
Source organism: Mauremys reevesii (assembly GCF_016161935.1). Lineage (NCBI taxonomy): Eukaryota > Metazoa > Chordata > Testudines > Geoemydidae > Mauremys > Mauremys reevesii. Next base: position 102,963,877 of record NC_052625.1, on the reverse strand, counting down.
TTTTAAATGCATGTAGTGGGTTTTTTAAATTAAAACAGCAGCTACTGATCTACAATTTTTCCACATCTTTCTGTTTATTTTATCCACAAGAATGGAAACAAAGGAGTTCTTTGAGAAGTCATTTAGATTATATATAATTTGCATCTTGTGAGACATCACAAGTTGTAAATGGAAGGGGGGAAAAGAAATCTAAATGCAGTTTGTAAAAGTAGGTTGTCATGAGACTGTTAATCACATGATACAAGATTCTTGAATCCATGACTATACTAATTAAGGACTCAATCCACCCCAGGTATTCATGTGGGTGCGTCCTAACACCCACATGTGGTTGCATAAAGTTGAATGGGGCTCTGTTGCAGGATTGGGGTGCAAAATACTAAAAGAAAATCATGGAATCCATAAGATGAGGATTTGCAGTCTAGTGCTGAGAAAAATATTTAAAAGGTAAAATCCACCTTGCATAATCAATGTTCTGAAGGAATCCATAGAGTTGCTTATGTATTGAAGACTCCTGACCCTGCAAGCTGCTTAGTGAGGGGAGACCCTGCTCAGTGGAGCCTCATTGAAATCACCAAGAATACAGTAACTCCTCACTTAACGTTGTGGTTATGTTCCTGAAAAATGCGACGTTAAGCGAAATGATGTTAAGTGAATCCAGTTGCCCCATAAAAATTAATGTAAATGAGGGGGTTAGGTTCCAGGGAAATTGTTTTCACCAGACAAAAGACGCTCTCACTCACACAGTATAAGTTTTAAACAGTTTAATACTGGTACACACTGATGATGATTGTGAAGCTTGGCTGAGGTGGAGGAGTCAGAGGATGGGATATTTCCCAGGGAATGCCTTACTGCTAAATGAACTAGCAATTGACTGAACCCTCAAGGGTTAACTCTCACAACACTCTACAAGGCAACAGGAAAGGAGGGTGGGCAGACAGAGACACACACCCTGTGTGTGAGGGGGAAAAATGTGCATTTCCCATTTAAGTAGCTGACCCCAGGCTTTAATTAACACTGCCTTGTTAATTAAATCAGCTTGCTGAGACCTGAGACCTGCAGCTACTGCCTAGAAGCTCCCTCCCTCTGTTGTGTGTCCCCCCCCCCGCTCTATGGAGGATGGGGTAAGCGGGGTGCAGGAGCAGGGGGGAGGGGGAGACACCCTGACATTAGCTCCCCCTCTGCCCCCGTACAGCAAGCAGGAGTCTCTGGGAGCAGCTCCAAGGCAGAGGGCAGGAGTAGCACGTGGCAGTGGGGGGAGGGACAGCTGCTGCATAGGGAATTTAGGGGAGCGGGGAGCTGATAAGGGGGCTGCTGGTCCACCCTGGTTCCAACCACTCACCAGCAAGCTGCTCTTCCTGCAAGCAATGGACAAAATAGGCGGCTGCCAAACAACATTAGAACGGAGCATTTCACAACTTTAAACGAGCATGTTCCCTAATTGGCCAGCAACTTAACATCAAAACAATGTTAACTGGGACGACTTTGAGTGGGGAGTTCCTGTACTCCACAGTGAGTAAAATTCAGCAAGTTCGTCTTTGCAGAATTGGGGCCTATACTACTAAATGATGGTGAAAGTTCAGACAACTTTTTTCAGATCTTGACTTGCAGGGAAATCTGTATATAACTTTTGTTCTGAAGCTAAGACAGGAATGTCATCAAGAATTGCAGAGCTCTTCTGCTATTGATATTACAGAAATGCTATTATGAATTGTTTGATTCTAGTAGCGACCACAATGCACTAGGAACTGCACAAACACAAAAGAGGGCTACGTCCCAGCCCCTAAAGTGCTTACTGATAAGAGTGGTAGGCTTAATCTTAAGAACTGGTATTTGTGTTTGAACAATTATAAGAATGTTCTAAATTGAGCTGATTAAGTTTCATTCATTGAGTTGTATGCTTACTTTAAGGAACTGTACTGCCATTCCCATACCCCTGAATGAGGTGAAGATAGGGCCTTGAAAGGGAGGTTCTATTCCTGGCCGTGGGATTCAGGGGCTGGTGGGTCTCTGGGAGTCCCATGGGATAATTAGAAGATGTAATTCTTCATATAGATTCTTTGTCATGTTTGCTGGACATAAATGGAGAGAGATTGAGGAAAAATGGGGGAGGGGACAGCTATGATGCAAGAGTTTTGAGAGGCTCGACAAAATTCTAAAATTTCCTGAAATAAGGAGGAAATTGAGGGCCCTGGTTGAACTATCTCATAGAGTTTAAGGCCAAAAGGGACTTTCATGATTATCTAGTCTGACCTTCTACACAGTACAGTTCACAGAACCTCACCCTGTCACTCCTGTAGTAGTCCCATGACCTCTGGCTGAAGTCCTCAAATCTTGATTTAAAGACTTAGTTACAGAGAATCCACCATTTATTCTAGTTCAAACCAGCAAGTGACCAGCTCCCCATACTGCAGAGGAAGGTGACCCCCCCCCCCCCCCCAATCTCTGTCAATCTGACCTGTGGGAAAATTTCTTCCCAGACCCAAATATGGCGATCAGTTAGACCCTGAGCATGTGAGCACGACCCACCAGCCAGATACCTGAGAGAGAATTCTCAGTAGTTACTCAGAGCTCTCCCCATCTAGAGACCAATCTCAGGCTGTTGGAAATATTTGCTGATAGCAGTCGCAGATGGGCCATATGCTGTTGTGGGGAATATCATACTGTCCCCTCCCTAAACATATCAAGCTCAGTCTTGAAACAAGTTTGGGTTTTTTTGCCCCGTCTACTCCCCTTGGAAGGCTGTTCCAGAACTTCACTCCTCTGATGGCTAGACACCTTCATCTAATTTCAAGCCTAAACTTATGGGTGGCCAGTTTATATCCATTTTTTCTTGTGCCCACATTGGCCCTTAACTTAAATAACTCGTCTCCTTACCTAGCATTCATCCCTCTGATGTATTTAGAGAGACAATCAGATCTCCCCTCCTCCTTTGGCTTGTTTTATCCTAACAAAACAAACTTCTTAAATCTCCTCTCGTAAGACAGATTCTTCTGATCATCCTATTAGCTTTTCTCTATACCTGTTCCATCTTTTTTAAACATGGGAGATCAGCACTGCATGTAGTATTCAAGATAATTTTTTTTTCACATCTTGGCTCTGAGCTAAGATGTGAAAAAATTATCAAGTTTTATATTCCAGATGAGTTCTTACCCATGCCTTATCCAGTGGCACTATACCATTGCCATTGAAGACTGTGTGGAGTTGGGTGCCTGTGGAGATGCTGAAGGGATAGTCCTGGACCAAGAAGGTTTAAAGCTGGTTGCTTATAGGTGACCAGTCTAGTGCAGGATAATTGACTCTTTGCTAGCCCTATTGGTTTGGACAGTAGTCTAGGAGATAGAAATATGGAATTTCCTGATTTTGCTGGGTAATATAACTAGGAGTTTACATTACTATGCAAATTTAGGTGAGACTTTATTTGGAATTAACTTAAAAGTCTCACATTTAAAATGGTAATATTTGGGTCTGAATCTTGAGGAATCACCTCATGAAGGCTCAGGATCTTTTTGAAGCAGTTTAGAGCGCATTTCATTTTGAAGGGATCTAGTACCAGGGTTCCACTGAAGTCAAGGAAGAATTAACCTTGTGGAGACTGTATTAACATTATAGAGCTATTGGCCCTGTGAATGCTGGGTAGCCCTTAAATTTTGTGAGTTTTAGCAAGAGTTGTGTTTACCAGTCTTTAAGGATACACCTCTACCCTGATATAACGTGACCCGATATAACACAAATTCCGATATAACGCGGTAAAGCAGCGCTCAGGGGTGTGTGTGTGTGGGGAGCGGGGGCTGCGCACTCTGACGGATCAAAGCAAGTTCTATATAACGTGGTAAGATTATTTTTTTTGGCTCCCGAGGACAGAGTTGTATCTGCGTAGAGATGTATTTGAATCTGGATCTTAAATTTGAGTGTGTGAACAAGGCTTGAGTGTATTCGCCTGCTTGCCGCAGCTTCTTGATATTGGCCAGCAGGCAAATGTAGCCCTGTTTGACAGTTCAGTGTCCTATTTACTCTGTATAAGCCTGTAGGAGCATATCTTGTGCTGATCACGGGAGCATTCTGCTTAGTAAGCATGTGATGTAAGAATGAAAGTTAGCGACAAAAAACAAAACAACCTCCCCTTTCACTAATGCACAGATTTTACCATACCAGATTAACCCATTGCTTTGATTCTGACATATGAAGGGTTATCCTCATGAAATGTCAGTGGAAATCCTGCTTTCAGGGCAGCCTATGAAAAGTGAGAAATGTAACCGTGAGCCTATGTATGTATCCCTTTTGGAAGGAACAATTAAATACCTGAACTTAATAATGAGACTGCAAATGGGAGTACTGGGGCGTCGGGATAGATGATTATCAAGTGCATTAGAAACAAAGGAAAAGTTAATTTTTGTAACACCTGATAATCTTAGCATCTAATTCTTAGCCTTTGTCTGAGTAACAATTGTTTCTGTTGTGGACATTAGTGAAAGTTGAGAGCTTCCTGGAAAGAAGAGTAACTGTTGCCTCTTTGTGTATTTTACGCTGTACAGAATGGCCAAGTCTCATGCAGCTTCATATGTGACATTCTATGCCAAATATTTGCTAATATGCAACTTATTTGCAAATGACCACAAACCTCGGTTAAGTTCCATATGCCCTGCCTCAAGCAGTGGCAGGGGTAGAAATGGAGCAGCACAAAACTTGGTAGCTGTGACAAATTAGTATGTGCTCAAGGGTATTTGGGAAGTAGGAGGCGGCTGTCGGGGGTTGGGAGTGGGGAGAAGCAAGAGCAGCTGTCTTTGTGGGGCTGTCTGAGTGAAAAGTGGGGGGTGAGTGGGCTGAGGGAGTGGCTGAGGGAAGCTGGGTTTGGGATGTCCAGAAAGGAGGATGGTTGGGAGGAGATGTAAGGCTGAAGAATAGTTAGGTTTGGGGAGAGGCATAGCTGGATAACCTGGAGGAGAAAAGTATAGCTGGGTTTGTGGGGGAATTTGAGGGCAGCTGGGTGGGAGCTGGGACCTGACTGGATGCTGTAACTCGTTGCTGAGGGGGGAGATGGGGTGGCACTTGGCCCTCCTCACCTTCAGTCCCTGCTCTTGTGGCTGCTGCCTGTTTGCTCCCTACTGATGGATCCCTGCGGGAAAGGACTTGCCAGGAGGAACAATGAGACACAAGTCATATGGCTGCTTGGGAGGCACCACAGAGGCCTCTGGCTCTTTCTTTTTTCACACCACTGCCCAATGTAGCTATACAGATAAAACATTTCAGTCCAGACCAAGCCTGAGGGTCTGTTTAAACCACTACTGTCTATGTCAATGGGAGGCATTTGGCTGTTGGCGTAGGTAATTCACCTCTCCAAGAGATGGTAACTAGGTTGACAGAAGAAGCGTTCTGCTTACCTACCGTGGGCTACAGAGGGGAAAGGAGGGGCAGGTTAGGTTGGGATAACTCTCTGTCAGGGGTGTGGATTTCTCACACCATGAGACATGTAGCTATGCCTATGTAAGTTGCCAGTGTAGACCAGCCCCATGGCTTTGATTTGTGTTCGGTATTTGAATTTCCATTACTGAGGTTGGCAAAGTTTTTTCCTAGACTGTCTGAAGGATCTTGAAAACACATATTGCACAGCTGTTTTCTCTGCTAAATGTAGAGAGTATTCCAATAGTGCAGTCCTTCTGTGGTTAAATTGGTGTGTGTGTGTGTTTTACTGGCTTACACTAAGGTAATATATAGGAGAAATAACACTGATTTAACCATATGTTATAGTCACTTGGTATACGATAACTCAGAGGAAGGAGTCAGACATTTTCCAAGTGTTTTGTTGAAATCTAACTACTTGGCTTCTCCTGCTCTTACCTCTTCAGACCATCACATCCCACACAAACCCATGTACATGTGACCAACTGCATTCAAATATGATAGGAAGCAAATCAAGGCAAATTTACCAGAGCTTTGTGTTTCAAATGATAACAACACTGTCCTATTAAGTATCCTCAATCATTTTACAGAGCAGAAGCATGCACCAGTAAATAATCAGCTACTACTTGAGTGTCTCCATCTGTGAAATAAGGAAACCCTGAGCCATGTGATGAGTTTGATTATTTAAGGAGCCATTTAAATTTTGTTTTTTATGCATAAAAACATAACATTAGTGTTTAAAGGGCTTTGATAAATACTTTTATTCCTTCTGCTGACTTCTTCATCAGTTGAGAAGTTCTGTTTACGCAAAACCCCTTCAATCAGTCACTGATCCTATATCGGTTACTAATTTAATGCTACAGTAGGAGTAATTCTTGGTGGTATGTTATTTTCCATACTGAAATCCATTAGAGCGTTGCAGAGATAACACTGACAACAACCTGCCTGCAAGATTACCTGCAGCATTTGGGACACACTGGACTTCCAGTAGAAACTATTTGACAGCCTTGTGTTCCCCCACAAGAAAAATTCAGGAGGAAGTGGGCAAGGGGGAACCACTATATCACCAGGCTGACATCTGCGCTATTATTATTATTATTGGTAATAATAACCATAATATGTAGCATTGTACTTTTACAAGGTGCTTTGCCTTATGTTTGGTTAAGTGTGCAGGCAATAGACCTTGAGCTGCAGATTGTTAGTAGCCTGACTTCTATTAAAATGAACAGGAGATAGTGCAGCGCAGAAGTTCAGAATTTAATTAGAGATGTCTCTCCTGAATCTTAGGTCTTGTCCACACTGCTACTTTACAGCGCTGCAACTTTCTTGCTCAGGGGTGTGAACACCCCCCCCCCCCCTCCCAGCACTGCAAGTTTCAGCACTCCCAGCACTGGTAGCTACTCCTCTCATGGAGGGGTGTGTGTGTGTGTGTGTGTAGATATATATAGATATATAGATATAGATATATAGATATATAGATATATAGCGCGTTTGGAGAGCTTTCTCCCAGTGCTGGTGCCGCGACTGCACAGCGCAGTTAAAGCGCTGGCGTTGCTAGTGAAGACGTACCTGTTGTCATGCAAGGTTATTTTCTGTGTTTCGGAGGCATTATTTCAGCGCTTTGTCATCTTTCTTTGTATTCTCATTTAAGACCTTACCCTGCAAATGGATCTGCATTTCCGGACTCTTACTTCTGTAAACAATCCCAAACCAAATAGTACAGAAAAATTTGGGATGTAATGTTCTGAAATGGGTGAACAAAGTTCTTGTATGTTTGTGTGCTTTCAGTGAGATTGAAAAACAAGAAGTGGCTAGGCTGTGTTTGTTTTATCTTCTTTCTCAAGTATCACTTGGTTTATCTGTAGGTTAGCAGGGACTACTCCTTTTGGTTAGCCTTTTCTTTTTATTACATGGAGCCACCCTTCCCAAGTCCTTTGATTTCTTATTTGAATTTCTGCTGTTCCCCTGCAGACTTTTTTAATATCCTTTCACAGGTAGTTTCTCAGGGCTGGCCTTAGGGTTGCCAAGCCTCCAGGATTGTCCTGGAGTCACCAGGAATTTAAGAGTGATCTTTAATTAAAGATTATGCCATATGATGAAATCTCCAGGAATACATCCAACCAAAATTGGCAACCATAGCTGGCCTATGTGGAAAAATTAGGGCTACTCAGTTACATTACTTGGGGGTGTAAAAAAATCCATGTCACTGAGCAACGTAGTTAAGCTGACCTAATACCCTGGTGTAGACCAGGGCCAGCTTTAGGAAGTGTGGGGCCCAATTCAAACATTTTTGGCGGGGCCCCGGCAGGGATGACTACAAAAAAAAATGTAAAAAAAATCCTTTCTTTTCTTAGCAAACGGTTCCCTATAAAAAGTTCTTATTTAAGGTATGTGCCTGAGTGTGTATTTTTTGTACCAATAGGGTTACCATATGTCCATATTTTCCTCCCGGATGGCGATTTAAGAACCAAAAAGCCTGACGTGTCCGGGAAAATACATATGTATGTTAACCCTACCTAAAGTTTTTTTTTAAAAAGATGGACCTGAACTGGAAATGAGCTCCATTTTACATGTCTGGGTCCCGCCATTCCCTGGGGGTGTGCTAGGGTGACCAGATGTCCCGATTTTATAGGGACAGTCCCGATTTTTGGGTCTTTCTTATATAGGTTCCTATTACACCCCCCATCCTGATTTTTCACACGTGCTGTCTGGTCACCCTAGGGTGTGCACATGTGTGGGTCCCAGCTGCTCCCTGCCCCCCTCATTGAAGCAGGTGTGCAGGGTTACTGCCCTGGGAACTGCAGGGCACCAGTGGACATGGGGCTGGCTTGAGGCAGGGCAGGGGCTGACTGGAGGTAGGGGCTGGCTGGAGGCAGAGGGGTGTAGGGTGGGCTGTCTGGCTTCAGGCAGGGTCACAGGGGGGTGCGGGATGGGTTGGCAGGGATGGAGACAGGAGTGCGGGACTGGCTGGCTTCAGGCAGGGGGGTGCGGCAGGGGTTGTCTGGAGACAGGGCAGGGGGTGCGGGGCTGGTGCGGGCAGGGCAGGGGGTGCGGCAGGGGCTGGCTGGAGACTGGCTGGCTGGATACAGGGCAGGGGGTGCGGGGCTGGCTGGAGGCAGGGCTGGCTGCGGGCAGGGCAGGGGGTGAGGGGCTGGCTGCGGGCAGGGCAGGGGGGGTGCAGGTACAGGGGGTACAGCCCACCCTGTACGGTGAGTGTCCCTCCACTTCCCTCTCCCGCCAGGGTAACAGCAGCAGCCTGGGGTTTGGGGGCTATTTAAAGGGCCCTGGGGCTCCCCTGATTCTACTGCCCCGGCACTTTAAATAGCCACGGGAGCCCTGGGGAAGAGGTGGGACTCCGGTGGCTATTTAAAGGGCGGGGACAGTAGAAGCAACGGGAGCCCCGGACTTTTTTAAATAGCCCCCAGAGCCCTGCAGTCCTACCCCAGGGCTCCAGCAGTGGGGCTCTGGTGGCAATTTAAGGGGCTTGGGGCTCCAGCCCCTGCTGGGAGCCCCAGGCCCTTTAAATTGCCCTCTGGGGAAGCCGGGCCACCCCGATACAGCGCACCGGCTCTTGGGCGCGGGGCCCTCTTAGGGGTGGGGTCTGATTCAGGGGAATTGGCCTAAAGCCGGCCCTGATGTAGACAGCACTAGGTTGACAGAAGAAGTCTTCCCTCAACCTAGCTACCACCTCTTGAGGAAGTGGCTTAGCTACAGCAATGGGAGAACCCCTCCCGACTGTAGATGTAGTGAATGTTTAAACTGAAGAGCTACAGTGACACAACTGCATTGCCAGAGCTGAGTGGCTGTTATGCCTACACTTAAAACACAGCCTCAGTTTGTGTGGGTTTTCTCCTTTTTGTCCCTAAATAAGTCTTCCTCAAAACTTGTATAACTTCCACAAACTTTTATAATGCAGGATTCTTAATTGATTTAACATTTAACAAAACCTGACTGCTTTTCCTTGCTACCAGGCTTATTCAATGGGCAAAACTAATTGAAAATGTATGTCGCTCAGTGACCTAAGTACTTTGTTGCTGTTTTCCTTAAGATTTTCCCCTCTTTCTCTTTTGTCACTTGTGTATTAACACAACTGACAAAAGAAGAAAATCTGTGAAGAAAATCATTATAGGATGAGGGGGTGGATATGTATAGGAAGGTATTTAAGGGCCCAGCAGACACTAATCCCAACAATTTTCATCTCTGATGATGAAATTTGTTTTGTTTCAATACTGTCAGACATCTAAATTCATATTAACAGTAGAAGAGAATTTTTTTAAAGGAAATGTAGACCATGGGCCAGTTCCCTGGCCCTACTTCACTTTACAGTTAACCTGAGTTTGAGCACCTGGATTAGCTTACTGGGTATGCACATTTCTTCAGCAAAGCCCTTTACTATGTCCTCACTGTTTCTGCATTTACCCATGTGTGTCTGGGGGTGTATCCCATGGTTCTTTGTGCTGAGATGCTGTAGGTATCTTTTTCTGGTCAGTTGTGTCAACTGTGAGAGAACTAGTCTGTCCTTTGGGGCAATTGTGGGAAGAGTATTTGAAGACTATCAGCACTCTAATGATATTTTTGCTTATGTTCTCACTGCAAAGTGAGCAGATTCCAAACTGAGTTAAAGCTGGACTCTAACCTGCCCTCTCAACTGTGTAAACTAGCCTGGTCTTAACTCCTCTCCAAACACAGGGCAGATGTTTTTGTGTGAGGAGAATCTGGTTAAGAGCCCAGCTTAACAGTGTAGTGAAGACATACCCTTGGATCCCTTTGGGTTGTGTAGAGAAAGTAGTGACTGAAATAGGTGGCTTAGGATTCCTCTGACTGCCAGGGATGACAGCTCTGTCATCTGGCAATCATTCTTAGTCCACTGGCTGAGAATCCCTTTCTGCTGCGCTCACTGCTATGCTACAGTATTAGCCCTCCTCCTGAATAGCTACCTTTGCCTGTTTGACTGGCATGAGTGACAAACAAGTTGAGTAACAGTTTCGTGGAAAGGTGAACTGTAAATTATTTTTAAAAAAATCCACTTTCTTTAGGAGTAGCTCCTGAGTTGCCCCACTGTCCAGTCAATGAGGAACAGTCAATACATGAGCAACAGAATGTATGTTTTCTGGTTCTTTGAAGCAAGGAACTCCAAAAGCAGTGTTTGAACTGATTAATTTGCAAGATGGGTGGGAGTGCGTAAGTCCATGATCCAGGGATATCTTCTCCCAAGACACTATTTGCACGTCATTTCTTTCTTCTTTTCTCGTTATTCTCCTGCACCTTCAAGTGCATAGGGTGTCCAGCTGTTTCCACCACTTGTTTTGTTCTTGTGCTGGTCTGTTCAAACTTCTCTGAGTGTCACGTTAAGGTATTTGGCTTCTTTCTCTATTGTTCAATGTAATGTTTCTCTACATTGCCCTCTTTTTCACTTCTCAGGTGGTGTCCATATTATCACTTGAACTGGAAGTTGTGGTGGTGGCATCCTTATAGCATGTTCTAAATGTATCCATCATCCTCTTCTCTCCATGTTTGATACTTTAGATTTGTTTGCTCTACTTAGACTTTCTGATGTTGCAAGAAAGTCTAATTAACTCTCTGAGGATCTTCTGCAGGCATTTACTTTTGGAATGACCTAGCTATCAATTTCTGTCGTAGATTTTCATGACTCTTCTCCATAAACGAAGACAGGCATGATGCTGGTGTTAAAAATGTGTATTTTTGTATCTTTTCCAGTCGTGCTACTTTCATAAACTTGAAAAGATTGGGAAAAGTTGTTAGCTGCTTTTGATGTTCGTTGGTTGACATCTAACATGGTGTCACCATCGTTGCACACCTCACTCCGTAGAGAGGTAAAATAACTTGCTACTTCTAGTATTTCTCTGTCTGTTCTGATAGCCATATATTTTCCCTTGTTGTTTCTTCCATTAGGAGCTATACTGATCTAAGCAGAACAATGTCATCAGCAAAAATTAGGTAATTTGGTACAGTCCAAAGATAAAATTTGCTTTTTGAGAACCTTTATTAGCCATGGCTGCTTTAGCAGCGTCTAGAAAAAGGGGTAGATTGAGCTAGAGTCAGAGAATAGTCATTTCCCCAGCTGTTTGAACACTATCCAAAGGAATATAAAATTACTCTACCCCCAAAAAATAAAATGAGAAGCATGCAGTATACAAAACTACTGCCTCATATCAGTTCTCCCCTGCTGCCTAAATGCTCCATGCTTCATGGTAGGTGCATAGAGCTTGTGACATTGCAGAATGATGCTTTCTTGGGAGCCAGATGATGCAACTGAATATGTATTGGTAATGTAAAGAAATATGATTTTTTTATGATGTCAGTTCACCTTTATTCCAAACTCTTTGTTCTGAATGAGAATCGCTTCTCAATTGCATCGGTTTATTCCATGACTACTGTTCAACTATACACAAGTAAGAGAGTAGAACAGATAAAAACACACTGTCACAATCTATCTTTGCTTTTTACATAGCACTTACTACAGTTTGGCAGCTGGAATCTGTGTGTGTTATCTTTTAATGCTCACTTAATGAACCCAAATTAGTTTATAGATTTTAAGGATAAAAAGCTTAGTAGTCATCCTTTATTCTTTCTCTTCTTCCACAGCCACATAAAGGCTTGAGGAGTAATAATGGCCCAGAGTGACATGAATTGAAAGAGTAGAACAACTCTGATTATAGACACAACTGAGGCTTTGGAGCTCTTATTTATTCCTTTGGCAAGTGATCTATTTTTTTTCCATTGTGTTGCTCTCTGTGTGATTGAAAGCAAACCTCTTTGATGGAAAAGGTTGTAATTAAATACAAACAAATTGCTAACCAGTATAATCTGCTAGAGACAATGCTTGGGCACACTAATACTTTCTAGAGCATTCCTCCTCCTACAAACTGCCTTAGGATCTTCTCTTCTCTGGGTATTTGCAGAGTTTTCTTCCCCTTTTCTTCTTCTGACTTTGACTGTCATCTTAAGGTGTGTTTACACTGCAATAAAAAAACCATGGTCACCAAGTCTCAGCACCTGGGTCAGCTGACTTGAGCTGGGGCTGCTGGGCTGTCAAATTTCAGCTGGAGCCCAGGCTCTGAAACCCTTCCTGAACCAGAGTCAGCTGACCCAGGTCAGCTGTCTTTTTTTTATTGCAGTCCCAAAGGCTGGGGGTCTCTCTTCTTCAGGAGAGGTTTTCCAGAGTCTCCATACGAAGCCTGTCAATATCTGTTGCCGGTCTGCCTTCTGAATACACTGCCTTTGTACCCCTCCCAAAGCCCCAGTGGCCTGGGCATTGAGATTCTGACAGGAAATTGAACCAGAGTTTTCTACAGTGCGGGGAGGGATAGCTCAGTGGTTTGAGCATTGGCCTGCTAAACCCAGGGTTGTGAGTTCAATCCTTGAGGAGGCCACTTAGGGATCTGGGGCAAAAATTGGTCCTGCTAGTGAAGGCAGGGGGCTGGACTCAATGACCTTTCAAGGTCCCTTCCAGTTCTAGGAGATTGGTATATCTCCAATTATTACCTTATTACATAACAGTGCAGTAAATGAAGGATTACTGGTTACTTGCCACTGAGGGACTTTTCAAACAGAGTCCTGCTCTTTGGGTATGTCTACACTTGGAGCTGGGATTATGATTACCAGCTCAAGGACACATATCTGTGCTAGCTAAATCAGAGCTAGGATACTAAAAATAGTGCATAGCCATGGCAGTGCAGGTGGTGGTGGGGGCTAGCCACCCTGACTGTGGGCCTGTCAGGAATGCCCATCAGACATGGTGCAGTAACTCCTCCTGCCACTTGTGCTGCCATGGGTGTGCTATCTTTAGCATGCTAGCTCAGTCGGAGGTGGTGCAGGTATTTTGTTCCTGTGCTGGGAATCACCCCCACCAGCTCCAAGTATAAACATGCACTTAGATTTCCAGAAGTACTGAACTGTGAATGACTGATATCAGAAGTATTTTCCTACTTTAATATGAATTTAAAAAAAAATAGCAGCGAAGTGACTGATTTTAACGTGTCTTCTTGCCAGATGCGCAAGCGCATAAAGATTAAAAGTGAAGTCACAAGAATTCCTTCCTCAGTGACCATGAAGTGGTAAGTCCCAGGGACATTACAGAATCTTGCCACTTGTGTCACAGGCCTCTCACATTTGTCAAGACTAGTGAGTGTTGCTGCTTGTATTCATGACGTTTTAAACAGGGTGCAAATGATGAAGTATGCTCCTTATTACATCATTGTATTCCCCCCCCTTTATAGCTGATTAAGTTTTTTCTGCTTTCTGTAATGCATGTTATGCATAATGTACAATTTTAGAAGAACAGGTTTGGAAAGCAGTAATGCTATGGAAAGATCTAAGGGGTGGTAGATAACAGCAAATTGGGTAGAAGCTTTCAATTTGATATGGTGGTAAATATTATTCATGCAGGTGCATCATATCATGGACCAAGGAGGTGACATTTTCTAAATGGCTTTGATTGGATCTCATCTATAATTCTGTGATTTCTTCTGTGCTACTCAGTACCAGAAAGATGACTAAAAACTGCAGCAAAATTGTAGAAGAATTAAGATTAGTAAGGAGCTTGAGTGATTTAATTAAGTGGGAAGATTTAAGAGCTACATATGGAAAATGGAGTTGACTAAATTCTGACTAAGGAGGATGTGATAAATCTCATAAGTATTTGGCAGACAGGAGGCAGTTGAGGATTTTGTTGTTTATACTTTTCAAACACCAAAACTTCCTCCCATGTTGTCCTGAGTAGCAGGAGCCCCATCTGTTCCCTGCTCAGCTGCCAAATCTGGACAACTTCCACAATTCAGGTCTGTGTTGCAATGCAAAAATATGTAGTGCTCTGAAAACTTTGACAAAGTGAAATAAGTTTAATTTAATGCCAAATGAAATATGACACACAGGATTCATTGTACAGCACTGGGGACTTGGAGAGAGGAGACTACTTGATTGCGGGGCGGGGCGGGGGGGGGGGGAGGGGAGGAAGTAGTGTTGCAAGGGTCTTTGCTGCACAGCTTGGGTCTAACGTATAACACAGACATTGGATGGAGTAACCATTATTACCACAATACCATATAGAATATAAATAGAGCCACATACTAAGACTTTCATATTTAAAAAAAGTATAGTGATTCAATAACTTTTGTGTGTAAACTGCAGTGACCAGCCAACAATTTGGTGAGCTACTACAAGAAGGAAAGTGATTTTATTTTATATAGCCTGTTGGTAAAATTTAGCAGACAGTTAAAATGTTCCTAGTTTTGCCTTCCATGACACAGAGATGATTGACAATAGGGCTGGAGTTGCTTATAATAGCCCTGGCTATGTAATGTTTTATTTTAAATTGTTTTGCCTTCCTAAATTATATCAATGGAGCCATGAAGACCAGTAAAAATACCATTTAAATCCTAGGTCAGATATGCCATCAGGGGCGGCTCTACAAAGTAGGCTGCCCCAAGCAGCGCGGAGCGCTGCGCCGCCCTTCCCCAGTCCCGCGGCGGGTCCCCTCTTCCCGCGGCTCCGGCATCCTGGGAAGGGCGGCATTTGGCTCCGGTTGAGCTCCCGCCGTTATGCCTGCGGCAGGTCCACCGGAGCCCGGGACGAGCGGACCTGCCGCAGTCATGCCTGCGGGAGCTCAACCGGAGCCGCGGGAAGACGGGACCTGCCGCAGGCATGACTGCGGCAGGTCCGCTCGTCCCGGGCTCCGGTGGACCTGCCGCAGGCATGCCGGCGGGAGCTCCACCGGAGCCAAATGACGCCCTCCCCAGGATGCCGCCCCAAGTGGGCGCTTGGCCCGCTGGTGCCTAGAGCCGCCCCTGTATGCCATGCCTTTATTATAGTGATGTTGTTTCTTTTTAAGGTAGTGAACAAAACTAAGCTAAGTATTTCTATCAAGGTCTGTGCTGGCCAAATAATAATGTTTCAGCAGATTGTCCTGTGGCTATTACGATACAGTAATGTTTCAGCATATTGCTAACATTTTGAGACCTTTCTCTAGAGGTGTGCAGTGATATTCTAGTACTTTAGAAATAATAATGTTCTTGCTTTAGTTTTATTTCTATTCATTTGATGCTTCTATTTATGTACTTCAGCCAACGAGAAGTATATTTATTTATTTTACCATTGAACTTCATAGCCTGCCCAGAGTGTGTACAAATCACTTCATATTTATTGCTCCTGGAAATGTGTATAAAATGAATTCAACTAATTTTTAGTAGGTTTCTCCATCTTGCTAGTTTATAGAGTCAGTGTGAGAGAAAAAAGTAAATCTCCAGTGACCCCTGAGGGACCCCACTTAATAGTATTTCCCATTTTTGAAGCACAGTCATTCTCTCTATATGATGTCTTATGTTTAAGCAAGCACAATTGTAGTACTCATTGCTATGTTTTAGTATGGGGCTTTTCTGCCTCGCTGCAAAAGGAATTGTCAAAATGTAATAAACTTTAGCAGTGTGAGTGCTGAATGGCTCCAGTACCTAGATGAAAGGTAATTTACCTAATGATCCTAAGTAGGAGGAAACACGTTTTTAAGTTCAACAGTGTTCAGGCACTACTCAGATCACTGTCTGCTTCTCCAGTGTGCTGCTCTGTATTGTGATGTCACATCAACCACCGGAGTATTCTGGAGCGTGGAGCCAGCATATAGGGCTTTCCCCCACCATAAGGGTAGTTTACTAGTGTTTTAATAAGCTAATCTTCAAATGGTTCAGAGTGGCTTTTTGAGTTAGAAAACTATGCACAATGCAGGGTTTTTTTTTTTGTTTTTTTTTTGTGTGAGGTTTTTTTTAAAGCTGCACTTCCCAGAATAAATGCAGGTATCTGGTTTTTATTTTAGTTCCTCATTTCTTTAGCCTTGTAGATGACCCTATCTCAATTCTGGGTAGGGTGACCAGGTAGCAAGTGGAAAAATATTTGGACAGGAGATGGGGGGTGGAGGTGGTAATAGGTGCCTATATAAGAAAAAGCTCTGAAAATTGAGACTGTCCCTATAAAATCGGGACATCTAGTCACCTTAATTCTGGGCAAGCAGACAATGACCAATGTTGTTGCAGACTCTTTTGCCATGTGTAGAAGTTGACATGTTGATTCTGCAGTTCCTGATGTACCTATTTCTCATAAAGACACAACCCTTAAAAATTAACTACTCTTTAAGCCATATTTCTCTTTTGTCAAAGAGGGAAGCCAGTAGTACAAGTTTGGTTCTAATTGTGTTTAGTAAGAGCCTTTGATCCTCATTGCTTACAACTAGATTTGTCATTCTTAAAGGGAAAGATGCGGATACCACATAACCCCCCCCCTGCCCTGTCAAAGGAGCAGACGTGTGACCCATCAATGATGGTATTGTCCAGCAATCCTTCAGTTTATTTGAATTCCATCACCATGTTAATTTAACCTAGTACTGCACCTGATGGACATCAATAGTTATTCATCAGCATTTCAGGGCGAACATCCTACATCTGTTAGGCCTGAATAAAGACAGATGTGCTTTGTTATTAGGGTTTGTTACTAACCAAAGGGGGGTGGGATATGGGTTGTGTGAAGTGAATAATTTATGACGTAATAAAACTGTCTATATAAGCTAATACTAAGCTGTAAAGGGGGGGGCTGGTTCTTTTTGAATACAAGCTGTTCTTTACTAATACGTGCACTTGTCAATAAAGAACTTTTGATCGGACCTTGCTGGTGTTGCCTGTCTCAACTGCGGTCAAACAACAAACTTCGCTGTTGGGGTTCGAGTCCCCAACACATCCACAGCAAGGACTGGGGAGGTGGAAAACTTTTAACATGTTGTATTACACTTCTATTCAGTGATCTCAGAACTCTATGGCACAATCTTCACAGTGCTCCTGTGAGGCAGTTAGTATTAATTTTTTAAAAGCTGTGCATGCCAAAGTACATAGAGCTTGTCCCCTAGTGGAGAAACATTGTAACCAGTTTTAAAATTGTACTATTCGGTTTTATGTCTAGTTAAAGCCATAGTGCGGACCTAGTTTTAGGCCATTTAATGTGGCCTTGACTTTTTTATTGATACATACATACTGAACTAGTTTCAAGTCAGCTTTTACTTTAGTCGGCTAATGGCACACCTACATAGCCTGTGGCAGCCTGCAGCAGTGAGCCTCCTAACCTGGGTCAGCAGACTCAGGCTCATGTTGTTGCACTAAAAATAGCTGTGTAGACAGAGCTTTGAAGTTGTGGCTTGGGCTCTGGAGCCCATCCCACCTCTAGGCTTCAGAACCAACCCGAGCTTCTATGTCTACATAGCTGTTTTTAGCATGGTAGTTTGAAACCCGCAAGCCAGAGTCTGTCAACACAGGTTGGAGACTTACTGTAGACATTCCCTTAGTTTTCAGACTGGTTCAGTAGAAGTGTTTCAGGCATCCTTAAACCACCTAAAACTGAATCTACAGTATGGTTTTAACTGGTTTTAAAATTTCTGAAGATGTTTTAAAACTGCTCAGAAAATTTCTCCAGTGTGCACTGTCTTTGGGGACCTAACTGACTTAGACAAGGTGTCACCAGAAGCTGCAGGAGGGTTGTCTGACTTCCAGTCTTCTGCATTAATTAGATAACCCCTTTTTTCTATATGGACAAAATGGGATGCTGATTTCCACATTTCCAATGCTGTAGTTCCATCAGAAAAACCTTTTAGTATGTGAGAATAACAGTGTTTTGAAATCCAGATCATACTGACTTATCTTTACCACAGTCCCATTAAATAACTAAGTAAAACATGGGGAGTGGAATGTGTGTACAAAATTACTTACCCGAGCAACTGTCTGCTGAAATCCCTTGGCTTGGAGTTCTCTGAAAGTCCTGATATGCTCTGACAATCTAGGATTGGCTTCCCTTTGACTACAAATTCCATTTCTGTATTCTCTTATTTCTTTTGATACTCCATTTAGGTAGAGTTTATCTCTGGGAAATTTTATAGTATCATAGAAATGTAGGGCTGGAAGGGATCTTGAGGTCATCTAGTCCAGCCTCCTGTACCAAGAGAGGATCAAGTGTACCTAGACCATCGCTGACAGGTTTGTCTAACCTGTTTTTAAAAACCTCCATTGATGATGATTCCACAGCCTCCTTATTCCAGTGCTTAACTATTCTGATAGCTAGAAAGTTTTTTTTCCCTAATATCTATGCTGAATTTTCCTTGCTACAGATTAAACCCATTACTGCTTGTCCTATTTTCTGTGGAGATGAGGAACTGATCACAGTCCTTAACATATCTGAAGACTTTTATCCAATCACCCCTCATTCTTCTTTTCTCAAGACTTACCATGCCCAGTTATTTAACCTTTCCTCCTTAGGTCATGGTTTCTAAACCTTCTCTCATTTTTGTTGCTGTCCTCTGGATTCTCTCCAGTTTGTCCATCTCTTTCTGAAAGTGTGGTGCCTGGAATTGGACACAGTACTCCAGCTGAGGCCTTACCAGTGCTGAGTAGAGTAGGACCATTACCTCCTCTGTCTTGCCTATGACAATCTTGTTAATACACCCCAGAATGTTGTTAGCTTTTTTTGCAAAGGCATCACATTGGTGGCTCATATTCAGTATGTGATCTGCTAAAACCCCCAGATCCTTTTCAACAGTACTACAGCTGTTCTCCATTTTGTAGTTGTGCATTTGATATTTTTTTTTCTTTTTGATTGTAGTACTTGGCACTTGTCTTTATTTAATTTCATCTTGTTGATTTCAGACCAATTTTTCAGTTTATTATGATCATTTTGAATTTTAATCCTGTCCTCCAAAATGCTTGCAACCCCACTCACCTTGGTGTCATCTGCAAGTTTTACAAGCATATTCTCCACTCCATTATCCAATTAATAAAAAATATTGATTAGTACTGGACCTAGGACTGACTGCTGTGTGACCCCTCTACATGCATCCTCCCAGTTTGACAGCGAACTATTGTTATCCTGGTGAGCTACAATAAGCTCTGCAAAGTATAGGGTTAACTGTATATAACGTGGGTTATACCAATTTGATATTCATTGGTGGTGGTAATTGTATAAAAACCTGTGTTTCAGTGCATGCTAGATAGTTACTCTTTCCTTTACTAGGTAGGACTGAATTTACAAACCCTCAAGGCCGTTAATCAGGCAGGGTAATCAACATGGGGGGGTAAATTGGCTTAGATAACTATTCTGTTGAAGGTAATGGGCACTTAATTAGGATATAGGGCAGAGGTTTTCATACAGTGGGGCACACTCCCTCTAGAAGGGCGCAGAGGAGTGTTTGGGGGGGGCACGGTGACGCCAGGCGGCTTGGGCTTCAGTCCAGTGCAGCAGGGCTTGGGGAGAGAGTGCCACCTCCAGCTGACACTCATCATAATTGGCCGGGTTGGGGGGGCAAAACCAAAAATCTGGGGAGAGGGGGCTCAGCTCAAAAAGTTTGAAAACTAGTTCTGTAGGGCCAGCCATGTGTAGGCCTGTTGTTATCCTGTTCAAACTGCAAGAAACAAAAATTCTGTAACCTGTGCCAGAAGCCATAAGAAGGGACCCTTTATGAGAGAAGGCATTTTACTCCAATGCCCCATTTATCGTCTCCTCATTCCTCCTCAAATTGCAGCAATAAAGAAATATATTTGATAAAAAGCTGCTATATTCCCATTCAGAAAGGTAGTTTTTGCATATGCTCAACCATTGTAGCTTTATGTAATCAGATGTTATTGTGCAAGGGTCTGTTGCTCATGACCGCGCAGAACACATTTCCCTGGCAGCAAGGCAAGTGAAAGGGCATTACTAAAGAGAGTAGTATGCCTTTTTGTCTAAGGAAGTGTGGATTCCTTTTCCCCACTTCAGATATTTCTTGGCTCAAACTATAGTGTGAGGGCATACTTTGGATAACTTTGTTTTTTGTGGGATTTTTTTGTACTGGCTTTCCTAGAGCATTGCGTGGATTGAAGTTAAGATTTTTAACCCAGTCTCTTTCAACTAATAATGGGATTTTAATTGCCCTGTGCCCCACTAATGCTAGCCTCTGACACCTACTTGTCCCACAATCATCTTCATGAATTTCTTTCTTAAAAGGGGTAAACAGAACAACGTTGGGTAATTATAGGTGTATCCCCTTGATGCTGATCCCAGGTAAAATGATGAAATGGCTGATATGGGACTCAGTAAAGGATTAAAGGAATGTGATACAGTTAATGGCAATCAACATGGATTATGGAAAAATATCTCTTGGCATACTAACTGCATATCTTTTTTTCATGAGATTACAGGTTTGGTTGATACAGGTAATATCGTTGAGGTAATAGACTTAGACTTCTGTAAGGTATTTGTTGGTATCACATGACATTTTGATTAAGATACAAAATAAACATTGCACACCTTGAATGGATTTAAAACTGGTTGATGTATTTCAAAATGTGACACTAAATGGGGAACCATTGAGTGGGAGTGTTTCCAGTGGAGTTCCTCAGGGTTCTGTTCTTGGCCATACGCTATTTTATCAATAGTCTGGAAGAAACCATAAAATCCTCACTGATAAAGTTTGCAGATGACCCAAAATTGGGTGAGGGGTAAATAATGAAGATGACCATCATTAATTAAGAGTGATCTGGGTTGCTTCGTAAGCTTGGCACAAGCAAATAATCTGGGTTTCAATACAGGCAAAGGTACAGTAGAACCTCAGTTACGAACACCTTGGCAATGGAAGTTGAACTAAACGTTACGGTTGTTCTTCTGAAAGTTTACAACTGGACATTGACTTAAAGCTTTGAAACTTTACTATGCAGCAGAAAAATGCTGCTTTTAACCATCTTAATTTAAACGAAGCAAGCACAGAAAGTTTCCTTACTTTGTCAAATCTTTTTTTAAACTTTACCTTTATTTCTGTAGTAGTGTACTTTATAACACAGTAGTGTACTGTATTTACTTTTTTTTGTCTGTGCTGCTGCCCAGTTGTGTACTTCCAATTCCAAATGACGTGTGTGGTTGACCAGTCAGTCCGTAACTCTGGTGTTCGTAACTCTAAGGTTCTGCTAGTGCAAATATTTAATGCTGATGATAATTAAGCATTGGAACAATTTAACAAGGGTTGTGGTGAACTCTCCATCTTTCTTAACAGCCTAGTATAAATTCCATTTGTTTTTAAATAACCCTAGTTAATTTGCTGATGAAATAAACTGGAATGGTGGCTACGGTGCCTGTGTTGTATGGTATTTAGTTTACAAAGAGGGTTGGCATGTCTAAGCAGCATTAATTTATTTAAATACAGTTAAATATTTTTATTTTATACCCCCCTCAATGTTTTTCATCTATCGGAGTCTATTTTTGTTTGTGTGTGAAAGGTTAGTGCCCTGACATCAGCACAAATGTGATTATAAAGTTCACACATGACTGGGGAAGGGGGGAAGATGTTGTTGGTGTCATAGGGTTATGATGATAGGATCCAATCGTGTGAAGTACTCAACGTCTCCTGTGAGTTCCCTCAACACTCAGGAGAAACCAAGCACTTGCAGGATTAGGCTGTTACTAAAGAGTTCAGCAGAGGGGTACAAATAGTTGCATGGCTTTTAGTATTACACTAACATTTCACTTCTGTACCATTACGTTAAACATTAGCCATGCTAACCTAGACTGGAGCATGTTTAACCTCCATGACATCTTTTTGACTTCTGAATTATCCGTAGTGTACATAACAACTTCACCATCTTTCCTTTTATCTTACTGAAATACCCCTGTCAACATGAATATCTTTGCAGGTGAGAAGAATATTTCTGTTTTGTTTGAAGTGTTTTCTAATATTTGTTGCGTGATCTCTTGAGAAACTTTTTGTCTCTGAGGCACATAGAAAATAATTACGGTAAATTCTAGACAGACTGTACGTTGTTTTATCACCGGTATTCTGATCTGTCTCAAATTTGTAGCTATTAAATGTCAGTCGTGTGATAGTGTTTCTCCTTGGATATTTAACACAAATTACTATTCAGGAAAGTTTTCTCTCTAGTCTTTCATGCTAAATTTAAAGTTCTTTACTATCAACAGATCTCCCACATACATCAAGATTTGCAACAATAAATATAAATTGGCTGCGGGTTCACAAATGAATTATAAACTGACAATTGGGACACTTTAAAATAGTGAGCCCTCTTTGGACCCTTTCTAGTTTGACTATAATCTCTTCTGAACTAAACTTGTGAGTTTTATGCCAAGAGCGATCGGTGCGGTCCAAGAATTTGAATCTATCCTATCATTGCATTCCAACTGGGATAGTAGACTGTTTTTCCTAATTAATTGCTTGCTTTTAATTCAGAACTCAGAGTTGGTCAGTTTTACCTTAATCCCAGCATTGTGAACGAAAAGTACGGTGATTTGCTTCTTAAGACTCTGAATCCTAGTTGTAAGATCATGAAATGAACCCAGGCAATTTGGCTTCTGTAGTAAGCTAAATGGAAGACGGATGTATGTAGCTTCCTGTCTGCAAACAGTAGTCTAGTGCTATTTGCCATGCTCTTGAAGCTTGGTTATTGCTTAAATCTGGTGTTCAAGTTGTTTGACTCCAGTTGTTGTGTGCATTTAGCCTTGTGCCTTTCTCGGCACAACTCTCTCAAGCAGGAAATTGCACCTCTGCTATGGAATACCAAAATGTCTCCTTCCACCTTGTATCAATTCTGGTATCAAATCAGCAGTTATAGCCTTTACAAAATTTACTTTTTAAAAAGATACAAGATGTAGTAAAGATTGCAGAATAAATGGAGATATGGGAATCCACATATCTCCAGTCCTTTTCCCCCTTGAAATGATGAACAGTCTATTGAGTGCCTGGATCATTGGTGGTTCTTGATATTGTCCACTGGATTTGTAACTTTTTTTGTTGCCATAACTGATAGTTTTTCACCTGGACATCTTACTGACAGCTGAGATGTATTGGGAAATCTACAAATTATAGTCCTCATTTGCCTATCTGACCTTCCTCTGCCCCTTAACAATATCTCTACTGCTATATTTTTCTCAGCTCTTAATAAACATCCGTTGGATGTCTTCTCATTCTGGTACACAGGTGGTCTTTATGTGGGAGTTACATGGTGAAATTTTAAAGGCTTGTGTTATGCAGGAGAGTAGACTAGGTGATTATCATCCCTTCTGATCTTAAAACTGGTGAGTCATCTCCATGAATGCAAGTGAGCCAAATAATTCCTAGATTAGAGAGATTAAAAAGGGAAAAAGGTAGCACATGGCCCACCTGAATATGTGGAAAACAATTATAATATTAATGTAACCTCCCTCAGAAATGTAAACACCTTCTTCTCTGTCCATTATGCAAATCTAATTCATAGTTACCTTTTTCATATCTCTGTAGCCAGTTAATTGTCCCCTTCTCAACCTCAGCACTGAGAGGGTCAAGTGACTTGCCGAAGATCACACAGGAAGATCAATAATTTTAGCCCAGCTCTCTCAAGTCTTAATCTAGTGCCCTAATCACTGGACCTTCCGTGTACTCTAACCTTCATCTGTGTCTCTTGCTTGTTCTCCCTGCTCCTCTTTGAACCTATGTAACAATCTGGAATCGTAATGCAGGAATTTAGCACCGGGCTCTACATAAGTCAATAGAACAGCCCTGGATTCCTAACCATAACCCTTGAGACTGCCACCTACAGTGGGTACTTTGTCAGTGTTATGACCCTGTGCCTGGAATTTTTTGTTCTGCATTGTCATTGTGTAAAAACAGTGCATTAACTGACTGATATGTGTAGGTGTCTGAAAAGGGCCTATTGTCTGATATCACAGTATCATTTGTGTGTCTGCGAGCCTTGCGCGCTCTTCAGTTTCTTTTTAAATTTCATTTTTATGTGTGGAGATGGGCAACATGGTGTGTCAGAATATTTTTGCTGGGAGGTATGGAAACAGCTATTTTAGTATCTTTTTAGCAGTTGGGACACCGGTTTCCAGGTAAGCTTTGTATCTTGCCAAGCAAATACTATTAGCTCAGAGGCTTGCAGCATGCTCTCATGAGAGTCACAGGGGTCCTTGATGACTCCTCTCAGGTGTTTCTTCTGATGTCATCTACCCCAAGAAACAGTTAAGAAGTGAGGTGTAATTTTGTTTCAAGATGACGTATCCTGTATTCCTTAGCCTTGCCTACACGGAGGTTTTATCACGATTACAGTAATTGATGTAGCTGTGTTGGTGCAAGCCCCAGTGCAGACAGGCACCATCGTTACTTGCACTGGTGGAGTTATTACCCTACCTTTTAGTTTTGCCTTATTTCAGTAGTAGAGTGTACCAGTGCAACTACATTAGTGGCTAGCCACTGATGACTGAATTTTGGGGCAGATTCCCAATATAGACAAGGCCTTACGGAGAGATAAGGGGCCAGACACAGGTCCCATTGAAGTCAATGACCAAAGTTTGTCTTCATTGTGAGGTGGGATTTGGCCCATGTTATTAAAGAACCACAGTGCTGGCTGACCACCTAAAAATTTAAATTCTTGTCAATTGACCATTACTTCTTCCTTTCCTATCAGCCTCCTCCCCTCATGCCCCAACCATATTTCTCTTCCCTAACCTGCACTGACCACCTCAACGTGTCGGGAGTTAGTATTCATCCTCAACTGATTCTTGCCTTCTCTAATGACACTGCCAACAAGGATGCTAGTTTTGGCATGTAGATACTTGTACCTTAAGACCTGGACTGAGACCCCCAGCTCTTTTCACATGGACAATCAAAGCGTCAGAAGGTGATAAGACTTGTGGTCATTGACCTGGGTGAAATGCAGACTTGCAATATGGAGGTGAAAGGTTACAAATACTATTACATATGCCTTGAGCCATTCACTCCTCCCAGATTCCTGTTAATGTCGGTCATATTTGAGAAGGGAGGGGATCTGCTTAACAATCTTAAGTTTATCTTTTTAAACAGTGACAGTCATTAAGATGATTATTTAATAATTATATTATGGTAATGCCTAGAGGCCTTCATCAGCATCAGGGTTGCTTGTGCTAGCCACTGTATGAAATCCTACTGTACTTACAGCATTTTTATTTTGACTTTTATTACTCCATTAATTGAAAGTAAACACTTAAGTGGTGTCTGTTTGTAAATAATATACTCAGATTTTATATGTGAGTAAATCTCTATTTTTAAGTACACTTAAATTATAAATGCTAAATGCTTTTTCTGTTCAGAAAAACTGAGCACTTTTTCCCTTTCTTCTGTAAACTGGGTGTGATGTGGGGAGATATTTATCATAAATACAGTGTACATACCCCAAGGCTAGACAAGTAGGCATTTCTAATTTTGTTACATTCCTAGTACCATAATTGAAAACCCAGAGGCTAATTCCTTATTTTATTTCTAAATTCCTTCTTTGTAGAAAATTAGAAGTTTAAACAAAGGGAGCAAAGCAAATTTAAGGCCGACTTAGATGAACGTTGACCCTTGCTCACTCTTGCTGGACTGGTTGACACACAAAGCAGTGGGACTGTCTGATCTGGCCCATAAAACCTCCCCAGTGCCCTTTTCATGACAAAAATGTGCTTTTCCAACTATCCCTTAAATCCTGAAAGACAAAAGGTATTTGTTAAGTAAAAAAACCCTGTATAGTGCAAGTGTAATGTCAGTGGTAAAAGGAGGAGGCTGGTTTTAAAGATGATTACTAGAAACAGAGCGTAAGCGAAGGGCAAACCACAACTCAGTGAAGTCTCCCCTTATATGTATATCAGTATGAATAGTGTGTTCAGGAACAAAAAGGAGGCATAAAGCTGAAAACTGGAACAGAACTGGAGTATGAAAAAGTCCTGATCAACTGAAAGGATAATGTTCATGGTGGAGGAATATGCAAGGCTGCCAGTGACTTCTGTAGGTGATTAAACACCAGAATGAAGCTCTGGCATTTGATCTCAAGAGCCATTTGTTATGAGTGCACTCAAGTGACACAAACATACTCCAGTTACACAACATGGTACAAGAGACAACAAACAATGTGCTAGAAAATCCTTTTTTCTTTTCTCTTTGTTGTGAGAGAATGCTTTTTACTATTGTTAACGGTGGGGGTTTTCAACCTTTTTCTCCCCCCCCCCCAAACACTCAAGGGCCCAGCAGGGGACGGGGCACAGTTTTATTTCTGTTTGGGTGGGGGCAGGGGCTGTCAGGGCTCGGGCCGGCTTTGCACAGTGGTGTCCAGGGAGAGCGTGCCATCTCCACACTCTGACTCACCTCAGCAGGCCACCCAGCCTGTCTGGGTTGTGGGAGATGGGGGACAGAAGCAAAAATTGTAACTGAAAGTGGGGGAGGGGACTCAGCTCAAGAAGTTTGGAAACCATGCAGGGTGCAGGCAGGGGGTAGTTAGGGGCTGTGCGCAGACAGAGAGGTAGCTCAGAGTGCAGGATAGCTGTGGCTGTGTGCGGGCGGGAAGGTAGCTCAGCGTGCAGGCAGGAGGTAACTCGGTGCAGGGAGAGGGGTATCTAGGACTGTGTGTTGGCAGGCGGGTAGGTCAGGGTGCAGGGAGGCAGTAGCTAGGGGCTGTGTGCTGGGAGGGGGCCCCCGCTGTGGTCGCTGCTCCCTGAGGGCTCTGCTGGCCTTGGGGCCAGGGCCACTGCCTGGGCAGCTCTCCTCTTACTGGCTGCATGAGCAGTCAAAGGGGGCTGGGATCTGAGGAGGAGCTGCAAGCCCAGGCACTAGCAGGAGATGCGGGGGAGGGGGGATGCTGCGGCTGCCCACTCCATGGCACCAGGCAGAGCAGCAGCTGCCTGCACTTCCTAGCTCCCCACCTCCAACCTGGACACGGGGCAGGGCCTTGGGGGCAGAAGGAGAGGAGGAGGTATGTGTGTGGAACCTGCTCCTCTATGGGTAAGGCACTGCAGTTTGGGGAGTCAGCTCTCCCTGTGTCCCCTGTACTCCACCCTGTGGGCTCAGGGCTTCTGCCCCGCAAGGAGCGTTGAGGCTCCAGGATTCAGCCATGCAGCTCCTGTTTATATCCCTGTGGGGGGTGCTGTGGCTCTGGGTTTCAGCTACAGGGTTCTGTGGACCCTTGAAAGGGCTGAGTGGGCTGCGGACCCCCCGTTGAGAGCCTCTGGTTAACGTCCGCCACTCACTGTTGAAAGGAAAGTTCATTAAATGACTAAGGGCAGGGCTAACAAGTAAGAAACTAACTGAGGGAATGGTTTGTGTAATAATGGTGTGAGTTATGTGCCAGATTCTGTACTGTCTTTATGCAACCCCATTGAGTTTGGGGTTGCGCATGTATAACTGAGAACATCATTTTGGTTCATAATGTTTACTTATTTCAGTATCTTTTTGAAAGAGAATTTTTTTGGTCTGTGGCTGAAAATCTTAATTTTGTCATGCACTTCCCTGAATGGTAATATTTTATATGGTCTAACATAGACAGTTTGTCATCTGTGTCATAATGTCAGTCTCTGGTAGTTACCTTTACAGACAGGGAGAAATCCACATAAAATTAATTGGGCATTGTGTATGTTGCTCTAGTTCAGGGGTAGGAAACTATGGCACAGGTGCTGAAGGCGGCACGTGAGCTGATTTTCGGTGGCATTCACACTGCCTGGGTCCTGGCCACCGGTCTGGGGGGACTCTGCATTTTAATTTAATTTTAAATTAAGCTTCTTAAACATTTTAAAAACCTTATTTACTTTTACATACAACAATAGTTCAGTTATATATTATAGACTTATAGAAAGAGACCTTCTAAAAACGTTAAGATGTATTACTGGTACGCAAAACTTAAATCAGAGTGAATAAATGAAGACTCGGCACACCACTTCTGAAAGGTTGCCGACCCCTGCTCTAGTTAATAGTACATCAGTCTTTCAGATGTGAAATTCTCTTCCTGGGGATTTATAACTGAACGGTAGATGCAACCTCATATTAATTATAATCCCTAATTACTAAAACGTTAATTTGAGCTTTATAAATCAAATATAAAAGTGTGGCCTGGATGGGAAATAACATTCACAGGTTCTGAAAGTGAGCAGGATGCTTTGGAAAATCTTAAAGTAAATGTGACTTTTTATGTTGCAAGAATGCTTAGTTGTTAAATTGATGGGGTCACATAAATTCCTTGATGGGTAGGTAGAAAATACCTAAAACAAAGGATTGGAGTGAGAGTGTGCATTTTTGGCACTTTGTCAGAGGCTGAAAAAATAAGGGGTTCCCATTTAAAGTAAAATGAAATAGTCTGCTAGTCCAGTAGCTTGCATCGACAGATGCTTGTGTTGTCAACACAATCCTTGCCCCAGATGCCACAGCGATGAATGTGGTATAAATGCCTAGATAGTACTCAGCCTTTGGGTCTGAAAACTGGGGGGGGGGAGAAAAGGGGAAAACAAACTATAGAGCAAAGCTTTGCTGGGATAGCACTAATAGTAAACTCCTGGTGAGGTGTCAGAGTGTGCCCATGCGTGCATGGGGTTATGGTGGTGAAGGTCAGATCACAGTTCACTGCAAATGCAGTTTCAGTTGTTTCTTAATTTGTTGGTTTACATGATCATTGAGACTTTTATTTTTGCAAACGTTATTAATAAACCTGCATTATTATTTTTCAGTGGTAACCAAATTAACATTAAAACTACAAATATTGGTTTAAATTACTCGTGTTGGTTCTCTCAAAGGCTTAGGAATGCAAAAAGACAGATCAAGCCCATGAAAAGATGTGTTCTTCATGCATATCGAGGGGGTCTTTGTAGGGGGATGGAGATTAGTGAATGATGCTCAATATTTCAGTCTTCATCTAATCTATTATTTATCTATTTATTTTTGTGTTATTAAACACCGATTATAGAAGTGTCCATCCCAATATCTTGGCACCCCTACAAGGCTTTACATTCATATTAATCCGAAAAATTAATATGAAATGCTTAAACCCATACAGTCACTATCAGTTCCGGCCCCCAAACTTAATTATCTCATGCTAATAAATAACCTCATCCAACCCTTATTCTATCCTCTCAGCAAATGTCTGAAAAATAGATAAGCTTTGTCAGTATGTCTGGGCCTTGGAGGACCGTAGGGGAAAGACGTTTTTGAGTCAAGGGACCCTGGTGAAGAATGCCAGGCTGGCAGCTTCCTCTTCTCTGTAATGTCCCGGGAGTGTCATTTCAAGTGGCTGTATTAACCAGAACTGTGGCAATGTGGCATGGGGAGAGGGATGGTGTTTTAAGTAATTAGGTCCCCAAACATTTAAGGCTTTAACGGATCTAAACCAACACCTTAAACTCCACTCAGATGTTGATAGGCAGCCAGTGCAGCTTTTGCATCACCAGGGTTCTGCCTCCAGTGTGAGACTGTTATGTTTTAAAAGGCTGCTATGCTTTGGATGAATTTAATCTTCTGAATAGTCTCAATGTGTAGCTCAAAATAGTGTGGTGTTAGTCTGAACTTGTGGTGACAAAGACATGGATAAGTGTAAAAAGTCTGAATCTGAAACACAAGGTTACTCTTCCTAGCAGCCAGGAGGGATGTGAGTTAAATGCATAGGTAGAGGCTCAAAGTGCCCCCACCACTTCCAGAAATACACTGTCACTGGTTGTAACTTGAACACAGTAGATTCCACAATTGCTGTCTTATAGTCATGACGTTGCCCTGTATCCTGGATGCAGGAGGTTTGGTCTGAATCTGAGCAATTCTATTTGCAAAGTAGCCAGCAAGTTCTTCACAGTGAGGCTGGGATTGTTTTGTTTGAAATGCTATCTCTCAAACATCCCAGGATTGAGGTGGTATTCTTATTTGCAGAATTTAAAGAATAAATGTTCACTCATTGTCTTTCCCTCTCCCCTCTTTTCTCTCTAGATGAACACAATGATGTACAGAAGAAGACCTTTACAAAATGGATAAATGCTCGCTTTTCCAAGGTAGAAATAATTTTCAAAAATTCCAGTAGGAACCAAATAAATGTCAGCTCTAGGTACCATATTTTGTTTCAGGGCTTTTAGCACTTACTAAATGTACTTGGATCAAAATTTTGAAGAACTGTCTCAAAAACATAGTAAAGTGTATAATGACAAAATATGTTTTAAGTAAAATATTGGTAATGTGTCTCCTCTTCTCCTCTCCCCGCCCCCCCCGGCAACTAAACACACTGTATCCCCTCAAAAATATTGCACCACTGTACTCTTGTTAGTTTGTGAGAGACACTTATATTCAACAGGTGTTAAGAACTACAGTTTTCTGCAGGCAGTGTCTGTTCGGTTCATAGTTGTCCTGCTGGAGTTTACTCTGCATACAATATCTTGCTTGAGTGCATTAGAGTGGATTCTAATAACTAGCCTCCACTATGTTGATGCTAAGTCAATTCTGCTCATACACAATGTTCAGTGAACCTTCAGTCTGGTCCACAAAGTGCTTCCAGTTTGAGTCTT
The DNA here is from genome assembly GCF_016161935.1 of Mauremys reevesii. Classification (NCBI taxonomy): domain Eukaryota; kingdom Metazoa; phylum Chordata; order Testudines; family Geoemydidae; genus Mauremys; species Mauremys reevesii. The sequence continues at coordinate 102,933,169 of NC_052625.1, read as the reverse complement.
GGTTATAAACTGGTGGATAACTGTTCATTCATTTTTGCACACTCCTGTGCTTTCACACTCTAACTTTCCTGTGACTTAAAACCTATTGAGGACATTGCTTCTTATTGTGGGCTGGGAAAAGAAGTTGTAGCATCGCACAGGGAAGAAAAATAGCTATTTTAAACCTCCCTTTATGCCACTCTGCTGATTACTGAAGATGGAACCTTGTCCATAAACACAATGGCCATGGGATTATTTCCTAGTTAATAGCATGAAGAGAGGAACCCTGGGTAGCCTAAAGTTAAGAACATATCTTTCTGGGCCAGAAAGGCTACTGAAAATAGAACAGAAATTAAGTGGGTGCCTCACTTAATGGAAAGGTACATGCATGTGAAGTCCAATGTTTGAGGACAAGTACGAGGAGACAAATTTTAAAAACATTTGTGACGCTCTTGTGGGAAATGATATTATTATAGACTTCTCAAAGCTATAGCTTGGTCTGCAGAACGTAGAGATTTGATTTCCCTCCCCTTGGCTCTCCAAATTACAGTATATTGTTTAAATGCAAAGTTGGCATGATTTTATTCATTTTGACTTGACGGTTCATTTTGCTGGATAGCTGAGAGTCTTAGCTTTTAGCCAAGATAGTCTTGGCCAGTGTTTTAGTTTGGGGAGAAGTGTGTATAAGCTGATCATGCCAGACACATCCTTCTCAATGCTGCTTAATGAACAAAGGGAAAAATGTTCTGAAAAAGCAAAAACAAATTGAGAGAAACTTGAAGCCTGATGTTATTTTTCTCCCTACTTTGGGCCCCAATCAGCATGTAAATAGAAAAACTGACAATGTTATTGCATTAGCATATCACAATTCAAGTGAAAGGTCAAGAGTTTTCTATTTATTCATCTCGAGATACAATTTTTGTTCTGACATTGGCAAGTACAACTTAAAGTTTCAAGCAGTGAAATTAAGGGCTTTTTATATATATTAATGCACTTCACACAACACACATTCTACCTGTTGGATTCTCTTTCACGGGAAGTAGTCTAATACTATGGCTGGATTTAGAAAGATCTGGGCAATTTCGTGACCCATTCATTAATAACACATGAAGTTATGCAAGCTAAGTTAATGGTTAGAAGATTTGTACTCTAGGGCGTAAAGTGATCACCTGTATGATACACTTCTAATTTTTTTTTTCATGTTCAGCTCAAGCACTACTTTGCACAGGAAGGGCACTGGCTTAGGAAGATTAATGCACTTGGATACAGTGGTGATGAGCATGATAAAAGGTGTAGGTAGAAAGATAATATAATATTAGAAAGCCTAGTTCCTTATAGTTTTAAAAACCTAAGGAAATTAAACAGGAATACTTAGTAGTTGAAAGCAGTCTCATCAAAATGTGTTTATGAAATCATTTTGGCTGCTTAAAATGTAATTTCTACGAGTCACAGTTGGGTTAATTGGGACACCTCTCATGATAGAGAAATGAAGATGAGAGAAATTGGGTAGGTTTATGTAGCTTATATCACAGAAAATAAGCAATTTCTTAGTTTTATATCCATTTATAAAGAATTTCTAAGTTCAGGCTCTAGGAACTTGAACATTAATTGTACTGTAATTGCCCTTCATTTGAATGTATAAATGAGTGGAAAATAGTTTATGCTGTGCTTGCTGTATAACACAATTTAATGTACAGAGAAAGAAAATATTATATATCGCTGTTTCATAGCTGCTATAATTTCATGCACTTTAAAAATTGCTTGAACTTTAATTAAACCAATTGGACATTGTTCTATACTGTACAGAAGATTCTTAGACTATGTCGTTCTCGTGTCTTGTCAGTCACTCTAAGAATTCCATTGGCAGTTTAATAACACCCCAGTTGCACATAAACTATTTTAAAGTAACTTGCCTTTTTATAAAAAGGCAAGTTACTTTAAAATAGTTTATGTGCAAATAGTTTAATTGGTAAAACTATTTGCCAATAGTTTAAGTGGTAAAGGTGGCAGTTAATTTACTTTGCTAAGCCTCAACCTATTGAAAGCTGTAGTATGCTCAGCTTCATCTGACTTCAGCAAGTCTATGAAGCTGGCACAATAGGAAGATCATCCAACTAATTTTAAAAATCTATATACTTGCTTACAGGTACTGTAAGAAAAATACCCCCCCCCCCGTATTAGTATGTACCCAATATAAAAGCTAAATATGCAAACAATTATAAATTGCAAAAATGCTGGAAAGCTGCAAACCAACACAACTAAGCCAGGGGAATTTGCCCTTTAATATTCACTTTCTATTGTGTTGTCCAATCTAGACAGGTTATAGGACTTCTGCCACTTTCCTAAAGAGACTATTCCACAAAATAATGTAACTAATTGTCAGGAAGGTTTACAGTGAATATCTGAAAAATGTTTATTTTTTTAATAGCCTACTGCTACTCAGAGTTATACTTGTGTGTAAATGTTTGTTCTTGAAATGTGTGCTCTTCAAACAATTGTTACCTCCTATCCTGTCCTTCCCCCTTTTCCCTCTGTCACCTCTAATTTAATCTATACTTATAATTAACACATGAAAAAACTACATTAAAAGAACATTATTAGGGTTGCAAAGTTAAGCACTCAGAAATTAGGAAATGCCAGAATTAAGATTACCTGTGCCACATTAATTCCCCCTCCCCTGTGTGTATGCATTATGATACAGTCTTTAATTACATGATCACATACTGTTTTTTCCACAGGATCCTTGTCTCATGCAGTACGCAAAATAAATGATGCTCAGTTAATGAGCAGCTATTGAATATTTTGTTCCGTGTGTGGCCCCAGTTGTTTACTGCACCGTATTCAAACTCTGTTCTGAAGACTAAATTATTAATTTCCTAATGGACTTTTCTCTGGCATTCATTAGAATCTGAGTGCTTCACACATGTTAATGAATTTATTTTCACTATACCCCTGTGAGATTGTGTGTGTGTTTTTTTTTCCTCCTGCTGATGATAGCTCATCTCAATTGATTAGACTCTTCCTGTTGGTATGAGTACTTCCACCTTTTCATGTTCTCTGTATGTATAAATATCTTCTGTCTGTGTGTTCCAGTCTATGCATCCGAAGAAGTGAGCTCTAGCTCACAAAAGCTCATGCTGAAATAAATGTGTTAGTCTCTAAGGTGCCACAAGTACTCCTGTTCTTTTTGCGGATACAGACTAACACGGCTGCTACTCCCCATGCACTTGCGCACTTTCTGCACTTTCATTTCATCCCCCCTTCACTGCTGCCCCTCTCCTGAAGGAGCTGGTGCTCCCCCACACACTGCCTATTGTGCCCCTCGCCCTCCTTCCTTTGTTCTGTTAACCTTTCCTGTTTGGTTTGTGCCCTCCCATCTCCTGCATCCTATACAGCCTAGTGGGGAGGAGCGGTCAGCCTCTATTTCTCTGCCCCCCATGTTTCCCTTTATTTCTTTCTCTCCACTGGTTGGCTGTTCCCATCATCTGACTTTGAAGGTGGACTCTGAGCAGGCCATGTGCAAGTTGTCCTCTCTAGCAGCTTTGTGTTGGGTGGGGCGGGGGGCTGAGGGAGGGGATCCCTGACCTTTGTTGTTGCCCCATCTTGGCCATCCCAGGGTGAATAAAAATCAACGATTTAAAAAAAAAATTGGATTTTTTATTTAAATAGGGTTTTTTTGATTTAAATGCTTTTTTACCTCAAAAAGCATTTGATCAAAGCAATCGATCTAAAGATAGTTTTAATTAAGATACATTATAGCTCAAAGATATCTCATCATGGAATAGGGATTATAAATTCTAATTCTATAGTATGAGATAATATATTCATGTAATGTTTAAGAAACGTTATGTAAATGAGTTCCAATAGTTCATGGATTAGGGACCCAATTTTATGGGGTTCCACAGGCTTCTGTATGGATTATTTAGGTAAATCTTTCTATCTACCCAATGGGACTCAGTGCTCAGTCTAGAAGATACCATCAGCGATGCTTAGTTTTGCAGTTCTCAAACTGTGTGGATTTGTGTTTCCAGAGAGAACATGCTTGTTAACAGCAAAAATGTTTTTAAATAAATAAATAATATAGAGAGGTGAGAAATAACAGACCTCAACCCTATTGTCCCTCTGCAAATTTGTGTGCATAGAGTCAATCCCTTACCTTTCTCTAAAAGTGCATAGTTTCAAAAAGTTTAATGAATAGAAGATTGTTGGGGGCAGAATAGATTTGGACAAGAAGTCTGGAGTTAAATGTGAGAAGGGAGGGACAGGCAGTAGAAACAAAAGTGAAACTGTTTGAGCAGCATATTCCAGAATGCACTTTTATGTCGAAATCCATGATTAAATTGAGTCTTCCTGACTAGTGATTTAAATCAAATCCATGGTGCTTTCTTCCCTATCTGCCCCTGTGGCAACCACCACTAGCACCACTGCTGATGCCATCAGCACCGCTGCGGGGGAGTGGCAGCAGCAGGCAGAAGAAGGGACAGTACTGCCAAAACTCCCATTGCCATCAAGGGAGCCCCCATAGCTGGCAGAAAGGGCCAGGACAGGAAAAAGGGCAAGAACCCCGCCCAGAAGGCTCCTTCCGTGGCAGCACCCACTACTGCCGCAGCCCTGCCATTGGTTGCAGCCCCCTGTCACCCACCAGCTCTAGGGGCATTGGCTACTCAGCACGCAGGGCCAACGCGCAGGTGGCTGTGGTTCCACCTGCCATCCCAATATCATCTGCTGTGGTCCCCGCACCCGCTACTGCTGCCTCTTCCCCACCCTGACCAGGAGGCATGGCTTCTCTTCTGCCAGCAAGTCCCCATTCAGTTACTGGCGGCGGTGCATGGGGAGCTTGGAACATCCTTCCTGGTTCCCATCTAGGATGCCCTGTTGGGTCCACTTCTCATCAGGGAAAGGCACAGTGCTCCCCCTGCTGGGCTTTGGGGCATGTCTGGAGGGATGCTGGCCTTGCCTCCGCTGGCGATCCTACCTGCCCAGTTCCCCCTCCTCCACCAGCACCAGTTGACAGTCTCGCTTGGGTGCCGGGGATGGTCCCATCCTCGCATCCAGCTGAGCGGACAGATCCTGCTGCTGATAAAAGCCATTAGGAGGTGTCTGTGGAAGAGGAGGTTGCTGTGACATCTGGGTCCTATCTCTGGAGAAGAACAGCCCTGTATCTGTTGCCCATCTTCACCCCCTCCCCCCTCAGTCCCGATCCCATTGCCCCCTGGACCCAACCCCTCTGGCTAGCCCTCCATCAACACCACGGAGGACTGCGTACTGGTTACTGGGGGAAAGCACCTGTAACCAGGGGGAAAGCCTCCGCAAATCGTGGGCACAGCATCTCTCCCTCCTCGAACTAGGCGTCCTGTAAAAGTAATCTAGGAGGACAGCGACTAGGCCTGCTTCTGTACCTCCTGATAAAGTTCAGTGGGTGAAGCTGGCTGAGCAGCCTCTGGCAGCAGTGGGGGTTGGTGCTGGCCCCCTCAGAGTCCCTTACTAAGGAGGCCTGAGAGGGAACCTCCCACCCCTTTTCTGCCATCTGTCCCCTCTGCTGGTGCCAAGATGGAATGCTGATGGGGAGGAAACCCCTTATGGCAGGTGAGGGCCTCTGAGCGACCTTGCAAGAGATAACGGCCCTGGGTTTGAACCCTGTAGGTGGGGAAGGGGGATGGATTTTCACATGCATAGCAAAAGGCACATCCTGGATGCAAAGGCCGTCATCTTGGCAAATTTCAATTTCCTGCTTCAAAGCATAGGGGTGTTTAGAGCTTCTAAAAGAGAATGTTTCCAGAATTGTTTAACATGGATGACACACATTTTCCTTAGTCATCTTCTCAGAAATAGTCAACCTGAGACAGACACCTGTCATGGAAGAATTCAGCTCAAATGGTCAAAGTTTGGCTAAGTTATAAGTAATTGAAACCCCATGTTCTTACAATCGGAAGTGGCGGGCAGCTGTAATAGATGGTGCTATCAGCCCCTGCCTATAATAACATTATCAACTATTATTATTTTTATATATATTTGTATTAACACCCAGTTGTGTTAAACACTGAAAAAACATACACAAATCAGTCCCACTCCTAAAGAGCTGTTTATATGCTAAAGCACTTTGCTGAATTGGGGTTATTAGAGAGGGACTGTTTAGATCCCAGTTTTGTGAGATTATTCCCTTGTGTCTTAAAATGCACCTTAAAATCACACTGGCCTTTTACATTTTTTCTGCCATACTTATCAGGCATTAATTTTGTTGTGAGACTGAAAAGTCACGTGAAATCTTCTTTCTGCAGTCAGTTCTAGGTCTCTTTCAGCATTACTGCTTTGTGGTTTTCTCCTTTCCAAGCTAAGGTTTGTTTTACCACACAACAAACTCTGGGCCCCTTACCTTTTTGACATTTTGCCAAATGCACTGCAGCATCTTGGCAAGTCTGATAAATCTGTGTAATTATGTTGCTTGGGCCTGCCGTTGTCTACAATTTCACGTGATTTCGGGATTCTCTAGGCCAAAGACATTGCAAAAGAGATTACATGTGTCTGATTAAGGGAGATCATGGAATGTGCAGTGTATGGATCAGGCAAAAATAGAGATCATAATGATCTGTTAAGTCATGTTGTCTGTCCAAGGAAATATCATCCAAGGTATCTGTAGTACTTTCTCCAGTTTAATTTTTGAGCGGCTCCAAGTTAAGAAGCTTCTTTCATTTCCTTTGTAGAATATTCTATAACCTAATTGTTACTATTGCAGTAGGAAACATTTTTCAAAATTCAGTCTAGATTTTCCTTTGCTAAATTGCATTCCATTTACCCTGAAAGATGTAACCTGGCTCAGCAAGATAGCTTGAGCCTGGCAGATTGGTGGAATATCAGCATCAATTTGGGGACAGAACATTTCATGTATTGGCATAAACAGTATTTATCTATCTGAACTGATCTAAACCTTTGAAAACATTTGGGTTCAGTGTTTGCGTCTGTTTTTATTTCTTCTACTACTTTTACCTACTTCTTAACAGAGCTCAGAATAGTGCTCTCATCTGATTTTTTTTGTAAAGTAATCCTGATATGCAAACATATCCTAATTTTTAATTTTAATATGTTGTATGATATAGTCTGAGGCTAAATGGCATTTGGCATAAAAGTAATAGGAATCAATTAGTTTGCCTCTAAGTCAGGAGCTAGAAATGAAAGTAATAGTCTGCCCATTCAGTATGATTTTAATATGTTTAATTTTGAACTGAAATATTTTCACTTAGTTAAGGAAAAAAAATAAACAGAATAGAGATTCAAAATGTAGACGTTGGTGTAGGGAGGAGGGGTTTAGATTTATTAGGAACTGGGGAAACTTTTGGGAAAGGGGAGCCTATACAGGAAGCATGGGCTTCACCTAAACCGAAATGGAACCAGATTGTTGGCACTTAGTTTAAAAACTGATCTACAACCTTTTTAATGTTAAGAGCCAGGGGAAAGCTGACAGGTCGGAGGAGCACATGGTTCGGACATCCCTTAGGGGAGGATCTATTAATAGAGAATCTCTATGTCCTAGTGAGGAACGAGAAGATGGAAAATGATAAAATACAGGCAGGGTCTGATCAGAAACTGTCAAATAAAGAATCCCATTCAATCGTATAATGGCAGACAGCTAAAAGGAGACAAGTTTTTAAAGTGCTTATATACCAATGCTAGAAGTCCAAATAATAAAATGGGTGAACTAGAGCGCCTCATATTAAATGAGGACATTGATATAATAGGCATCAGAGAAACTCGGTGGAATGAGGATAATCAATGGGATATATTTTGTACCCTGGTATTACTGTATCGGAAGGATAGAACAGGTCTTGTTGGTGGGGGAGTGGCACTATATGTGAAAGAAAGCGTAGAATCAAATGAAGTAAAAATTGTTAATGAATCAAACTGTACTATAGACTATGGATAGAAATTCCATGCTCTAATAATAAGAATATAGTGGTAGGGATATATTACTGACCACCTGACCAGGATGGTGATAGTGACTGTGAAATGCTCAGGGAGATTAGAGAGGCTATTAAAATAAAAAACTCAATAATAATAATAATAATTAATAATAATTTGGGAGTTCAATTGTCCCCATATTGACTGAGTACATGTCACCTCAGGATGGGATGCAGAGATAGTTATTTGACACCTTAAATGACTTTTTCTTGGAGCAGCTGGTCCTGGAACCCACCAGAGGAGAGGCAATTCTTGATTTTGTCCTAAGTGGAGCACAGGATCTGGTCCAAGAGGTCAATATAGCTGGATCGCTTGGTAATAGTGACCATAATATAATTAAATTTAACATCTCTATGGTGGGGAAAACACCACAGCAGCCCAACATGGTAGCATTTAATTTCAGAAAGGGGAACTACACAAAAATGAGGAGGTTAGTTAAACAGAAATTAAAGGGTACAATACCAAAAGTGAAATCTCTGCAAGCTGCTTGGAAACTTTTTAAAGGCACCATAATAGAGGCGCAACTTAAATGTATACCCCAAATTAAAAAACACAGAGAACCAAAAAGAGCTAATGTGGCTAAACAACAAAGTAAAAGAAGCAGTGAGAGTCAAAAAGGCATCCTTTAAAAAGTGGAAGTGAAATCCTAGTGAGGAAAATAGAATGGAGCATGGACAAATAGAATTAGGAAGGCCAAAAAAGAATTTGAGGAACAATTAGCCAAAGACTCAAAAAGTAATAGCAAAAAAAAATAAAATTAAGTACATCAGAAGCAGGAAGCCTGCTAAACAACCAGTGGGGCCACTGGACCATCGAGGTGCTAAAGGAGCATTCAAGGACAATAAGGCCACTGTGGAGAAACTAAATGAATTCTTTGCATCGGTCTTCACAGCTGAGGATGTGAGGGAGATTCCCAAGTCTGAGCCATTCTTTTTAGGTGACAGATCTGAGGAACTGTCCCAGATTGAGGTGTCATTAGAGGAGGTTTTGGAACAAATTGATAAACTAAACAATAATAAGTCACCAGGTCCAGATGGTATTCACTCAAGAGTTCTGAAGGAACTCAAATGTGAAATTGCAGAACTACTAACTTTAATGTGTAACCTATCATTTAAGTCAGCTTCTGTACCAGATGACTGGAGGATAGCTAATGCAATGCCAATTTTTAAAAAGGGCTCCAGAGGTGATCATGCCAATTACAGGCCTGTAAGCCTGACTTCAGTACTGGGCAAACTGGTTGAAACTATAATAAAGAACAATATTGTCAGACACATAGATGAACATAATTTGTTGAGGAAGAGTCAGCATGGCTTTAGTAAAGGGAAATCATGCCTCTCCGATCTACTAGAATTCTTTGAGGGGGTCAACAAGCATGTGGACCAAGGGGATCCAGTGGATATACTTACATTTTCAGAAAGCCTTTGACAAGGTCCCTCACCATAGGCTCTTACGCAGTGTAAGCTGCCACGGAAGAGGCAAGGTGCTCTCATGGATTGGTAACTGGTTAAAAGATGGGAAACAAAGGGTAGGTATAAATGGTCAGTTTTCAGAATGGAGAGAGGTGAATAGTGGTGTCCCCCAGGGGTCTGTTCTGGGACCAGTCCTATTCAACATATTCATAAATGATCTGGAAAAAGGGGTAAACAGGGAAGCGGCAAAATTTGCAGATGTTACAAAATTACTAAAGATAGTTAAGACCCAGGCAGACTGCAAAGAGCTACAAAAGGATCTCTCAAAATTGTGTGACAGGGCAACAAAATGGCAGATGAAATTTAGTGTTGATAAATGCAAAGTATGCATATTGGAAAACATAATCCCAACTATACATATAAAATGTCTAAATTAGCTGTTATCACTCAAGAAAGAGCTCTTGGAGTCATTGTGCATAGTTCTCTGAAAACATCCACTCAGTGTGCAGCAGTAGTCAAAAAAGCAAACAGAATGCTAGATAATAGGACAGAAAATACCATATTGCCTCTGTATAAATTCACGGCATGCCCACATCTTGAATACTGTGTGCAGATGTGGTCGCCCATCTTAAGAAAGAAATATTGGAATGGGAAAAGGTTTGGAAAAGGGCAGCAAAAATTATTAGGGGTATGGAATGGCTTCCGTATGAGGAGAGATTGATAAGACTGGGACTTTTCAGCTTGGAAAACGGACGCTAAAGTGAGATATGACAGAGGTCTATAAAATCATGATTGGTGTAGAGAAAGTAGATAAGGAAATGTTTACTGCTTCTCATAATACAAGAACTAGGGGTCACCATATGAAATTAATAGGCAGCATGTTTAAAACAAATAAAAGGAAGTATTTCTTCACACAACACACAGTCAACCTGTGGAACTCCTTTCCAGAGGATGTTGTGAAGGCCAAGACCATAAGAGGATTAAAAAAAGAACTAGGTAAATTCATGGAGGATAGGTCTATCAATGGCTATTAGCCAGGATGGGCAGGAATGGTGTCCCTAGTCTCTGTTTGCCAGAAGCTGGGAATGAGCGACAGGGGATGGATCACTTGATGATTACCTGTTCTGTTCATTCCCTCTGGGGAACCTGGTACTGGCCACTGTAGGAAGGCAGGATACTGGGCTAGATGGACCTTTGGTCTGACCCAGTAGGGCTGTTCTTATGTAATCTTTAAAAATCCAGTTCAAGAGGGTGAAGAAAGGAAGGATCTTTGTCTGTAGCATACATGCATGAACCCAGGCAAGAAAAATGAGCAAGAATTAATAAGGTATCTTTTTTACTTTCAGTGAGACCAGGCTCAGTAAATTTGCAGGTGTCCAGATAAATCATTGATTTTTCTGATGCAACATGTTTGTCTTACCTGCTTGTTAGGTTTGAGGTTTGCTTTCATATTTTGTTTGCTTTTTTCTCTCTTCAACATACTGTCAATAGTGTTTCTAGTGTTCTGTGAGTACAGTGGTGGTATCTTTATCTTTTATCTTTTATGAGTGGTGATTGCTATTGTATTCCACTCAGAGTTATGCATGCGTAACATGCGTCCAGAGATGGAGAATTTGAAAAGTGTCCGTTGGTCCACGCATGCGCTCTGGCTCACCTTGTGCCTTTGTCCAAGGGGATGAAGGGCAGGGCCGACTGACTGCCTCTCCAGTTCCTTCTCACTGCTGCATAGTTTGGGTTAGAACCTTTAGTGTCCACAGCTTTGGCTTCGCTCTACAAAATAAGAATGATCTAGTTTGTAAATAGTTTTAAAAGTTCAGTGTTCTCAAAACCACATGCTTCAGCAGAGAAACGAAGACTCCATTCCGTCAATGTTCGACAGGTCTTCTTGGCCTTTATCTGCAGAGAACAAAACCAATTAAAAAGATCCCTGAGATTATTCATCGCTGTAGCGGAAAGAGTGAGAGGGCACATCATCTCTACCCAGAGAATCTCCAAATGGATCTCAGGCTTCATTCTACTGTATTAGCGATTGAACTTTCCCTCCGCTCTATCCCTCAATGGGGTAAGAGCTCATTCCACCAGAGTGCAAGCAACTACTATGGCATCTCTTCAGGAGGTGCCCCTCCTGGAAATCTGTAATGCAGCCACATGGCACTTCATTTGTATGTTTCCAAGACACTATGCCCTGGTGCAGGACTCTTCTGCAGATGCCTCCTTTGGGATGGTGATACTCCACTCAGCCCTACCATCTATATCGGGGTGGCTAAACTGACCCTCTGAGCTGCATATGATAATTTTCAGCAGTTCGAGAGCTGGGCATGTCAGCCAGAGCTGGGGGCTTTAGCCCCACTCCTGCTGAAGCCCCAAGCCTGGGCAGCCGCTTCTTACAGGGCAGAAGCCCCAAGACCCTCTTCCCTGCAGGGCAGAAGCCCTTAGCCCGACTATTCTGCTTCATGGCAGAAGCCCTGAGCTCCCCCACCTCAGTCTTGTAGGTGAAGAATGGAGTGGCAGTGTAGGGGGCTCTGCAAGCTACATTTTAATTGTAAGAGTTGCATATGGCTTACAAGCCGCGGTTTGGCCACCCCTGATCTATATCCTCACACCCTCTTCCTACCTAGGTACTGCTTGTCAGTGGAATATGTTAGGGAAGATCACTCAAAGAAGAAGGGGCGGTAATGGGAGGTTCTCCGAAATGTGTGATCCTTATCTGTATTCCACTACCTGCCTTCTTCCCCCTCTGCTTTGGATCTTACCTGATTCGTGGTACAGAAGGAACTGTGGAGAGGTAGTTGGTCTGCCCTGCCCTTTATTCCTTCGGACTGAGGCATGAGGTGAGCCAGTGTGCGCACGCTGACCAACTGATGCTACTTTCAACTTCTCCAGCATGGTGCGCATACGTAACCCTCAGTGAAATACAAATAGGGATCACACATCTTGTAGAACCTCCAATTACGGGTAAGTAACCTCCCTATTTCAGTTCTACAAATAGTTTAACCTATATCTGTCATCTATATCTTGTTTGTTTAAACTTTGCACTGTAGCTCAACGATGAATCTTCTTGCTTTTCTTTTCACCTGTCTTCTGGAGACTTGGTTGGTTATTTGATTGTTTTCATTTTTTAAAAAGCATCAGCATTAAAAGTTGATTTTTGGTAAGAAGCCCAGAAGATTTTGGCTGCTGGCAATGAGTTGCCAGTTCCACAAAGGACTTAAGTATATTTAACAGGGGACTTAAGCATGGGCTTATGTCCTTTTAAAGAGAATAAGACTTAAGCATATGCTTAAATGAATCACATGCATACATATTTTGCTACGTTGCGGGAGGGATAGCTCAGTGGTTTGAGCATTGGCCTGCTAAACCCAGGGTTGTGAGTTCAATCCTTGAGGAGGCCACTTAGGGATCTGGGGAAAAAATTGGTCCTGCTAGTGAAGGCAGGAGCTGGACTAGATGACCTTTCAAGGTCCCTTCCAGTTCTAGGAGATTGGTATATCTCCAATTATTACCTTTATTACATTGGGGCCTGAAAAATGTATTCTGTTTTTGTTCATGTATGTTGGGCCCTATTGTCCTTTTTATATGTGTGTATGTGTATGTATATTTTGAGGACTAATAGGAGAAAAGTTCTTTTTCATTTCTATCTTTAAAATATTTCTGTAAATTAAAGTTGTGGTCTAAGCTTAGAAATTGGGAAGCTGCAACAGATTGTATTTGTTGATGCAATAGTTGAAGTTGTACAGTGACCTTTTCACTTTCTGAACTGTTTCCCACGTCGAGTTCCCATGTACAGGACTCGTGATTTGGCATTGGGCATGATCAAGTTATCTTTGCTTTTTATTTGGTGCCGATATTATTGAGGCGTGCAACTAAATTGCAAAGTTCATTATGTTTTTCCCAAAGAGTTTATGCTAAAGTTAAAACAAAATAAATAGCTTGTGTTCTAGTTACTTCAATTAACTACATTGATCTCTTTTCCTCTGATTTAACCTCCATGGCTCCAAGACTAGAGTTGACACATGGCCATAATTTTATGGGAATGTCCCAATTTTGACTTAACTACTTAGCATCTTATAGGGTGCTCAAACTTGACAATATTGCAGGTTAAAAAATCCCCAACCTTTTCACAATGTAACTTAGGATATCTGGGAAAATGACTAAATGACTGGTCTTCATGAGGCTGTGGATGACCTAATGCTTATTATAGTTCTTGCCAGCACTGCTTTAAACAGTGGAACCTCTTTTGAGTCTCCCCCACGGCTAGTGGAGAATTATACCTTTGCTTTTCCAGCATATACCATTTCCCTGGTGCCCCCTAAGGTGCATCAGTGTGAAGCTGACAGGGATCATGACTCTTTCATTCTGTTGCTGCTATTCTTGTGAATGTTTCTGTAAGCATAGGATTTTAATAGTCTGGATTTCTGCAGGCCTCCTTACCCGCCATGTTGACACTCTTACTAAAATAGTTTTATTATAGGCTATCCTCAATTCATTTAATGAGAAAGGGAGAGCATGTTAAGTTCTCTGCGACAAGTAATTCTGCTAAAAGTCACCAGGCACTACTTATCCAATATATTAAAATGGCTTTTTTTTACAGATTTTCATGATTCTGGGTTGATTTTGTTTTTAAACTAACATGCATTACAAGTAAAACACAGAGTGCAAACAGTTGAGGTTGTAAAAACAGAATAAATTGCACAGTGCCTGTAACATAAAATAAACTAAGCAAGAACCAAGAAAAAGCAAATCTCTTAATGAGAATTCGTGAACCTTCTTATTTTATCATAATTGAATTTGAAATATTTCTCTATTAGTAATAAATGGAAACTTAAGGATGTTTAATTGCAAAATACAACAAATGTCACTTGTTCTAATAAAACTGCACAGATTTGCAAGCTAGCAGCAGAAGCTTATGGTTGTAAGTGGATTATCTGAGAGCTGTTAGTAGTATAAGATGACGTAATTTTTAGTGGGCCAGATCTTATTTTATATCATATAAATTTCAGGGATGAGGAACACTTAGCATAGCTCCACAGTGATCTAATGATCTAGTGAACACCCTCCTTTAGAAAATTCAACCCATTTGCACAACAAATAATCCTAGATACACTGAAGGAAATTTGATTCACTATCTGACACTGACCCACATCCGCTCTGGCTGGTGAATGATGGCCAAGAGCATCTGGGCTTGCTGCTCACAGAGAGAGAAGGCTTCTTTCAAAGACTACTGCCTACTTCCCAACTCTCAACAGGGAACAGTCTCACTGGTATGCATGAAACTGATGCTTGAGCTGGGCCAGGTCCGAGCCGCGCAGCCGGGCCAGGTCCAAGCTGGGGGTGCTTGCCTGGGACCGGGCTGGGGCGCTCGGCCGGGGCCAGGGGAAGCCGTTCCGCCGCTGCTCCCCCCCCCACGCCCGGCTTACCTGCCTGCTGCTTTTTTCAGGCAGGGGAAGGTGGGGAGAAGGAGGGCAGAGCATTCAGGGGAGAGGGGGAGGTGAGCTGGGGCCGGGTGGACAGCTGCCCGAGCCTTTGTTAAATTTAGAAGCCTTTTTAGAACCGGTTGTCCTGGAACAACCGGTTCTAAAAAGGCTTCTAAATTTAACAACTGGTTCTTGCGAACCGCTGCGAACCGGCTGGAGCTCACCACTGGGTAGAAGCCCCAAGCCCCTGCTCCCTGATGAGGAGAAGCCCCTACCCCACCACCCAGCTGCAAGACTGAGGTCCTGAGCACCACCTCGAGTCTGGTAGGGGAAAATGGGGCAGAGGAGTTGTTGGGAGGGCTGTGTGAGCTACACTTTAATGTTAAAAGAGCCACAGATGGCTCACAAGCCACAGTTTGGCCACCTCTGCTATATTGTTTCCAAATCACAGTATACTCTGGGAACCTAATCATGGTATCAGGTTACACAATCTTCCCTTAGGTAGTATCAGGATTTGGCCCTAAATATCTTGAGTCAGTTGCACAAGCCAGACCCACAGAGCAAATCCCCTACTGTCGACAGTCACATCCCAGCCTGTGCCCAGAGGTCCGGGCAGTGTGTTAGAAATATTTACCTTCACTGGGGAGGACTTTCTAGGAGTCGGTAAGGACACCTCCACTTGTAACTTCTGAGCTCACCTCTTCAGTGTGGTGATTTGTCTTTCATCACAAACCCCGCGTTCCGCCTAGGCTGGGGAATTAACTAGAGCAGGGGTTGGCAACCTTTCAGAAGTGCTGTGCCGAGTCTTCATTTATTCACTCTGATTTAAGGTTTCGCGTGCCAGTAACACATTTTAAGGTTTTTAGAAGGTCTCTTTCTCTAAGTCTATAATATCTAACTAAACTAGTGTTGTATGTAAAGTAAATAAGGTTTAAAAAATGTTTAAGAAGCTTCATTTAAAATTAAATTAAAATGCAGATCCCCCTGGACCAGTGGCCAGGACCCTGGCAGTGTGAGTGCCATTGAAAATCAGCTCCCGTGCCGCCTTCGACACCTGTGCCATAGGTTGCCTACCTCTGAACTAGAGGCTGAGGGTATGGCTACACTTGCAGCTGTGCAGCGCTGGGAGTTACAGCTGTCTTCGTACAGCTGTGTAGGGAAAGCACTGGTGTGTGGCCACACTGACAGCTACCAGCGCTGCAGTGTGGCCACTTTTGCAGCATTTGCAGCGCTGTTGGGAGTGATGCATTATGGGCAGCTATCCCAGCGTTCAAGTGGCAGCAAGGTGCTTTTCAAAAGAGGGGGGTGGGGTGGAGTGTGACAGGGAGCGGGAGAGAGAGAGAGAGTGGATTTTTGGAGCCGACACTGCGTATCAGCTCCCTGCCTTGCAAAATCTGAAAATTTCCCTGACCCCTCATTTACTCTTAACTGCAAACAGCCTGCAGACCAGATAAGCAGCTGCTCCAACGGACTCCCTTTCTCCCCCCCGCCCCCCCCTGTTTCTCTCCTCAAGCAAACACTCATCCCCCTGCCTGCCTCATTCACAGCAAGGTAGTGGGTTATCTCAATTGATTGTTCACACTCAGTTACAGATTGATCACAGCAAACAGGAGTTGTGTTTGTTTTTTAGATAAGCAGCTCCCGGAGCCCCGAGTTCACAGCAAAACAAAGAGAGGCATCATAACAAAACAAAGAGAGTAATTTAGTTAAAAGCATTCTGGGATATCTCCTAATACCCTGGAGGCCAATAACAGCACTGGTGTGTGGCCACACTTTACGAGCAGCGCTGCAGCACCAGCGCTGCAATCGTTATACCCCAAGCAGACCCAGGTGTACAGCCAGCGCTGCAGCCAGGGAGTTGCAGCACTGGATGTGCCCTGCAGGTGTGGACAGTTACTAATTGCAGTGCTGGAAAGCCTCCACCAGTGCTGCAACTCTCAAGTGTAGCCATACCCTGAGGCAGCATCCAGCCCTGAAACTTCAGATTCTACCCTCGTTTACCAGTGCAAATCTGGAGTGATTCCACTGAGGCCAGGGCAGTAACTGAAGCACCCTTGGAGCCCTCCCTCTGGAATGCAGCATTCAGAAGGAGACAGCAGGAGTTTGCTGGTCAGTTGTGAGTCTGGAGTCTCCTGTTGCAGTAAAATAATTCTAGGGACAGGGCTCATTTCGGAAAACTCTGGCTCCCTTTAGAGCAGCCGTGTGTGCCCAGAGAGGCAGTGTCTGGATCCCCATTGGAGGAGTCGAGGCCATGCGATTTGTGTGCCTTAGGAATGGCTGGGGTCGGGGAGTTGGGGCTAACAGGCGGCTGTGTGCGAGGCGCTCGCGCTGTGCTGAGTCAGGTGCACGCCCCCCCCCCAGTGCAGCTCTGCTAGCCAGTGTGGGTAAGTGACCTGGGCAGCAGCTTGAGGCCTGCCCTGGGTGGAATCAGCACATGCAGGGCTGCAGCAGCAGCCTCTGCAGCCCTGCCCCCAGTGTGGTTGGTCGCCTCTTCTCCCAGGTTCCGTGGTGAGTTAGGTGGGCCAGTCTGCGCACCCTGCCAGTAGGGATGCAGCTATTACCTCTGTGGGGCATCTTCACCCCCCCCCCCCCATGCAAAAACAGTGGGGAAAGAAAAGCTTGGAAATGGCTTCTGGCAGCCTCCCCGATTGAAATGAGACGTGGCTCCATGTTCAGAGCCAGTGGTTCTAGCCCTTCCACTGCATCCACGGAGGCAGCCCCTGCCTGGCTCTGGGTGTGAGCTGCCCTGCCCAGCACTTCTTGGGGCACCCTGAGTGCAGATGGGTCCTGCTCCAGGGCTGTCACTCAGCCCTGGGTGCCGAGAGCCATTGGAACACTCCAGCCCGGGGGCTGGGCCAGGGGTCAGCAGCCCTCCGGGCTCAGTTGGCTGGGGTGGGTTTTCCTCTCTGTTGCCGCCACAAAGTGAGTCTTCCTGATGGCAGAGATTTCTGGGGGTGCTGCCCCTGCCCCTTAAAATAAATGGGGGACTTCAGTTCACTTTGGATCGGATCCCAAAGCTTGTTCGCCAAGAGCTGGTTTGAATCTAGCACAGCTGGCAGGTGACAGCTGAACTGAAGTTCGACTTTTTTTTCTCATCCTCAAGGAAGGACATGCCTTTCCCATGTCTCCAACTCTGCTCAGCGATAGCCAGGAGTCGGCACTCTGGGAGTATGCTGGGTGGGGGGGGGGAGGGAGATCCCCCGCCAGCCTCCTCATTCTCATACCTGCCTGCTGCTTGCCTCCTCACTCCTTCGCCAGAGCCCCCCGCCCCACACCTGCCGTGAAACCCCCACGTCCAGCCTGCCTCCTCACCCCCCTGCCTGCCTGCCACTCGCCTCCTCCCCAGCCTGCTGCTCGCCTCCTTATCTGAAGATTGTGACAAACTGCATCCTGATCGTACATCAATCGGGATGCGGGACAAAGGGTAAAATTTTGGGACATCTGGTCACCCTAAATGTAGTAGCTGAATCTACTAATTTTTGTCTAAGTAGCTTTAGTGTCCCTGTAAAACTTCTCATCTGATTCTGTTTGGTGAGTAACCAGTTTTCATTTTATAATCTGTTAAATTTGTTTCTTATGGTCTCCTCTTCTTCCTTTTATTTTCTCTCACTTCCTGGCTGATGGCCTGATGATGTTTGCCCTTGCCTCTTGGTTCAGGTCCTGGTATAATTTGTCTGATTGTCACTTTAATAGTGTTTAGTACCTCAGTTTTGATCAGATCTCTTCAGTGATAAAATGACTGTTTTATGGGATATCAGTAGACAATGGGCCTCCATTGCTTTGCCCTTGTGTAGTTACTTACACCCAAGAAAAGTGAATATAAAATACACCAGTTCAGAATGGTAAGATTGCATATCTGAAGTCCATTGAAGTAATTGGGAGACAGTTATTCTATTGATTTCCTGGAGCTTTGTATCTGGCCATTAACACATTGCCATAAAAATAACATTTATGTAGTTCACTTCCTACAAGGATCCAAAGTGCTCAGCAAAATTTACAGAATGGTGAATTATATCAGAAACTTGGATCTATGACTATATGTATTTTTTGGGGGAAAAGAAAAATTTCCCAAGGCATATTGGATGGAAACCTAACAAAGTACTTACAAACCTTTATTATTTTATAATCTGACCCTAACTCTCATGTGCATTGTTTTCTCTGGAAGGTTTCTACAAACACAGTGTATTTTTAACATTGCTTTATCTGTCTCTGTTTTGAGGATAATGAATGCTGTAATAAAGTAGAAATGAGTAGTTTAAATTTCAGAAATAATCTAAAGCTCTTTTGATGGCTGTTTAAACTGGCAGAAGAAAGTGTTGCTCCGATGCCAGTGAAATAAAACCATTCTCTTGAGAAAGCAGATCAAAACTTTTTCCAGCAGTACAGTACATGAAATGTTACATGTACATGGAAAATATCATGACCTGCACAACAAAATGTCTCAGAGCAGGAAATCATCAGGTTTATTTTCATATACTTAAAATGAGAAATAAAACATCCAAGTGGAAAAAAAAATCAGGTGGTATATGTTCCAAACCTCCTAAATGTAATATAGCACCATGAAGATCTTTTTATCCTCTCCAACAAAATTGCTACAATCCTACAGCAGAGACAGAAAAGTTGCTTGTGGTCTACTTATCAAAATCCATGTCAGGATATTTGATACTGGTATTTTCAGTCTCTGCACATTTTATAGATCTCTGTGAATCTCTACATGTGTTTGGTAGCCACTAATATGAAGAGGAATGCAATTCTTGGGTGATGCACCCATAGCTCAAGCCTATAACTGTGGACACAAAATAGAATACTTGTTCTCCTTTCTGTAAGACGTTTGGCAGGGTTGTAGGAAACTTTTATTGGTACGTCAAACTAACGACAACAGATTCCTAAGGGAAAGAAATCCTTGGACTTTTAGAATGTGAACCTTCCTATCCTCTTCCTTTCCCCGTGGCCACAAATCTGGCACCTTAGGTTTTGCCATTTAGCACCTGGGCAAGGGTAGACTCTGTAGTAGCCCCCTAGCCCAACCATTTACACACACATCAGCAGGTACTTGCTTTTATACTGAGGTCTTAGGGCTTCCGCCAATTAGTCAAGCTTCAATTGGCCCCTCGTGGTCAGTGACTCGTGCACTTTAATTGCCATGACCTATCACCTATCCCTTGATCCAGTCCCAAATTAAGTTGGCTTGCATGTTGGTATTCATAACAAAGGTAATTTGTGATGGCTCAGCTGCTCCCATGGCACACCACATTGTGTGGCAGTACCCAAGAAATTCCAGCTTCTCCTTTCTCCCATTCTGCCATCCCAGGCCAGGTTTAAAGGTTGGGGTTGAACTGTAGGATATCTACATCACCTGAAAAGCATATGGGAATAGTGTGAATATGTGCTGTTTTTACCATGCTTGGAAGGGTATTGTTACACTTATTAAATAGTGATATGTAATGTTCCTGCTTATAAAGGTTTATGCATTGGCCTGCTAAACCCAGGGTTATGAGTTCAATCCTTGATGGGGCCATTTAGGGATCTGGGGCAAAAATCTGTCTGGGGATTGGGCCTGCTTTGAGCAGGGGGTTGGACTAGATGACGTCCTGAGGTCCCTTCCAACCCTGATATTCTGTGATTCTATAAACTCTAATTTGTGCACATTATCTCATAATTACTCTGTTTGGAATTATAGTCTGTCAATTGCATTGCTCTCTCTATCCTAGACTTGTGTGTACATATACACTCTGTACACACTTTTTTATAGATTGTGACCAGTAATTGACTGGTAACCCTTCTGCCAGAAAAGTTTATTGCATTAATTTAATGTCAGAAACCTTGGATGGTTGCTACTTTATTCTTTTAAAAAAAGGAGGGGGGGGAACATTGAGTGGTGTCAGTTACATGAGCATCCTTACCATTTTTGTTCAGATGGTTTCAGTTAAAACTGGGAGCTGCGCTTTGATTCAAATTATGCTGATGTAAATGAGATCACAATGTGGTTCAGTGACTGAAATAGCTTAACTTTGATTCTATATTAATTCTTTTAATAGTATCAGACCTTTCTGGCAGCTGTTGCTCTAACTAAGGTTTTAAGTTTCAAAACCAAAAGGTAGCTTCGAAACAATAAACATTATTTAAAAAATTGGCTACATTGGGTAGCATGGAAATAATCCCATTTTGCAATTGTGTTGACGTTACAAAATGTGACTTCTGCTTTTTCTGTTTTAATATGTTAGCAGAACTCGGCAATTCTTGTCTCATTATAAAACTGTCATTAGGGAAAGAGGAGCCAGGATAGTGAGGGTTGTAATAGCACAACTACTTGACATAACTGTGTAAATTGACCAGTTTTGCTTTCTGAAAAAGTGGCATGTAGTTAAGGGGATAGTGTAGTGAAATTCTGAAATGCTGTGGACATTAGGAACCTTTTGGAATTACTTTGTTCTCCAATCTGGCACTCAACTGACTGCGTATCACACATCCAGTAAATGAATGTAATCCACTAATCTGGCTACTGGCTGCCTGTGTTTTTTCCAGTCCCAGTTCCATAGAATCTGTGATTGGATCCATGGATAATAAGACTAAAGGGAGGTATAGGAAAGGATTGATATTACCATGCTGCTACCTAATTTACAGCAATTATGTGCTCATTTCAATAGAAATGTTTACTGGGAGTTGAGCTTGGGCAATTCTGTTCCTGTACTTTTTTCCCCATGGAAATGAATACATGGCTGGGGAAAATAAGGGAGCAGTTTCAAAATATTAATGGAAATCTCAATTTCTGCATGTTCTAGTCTGCTAATCTGGACAGAAGTGTTGTCGTTCCTTTCTAAGGACTCAATTCAAAGCCCACTGAAGACAACAGTAAGACTCCCAGTGACGTCAGTGAGCTTTGCATCAGCCCCAGAATGAAAAGCAACACCACCAAGAGAATTTAGCCAAGAATCTTGTTGTTGAGAATCTGTTTCCCTCTCTCCTTTAATATGTCCGTAATCTTGGTTCTGCCTTAGGTATAGCCAGAACAGAACATTCCTTCTCAAAGAAATCTCCAAAAGTATAGCATGTGTGGTTTTTGTTTTTTTGTTTTTTTTTCTTTTCCTTGGGATGTTGAAGCACCTACATTAAAGTTAGGAGGAGCTGTAGGTGCTCAGAGAGTGTCGATACTTGGCTGTTGATTTACAGTGAAGGAGAAAGCAAAACGGTGAGGAAAGAATTTTCATCTGTGGAGGATGGTCATAACACATAGTTGTGGGACTCTTCTTTTTTCCTTTATTACAATAACTGTGTGAATTGAAAATATGATGCAAAATTAAAATTTCTCTAATTTTAAAGAGGCTTCTGTTACTGAAATAGACTCTCATTTTGTTTCCATATTATTTTTTTCCTGTAGAGTGGGAAGCCACCAATTAAGGATATGTTCACAGAGCTGAAAGATGGAAGGAAGCTCTTGGATCTTCTAGAAGGGCTCACAGGAAATCCATTGGTAAGAAAAGTATTAATTAGTGATGGTGAAGGAAGCTAATCATTTGACCTCTGCTTCCTAAATACAAACATCCCAGTATGTAGTGCATGTAACTTTGGGCCTGATCTAAAGCCCATTGAAGTTGTAAGGCATCACAAAAGGGAGAGTTTTCATGCTTTGATACCCACTTGTGGCACTCCATGTTAAGCTTTATGATCCTGCAATTGGATCTGCTGCATGAGTCAGACTGTGATAGGTCAGGAGAAATGGAGTGGCCAATGTTGTAAAGGATTGCTTTGAATTTTAAGTTCTCTCTGCTCCTACCCAAAGTAGGGCATGAAAAAAGAGGAAGTGCGGCCTATCCCCAGTGCTCAAGGCCTCAGTTGTCTTCTGGGTGCCAAAACAACAAATTGCCTCTTGTTCCTTTCTAGGAGCCAATAACTCCAGCTGCTCTGTCAAACTTCCAAAAGCTTCACCTTTCCCCTTGGGAACTTCCGCAAGGCAGTTACGTTGTCACTACAAAATTCTGCAGCACACTGAAAAATAAAAAATTGTGGAGTTTGTGTAAGATAAATTTGAAACATTCTGAAACTGAGGTTTTTTTCAACATATAAGGAATATTGTATTGTTACTCTTTTACATAGTTAATCCAGTAAAAAACCTCTTTAATTTCTGTAGTCTTCCTTATTTTTCTGTTTTTCTTTATAAAAATAACACTATAAAATGATAAATTTCCTGTTTTTTCTCTGTTTATTTTGTTTTCAACTGTCGTCAAGTGTTTTGACATGAACAAAATGTAACTTTGTATTTTTATTTTTAGCCCAAAGAACGTGGTTCCACAAGAGTACACGCCCTAAATAATGTCAACAGAGTACTGCAAGTTTTACATCAGAACAGTGTAAGCTTATATTGCAACTTAAAATATTTTTTTGCGGTCAGTTTGGTTTACTGAGTCTTCTAAGATAAGTGACTTGGAATTGCAGATCATAAACCTACTGCACACAGCAAATAAAAATGCCAGCAGACAGTGAAAACGATGAGCAATTCATGTGGTCAGTGTTTTCAACTGTCTGATGTTTTTGTGAAATACATAAATGCAAGCAATATGTTACCAAAATGATATAGTTTTGGATGAGATTTTGATGAAGAGGAACTGAATGCTTTGGTTATAGGCATTTGTTCTCGGTGTGGGTTAAACTGTTTTGCATTTTCACCTCTCGTTATTTGCCACTTGTAAGTCACTATCACTTCTAGTTGATGTATGTTATTAAATCAATATTATTTAATCTAATCTAGTTTCTTAGATGCACTCATGATAGTATTTGAGCACTACTTTACCAAACCTTTGGCATATAAGCCATATATGGCTTCTTTAGAAATCTCTGTGATTCAGCCAGTAAAAGTGTTCTGAAGAGTAGTTTGATCAATCCTCAATTGATCTAATGCCATCAGACCTTAGAAATAACACATGGTAGATATTACTTAAAATTAAAAATACAATATATTAAATTTAAGCACATGCTTGAATGTTTGTGGGATTGGAGCCTTTGATTGTTAATTCTCTGGAGCAGGGAGTATGCTTCTATAATTTGTGCAGTTCCTAGCACAGTACAGCTCTGCTCTTTTCATTGCTGCAATACATACAATACTTTTAGATAGTAATTTTAGAGAACATCTGTTAAAACATTTGTTGCAAAAATTCCTAACTCAACAAACCAAAGGATAAATAGGATAAACAGAAGGCTCCTCCAATGAAGATGCAGCAGGAATCTATATTTATCCCTTTAGGGCAGAGATTCTCAGGGTTGAGGGAGTGTCAAACTTTTGGGGGAGGGAGGGAAGCACAGCAAGCCTTCCAGTAAATCAGTACTTACAGTAAAAGGGGTAGAGAAGGGCAAATGCCAAGTCGCAACGCCACTCATCACGAAGGGGCGTACAGGCCAAATTTGAGTGAGTGGCATTGTGACCTTATGCGTGGGGTTGCAGTACCACTCACTCACATTTAGCTTGGAGGGTCAAATTTTAGTGGCGTTGTGACCCTGTGCACCAGGTTGCAATGCCACTCACTCAGATTTTTTGGGGTGGGGCTTCAAGTTTACAAAATCCTAAAAACCTCCTAAGTGGGGCTTGATTTGTAAAAAGTTGAGAACCCCTGCTTCAAGGCCTGACCCAAAGTGCCCATAGGAATCTTTCCATTGACTACATGAGTTTTGGTTCAGGTCCTTAATTAGTTGTCCCAGGCTTATAAATGTTCAGTAGCTGATCAAAAATGAACAGTACAGCTTTAATGAAAACAAGATTTTTTAAAATTATACTGTAATCTTCTAGTGAAGCAGTTGTATTTATTTTTCACAGAACAGTTTCATAAGCATGCTTTTTTTTTCTAATCAGAATTGCTGTTTTGCATGTGGCAGGATTGAAATAATTCAGAATAACAGTCAGCTTCACTGTGTTTCACTACAGTGTGTCTGAGTTTATTGTAATTAGGTTCCAGTGTATTTATATACTGCTGATCAAACAATGTTGTGAAACTGCTGTATATTACTGAGCACTTTCCCCTTTTGTATTGCTGGACTGAAATCATATTACTAAGAAGTGACTTGAAGCAAGCAAAGATTTATTCTTCTCTGACATACTGTGCACACACTTATTTGGTTTTTTAAGGATAAGTAATGAGCCTTTCTAGCCTGAAATTAATTTGGTTTATTTTATGAAAGTAAGGGGATTGAGTTAAACTACTGAGTGATTTATTGGTTCTTCCTTGACCTGCCAAGATCTGTAGTTTTGGAAATGTGCGGATAGCATTAGTCTGCTGACTGCTGAAGATTCTGCACATGGTTTACACCG
This sequence comes from Mauremys reevesii, assembly GCF_016161935.1. Lineage (NCBI taxonomy): Eukaryota > Metazoa > Chordata > Testudines > Geoemydidae > Mauremys > Mauremys reevesii. The sequence continues at coordinate 102,908,117 of NC_052625.1, read as the reverse complement.
GGTGCTCAGAAATATTAAGAATTTAAGATAAAGGAGGAAGGAGTGCAATTGAATGTGATTACTTCCCTCTTATCTGGGAGCTTAGGGGCTATAAAATATCAATAACTTTTGAAAGAATTAGTATTGAGCATTTAAAAAAATATATGTTCTAAGGAACAGGTGAGTACTAGGTGCCAAAATTTACAGTGATTGATTGCTGTGACTTCAGTTCGCTTACGTGAGCAGAATAGTTTAGATTATGATGATCAAAAAGGCTATTTGAAGATCAGAACATGGAGTGGTTTTCATACTGTGTAGTTACAGGGTTGGATGTAGGATTTAGTACAGATACAGAGAGGATATAGAAAGAGTTGTCTATAATCACACAGGTTCCAAAACCATAAGCATTTCTGTTGTGTGTTCTCAGGGCCTTTCCTTCTCCACTCAGATTAAATCACACCTTTTGCAAAATAATTTTCAGCAGACTGCACTTGGAGTACTTCCATTATAATGTGTTTGCATCTTACTTTTCTTTCCAGTGTTATGGTTAAATGATCTGTGTTGGTGACTATTTTTTCTCTCTCCCTTCTTCCCTCCCTGTGTAACTTTTGTGAGTCTTGAGAGAACATATGCCCAGCATTTACAGACTATGCCATAATAAGATTCTGTATGTTTTACTGTAGAGATTGGAAGAGGATCCTTTCCCATCCCATTGCCTTCCTTACCGTCTCTCCAAAAACATATGTTTCCGCTGCTTTAAAATGTGTGTCTACCTGAAAAGTGACTCTGGATTGTGGGATTCCATGTCTGTCCCAGTGATTCCATTCTTCTAACAAATAAAAAGATCGGTTGAAAAGGTGACACTCGGCACTAGTTGAATTCAGTGGAGTTACACGGGTAGACTACAGAATCTTTATTATTGGTGATTATTCAGAGATTGCAAGGGCAGAAGGGACTATTCTGATAATTTAGTCTGACCTCCTGTGTAACATAGGCCATAGAGCTTCTCCAAAATAATTCCTAGAACATATATTTTAGGAAAACATCCATTCTTGATTTAAAAATTGCCAGTGATGGACAATCTGTCATGGTCCTTAGTAAATTGTTCCAATGATTAATTACCCCCACCTTTAAAAATGTACACCTTATTTCCATCCTGAATTTGTCTAGCTTCAACTTCCAGCCATTGGATTGGAGATTGAAGAGCCCATTAACAAATTTGTTTCCCAAATAGGTAGTTATACACTGTAATCAAATCACCCCTTTAACCGTCTCTTTATTGAGCTAAATAGATTGCCCTCCTTGAGTCTGTCACTATAAATCATGTTTTCTAATCCTTTAATCATTGGCATAAATTATATTACCCTCCAGCACATGTCACTTAACTTGAAGTCCTGTCCCACATGTTCATGCAGCTTTTTATTCCCTACACATTCTAGATAGGAGCATAAGGAGCTGGTTCTCTAGTGCGATTTATAGAATCATAGAATCTCAGGGTTGGAAGGGACTTCAGGAGGTCATCTAGTCCAACCCCCTGCTCAAAGCAGGACCAAACCCAACTAAATCATCCCAGCCAGGGCTTTGTCAAGCCTGACCTTAAAAACCTCTAAGGAAGGAGATTCCACCACCTCCCTAGGTAACCCATTCCAGTTCTTCACCACCCTACTAGTGAAAAAGTTTTTCCTAATGTCCAACCTAAACCTTCCCCTCTGCAACTTGAGACCATTACTCCTTGTTCTGTCATCTTCTACCACTGAGAATAGTCTAGATCCATCCTCTTTGGAACCCCCTTTCAGGTAGTTGAAAGCAGCTATCAAATCCCCCCTCATTCTTCTCTTCTGCAGACTAAACAATCCCAGTTCCCTCAGCCTCTCCTCATAAGTCATGTGCTCCAGCCCCCTAATCATTTTTGTTGCCCTCTGCTGGACTCTCTCCAATTTATCCACATCCTTCTTGTAGTGTGGGGCCCAAAACTGACACCAACTAGTACCCCATCTTACCATAGAAGATTAGGGTTGGAAGACACCTCAGGCGATCAGCTAGAACAACCATCTGCTCAAATCAGGACAAAACACCAACTAAATTATCCCAGCTAGGGCTTTGTCAAGATGGGCCTTAAAAACCTCTAAGGAAGGAGATTCCACCACCTCCCTAGGTAACCCATTCTGGTGCTTCACCACCCTCCTAGTGAAAAAGTTTTTCCTAATATCCAACCTAGACCTTCCCCACTGCAACTTGAGACCATTAGTCCTTGTTCTGTCATCTACCACCACTGAGAACAGCTGAACTCCATCGTCTTTTGGAACCCCCCTTCAGGTAGTTGAAGGCTGCTATCAAATCCCCCCCTCACTCTTCTCTTCTGCAGACTAAACAAGCCCAGTTCCCTCAGCCTATCGTCGTAAATTATGTGCCCCAGCCCCCTGATAATTTTTGTTCACATCCAATTTGTCCACATCCTTTCTGTAGTGGAGGCCCGAAACCTGGACGCAATATTCCAGATGTGGCCTATAATAATCACTTCCCTCAATCTGCTGGCAATGCTCCTACTAATGCAGCCCAATATGCTGTTAGCCTTCTTGGCAACAAGGGCACACTGCTGACTCATACCCAGCTTCTTATTCACTCTAATCCTCATGTCCTTTCTGCAGAACTGCTGCTTAGCCAGTCGGTCCCCAGCCTGTAGCGGTGCATGGGATTCTTCCATCCTAAGTGCAGGACTCTGCACTTGACCTTGTTGAACCTCATCAGATTTCTTTTGGCCCAATCCTCCAATTTGTCTAGGTCACTCTGGCAGGGCTGCCCAGAGGGGGGGAGGGGGGGCAAGTGGGGCAATTTGCCCCGGGCCCCGCAGGGGCCCAGCGGCGGTCCAGGTCTTCGGTGGCATTTTGGCGGCAGGGCTCCTTCAGTGCTGATGAAGACACAGAGCGACTGAAGGGCCCCCCACTGCCGAAATGCCGTCGAAGACCCGGACCGCCGCCGGGTGAGTACAAGCGCTGCAGCTCCCCCACTTTGCCTTAGGCCCCCTGAATCCTCTGGGCGGCCCTGCACTCTGGACCCTATCCCTACCCTCCAGTGTATCTACCTCTTTCCCCCCAGCTTAGTGTCACCTACAAACTTGCTGAGGGTGCAATCCATCCCATCATCCAGATCATTAATAAAGATGTTGAACAAAACATGCTTTATCTGATGAGATAGTAGGAAAGAGATTCACTGTTGTATCAGAAAAAAAGAACAGGAGTACTTGTGGCACCTTAGAGACTAACAAATTTATTTCAGCATGAGCTTTCGTGAGCTACAGCTCTCCTGCTGATGATGGCTCATCTCAGTTGATTAGACTCTTCCTGTTGGTATGCATACTTCCACCTTTTCATGTTCTCTGTATGTATAAAATATCTCCTGTATGTGTGTTCCATTCTATGCATCCAAAGAAGTGAGCTGTAGCTCACAAAAGCTCATGCTGAAATAAATTTGTTAGTCTCTAAGGTGCCACAAGTACTCCTGTTCTTTTTGCGGATACAGACTAACACGGCTGCTACTCTGAAACCTGTTGTATCAGAGTAACCATGTAAGGCAGAATGGAATTTGTTTTCCTTCTCTTTTCACATTCATTCTGCCAGCTTAATGACCCCCATTCTGCACTGAGGAAAAAATTGCTGCTGCACCTGACATATATGTATATGTGCTTTATGAAGTGCTTCAACCCAGGCGTAATCTGAGTTCTTCCACTGAGTGCTTGATATTGCAGTGGATGTGTTGTTGCCTTTGGGAATAGAACCATGCCTTTCTTCTATAGCTCTAGATTTGCTGCTGTAGGTAGGCTATCCCATTGTCCATTTTGGATTTGGAGAGCTCATAACCCAGAACAAAAATTTCCAGTCTCTAGTTCTGGCTTCCCTACATTAAAGTTATCAATTCAGATTTCTTCCCATTAAGACATCTTACAGATGTAGTTTATGGACTGCTGAACTTTAAAAGATAACGCTACCTTGGCATTACACACAGCTTTCTAGGTCTGAGGCAGTTGGAGCTGAGTTTGTTTCAAAAGCTTTACGTTTCACCGTGTAAAATGGAAATGAAGATGAGTTCAAAAGCTTCCATAAGTGATGGTCAAGTTAAAATAAGAGAGGAAATTTCAAGAAAAAGCAGAGCTCATTAGTGAATAAAGAAATTTAAAAAGGAAGATAAAACCAATGTCATCTTCCCCCTTGCAGCCCGTCCTGAAAAATTACATAAACCCCACCAACACTCCATACATATAATTTCTGTTGAATTGAGCCCTCGTTAAACTTCTTCATTTAAAACTAATGCAAACTGATTCTCCCCGGACTCTTTTTTACCACATACAAAGCTTGTCATGTGTGGCTCCTGGGTCAGTCTGAAAACGAAAGTTGTTTCTAATTATGACACTTTCATGGCTCTCTATAATGCCATATAGTATTTAGATTACCTCTTACCTTGCAAAACAGACCAGTTACTGCATGTTTGCCTGTGTATTGGTTGATTTTTTTGTATCCCCCTATATTGCTGGTTGGGACTGAACCCTTACTCTGTTGCCTATGTATTTTGCTTCTAATTGCCTTCATGACAAATTCAGGTAAGTTGCTCTCTGCAGAAATCTCTGCTTGGAAATTTCCACAAAATTAAATGCATCTGTTCATTTGCTAGTGTCTGGTTGGTAGATAAGAAAATGGGAGGACACTCAAATCCTTGGTGAGAAATGTTGATTGACTTAGTTGATTTAATGTCTCCAGGTGGAATTGGTGAATATAGGAGGGACTGACATTGTTGATGGAAATCACAAACTGACACTGGGATTACTGTGGAGTATCATCTTGCACTGGCAGGTAAGGAAACTTTAGGGAGGTCAGTCTCTTTCCAGGAATTTCCACATTGATCTTTTTGAATTCTTACAAACCTTTGTCCTCTAGTGTGGAAAACATCGCTTGTCTTTTGAGTTTGTAATTGGTGTAGGTCAGAGTTTAGTTTCTGACCATTTCTGTTGGCTGAATCCCACAATGCACTTCCTAATTGTGTGTCCAGTTGTGCTCAGTCAGCTGGTTCTGTTCCTTGTGTTGTTACCACACAAACATTTTAAATGAAGACTAAAGAATTACTTTTTTATTCTTTTCACAAGCTTTTTGTACAGATCTACTTGCAAGGTATTTTTAAAGTGTTCTGGCAGAATGGCCTTGATACTGTAATTGTGGCCTGGTTTCAGTGTCTCACCAAAGTACCTCCACTGACTTTTATGCAGTTACTCATGATTTACACCAACATGAGTGAGAGGAGAATTGGATACTTTGGGAGGGACTTTGGCCCCTCCTTAGGCATCATATAAAAACAGCAAATGGTGTGCAAGAGGCTCAGGAGAATTCCCCATGTGGAATGATTGCCCCCCTACAAGGCCCAGTATAGGGGGATATGCTTGGGCTAGAACCAAGGACAGGAGGCGGCAGAGCCATAGTGTATGCCATGTCATGCAAGCCTGGGCAGCACTGGTGTCATAAACAGATAGTTAAGGGTTAATGTCTCTTTTACCTGTAAAGGGTTAAGAAGCTCAGTAAACCTGGCTGACACCTGACCAGAGGACCAATAAGGGGACAAGATACTTTCAAATCTTGGTGGAGGGAAGTCTTTTGTTTGTGCTCTTTGTTTTGGGGGTTGTTCACTCTTGGGACTAAGAGGGACCAGACATCAATCCAGGCTCTCCAAATCTTTCTGAATCAGTCTCTCATGTTTCAAACTTGTAAGTAATAGCCAGGCAAGGCGTGTTAGTCTTATGTTTGTTTTCTCAACTTGTAAATGTTTTTGCTGAGAGGATTTTACCTCTGTTTGCTGTAACTTTGAACCTAAGGCTAGAGGGGGTTCCTCTGGGCTATATGAATCTGATTATCCTGTAAAGTATTTTCCATCCTGATTTTACAGAAATAATTTTTACCTTTTTCTTTAATTAAAAGCTTTCTTTTAAAGAACCTAATTGGTTTTTTTTCTTGTGTTAAGATCCAAGGGGATTGGATCTGGACTCACCAGGAATTGGTGGGGGAAGGGAGGGGGGATGGTTAAATTCTCCTTGTGTTAAGATCCAAGGGGTTGGATCGGTGTTCACCAGGACCTTGGTGTGAAAGCCTCTCAAGGCTGCCTAGGGAGGGGAAGGTTTTGGCGGGACAGAAAGTGATCCAGACACTGAAATTTCTGAATGGTGGCAATGTTACCAGATCTAAGCTAGTAATTAAGCTTAGAAGTGTCAATGCAGGTTCCCACATCTGTACCCTAAAGTTCAGAGTGGGGGAGGAACCTTGACAACTGGGGATGCTGTTCTAACTTAGAACAGTCCTGGACTGTTACACTAGGGTCCCATTCTGCCCACACAGCTGCCCTTGATCAGGAGGGTGCAAAGTGTCTTAAAGGCTCCCTTCCTCAGCTGCACCATCTGCAGCTGACCTGTTGTGTTTAGTGAAAACAGTGTTTTGAACTCCGATACCAGTTGGTGCAACAACTCCGCTTAAGTGCTGGTTTGGCAGATCAACAGTTAACACACATGTAAAATTGTAGTTGTTACTGATTATTTGCTTTCTGCAGGTGAAAGATGTCATGAAGGACATCATGTCAAACTTGCAGCAGACAAACAGTGAGAAAATCTTACTGAGCTGGGTTCGGCAATCCACAAGGCCTTACAGTCAGATCAATGTTCTGAACTTTACCACAAGCTGGACTGATGGACTTGCCTTTAATGCTGTGATCCACAGACACAAGTAAGTGACATATTAGATCGTTAGCTGCACAAATAAGCAGCTTTTGCCTCTTCATCTTGGAGTACTGGTGGTGGGTTTTGGGATTTCTTTTTTTGTTTTGTTGGTGTGGTTACATTAACAATGGAGGGAAATTTGCCAATCCAGCACTTACTTGCAGAGGGCAAAGCCAGGGCTACATTGTAACTCCCACTATTCCTTTGCTCACTTTTCAATTACCAAAAAAGTAAAATACTTGAGATTATTTTAAATCGCAATTGACATGCCTTGACTACAAAGTCAGCTGAATACGTCTTTACAGAGAGGATATCTTGGCTGTTAGATCATCTTACTCCTTTTCCCCCAAACTGAAAACACTTGAAAAAAAGGCTCCAGTCCAGCTTGTTTTTTGTAGCATCTCTAGTGAGTAGATAAAGGAACACTTTGAAACAAAGCAACAAATAATACAGGCACCATGGCTCCCTCTTAGTTTTGAGTAAGTGTGATTTGAGACACACAGTAATTATTCTCACAGAGTTGGCATACGTTACTTAACAGAAGAATCAAAGGATAATACAATTCTTTGTTTCTATAGTGCGGTGTTTTATTCTCCCTGGGCCCTTTTTCTAAGAGATATTGTTTAAGCTGCTCTGTGCAAAGATCACATATTCTTTGTTTTGGGAGGTGTGTTTGGGAGTCTGTAGATATAATCATCTCTAATTTAAAAAAAAATGACTTTCATCAGATATTTCTGCTTTTGGTCAGTCCAGTGTAATTTTAAATTTCACAAATATTTCAGGATCCATCGTTTCCCAGAATGGGCTATTCCACAGTATAATTTATAATTATTCATTTAAAATTTATAGTTATAGCACCTGGGGGCCAACCAGATCACAGCTCCACTCTGTCAGGTGCTGTACTGACCTATAGAAAATGACAGTCCCTGCCTCAGTGATCTGCTAATCCAAAACACAAGACATAACATTTGGATGGGATGAACAAACAGGTTGGGATGAGGTTCACGGGAGACAGGGTAACAAAAATAATAGGAGGTGTGAAATTCTTATCAGCAAAAATTGCAGTTTCCTAGCTGCTTAATGGATAGTGTGTGGGGGTGTTTTTTTCTTTTTAAACCCACACACACTATCCATTAGGCTGCTAGGAATATTTTATTTTAAATATTCCTTCTCTTTACTTTATTCCATTACACACAGAGGTATCATTTTGTAAATCCTTTCGAATACTCCTGTTTAAACCCTTCAAATATGTGTAGTCAATTATTAAAATCCTATTAGTTGCAACTTATCCTATTTATGTTAATGTTAGAACTTTTTAACCTTTTCCAACATGTCAGAACCTTTAACTCCCTATTCAGTCTTGTTCCCCAGCTCTATATTCATTCCAGTTGCATGCAAGTGCCCACCCCTTCCCTCCCCCACCAAGTTTTAGAAATCTTACAAATAGCCATTTTTTTTCATGACTTCTGTATTAAAAAAAAAAATTGAAAATGATTATTCATGTCTCCGTGACGTGTGCAGTTCAAACACTGCAGCACTGTGCTAATCATAGTGCTCTGAACTTGGAAGCAAAATGACTAGAAAGAAAAGTGAAACTGACTTTTTTTTTCTTTCGTTATCCAAACTGAGTGCAATACAAAAAGTAAATACTCAGCAGTAATGTTGAAAAATAAATATTTTAATAATAGATTTGTACATTTTTAAAGTTGACTATATTTCTTTAAATGTTACTACAGAAATAGTAGTTGTAGCGTATATTATGTGACATGGGATGAGAATATGACTGCAGTCATATAGATATAGAGTTAGTGATTCAAATATGTTCAGAATTTTGTTAGTATTAGTGTGCACATACTATAATTTTCTGCTTGGAATCTCAGTGACACTTTTTAAAATCTGTAATTGCACTGTAACATTGTCTGATGTGTGTGAAGTCTTTTATTTCTCTCCACCACCCCCTGTTTGATTTTGTTTTCCTTATTCTTTCAGACCTGAGCTCTTCAGTTGGGATAAAGTTACGAAGTTGACCCCAACGGAGAGACTAGAACATGCTTTTACCATAGCCAAAAACCACCTGAGAATAGAAAAATTGTTAGATCCTGAAGGTAAAATGTTTGTTTTTGCTCTTGATTATAAATTCATTTTTGAGATAAGTGTTCAGAATTTACTTCCATTTACTTTTAATGTAAATACAGAGTCAAGTTGTTTTCCAGTTGTAACTTCTTTTTGTCTTCAGCTATTCTCTTGGAAGAGAGATCTAGTTATAAGGTGTGTGTGTGTGTGTGTGTGTGTGTGTGTAAAAGTGACATCTATCTTCACTGATTTTTTTATTTAAAATTAAATGATGCAACAAATGATCGTTGGTTAAGGAAGAAAAAAGCAAAAACTGGTTTGCAATTATTTTTTTAATGAAATATGAGTTGATTATAACTGTACATGTCAAAAAGTGTAGGAGTTAAAACTATAAATAACTAAGCATTCAGGCTCATGTAAAACATAAAATACCATATACTGGGTAGCTCTTCTCATACAGAAACCCGCTTTGCTTTCTATGCCCACTGAACAGCAGTAGCCACTTATTAACTGCTTAAGTACTTCACCTGTGGGAACACTTGCCAGCAAGCTTTTATGACTTCTGTTGAACCCCCTCCCCTCTGAGTGGACTCTGGGCTTCCCAAAGGTATGTCCTGCATAATAGATCAGCAGATGGCCTCTACAGCATTAGGTGATCAGTCCTAGAGGTGCAGGTACAGAGGTAAGATTCAGTCTAGAGAAAACTCTTGAAACCCATCACCCAGTGTATCTGTCACAAGTGAGAATAATGGGGCCTGACTCTCCATTGGGAAAGGACTGGACTGTACAGTTTTGGTGCAGCTCTGAGGAACCTGGTATGTTCATTTACAGGATTTGGTAGCTTCTGCTGCACTGTCTATACTGTGTAGGGACTAACAGAACGTGGACTTTCCATTTTTGTTCTTTGCTCAGCTTTTGTAAACACCGAGTTGCCCAAGACTTTCCAAACTAAAATCCTTGATTTCAGGAGCCTCTTTGTGCTGAAAAGTTAAGGATCAGCTTTAAAACATGAAGTTAAAAGTTGGGGCAGAATCTCCTCAACCTCTTACCAAAAATATTCTAGCATTTCAAGAAGTAAAAGGGTTGTTCCATTATTATTTGCATTTTCCATTGCTGGAGCTGCTCTGATCTATTAACCATTCCAGATGCATTGGGGAGGGAAGGCCTGACCTTTTGGCGTAAAACTTTTTGATAATATTTGAGACCCTGACACTTTCTGGTATACAGACCACACTGTAGCTATCTAGGAGATTTTCTAGAAAAGCAGTCTCGCTTCATTTCTTTTAAATTTCCTGTGTAGATGTTGCTGTACAGCTGCCTGACAAGAAATCTATCATCATGTATTTGACCTCTTTGTTTGAGGTCCTTCCTCAGCAAGTCACCATGGAAGACATCCGCGAGGTGGAGACTCTTCCAAGACGATACAAAAAGGAATGTGAAGGAGTGTTTAATATACAGCAAGTACGTTTCTGTCCATCCAGGTCTGGAAGCCTCTTGGCTATAATTTTCACCTGTTTAAGTATACTGGTAGCCCTCCCCACCCCTTGCAAAATCCATGGGAGGATACTAAAATCGCACCCTGACAATCTGCCTCCTGGTTCTGTCTCTCATCTTCACTCTAGCATTGCCTTTCCTTCTCCTCCTCCCCCCGCCCCTTTTTTTTCCCCCTCCCTACACTGATAATTGTCTACGTGTCCTGGAAAGTTTCAGATGCTTTAAGCTTCCTGCTTCTGCCCATCTTTCTCATTCATCTTGGTGTGCTGGACAGGATGGCTCCTGATCCTGAATTGAATTTGCGTTGGGAGAGTTTTTGTTCTTCTCTGGTACTCCTCTGCTCTACTTCAGTGTCACCCGCTGACTTAATTTAATAAACACTACTGAGGGTGATTTTATTTCTTAGTGATGACCTCTAGATTCTATATTCGCCAGAGGGAGGAAGGAAAATAATCAGATCTGACAGTTGTCCCCTCTAGTCTACAAAGTAGCCAACTATCATATTTTAATATGTTAAAAGATGGCATAACAAACACATTGTCACATCACTGAAGTACTCAAGGGATCTTAAACAATCTGGGTTTGGTGCCGATTATGGAAACCACATCTCTACGTTTCTAAGAAATGTTATGTTCCTCTTTGCTATGTAGAGTGCAACACCTGAAGAGGAGCATGAAGGTTCCAGAGCAGAAACCCCTAGCACTGTGACTGAAGTGGATATGGACTTGGACAGCTACCAAGAAGCTCTGGAAGAGGTCCTCACGTGGTTGCTTTCAGCTGAAGATACATATCAGCAGGATAACATATCTGGTGATGTTGAAGAAGTCAAGGAGCAGTTTGCTACCCATGAAGTAAGTTTGTGTTGGCAGATCTTTTTCCAGCCCGTTCCTAAAATTGTTAGTTCTTGATACTATAAAAACATCATTCTGTTTCATTTGTGTTGCTTTTGCTAAATTTATACTGAAGGTTTGTAGGATATTTTAAGGCTTGTGACATTTGCATCATGCTTTGTTTTGCGCATTAGATTTTGAGTTTTAACTCTTTGGGGTTTTTTTTTTTTTTTTTTAATAATAGAAATAATTGATTATTAGAACATTACTTTTAGTGCACTGTTTATCCTCATTCCTCAACTTCTACGTTGTTTGATGGGAATTTTATAGACTTTCATGATTTTTGGGCCAGATCCAATGGTGCTATGCTGATGTATACCAGTGGAGGAACTGGTTCTGCTGTTTCCCAATTTATTAGTGTGAGGTTTCTGGTTGTAAGGGTAATGTTGCTAAAAGCTGTAGGTGCTAGAGTTGGAAAAATTCTGTTTGATACTTTAATCTTACTGTCAATGTAAAATATACAATCACATCTAATCAGAAAATAGAACTACCTTCACAATAGTTGCCCTTCTCCATGTGTAGGAGCTGTATAACCATATATAGAGAAGAGAAAAGACCCCTTCCATGTGCACATTTTTGGACTTTTTGTTAAAAAAACCCCAATTTTTATTTCCATAGTTGAAAACGTATTTATCTGCTTTCTTTGCGGTATGTTTTGGTTTTGGTTTTCAATGTTTCCAATTAATATGTTTCTTAGTGCATTTATTTGTAAAGGTTGTCTCCTAACCAGCAACCTCTTCTTTTAGGAAAGGTCTATTTTTATTCCTTTGCCACCTCTTTTTTTTGTTTTACCGAAACAAATACTTACAGTTCTTTTGAAATTTTCTGATGTAGAGACCAGTGGGTTAAGGTCTGCTGTGCTTGTGCTTTTGATGATACCAGCTTTATTCTGCAGCATTGTGGTTTGAACATTATCAGTTTACTAAGACTGTTACAAATCCATAAACTCCTGATGGCAGCTCACAAATCAAGATGGTTCGTTGTACATTTTCCAGGCTTTTATGATGGAGCTGACTGCGCACCAGAGTAGTGTGGGTAGTGTACTGCAGGCTGGGAACCAATTGATAGCACAGGGCAATCTATCAGAGGAAGAGGAGGAAGAGATCCAGGAACAAATGAAACTGCTAAACTCTCGATGGGAAGCTCTCAGAGTGGACAGCATGGACAGGCAGGCTCGGTGAGTTGCGCTCTAAAACTTCTTGTATAGCTGGAGAACTAGTTAATGGAAATCCCTGTGTCTTTGGCCTGATTTTGAGGCCTAATATCAGATTTTTCAGAATGAACTTGTCATTTTGTAGCATTAAATCCATCCTGTTTGTCTCTCAGTAACCCATCTGGAGCAAAGCAAGAAGGAGGGGGAAAAAAAAATCTGTGTTCTTGGCTACTTTAATGCAAATATTTATATGTATATAATATAGAAGGTGCCAGACTGAAAATGCAGTGTACTGCTTCTACTAATAGGAAATAGTCTTAAAATTGTTGTAATAATTTAAGTTCTTAAACAAATAAAAGCCTTCAATCATTGTAAAGAGTGGTATTTATATAATACAAAGGACTATCTGAAGGATTTTTTTCCTGCTATGTTTTATTACAGTCATTAAGGGAGAAACTGCATTTCATTGCTGCTCTTGATATTGTTGTTAAGAAGGAACATTTGATGCAAGAAACAATTAAGCTGTTAGAAATTGTGAGCGTATTTCTATGTATGCTGGTGGCATATTTCACTAGCTTTTGAGTAGTAAACCGATATTTAACTGTTTTCTTTAGTTTTAGAATTAAATGCTGAACAATTTATTTAGACATAAATGGCTTAGATCTGGCTATATGGCTTTCCTCTTGTTTATAACTAGATCTTATGCTTTTTACTTGCAAAAGCCTTTCTGCAATTATTCTGCTTTCGTGTTCTCCCGTTTGCAGCCTGCATGATGTGTTGATGGAACTGCAGAAGAAGCAATTGCAGCAGTTGTCTGACTGGCTGACTGTCACAGAAGTGCGCATTCAAAAGATGGAATCTCAGGCCTTTGCTGAAGATTTAGAGTCGCTTCAAAAGCAGATGGAAGTACATAAAGTAAATGCCTTTTTGCCTGTTCTGTAATACACATGATATGGAAAAAAATACCCAGATGCTCTAATAACTTAGTGACTGCTACAATGGAGAAACTCAATTGTGGCAGCCACTTCACGGTCCTCTCTTTTTTAGGCAAGATTCAGATCTGGTTGTACACTGAGGGAATATGCTTGATAGTTTTGATGTGGAAGGGGATGGTAATGGAAAGGAAGAGACTGGACAGTTTTGAAAGCACTTTGTTTACTAACTGAGTAAAGCACCTTTAGTGGAAGTTGCATTGTGACAAGGTTGGATCGCAGAAACCCCCTTGGGAACTGCCAACTGATGTGCCAAGACTACTGCTGCCCCTGCTTTCCCTGCCCTGGCAGCTTAGGACTCCAGCACCCTGTCTTATTGAGCCAGACGTGCCAGTCTGATTCAACGCAGACCCAGGGTCTGAACCACGTGCCCCAAAGCTGCAGACTTAACCTGAAAGCAGTTTACAGAAGTGTTCCTGTCTTTAACACTCAGATGCCCAACTCCCAAGAGGGTGTAAACCCCAAATAAACCCGTTTTACCCTGTATAAAGCTTATACTGGGTAAATTCATAAATTGTTTGACCTCTATAACACTGATAGAGAGAGATGCACAGCTGTTTACTCCCCCAGGTATTAATGCATACTCTGGGTTAATTAATAAGTAAAAAGTGATTTTATTAAATTCAGGAAGTAGGATTTAAGTTGTTCCAAGTAGTAACAGACACAACAAAGTGAATTACCAAGTAAAATAAAATAAAACACGCAAATCTAAGCTTACTACAGTAATAAAACTGAATACAGATAAAACCTCACCAGTTCCAGTAAGCTTCCTTTTACAGACTAGTCTCCTGCTAGTCTGGGTCCAGCAGTAACTACTGTCTAGCAGTAACTCACCTCCTGTAGTTACTGTCCTTTTGTTCCAGTTTCTTTCAGGTATCCTTGGGGGTGGAGAGGCTATCCCTTTAGCCAGCTGAAGACAAAATGGAGTGGTCTCCCAGGGGTTTAAATAGACTTTTTCTTGTGGGTGGAGACCCCCTCCTCTCTCCTATGCAAAGTCCAGCTCCAAGATGGAGTTTTGGAGTCACATGATCAAGCCACATGTCCATACATGACTCAGTTTTTACCAGCCAAGCCACATTCCTGGGAAAGCTCCAGTGTGGATTGGTGTCTTCAAGTTCATTGTTGGCTTAAGTAGTTCTTGACTGGGCATTTAATTTGCACATTCCTTTCTCAATAGAAATCAAGCAAGTATACAGCCAGTATTCCTAACTTCAAGTACAAAAATGATACATGCATACAAATAGGATTAATAGTTTCAGTAGATCATAACCTTTACAGAGATATGTTACATAGCATATGTAGAATAAAACATATTCTAGTTATGTCATATACACATTCATAAGCATATTCCATAAAGCCTTATGGGGGGGCACCATCACATGCATATCTTGTCTTGTTTGCTACATAAAAAATTCTTCATTAAATTGCCTATGTAGGGGAGGGGCTGAAAAATAACAAATAATTTACCCATAATGAAGAGAAGAGTGCGCTCAAGTGCACTGTACCTCTTGCTACTTACAAAACAATCAATCTCCCCCCACCCCCTCCAAAAAACCCCCCCAAAAACCCCAACAACAAACCACTAAACCAAGAAGCAAAGAGTCCTGTGGCACCTTATAGACTAACAGATGTATTGGAGCATGAGCTTTCGTGGGTGAATACCCACTTCGTTGGATGCATGTATTCACCCACGAAAGCTCATGCTCCAATACATCTGTTAGTCTATAAGGTGCCACAGGGCTCTTTGCGGCTTTTACAGATCCAGACTAACACGGCTACCCCTCTGATACTAAGCCAAGAAGAAATTGCTCTTTCATTTGTACAGCACTCCCCTAGTGGTGTGGCTCTAAGCCAAGTTTCTGGGGATGAGTCTTGCCTTCTGCCCCAGGTGCTTTTAGATTGGAGAGGGCTTTTGGATGCTCATTACTCTTACAGCATTCTGTGGTAAGTGTTAAAAAGAACATTCATTCTGATGTGGAGGCAGCTTATTGACCACCTTCCTGTTTCCCAGTAAGGTACGTATCTTAAGGGAAAAGGGCATTAGAGATCCTATAAAAACTGCCACAAGAGTAGGCTTTGTCCTTGACTCATTGGTCAAAATTTTCCCTCCCCTCAAACTTTTGTGAGGTGAGTGCAGTGTTTGTTTCCTTCCTCCATCTTGAGCAGGGTCTACATTTCAGTGAGGCTTGAGGTATATAGATTTTGAAGAATAATGTGTAGCTCTTATATAGTGTTCTTCATTAGTGGATCTCAGAGTGCGTTGCAGAGGACAGTATCATTATCTTCATTTTGAAGATTGGGTGAGGCACAGTGAGATGAAGTCACTAGCTCATGGTCACCCAGCAGGCAAATAGCAGAGCTGGGAATAGAACCGAGGCCTCCCATGTTCTACACCGATGTTGTATCTACTGGTCGAAAGATTCTTTGGGATAAAGGATGTTATAGAAAATGTAAAACTATATTTCTGGGGCAGAGTTACTCTGGTGATGTGATATTTACAATAGATATTTACAATAACTACACTTCTATATTGCTAAATAACAGGAGTATCTCTCCTCTCCTACATTTTCTTTGTAGTTGTTGTGTAGTATTGTCTCTGAACATAGTGTACAATATATATCATCAAAACTGTACAGTTGTCATTATTGTTCCATCAAAACCTATTAAGACATGTGCATAGTAAGCAATTTAATCTGCTTTTATACTCGCAATATTGTACTTTATTATGTATAGCAACACATTTTATAGAAACCCTTTCTTACATGAATTATTAGAGATTCAGAATGTCATTTGCTGTTCAGAGCCAAACAGTTGAATGTTTGGACATCCCTTTTTATTTGTTGAAGAACACACAGTACTTTTTTTTTTTTTTTTTTGGTAAATGAGAACAGAAAGCTGGTAAAATCTAAATATATAACTTTTCTTATTGCCTGGTATCTTCCATCATCTGAAATAATGTATTTTAGGTTCATTACACTTTCTAGTTGCCTTTTCCCAGTACTTAGTTACATTATGTATTTGTCTCCCCTTAATAAAACATTTGCTTAATTGTTGAGTCTTTAGCACTTTGCCACAGCAAGAATTTTAACTGCTATGGCCAAAAAGCTGGCTCTTTACCCATATCTAGTTTCTGTAACCATTGATTTGTTCTTCCAGGGGCTACAGGATGATCTTGAGATAGAGCAGGTTAAGGTAAACTCACTGACCCACATGGTGGTGATTGTAGATGAAAACAGTGGTGAGAGTGCCACAGCTGTACTAGAGGAACAACTGCAGGTAAATGTTTTGTACTGTTGTTTATTGTACTACATTACATATAAACTATGTAAGATGGCTTGGTTTTTGTACATTTGTTATCTGATAGTTAATTGTGAAGCTGCTGTAAATATAGTACACCTCTACCCCGATATAATGCGATCCGATATAACACAAATTCGGATATAACACGGTAAAGCAGCGCTCCGGGGGGGTGGGGCTGCGCACTTCGGTGGATCAAAGCAAGTTTGATATAACAAGGTTTCACCTATAACGCGGTAAGATTTTTTGGCTCCCGAGGACAGCGTTATACCTCGAGGTAGAGGTGTACCTCTTAATTGTAAACTAGCTTAATTCACAATTTTTCTCCAAGTTAAGTCACTAGTGTATTTTGACACCTATGATTTGTTATCTTATGCTTTATTCCTCTGAAATAAAATATTAGAATTGAAGTATGGAAAGGTGTTTGCTGAAAAACCTGGGGCTCACAGGCCCAAAAATAAGTTAATTTGTCATTGCCTGAATACAGATAATACCACACACATCAGTTTTAATGGAATTTTAAAAATGGACAAATTTTTGTGCTGTAAACAAATTATTATTAAATCACTATCCCTGAGAGATTGCTCTTGGTTTCTTATAACATAAAGAATTTAGAAAATTTTACCTTAAGCAATTTTATTAAGTCCTAATTCCCATTTTTAAGAGTGCCAAAGTCACTTTGGGGGACAAATCCAGTTACAGAGGATAATTGATAGTCTGTTGGACTTGTACTCTTAAGAGACAGAGACACTTTTTTTTGAAAATTTTACCCTTAATGCAATTTCATTTGTGGAACTATACAAAAGTAAGGGGATGATTTACAGTAGAGTTTTTTTTACCTTCTCTTTTGTATAAATAATTTTGATTGAGATGTACATGTGAAATTTGGTTGTAAAGTATATTGCTGTTTGAAGAGTTGACCTTTTTATGTTCTACCTAAATAACTTCTTGTAGTTCTAAAGTATTTCCCCAAAAATGTTCTACATTAAAAGGACTACTACTTGGTTTAAAACAAGAGATGATAAAGCGTGGGGTTTTCAAAAGCAAATTGGAATTAGTCCACCTGTTGAGGACTCTTAAAAGTTCCCTCCTTTGACTTTCTGCAAAACAATAATTGCAATTCTAGATTTGGATAATTTTTATTTTAGAAAGAGGTTATAGTGATTTAGAGAAAATAATCATGTGTTTGAATATCTGGCTTTTTATGCATTTCAAAGTGTGACTGTAAATGTTCATTAATGTTTCTTGCTGTTGTAGAGACTTGGCGAGCGTTGGACAGCAGTTTGTCATTGGACTGAGGAACGTTGGATGAAGCTGCAAGACATTCAGATACTGTGGCAGGAGTTGGTGGAAGAGCAGGTAGGAAGCTGTGCAACTATCCAAAAATTCTGATTTTAACTCATTACAATTGTAGCTACCAAAAACATTTGTCAAACTGTAAAATTTTCATCTGTAAAATTATTTGCCACAAGATGCAAAATTAATCTCTTCTCCTTGGGACCTGCCAACCTGTACATGACAGTAATATAGGAATAACTGTAGTGGATCAGACCAATCTTGTCCAGTACCCTGTCTCTACCATGTTCCTGAGGAAACTTAAAAACCCTTATAATGAACAATTATGCAATAATGTGATGTGGTAGGATGCAATACCCTGTTGGCAGCTGAATCATGAAGTAATTAAATCCCTTTGCTCTGTTGAGATCAAAAGTCCAAGTAGTAGGAACTGCTTGAGGTTTCAGAACTAAATAAAGGGACCTGGGAACTAATAAGAAGTTTGAAGATTGGAGGAAAGAGCTATGCCTTATGAAAGAGAAGCCATTAAGTATCTCAGGTTTTCAATGAGTCAGGGTGGAGAGGGGATGCTAGTGAGAGATGAGCGGAGCTTCATCTCCAATGCAGAGGATTGGACTGGGGCCTGGTGAAAGGGACCAGGTTACTCTTCTTCCTCCACTTGATACAGAGGAGGATTTGGGCTATGTGGCAACTCTGCAGCAGCTTGTTTTGTTTTTCTGATGACGGATTTCTGTGAGAGACTAACTGCTCTCAGGGAGAAAACAGCCCTGTGGAGCTGGATTTTGTTGTCATTTTGGTTTGAGTTCCTGAGCATAGTGACCCTTTTATTCAAGCCTCTGAGGAAGAAGTTTCTTAAGCCTAGGCATGAGAGCTTTCACATTTTTATCCTGTCCAATGTAGTGGTTTCATAACTGTGAAAATACCGTATATACTCATTCATAAGCCGAATATTTTTGGTAAAAAAGTGACATGTCAAAGAGCGGGGGTTGGCTTATAAACGGGTCTACACCAAAATTTGATGATTTTAAACTCTGTGAAATCATTGAATTGAATATCTGCTACATTGTTGTTTTGTTTACCTGGAGTGTCTGCAGGCACAGAGCCCCTCAGCTCCATGCCTGCAGATGCTCCAAGTAAACAAAACATCCCAACCCATCAGCTGCTTATCCTGATGTCCGGGAGCCAAAGTTGCCAACCCCTGAAATATAGGGTCGGCTTATGAAAGGGTTATACAGTTTTTGCTATTTTTACCTAACCAACTTGGGGGAGTCGGCTTATAAATGAACGGGCTAATGAACGAGTATATACGATATATAATTCCTTAAAAAATCCTAATTGTTTTTCCTTAGTAATATGTTGTGTCAGTGTGTTCCACAGATGAAGTGTTGCAGAAACTAAAACTTTAACAGTTGCACGTTTTTGCATTTCAGTTTCATTTTTCTTGCATTATTAAAATAAATAATCCTTACTTCTTATTCGTAATAATATCAGTGTTCATTCCCAGTGACTTTAATATAGAAGTAATTGCATCCAATGCAGTTCTGAGCCTCTCATCTTGCAGGATCAATATCTGTGGAGTGTTGAGGATAATTTATCAACTTTGAACCCCATGGTCATTGGACTCTCCTGTCTTGTTAGTTAACCATGCATACATGGTTGGTGCATGAAACCCCCTTCAGGGAGGCTAGCCACACCCCTTCTGCCACTCCTCCCCCCATTACGGCTGGAGGAGCTGAGCTGGGCACAGTCCACCCGCACCAGCTCTCCTGGGTCGCTGGCCGGCCCGAGGACTCGGGCAAACCGGTATGCCTGAGCTTGCCACTGGCCAGCCAAGCCCCAAGCTCCAGGCCACTTTGGGGGAGCAGGAGAGGGAGAAAGAGGCCTCAGGGTGGAGCATGGGTGGGGCCGTGGCCTGGGTTCGGGCAGGCTTACCCTCCCCTTGCCTATTATACCCGCTGCCCATGAGTGCATGTTTGTCTGTGTAATGGTGAGACAGTTAAAGGATTTGTATCTGATTTATATTCAAACTGTAAAACAGTATTTAAATAACAGATTGTTTTATTTGGGTTAAGACCAGTAAAGAATGGAGTAAAATGGAAACTGTTGGTCATTGACTCTGAGAGCGAAGTAACAGTGAATCACTAAGTAATTGGCAGCCTGGTAATTCTAGAATCTTTCCCAAATGTGCTGTACGTGCTGCCAACATGAACAAACACACATCTTTTTCCAGCCAACTAATCAATCCTATGACTAATATTTTTACAATTATGGATCTAAAATAAAACAGGCAGTTTAATAGAATGAGATACGTGCCCTATCTCAATATTTGCTGATTTAAACATTGCCATCTTTGTATCTCAAAATTAATGTGAGTTGAAGCCTACTTGATGTGACACTACACTTTATTTTTAACTTGCTGTGCAAATAAACGTATTTAGGTCATAGCATAAACAGCCACACTGGGTGCTTTCTTCAGCTGTGCTAGTCAGAGCCGTTGTTTGAGAGCTAGTGCTTATTCTGTAGTCCTGCTTAATAGCAGTAGTTGGGCAGTACTTTGGCAGCTTGGCATTCTTAAATAGTGACATGAAATGCTATAAACAATAAACATATATTTTTTCACGTATATGAAAAATAAAATCTGTTTGGGTCCTATGGATCCTGGGTGTAGAACAGTGGTACCTATCCCGTTGTAGCTAGCAGGGTTCCAGCCTGGCTTCCATGACCGAGAGCAAATCTACACAAATCTGTGAGCCCTGCCCAGGGCTGACGGCCACCAGGTGATGTAAGTAACACAGTGCTTACACAGACACTGCATTGCCCTAACTACATCAATCATAACGCAATGCCTCTCCTGGAGGTGGAGTTAAGTTGAGATAGTGGGCAACTATCGGTAGGAACTACACTTTAGTGTAGATGCTTACAGAGCTAGGTTGACATAAACTGCCTTATGTTGACCTAACCTCTATAGTATATACCAGGCCTGAGAACCATGTTATAGTAATGTTTTCTATAGACTACCAGTAATCCTGGTTGTCATTAGCATGGCTCTGCTGCTAGTGTGGACCAGGTTTTAGAAACTGGTCTCTCAAATGTCATACATATATTCTTGTATAGTCAGAGAAACTTACAGCAAAATTGTATGGCAGTTTTTGTGTGGTGAGGGTTTATATCTGAGTCAAGGAGATGAACAGAGGAGCCACTAATCCCACTCTAGGTCAGGGTACAGGCCCTCAACTACTCCCATGTCAAAGTAGCTTATGTGAATGTGCTTCTGATCCTTACACAACTGCAAGTGCAGTTCTTATCAGATGTGCATTCAGGAGGACTGCTTGCTAACCAGGAAATGGGGACAGCTTAATCAATGGAAATGAGTGCGTCTTACACAGGAGTCTCTTCATGTGCAGGTATTTTACATAATGTACATGAACTGTGTGACTCTGAAAATAAAAAATCCTTGAAGGTTTTTTACTGTGTATTTTAAATATAGTGAGTGTGATGATGTGGAAATGTCAGTGTTTTACCGAAATGTCCTTTCATCTGAAGAAATAATTAAATGGTTTCAGGGCCGCCCAGAGAATTCCGGGGGCCCGGGGGTCGCGGGGGGGGGGGGCCTCAGCTCTCTAGACCTAGACCGCGCGCAAGACCTGGGGCGGCGCTGGCTTGGTTGGTTGAGCTCCGCCAGCATGCGCAGGCAGGTCGAGCCCGAGCCGGAACGGCGGCGCGCGGGTGCCGTGGTCGTCCGCTGCGCCTGCCTGACCCGCAGTCATGCCTCGGGAGGTCCAGCCCGCGGCCGGCCCGCCGCGCCTCCCGCGGCGCCCTCGCTGCAGTTCCACCGGGTCCGGGGCTCCGGCGGCTGCCATGCCTGACCTCAAGCGGAGCTTGGGCTGAAAACCAGGCCCCAGCCCCGGGGGGGGGGGGGGGGGGGCCTGCGGGGGCGGCCTGCCTCCCCCCCCTCCCTCCTTGCCCCGGCCCTGAATGGTTTAAAGGAACCATTGTTTCAGTTTGAGGTACTGGCTCAGGATCAGTCATCTATACTACCAAGCTTAATTCATCAGTCCCTATGTTTCAGGAAAATTAAGTTAACTAGAAATTCTGAAATTAGAACTAATTTCAAGTTCTAGGAAAATAGCTGTGTTCATTGAGAAAAATATTTTAGATCATTCAGCTGCTGTCACTTCTGCCATTTCACCAGTCAACTGGAAGAATGAACAGAGATGCATCAGTCTTTTTATGACTGCCTAAAGAATCTTTGGAAGCCTACCTGCCTAGTCAGCATAATTCTTACCACTCAGGAAACAAATTAGTCAGTCATTGATATTTATTTCTTAGCACTGTAATAATTATAATGTTTCAGTTTCCTGGAGTGGGTTATCATGGTCAGCTAAATTAGCAGAGATTAATCATTCACGTTGAAGAGCTTCTTAACTCAGCTATATAAAATGTGTTGGCTGGAACATCAGCTTAATTTTTCCAATGAATATGTGGTGTTGTGGCCTTGTTCTTTCATACTTTATGGCATTTTCATCACCCTTATATTTTCATGTCTATACATTTATGTACTCAGGTTATATGGGAAGGGAAAACTAAAGTAGTCTTAGGTCCAGGAGTTGCTAATCAGTCCTGGGCCAATGTCAAAACTGCACAACTAGATTGAGGATCTAGTGACAGTTCTATAGTCTAATGTCCAGTGAACTGCTAGGGCTGCTTTCAAACAAACAAAAAAAACCCTTATGTCTCTGTGGTTCTTAAACTGTGGTCTATGGAGTGTTGGATGGGACATGGGCAGCTTCTCATTGCTTCCAGCTGTTAAATTATATTAAAAGAAGCTACTATACAGTACTAACATTTTTTCACATAAAGCGTTGTGGTTGCTACAGCAATGGTATTTGACCACTAATGAGGAAGGACAGTGGTCTTCACTATTCCAGATGAGATGGGTGGAGAAGCCATGAGACAGTTTCTCCACACTATGAAAAAGTTAGAGCACTCCTCCTTTGTGTTGTTCGACCATGGTGTATCCTTACAGTGTTAGTCTCTGTCTCTAGCATTTTGTGAGGCATTGCCTGCTAAAGCTGTGTTGCAGCTGAAGTTGAGAAAGATTCAAGGATGGTAATTAGAATGTCATGATTTGAAAGTTGGTTGTGACAAACTGCCAAGGCTAGAAACACTGAAAGGTCCTGAAAGCAAGCTTTTTGGAGCACTAGGCCTGCTAGTGATGAGAAGGAAAATTGATTATTCTAAATATTTCACTCCATTTCACTCTGGTATAATAATTTGTAAATGTACGCTGAATTTGTGGCAGATATCTAATCTGGTATTCTTTTATCCCTGCATGTGTGCTGCTCTCATTAATGCCAGTAGGAGTTTGATGCATGTAAGGATTGCAGAACAGTGGTGGTGTGATCTCCTTTCAGATCTTCCTGTTAGGAATTTGCCATTAGTTGTTTGACACGGTAGTATGTTTAAGAAGTGCTGTATTCTTTTTCCTCTGCAGTGCTTGTTGAAAGCTTGGTTAACTGACAAAGAGGAGGCTTTAAATAAAGTCCAAACAAGGAACTTCAAAGATCAAACAGAGCTGAGTGTGAATGTTCGAAAACTAGCAGTGAGTATTCCTGTTCTGGTCTTCCCTGTCAATCTAAACAACATGAGTAAGTAACATGTTGTTGGCCTGACTTCATTTGACATCAGTAGGAGCTGTGAACATTCGGCATCTTTGAAAATCAAGCCACACGTTCCCTCCTTATGTTTGTCAAAGTCCTTCATGGAGTTCTTTCTTTGTAAAATGACATCTGTTTTGAGTATTTAACTTATTGTGGCAAACTCTGGTTCTCTGTGCTGCATTATGACCAGTTGCCTCTGTGGTCAACAGTTCCCATTATTTCACTGAAGACTGTCTGTCAGTAAAAGACACTTTCCATAGTTCCCAGTGCTAGCTAAGACCTGCTAAATTTTGTAGTAAATGTACTCTCGAATACTCTACAATATAATAGCTGATTCTGGGGCTGATTCTTTTTAAAAATGTCTTTCTCTCTTGTTGCATGATAAAGAATTGTGTTTTTAAAACACATAGTTTGTCTATGGAATTAAGAGAAAATTTTTGAGTAAAATCTGGGAAGTGGTGGGGAAATATTTAGGATCTTTAAGTGAAAACAGTTAATGGATTTTTTTTTTAAATGACAGATTTTGAAGGAAGATATGGGAATGAAGCGTCAAATGCTAGATCAGTTAAGTGAGGTTGGTCAGGATGTAGCACAGCTCCTTGGGAATAACAGGGCTTCAAAGAAAATTGACAGTGATCTGGAGGAACTAACTCAGAGGTGGGACAGCTTAGTTCAGAAGCTTGAGGACTTCTCTAATCAGGTAAGCAAACAATATTAAATTCTTTCAATCCTTGATGTGTCCTTTGGCACCAGCTTTGGTAAAGGAAAGTTCATGCAATTACTTATGCCTAAATTAATCCATAATGTAATTCTGTGGACTTCCCTTGGTCTGTCAGAGCACAAATTTGTTACCCTTTTGGACACAGCTGTGTGAGGCCCAATTTCTTCCACTCAGGTGGTGGGAGGATGGGGGCAGGGCCGGCTCCAGGCACCAGCGTAGGAAGCAGGTGCTTGGGGCTGCCAATTCAAAGGGGCGGCATGTTCAGGTCTTTGGAGGGAATCTGGTGGCGGGTTCCTCATTTCCTTTCTTCCTCTTTGAGCTGCCGTCAAAGAGGAAGAGAGGGAGGACCTGCTGCCGAAGAAGCCGCGCAATTGAGCTGCCGCCCAAGTGCCATCACTTGTCTTTTTTGCTGCTTGGGGTGGCAGAGAAGCTGGAGCCTGCCCTGGAAGGGGGCCTCATTAATATTTTTATCTTTTACTGGTGGACAAAATAGTTTATTTTATATTGTTTGGAATTTTATTGATTATGTTGTTGTAAGGGTGCTGAGATTGGCTAAATTGGTGATACTGTAGAAGTCAGAATAAATAAGTACATGGAATCATACTAAGGTTGAATTTAGACCAGTGTGATTTGTCTCAATATGGTACAGATTTACCATGATATATTGAAATTGTAGACATAAATATTCATATTGGCATGCAAGAATAAGAACAAAGCTTGCGTGTTTACACCATATCTTACTATTTAGGGCTCTAGTTAGTATTTCTTACTTGCACAAAACTCCCATTCAGTAAGGAGTGCTGAGTAAGCTAGGCCACATTTCTGAAAAAGACTCAATCATGTGCTTGACTTTGACTGTCTAGAGCACTCCCATGAGTCCAGTTCAAAGTTCTGTAAAGTCAGTAGACTCCCATTGATGGTAATGGGCCTTCGGATTGCGTGTCAATTTTTGCATAGTTGGAGTCTAGTTGTGATGAACTGGCAGCATAAGCATTTATAAAGTTTTGTGTTATACTTCAAAAAAAACCAACTCCTTCAACTGTCTCCCCTTCCCTCCTTCAGTGGTTGGTTTTTACTGGTGAATGAAAATCTGTCATTGGCTTTGTTGGTTATATTTACTCAATCTGCTACAAACTTTCAGTCAATTTGAGAGTTTTGATGCTTAGTTTCCCCATCTGGAAGAATTAGGATAATGTTACTTCTATCTACGGATGAGAAGGGCTAAATGTGTGACGAGTTGTTTTTATTGTTAAATGGGTTTGAATGACATGTAAATGTAATTGATTGAAAAAAAGCACAGATCATTTGTCCCGTAAAGAATAAACTCTTTGCTAAATCATTTTGTGTAGGTAACACAGGCTGTGGGAAATATAGGAGTGTCCCAAGTGTCACAGAAGACAGATACAGAAATGATTTCTGTAAAGGAGCAGCTAATGGTAAAACAATACAGACAGGAACTACCACCACCTCCACCACCAAAGAAAAGGCAGATACCCGTGGATATTGCTGCAAAAAAAAGGTAAGAATACATTATTGGTATTTGTTACTCACTAGATAATATTTTAAACTTATTTTCCTTAGTCATTATATATGAAATTGTCTCAATGCAAGTAAGAAATATCTATAACCTCTAGTGCTCGGTGAAATTTTTCAGCCAAAACTTTTTTTAAACAAAAAATGCAAGTTTGGGTTGACCAAAACATTTTGCATACTTGTAGAATTGTTTGTTTTTTGATTCAGAATGACTTAATTTTGAAATTCACTTTAAATTTTTTTAAGTAGTAGTTAAAAAAATCTGTAGATTTTAAAAGTCTTCCCCCCCCCCCCAACTTCTTGATTTGCCAAAAATTTTGTGTCAGGTTGACTCAACTATTGTTTTTAGATTCTTCCGCTCCCCTCCCTCCCCGAACGGCCAGTGATTAACAGATTTTTATTTTTTTTTATTTTCACATATTGTCTCCTAATTGGCACATAACTGGGGGCCCCAATTATGCTTGGTTGGTCCCCTCCTCTGACAGTGACATGTGCTCTGCGTTGCGTTTCTATTTGTGCAAAGGTTACACAAAATATTCTGGAAATTGGTGTGCAACAAATAATCATGAATTTTTCCACAAAAAGTGAAGGAGAGGCTGAGGGAACTGGGGTTATTTAGTCTGCAGAAGAGAAGAGTGGGGGGGATTTGATAGCAGCTTTCAACTACCTGAAGGGGGGTTCCAAAGAGGATGTTAGGAAACACTATTTCACTATGAGGGTGGTGAAGCACTGGAATGGGTTACCTAAGGAGGTGGTAGAATCTATATTCTTCAAGGTTTTTAAGGCCCGGCATGAGAAAGCCCTGGCTGGGATGATTTAGTTGGTGTTGGTCCTGCTTTGAGCAGCGTATTGGACTAGATGACTTCCTGAAATCTCTTCTACTCCTAATATTCTTTGATTCTATGTATCTCCATATTATTATTATTATTAAGAAGGCATTTTCTCATAGACCTGAGTTCTGTTTGTAGCTCGGTGACTGCTGTACCATGTGGCTTTTGTGGAAGTCATTCACTATCTGGTTTTCAGAGCTACAGAACACCTGCAGATCCCATTAACTTCAAATGGAGTTCTGGGTGCTCAAGACTGCTGAAAAATGTGGTGCTCAGCCCCTCTGTGCCTCAGTTTCCCTATTGAAAAATGGAGAGAATTTCCTTTGTAAAGCACTTTTAGATCTTTAAATGAAAAGCACCATCCAAATGCCAAGTAATATTTATTTTATTTAGTAATATATAACATATTAATTTATTATTTACTTCTAATTGTGTTAAAATACATTGTTGCAACTATCTGGACAGAAAAACTGGTGGTCTGCCCCCAGCCTTCCTATATATTTAATGTATTGAGGTCTCATTGCTACGAACTCACCATACCTTTTTTTAAAAGCAAAAGGTACTATAGTGTCCTTTATAAAATATTGTAACTAAAACTAAATTACTATGGTCAAGATAAATGAACAGAGTAAATGCTGTACATGCATATGTCTTACCCTTGCCATTTTCCATTTACTCTCCATTTTGAAAAATTCAAGAATTTATTTCACCAGTGGCTTGGCTTCTGTACTTCATTAATATTAGAGGCCTGAGCCAAGAGCAGGGCTTTACTGTGCTAGGTGCTGTTCATTCACATAATGGGAAATAGCTGTATCTTTTAGAGCTTAAAATATCCCCATTTTAAAGATGGAGAACTAAAGCACAGAGAGAGAAAGGAACTTGCATGAAGTCACCTGACAAGTCTGTAGCACAGTGTCTGATTGAACCCAGAGCACCTTAGTCCCAGTCTGATGCCATAACCATAATATCATCATTCTCTGTTTACAGTTCTTGAATTAGAGGTTCATGATGCTGTATAAACTTTTTTTTTTTGCTTTTTAAGAAAGTGATTGATCCTGCCTCATTTTACCATTTCCCTTTACTAGTGTTAAAGCTGTATCAGAGAATGAAGTCGGAAAAAACAGGTTAAACTTTCAGTTGCTTTTTTTGCCACTTCCCTATAACACAAGTTTGAGCCAATAAGTGAACAATGGCAGGAAACCTGCAAATTCTCCCATGAACAGTTTGACTGACTTAACAGTAACTTGCTCAAATACATTTGTTAGTCTCTAAGGTGCCACAAGTACTCCTGTTCTTTTTGCTGGAATTAGTTTCTCACTGGGTTAATTACAGGCTGTTGTTCTGCATTAGGGTTTGTCTGCGTGGGAAAGTAATAAGTGTGACTTTAAACCAATATAGTTAGACTTGTATAGTGCTCATACATAACCTTATAAGAGTGTTTGTTTTATTTTTTCTTGTTTAATTTGTCACTTTGGAAATGGTATAAACTAAAAAAGCCACTCTCACGGTGAGCTATTCTGGTATAAATATGTTGGTTTAAATTCACATCTTAGCTGATATTGGCTTAGCTTTCCTGTGTAGACCAGCCCTTAGTGTAGCTGAAGAGCCTGATTATAAGCAGAGCTGCCCGGAGGGGAGGGGGGGGGAAGTGGGGCAATTTGCCCCAGGCCTCGGGTCCCGCAGGGGCCCCCGCGAGCCCTGGCCTGGCGACAGTCCGGGTCTTCAGCGGCATTTTGGTGGCGGGGGGCCCTTCAGTTGCTCCAGGTCTTCGGCGGCATTTCGGCGGCGGGGGGGGCCTTCACTGCTGCCGAAGACACAGAGCGACTGAAGGGTCCCCGCCGCCGAAATGCTGCCGAAGACCCGGACCGCTGCCAGGTGAGTACAAGCGCCGCAGCTCCCCCGCTTTGCCCCAGGCCCCCTGAATCCTCTGAGTGGCTCTGATTATAAGCTATTTCTCAATCAGCTGATCATTTCTAATGCCTTTGCTAGCTGCTCCGAGTTATTGTTATGTAATTCTTTAGCAGCAGGTTCTTCATTTAAGCTAATTTTACAAATTTTTGCAGAGTTTGGAACAAAAATATAGTCCTTAGTTGTGTGTCATTCATATTTTTAATTTTGTTTTTTTAGGGAAACCTTATGCTTACAGCCTTGTAAGATGCATCCTATAAAGACCGTATGTTAATAGAAATAGTAATCATGTGTTGTAAGGTATCTGTAAAATGAGAAAGCAAAAGGTACCATTGCATCAAAGTTCATGCAAGGGAAATTGATGATAATGAAATGGTTTTCACTGTGGCAGTTTGATGAAGAGTCTGTAAGCAGTGAGATTTGTCGCTACTCGCTTGTGGTAGGGCAGTAATGTGAAAATACATGAATGCATGTGTGCCGCCTTGCTTTCTCAGTATTGATGGAGGAACGTGCGGAACTTAATAAAAGACACAATGACTGAATGGGAAGAAAAAAATGATGAAAAATATTATCTGACCTTTTAAACCAGGTTTGATGCTGAAAATGCTGAGCTGTTGAACTGGATTTTGAAATCAAAAGCTGCCATTCAGGTCATAGAGATCAAAGAATACAAGAAGATGAGAGAGACTGCAAACATGAAAGAAAAGTTGAAGGTAAACTAAGAAGATGGAAGGATGTTTCAGTGAATAGTTTGTCAGTTTTCGCTTGCTATCAGCTAGAGGTACAGTCTGATCTGAGAGCTTTCTGTGGATTAAGTCCCATTGGTAAATGGCTCTGGAATGCTGGACAAACGTTGAACTCTCTGATTGGCTGTGGGTCATGCGTACTGATTTACTGGGAGGAGTTTTTTTTTCTTTTTTCTTGCTAATATCCGCCTTCAGTGTAGTAATAGGAAGTGCATTTCTTGAGGATTATTGTGTTTTCTAGTGAGCTACTTATTTTAGCCTCATGGTTGACAACTGGAGAGGGGGACTGATTTGAAAACACTTAAGTAACCTTGGGAAAGTATAGAGCTGTGGGCAGTCTCTACACACAATCCCCTGGAGGCATATATTGACCCTTGGCCCACCCGGTCCCTCAGAAGAGCCTGAAGTGTTTTATTGCTAAAGTAATTGGAATCTTACTACTTAGAATCTTAGCATAGGTCAGAGTCCCTGTAATTATACCCTTTATACAATACTGTTGCTATAAAACTGTCACCAACCTGTGAGACAGTGTAGAATTTACAAGACCCTCTGGGAGCTATGCCTACTCTGTCTTGGATTCATGCCACCGGAGGAGTGAATCCTTGTGATTTTTTTTTTTTTTAAATAAGCATTGTGTTTGCAAAAGCTTACTGGAATATTAGCAGCACTTGAATCTGCTTGTGGAATCTTAATATACATATTTAAGTCTCCAGAAGGAGGCTCACTTCTGAGTAGGCTCCAGTGCAAAAAGATGACATTGAGGCTATATGGAAGGATGTTGTAGCTGCTGCTATTATTTTTAATCATTATTTATAAAGCTCCATAAATGTGCAAGGCTCTTCACAAAACAGAGTCCCTGCCCAGAAGAGTTTACAGTCTGATCCCAATTCTGTAATTTACAACACACAGACAGCATGCTCCTCTGTGGAGCCCCATTTAAGTAAGTAAGTGTTCCAGGGAAGTATAGCAGTTCACCTGTCTGTCAGTTGCAGGCTTGGAGCCTCTGTTAGGACAAGAGTAGAAGAGGGTGACATACATGGAGAAGAGTTAATGGAGAAAAGGATGAGTGTGCAAACAATAAGTTTGAGATCACTGGCATGTATCAAGGGGGCTTATACTTAAAAAAAATAAATTAACTTTAGACTGTGGCTTGTATATCTCCTTGAAGAGATGCATTTTGAGGGGGAACCGGAAGGAGGGGTAGATGCATGGCAGAAGAGGGAGTAGCCAGGGGCTTCCTGGCATGTGTGTGATTTAAAAAAAAACAAAAAAAAACAACAGTGAAATGTGGGTAAAGGATGTGAAGGGTTATTCAGCTGAGCTGCTTGACCTGAGCAAAATAGACATGTTGAGGAATGAAAAGGAGAGAAGAGCTAAGAAGGAAGATGGAGCCACTCCAGTTTCAAAATGACGGACCTATATTTACTAATAAGTTAAAGAAGCCAATCTGAACCAATAATTTCCCCCAGGCCCCCAATTTAAAAAGGAAGGAAGAAGGGAAATGATTTTGACAGTTTTGATTAAGAAATTCAATTCAAGGTTGGGGTGTTAGTATTCAGGGCTCTCCACAAGGCTGGCACAGGTTATCTGAGGAACCATCTCCCTCTACACAGTCACACTGGAGCAATACACCCATTAGTACAGAGGACAGGTTTCTAGGCCTCCAGCCCACTGTTACATTCTGGGAGTGAAGTCTGCATCAAAATGACCGTGACTCTCTCTGCCTTCGCACCACATTTGAAAGCTCGTTAATTTGACTCAGATTTCCCTCATTACTCAATTATTTAAAAAAAAAAAGCTTTTTTGGGGAAATGGTAGGAGGGAAAAGAAGCTTCAGTTATTTGAAAGAATTAACACTTCCAGTTCTCATGATGAGTGTAGTATGAAGGGGGGAAAAAAAAATGCCTGGAGCCCTGATCTTGCAAGCATCAGAGCATTCCCAAAACAACAAATTAAAAACATATAGGCAGGGCAAGCTGGAGAAGCTTGCATCTGCAATATGTGCTTTCTAGGCGAATTGGAAACTTCAGATTTCACAGGATTCGATGCATTCTTTAACAGAATTACATACACCTGCAGGGCCAGCTCTGCAGCTCGCAATGTAAATTACTGCAGTTAGCTCTACTCAGTGGATAACGCTGTCCACTTACTGTTAATTTGGGGACCAATCCTACTCCTGTGAATTTATGAAAGTTTGCCAGTGACATTTAGGAGACCAAAATGAGGCTCTTTAAGGCACACACAATGAACTGGAAAGAACATGGGAGTCAAGCATTCAAGAATAAAAGGCCAGGAAATTTTACCTATTGTCTGAATTTGACTTGGAGTAAACATAATAAACATGGATCAAACAAAAAACCAAGAGTGCTACAATAACACTAGGAATAAAATTGCAGTGTTTTATCAACTTCTTGCAACCGGCACTGGGAGAAAATGCTTGTGTTGGCTTTAAATGCAGGGAACAAAATATTCTATGGGGAGCCAGTACAGAGTGTGTAGTGTGGTGTGCTCTTGCTGGCCCGTGTTACTGAGTAAGTGGGATGTTACCGTCACCTCATTGTTTTCTTCTGAGATTTCCAATGAAGGTGGTTATTTTTACTGTATTTTTTAATACAAATTTAACTGAAAAGTCACTTTCCCATGGGGTGCTGAATGACTGCCGAATAGTTAGTCACATGCAGCATGTTTCAGGTTTGAATTGGAATTTATATATGAAAGGTTCCACATTTCATCATCACTGGCCAACCAGACTGTTTTGGTCACCTTTCATTTTTGGTATCATGATACTATGATTAAGCTTTTTTGTGACCAGTAAGTATTACTGTGTAATACAGTTTGGCATTAGTTTCTGAAGTGAACGTAACTAGCAAACACTCAAAGATGTGTTGCTGTTTGCAACTGGAATCTCCTGCAACAAATCCTGAATTACCTGGGGAGTGGTAGAGAAGTATGTATTATGTGCTGTACTGAAAAAGTTTCTATGTCAATTCAAATGCCCATCTTTGAAACAATGTTCTTTGTTGGGATTTGATTCGCAGGCCCTAGAAAATGAAATGGCCGAGAAAAGCCAGAGGTTAGATGATCTGAGCCAAAGTGGACAGAATCTGTTGGATCAAATGGGAAAAGGTAAGAGATCTTTAAAGTTCTTTCATTTTGTTTTGGTGGAGGCAAGTGATTTAAGCACTTGATAGAGTGGAAGCAGAGACATTTATTGAAGGTACTTTTTCCAGATTAAGCCTTTCTTCAACTCTTATCTTCTAGAGAGAGCTGAATGGGTCTTAATTGGTGTTTATGAACACAATGCATGTGAATGTTAACCAAACTTATGAAAGATCAGCTCTGAAAACATTTCTCTAAAGTAGCATGTGTCCATTCACTTCCTCTTAGGGCTTCTGTTTTATTTCCATTCATCTGAAGATGTTGAAAAAGGCAACGTTAAAATTATGTATTGTTCTTTTGGAATCTTACACACACAATTTGTCTTCAAGACTTTTATATGTTATTGGCCTGCTGTTTTAGAGCAAAGTTTGGATTGGACAAATATAAGTGTATCTATCTCTGAATATTTGTCTGCTTTATGCATGTTTGTGATTCTGTGTAAAAATTCTTTTCAATGTGTTTTGGTAATACAGTCACTACCCATGGTACAAAGGCAAAAGAGATGATCATAGCTTGAGCCATAATCTGAGTGAATGATTGTTAAAACCCCAACTTCTGAAAACTTACAATTAACATCAGTGAAAACTGAATCTTTTAGCCATGCCAAAGGATTGCTAGATAATAATTCCAATAAATACAATGAAATGCTGTCAGTAAAGCATGTCTCATTCTCCTGTAAAGCAGCTCTTCACATACTCTGGAGACAGAATGTTTGTTGCTCTGAGGTCTAGTCCACAATTGCACCCTGGTACCATAGTTACAATTAGCAGAGTCCTCAGCTAGTCAAAGGGGTGGTGTCTGTGTATGCCACATGTGCATTACATGCCCAAGGATTGGCTGTGCTCACAGGATGATTCTGTCTTGTCTCTGAACACTCATGGAGGACATCATTTTGTAGAACCAGGTGGCATCCTCCACACCATGTGACCTCACACACAAGAGGTCATGCCACATGTTCTACAAAATGAGATCCTTTGCACATACAAGGTCATGACCTCACATACACGTGTAGAGTTGCATTCCTTACTAAAAGTGTCATGGTGCATGCACTCCGCTGGTGTTGACCATTTTTTCTGACAGACTTAGTAAAACTTCTGCCAGGCTACCCAACAGTTGGGCTTTTCCCACTCAGAAAGCCTCATTTGCTAGGAGTCTCTAGCCAGATGATTCTTTTCCTGCTAGGGGTGAAATCTCTAATTTTGTCAGTGACCTGGTGTCACGTTCTGGGGTGCAGTCCAGACCAGTGAGGGGTTGTCATTGTCTGTCCCTGTACCTTCGGTGTCTCTCAATGCTTTGCTGTTGTCGCTCCCGACCTGGGCTGTTCACAACCAGCCTGCCAGCATACAGATTGAACCCTGAGTGTCTGTGTGCTAGACAGCCCTGGTTCAGCAGCACTGACCCCAGCAGCCGGTCCATGTTCCTACTCTAGATTCCACTAGCCATGGTTGCTACTTGCAGGGTGACTCCAACACACTCCCAGGCCCAGATTTTCCCAAAACCATGTATTCTGCCATGTCCAACCCTCTCCTGGGTAGTTCAGAGAAATATGGTTAATTTAAAGACACACAAACACATCACAGCTTATTAATTGGGGTGAATACACCTTTTTATTTAAACACAATACTGAGTTGGTTTATGGTAAAGTGAAATAAATTTTTAAACAAAATTAGGATTAATAGAAACAAGGTGGGTGGGGCAATATCTTTTATTGGATCAACTTCTGATAGAGAGACAAGCTTTGAAACCACACAGAGCTCTTCTTCAGGTCTAAGAAAGATACTCCAAGCATCATGGCTAAACGCAAGATGGAATAGATTGTTTAGCATAAGTAGTTAGCACACGTTCTAAGGGACCATTCAAGGTTGAGTAGCTCATTAATGTCTCTGCAGTCACAGGACAAAAAGAGGGGTCCATGATTTTTAGTATCTAGCAGAGCTATGAATTTAAGCTGCCAGACTCATCTTTTGAAAGTGTTGTGTAGGTTTCTTTGAGGATGAGGATTGATAGGTCAGAAATAGGTTGATCACTTTATGAAGAGTGTTCATCCACAGGTGATAAGGGTGTTTTTTTGTCTTTTATCATTTTCCCTGTGTGAGTTCATTAAAGAGCATAGGGCTTGTCTGGTTTCATCCACATAGTTGTTGGGGCATTTAGTGCACTGACCACATCTTGATAGGCATGCATAGGATCTGTGGATCTTGAAAAGTGTTATGGGGAGTTTTGATCTTTGTGGTGGTGAAGATATGTCTTCAAATTTTGCATCTGGTGCCACTTTGTTAGTGTGTCCTGGTCTGTGGGGAGCTTGCTTCTGATGAGGAGTTTGGAGAGGCAAAGGGTGGTGTTTGAAGGCCAGAAGTGGAATTCAGGAAAGATTTTCTTCGGGATGGGGTCCTTATTGAGTATGGGTTGTTGTTGTTTGATACCCCATATTGGTTCAAGTGTGGGGTGGCAGGTGATAACTAGGGGTGTGCGGTTGGATGGTTCTTCCAGGGTATTTGGGTGGCTTGTTCCATGATTTGACATACTTCCCTGGTGGATTGTCCTTGTTGGGAGAAAGCGGCTTTAAGTGTGTTAAGGTGTGTATCCCGGACTTTAAGTGAGTTAAAATTTAAGGAATGAAGATAGTTATAAGGAAAACAAAATAAAATATGCTTCTAAAAGTCTAAATCTTAATCTAGCAAGGTACAGGCTTTGTTCAAGATGGTTTCTCTTGCCAGCCATTCTTCTTCCCAGCCACGGCTGACTTTCCCTCAGTAAGGACCTTGCACAAAAGTACAAGGTGCTAGCTTCCCTTGTCGTCTTAGGTGAAAGATCCTTGCCTAAGAAGGTTACTCACCTGTGTTTGGTTCCAGAGATTTCAACCACCACTTGGTTGAAGGACATCCTCTCAGCTTGCAAGAATTCTGGCCTCTTGTGTTGTCTAGTGATGGATGGCAAAGACAGCTTCTGTCCTTACTTATATGTTCCAAAATTCAATGATTTGGGGCAGGTCTATACTTAAAATGCTGCATTTGCACAACTGCAGTGCTTAAGTGAAGATGCTAGTTTGCCAATGGGAGAGCTTCTCCCTGTCGGTGTAGTTAATCTACCTACCTGAGAGGTGATAATTATGTTGATGGGAAAAGCTCTCCTGTTGGCATAGGGGGTTATCTCAGTATAACCCATGTTGAGGGTGTGAAAAATCCACACCTCTGAGCAATGTAATTATACCGATAGGTCTGTAAGTTAGATGTGGCCTTTGTTTCAAGAGGCAGAGTGACTTCATGCTCTTCTTCCCTTCCTGTGGGCTTCCCATCCCCAGTATAATTTCTTTGTAATGGAGCTTCCATTGTTTCTGATTCCACCATGCTTAATTTACATAGGAGACTGGTAGGTAGCTGTGACATCCTCTCCTGTCTCAGCAGACAGTACAGCCTAATATAAATGAGTATCTGTAATTCCTTATATAGTGTTAATACATAATCTTACAATGATGTTAGTCACCAGTGTGTCATTAGCTTTCAGAGAAGACCTTACTTTATACACTTTTATAATACAGTAATATTATATACAATCAATTGATTCAGTTGAGTTTAGTCTTCAAATGATACCTCACAAGACACATTTTGTACAAAGATTATTACAATAGTGTATAGTGTGAGAATACAAGGATGTTTAATGTCGCACCTGGATCTCTGTTACAATGGGTCATAATCTCTCTCAAACTGATGAGCCAACTAATTCAGTGTAAAGTGAGACAGTAAAAACTTATGCTGCTTTTGTAATTGTTTCTAGGTTTCAAACCTCTTTTGGGGAGGAATCTATTCTTCTCTAAATTATGAAAGTCTTTGGCCTTAACAAGAACTACAGTATTGATTATAATGCAAAACATGTTTCAAAATTTGGCTAGTGCCACTTAACAATAGGATATTATAGAAGTATTGCTTAACTTTTCTGTCAAGGGGAAGATATATAATGTCAAGCTAGACAAAATATGTAGATTTCTCTCTTAAAATTTTTGACTTCTTCATCCAGTGAATATACTTCATAAGGCCTCATTCAAATACACCTTGTATAAAGAATTGGCAACTTGAAATGGAAATAGCAACACAAACATGCAACTGCAAGATATAAAGAGTACTTTTAAGAATCTGAATTATTGATTACTTTAGGCTGTAATTCAGAGTACCTCAATCATTAGAATATTAGATATTACAGCTTTGTTAATTAAAGTTACAGATTCTTCATATACCTGAATATCCAAATAGCTTATTAATAATGGTGCTGCAGGGATGAAGGTTATGAATCTGGAAAATATCTATAAGATGATATATTAGTTATGTTGCCACAAGCCACAGTTTCTACTACAAATTGTGGTGTTACCAGCACTGAAAGTAATTGCAAGTTTCAAGGCAGTGTGATGAAGACAAGCATATATAGAACTTTTTAGTGTAGACAAAATCCCCAATAACTTACTCACCACAAGGGGAAAAAAAAATACAAACACAGTGAGAAAAGTGTGTGGGTGAAGTCTGTTCATGTTACAATGTTATATCTTCAAGGCATGTATTGTACTGGTTATTCAAATGTATTCAGTCTCTTTTGTAAGAAAGTGTGTGTGAGCTAGTAGAGAGAGAAAAATTCTTCAAGCAGTCTCTGGGCTGGCAATGTTGTGTTTTGCAGCTGCTATTCATATTAATATCTAGTGGTTAATCACATCTGTCTGCAATGTAACATTTGGTACTGTTCTTCCTCTTTCCCAGCCTGACATCCACCCTTTAGACAAATTTACTGACCCCAGTATGCAGTTACTGACTGATGCTTGGTAGTTTGCTGCTTGTCTTTTTCAACAGTAACTCTAGAGCGCTCAGGGAAAACTTCATAAAAAAGCCCATTGTTTAATGAAGTTAATTTTATTTAATGATTTAAGATGTTTAAATATTGACTTCCAAAATATAATTCAGTATTTAAAATAAAAAATGGGTGACTGCTCATCATTGTAAACTGTGAATTTGTTTGTCAGAGGGAGTGAAAAGAATGAGGAGTACTTATGGCACCTTAGAGATAAACAAATGTATTTGGGCATAAGCTTTCATGGGCTAAAACCCACTTCATCGGATGCATGCAGTGGAAAATACAGTAGGAAGACACACACACACACACACACACACACACACACACACACACACACACACGAAAAAATGGGTGTTGTCATACAAACTCTAACAAGACTAATAAATTAAGGTGCACTATTATCAGCAGGAGAAAAAAAAAACTTGTTAGTGATGATCAGGATCATAGAATCATAGAATTCAAGATCAGAAGGGACCATTATGATCATCTAGTCTGACCTCCTGCAAGATGCAGGCCACATAAGCCGATCCACCCACTCCTTAGCAAGTGACTGCCCCCCCATGCTTCGGCGAAAAAAAAAAAAAGCCATAGCCCATCTTCCCTTGGAAAAAATTCCTTCCCCCCCCCCCCGGTCAGCTGAACCCGAGCATGAGCCCAGGGCAAGACTCTCCACTCTCTCCAAAAAAAAAAAAAAGGTTAGGTCATACCATAATATAATTGACCTATTGACTAAGCCCATTATCCCTATCCCCCATCCCATCATAAACTTCTCATTTAATCTAAAAGTCTTGGAGGTCCTTCGCCCCCCTTTCCTACTTCCTCTGTTCCAGTATTGCACTCCTCTGATGAACCTTAACCCTAATTTCAAGCTGAATTTCCTGAATTTCCTTTTATGACCTGTTATCCTCCGTGTCACCGTAGCACCACGTGTCCTGAGCTGAGCTGATTCTCCTTTTTCCCTCCTGGTATATATCCTCTGATATATATAATCTCCTCTCATCCTTCTCTTCTCATCCTTCTTTTGGTTAAACAAAACCCTCAAGTCTCCTTTCTCTTCCTCCTTCTTCCACCTTCCCATTCCATTTCCTTCTTTCTCTTCTTCTGTGTGTTTGTTCAGTTTCTCTCAATCCTTCATAACATGGGA
Source organism: Mauremys reevesii (assembly GCF_016161935.1). NCBI lineage: Eukaryota > Metazoa > Chordata > Testudines > Geoemydidae > Mauremys > Mauremys reevesii. Next base: position 102,869,664 of record NC_052625.1, on the reverse strand, counting down.
ACAAAACCAAATGAAATAAACCAAATACCTTATATAGCGCCTTATACCAACGGCTACTATCCCTACCTATCTACTATACCCTCCTTAATCCTAATAGAAATTTAACCAATTTTGCATTGCCTTTATCATATACATTTCACGTCATCTGCGATCAATCATCACTCCTAGGTCCTTCTCCTCCTCCCCCTTCCCCCTCTCCCCTCCCCCAGCGTCCCCAAAGTTCTTCTTAGACATTATAACTAAAGTTCTTGTTAATAAATCTACTATTGATCACTATCCTGTTAATTTACTCCTGTACATAAAGGTCCACTAAATCTCCGAATCTCTTCTCCTCCTATATCCCCCCCCAATCGAATCATCATCCCAACTATCTCAGGTCTCATCTTAACTTGGTTCAGTCTCCTGCTAGCCCTCCTAAATTAAAATCCCACCAGAAATAATAGGAACCAATAAAATACGACCTCCCCCCCAACTCGACCCCTCCCCCCTCACCCTCCTACCCTCCAGTTCCCTCCTCCTCTCTCTCTGCCCCTTCTCAATTTCCCTCCTCCACCCATGGATTTTCACTTAACTCCCCATCTTTTCCATTTTTCAATCAATCAAATTTCATGCAGTACCGTATCAATATGAGATCCACCGCATTGAGATCCACCAGATTTCTGTTCTCCAAAAACTAAAAATCTGTTACAAGTTCAAGAAAGGAAATCTGGTTGTAATTTATCCTCCATGCTGTAAATCCATCATGCTCCCTGCTCCCCCTGCCATCGAGGCCTCATCTCTTAACCACTTTCTCTTTTGAGATTTTTACCACAGATGGATGACTAACAGGTCTACTTTTTTCCCCTTCTTAAATCCCCGGGTCTTTTTTTCCCTTCTTGATAGCAGGATCAACAATATTAGTACAATCCCGAATTTAGGATTTCCTAGAATTTAATATTTTCCAAGGCTATTAATATCCTCAGACTGTAACTTCCTATAATTATTCCCTATCCTCTCATAGATTATATTTACATTCGCCCCCCCTTTAATAAGTTCCCCCCATATCTACCTTCCCCTCAGCTCTATACATGTCTACTCCCATATCCCCATTCCCATTCATTCCCTTCCTTCTATTCTCTCCTTATTCAGATTATCATTTAAGTTCAAGAGACAAAGTATTATTGCCATTTTCCAAGATTTCCCCATTCCATCCCCTTCTCTTTCTCTTTTTTCCTATTTATCTTCTTCTTCTTTTTTTTTTTTATTTATATTTTCTAAAACTAAAAGTTATTTTTTTTTGCTCTCGCTAGATCCATCTCCACTCATCTCCACCATCTCCTTTGCCTTTCTTCCTCTCTTCCTCTCCTCTGGTACTCTTCATAAGGTCCCTCCCATTTTCCATCCCTCCCTCACCCACTCCTTTTCTCTTTCCCCTTTCTAAAATTGCCCCTCATCCTCTTTCTCCTCAAAGCTGCAACTCTGCTGCAACTAACTCTGCCCTTTCCCCCAGGCCACAACTGCCTTGCCTCTGACAACAACTGTACCTTCTTCAAACCCTTAGCCCAACAAGTAAAATTTAGCCTTAAAATTAGCCCTTAGTAATCCGTCAAAACTAGCCTAAATTAGCTTTATAATTGAAGTAATTTAGCAGTCATGAATCTGATTACCTCCTTATTTCCCTTTTTATTGAAAATCCTCCTCATTATTTGGAAAACCATTAAAAATCAAATCAAAATGTCTCCCCCAAAACAATGTCCTCAACAAAAAAAATCGTTAAAATCTTAAATCAAATCATCAAATCCCAAACCCCTGACGAATTTTTGCTATCATTTCTTATGGAAAGAATTAGCTGAGCCATAAGTCAGCATAAAGCTTTTTTTTCTATTTTGTATTCTCTCTAAATTCCCTCCCCATCTCTAAAGGTTAAAGTATTAGTCCTCTAGTATTAAAAACCTCCTCAGCTAAAATAAATCTCTAAGCTTCTATCCATCTGCAAGCTACTACCAATAACCAAGCACCCCCCATCACTATCCTGGATGAGGCTCTCTGTATTTTTTCTGCCAATATGACATTTGCCCAACATTACTCTGTATTGTCCATCAGCCTTTTTTATCATTTTTTTTTACTTCCCATTATTTATACCTGCTACTTTTTCCACCACCTTCTTTGCTACGGTCTTTCCTCCCCAGCACATCATTCACCTTTCCGACCTGTGTTTCCATGTTACCTTTCTTCAATTCCTTTTTCCTTCCTTCCGATATCGGTTTCAATTCCATGACCATCCTCTCCAGTTCCTTGTCTTTCATTGGTGAAGTTTTTCCCTTGGGGCTCCCTCATCCTCTTTTTACCTTTCTCCCTACTCAACTCCTTAGGTAACTGAATTTTACTTTTCTTGTCTATATCCCACTCTTCCTTACATTTCCCCCCTCTGCCACTCTGTCTCCCTCTCCCCCCCCCGCTATATCTGTTATCTTGTTGTCCCATCCCCAAAATTTCCTCCCCTCTAGAAAGCACCTCTCCCTCTCGTCTTCCTCTCAGTAGTCTTCCCCTTCTCCTTATTCAATCCCCAGCCCCCCCTCCCTTCCTACTTCCCATCCCCCTTCCCTGTGGGCCCCCACTCCACCCACCCACCCAGAACATCCCCTCACCCCCAAAAGCCTCCCCCTCCCCTAACATCCCAAAGCCCCACTCCTCAACCATCCTCAATTTCCTCTCACTCTTATCCTCCTCCTCTCAGTCCTTTTTGATAGGGATAGGTAGAAAATCTCCCATCTTCTTCCCCTGATGAGCATTGACCAAGGTCCTCTTCCCCCTTCCTATCAGTTCTTCTTTGATCCTCTCACCATTTCAACCTTTGGTTCGTTCCTCTAGATACCTGACTGAAGGATGTCTTAGTCCTTCTTACTTTTCATCCTCAGGTCCCTTTCCCCCCAACACCACACCGTTCTACCCTAGACACCTGCCTCTCCTGCCTCTCTTCTGGCCTCCCCTGGCCTCCCCTGTTCCCTGCCTCCGTAACCTTCGGAGCTCCTACCACCCTTCCTGCCTCCCCCTGGCTCCTCTCTGGGATCCTCCCTTCTCCCCTCCTTCCCCTCCTCCTCTTCCTCTTCCCTCCCTTATCTCCTCCCTCTGGCCCTTCTTCTTTTCTTTTCTTCTTTTCCCTGTCATCTCTCCGACCCTTCCTCCCTTCTCTCTCTCTCACTATGGGACTCTGTGGCTCTCTCTTTTCAATCACCCCCTCACTGCTGTCATCTTTCTCCCTTTCTCCTTCCTCATTCTCCAACTCTTTCTTCTCACTCCTCTCCTCCTCTCCTTCCCTCCCCTCTTCCTCTCTCCTCCTCCTTCTTCCTTCCCCCGCCCCTCCCCCTCCTTCCTCCTGCTCTTGGGCTCTCCCCCTCCCTCTCCTCCCCTCCTATTCTCTCCCCCCTGGGCTACTTGCTCTCTTCTGCCATGGATCTTTCCATCCCCTCTCTCTTCTCTTCTCTATTCTTCTCCTCTCCCTGGACCTTTGGCTCTGCAGCTCTAGCACTGGACTTAGCAGCTCGCAGCTGCTCTGGTCATTGGCTCATGGCTAGTACTGGTCAGGGCTGCTCTGGCTTCCAGGCTGCTGCTGCTGCCTGCTGCTGGGGCTCCCCTCCTTGGCTGCTCCTGCTGCTGGCTGCTGGCTGCTGCCTGCTGCCTGCTCTCGGCTCTGTTCTCTTGCTGGGGCCCTGGGCCGCCTCCCCTGCTCTCCTCTCCTGTGGCGCCTCCCCCTACCTCCCTGCTGGCCAGCCCTGGCTCAGCTCTCCTCTGTGGCTGCAAAGGATGGTCCATTTCAAACAGTTGACAAGGTGGTGTGAGTAACAGTAGGAGAAAAATTAGCATGGGGAAATAATTTTTACTTTGTTTAATGACCCATCCATTCCCAGTCTTTATTCAAGCCTAATTTAATAGTATCCAATTTGCAGATTAATTCCAGTTCTGCAGTTTCTCATTGGAGTCTGTTTTTGAAGTTTTTTGTTGGAGAATTGCGACTTTTAGGTCTGTAATTGAGTGACTAGGGAGGTTGAAGTGTGGCACTCACAGCTGTGGTCGGCCTGGGTCAACTGATTTGGGTTTGTGGGGCTCAGGCTGCAGGGCTAAAAATTGCTGTGTAGACATTCGGGGTGCGATGGGTTGGATCACAGAACCTCCCTTTGGAGCTGCCACCTGATGTGCCAACACTACTTTTGCCCCTGCTTTCCCTGCCAGTTCGGGACCCCAGCACCCTGTCTTGTTGAGCCAAACACGCCTGTCTGCTCCAACACAGACCCAGGGTCTGAATTACTTGCCCTCAAAGCTGCAGACTTGACTGAAAGCAGCTAACAGAAGCGTTCTTGTCTTTAACACTCAGATGCCCAACTCCCAGTGGGGTCTAAAACCCAAATATGGTAAATCCCTTTTACCCTGTGTAAGGCTTATGCAAGATAAACTCATAAATTGTTCGCCCTTTATAACACTGATAGAGAGGTATGCACAGCAGTTTGCCCCCTCCCGCCCAGGTATTAATACATAGTCTGGGTTAATTAATAAGTAAAAAGTGATTTTATTAAATACAGAAAGTAGGATTTAAGTGGTTCCAAGTAGTAACACAGAACAAAGTGAATTACCAAGCAAAATAAAACAAAACACACAAGTCTATATCTAATACAGTAAGAAACTGAATACAGATAAGATCTCACCCTCAGCGATGTTTCAATACGTTTCTTTCACAGACTGGACGCCTTCCTAGTCTGGGAACAATCCTTTTCCCCTGGTACAGCCCTTGTTCCAGCTCAGGTGGTAGCTAGGGGATTCTTCATGATGGCTCCTCCCTTTATTCTGTTCCACCCATTTATATATCTTTTGCATAAGGTGGGAATCTTTTGTTCCTCTCTGGGTTCCCACCCCCTTCTCAATGGAAAGACACCAGGTTAAAGATAGATTCCAGTTCAGGTGACATGATCACATGTCACTGTAAGACCTCATTACTCACTTGCCAGCACACAGGTATAAAAGAAGACTTGCAGGTAAAACAGACCCATCTGCAGTCAATTGTCTTGGTTAATAGGAGTCATCAAGATTCCAAATCACCATTAATGGCCCACACTTTGCATAATTACAGTAGGCCCTCAGAGTTATATTTCATATTTCTAGTTTCAGATACAAGAGTGGTACATATATACAAATAGGATGATCGCACTCAGATTATAAGCTTTGTAATGATACCTTACAAGAGACCTTTTGCATAAAGCATATTTCAGTTACAGTAGCCTATTTTCATAAAATCATATAGAGTGCAACATGACACGGGGGACCATGCGAGGGTGGAGGATCCTGGAGCTTGGGCTGGAGCCCAAGCCGGAACATGTACACAGTAATTTTTGGATTCCATGAGCCCGAATCAGCTGAGTTAGTCTAGTCACGTTTTTTTATCCCTATGTAGACATACCCTAAGTTTTACTTATAATATAAGCTTGAAATTAAAAGCCAAAATGCTTGTTACCACTATTAGACATAGTTTCAAGGAAGGCTGACTTGGAAGTAAAAAAAAACAAACCAAAAACCTGTGTGATTATAGATGAAACATGTATATGTTTGCATTAGTATATCTGAAAAATGAAATGATTAGATATTTGTAAATCAAGATGTGTTGCAGTTTCTGTAACCACAATGGTTTATTTCCTTCATTGACTCAGAGGGACTTTTTACTGAGGATGTGAAAAATGCCCTGGAGAAGATACTGACAGAGTGGAAAGAGGTGATCATGCACCTGGAGGAACTGGCAAGAAAGATACAATACCAGGATGAAATAAACACATACTTTAGGGAAATGGGTGAACTTGAGAAGATTGTAAATGAGAAGGAGGTGTGGCTAAAAAATGCCACTTCAGCATCACAACAGCCACCTTTAACAACCCTAAAAGAGTCATGTCAGGTAAGGTTGGCAACCTGGTTTACTTTGGTATTAAACTTCTAGAAGAATGGAATACCCCAGATTAGTTTAGCTTGTGTCAACAGTGTAAGGGTAATCATCTCAAAAGCACTCAAGTCTCATTTAAAATTAATGGGATTTAGATGCTTTTGAAAACTTTATCCCAAATCTGTTGAATAGTCATAGCACAAGTATTTATACAAATGGTTTAAATGTGTATCTTGTTTTGTTTTTGTTAATTTTTCACAGCGGGAGCTCACTCATCTGTTAAGTCTGTGCCCTCAAATAGAACATCAGACTGCTACCTGTAAGGTGCTCACATCCCAGCCTGATGCTCCAAATTTCATCCAAGACAGCTTGAGCAGTATTACTGATTGCTTCAGATCTGTACGACACAAATTGGAAGAACGACATCAGCAGCTGAAGAAAGGTAAATATTCCATTTCTTCTATTTAAATCACATTGATGCCTCTCTTGATTCTGTCCTTCTTAAAAATCAGATTTTGATACATACTCTTTTGGTGCATAGTCTGATGAACTCCGAGCCTGCAAAGAACTGCTGCTGCACTGTATAATATGCATGATTGTCTTGTGTCTTCATTGACACACTGCAAGTGCCATGTAGAATTTGTAGCTGTGTAGAAATATAAAAGTAGCTTTTCCATTTTCCTCTTTTATTCACAATATGACAGTCTGTTGTAAAAAAGGTTTCCAGTTCTTCGTGTAGGTTACATTATAAGTCAGTGATATCCAGAGAGAGTTTCAGAAAATGATGGAAAGTGCTGAAAGGAATGATTAGAATGTCTGAAAGGTAATATAAAGACAGATTATTTTTCTTGATATGTTTATAATAGTGCTCAGTATAATATGTAACATTTTAAAGAAACCTCTTGCAACTATTTTTGTCAAGGACAGTTCACCCCTTAGGAAGATGCATAGTACACTGTTGGAACGATATATAATAAATTTAAAAAGTGATGCATTTATCAGTCTGGTTCTGTAATCCTTCATTCTGGCACTATTCCTATTGACCACAGTGGGAATTTTTCTGACATACAGACTGTAGGACCAGGCCCAGCACCAGCCAATTATAGTCTAAGAAAGGAAAAAATTTATGCTTTTATGAATTGTATATATTAAAATTATGGGATAAATTGCTGTGCTGCCAAGAAACTTAGTTCTCTTATGATGGTTGGTTGGTTGGTTGGTTAGGCCACAGTTCTCAAACTTTCCTATTTTGTGGACCATGTCTAAAATACATTTCTCTTCTAAAAGTCGGTAAAGTGCCTTCATAAGGTTATCTGTCTCAGTATTACCTTGTATTTCTGTTGTCTGTTTTTGTATCTACCTGTTGTCTCTTGTCTTATACTTAAATTGTCAGCTTACTGGGACAGGAACCATCTCACATGATTCTTGGGTGCTTAGCATAATGGAGCCCTGATTGCTACCCTTTGGCACTACAGCAATCAAAATAATTAATAATACATATAATAATAGTAAGGTTCCATGTTTATCGTGTCTCTGATTTCCTTATCAAATGTGTTCAATTTACAAGTTTAAAAAACAAGTCCTAATTGCTAGCTCTGCTAGCCTTTGATCTATTATTAATCATGTTTCTGATGTTAGTTGTGACTAAGGGCCAACCTACTGTGGAAGCCCCATTATGCTAGGCACCGAAGAAACACATGGACCCTGCTCTGAAGAGCTTATAAGTAAGGTTATGATTTGGTCACAGAAGTCACAGAATCACAGACCTCCATGACTTCACCCCACAGCTGCTGGGAGCTGCAGGGTACCCCCACCTCCCCTGGTGGCCAGGAGCTGCGGGGTACCCCTATTGGCAGTTGTGTGGGAGTGGGGAGGGGAATCCACAGCAGGGTAGGGTGCTGGACCCTCCTCATTTTGTCATGGATATTCTTAGTAAAAATCAGGGACAGGTCACAGCTTCCATGAATTTTTGTTAATTGCCTGTGATCTGTCCCTGACTTTTACTAAAAATGTCTGACAAAATTATAGCCTTACTTACAAGCCAAATAGATGGGACAGACACAGGGTCTTAACAAACAAAGAGAACCGTGTGATGGCAGCAAACGACATATTCGTATCACTTTTTTTTGTGGGTGGTTTTTGTTAGGAAGGGGTTAAGTTAAATAGAGGGTGAAGGGGGCAGGGCAGAGGAGGAGCGGTAAGAGGAGAAGGTTTGGAGTGAAGCTTAAGGAGAAGAGGCTTGAGGGAAGAGGGTGAATGGAGTGAACAGCCAATCAGCCCCAGTTAAAACTGTAAAAAGTTCTGATTGTCCAGAGGTCCCTGCTTTGGCTACTTCTGCCCCTACCAGCTGCAATCTCTGGCTAGTTCCTCTCTGTAGTTTCCCCCTGTGCCCCATGAAAGTCAAGATAGCTGCTTACATATCTATAGTAATTAGGCCTGCAGTGTCATCTGTGCTCTCTGCCCTCCATGCGGGTGTGACTGATGGGAAAATTAACAAGCATTTCTCTTGGTGCACAAAAAGCTGTGTTGGTTCTCTGGTGCCAATTGGAGTAAAAAGTAGTGGAAACTGATTTAGTTGCTGAACTTATAGGCTTCTAAATAGACACACACAACTGATCTGCTGTGTCCTATTTATACATAGGCACTTTTCAGAATAGAACCACACTTGAAGTAACTCTTGAGGAAACTTCCATTTTGAATTCCCAATCTGATCTCCCACATTTCCTGCAACAACTATATAGCTGTATATAATAAAAATTAGTATCAGGATTGTATTAAGGAGATACAGACAAGATGAAAATAACGTAGTGACATAGTGCAACTGGTTAGGTACATCTTCTCATCTCGTGCCTGCTATTTATTTATTTCTTCCTCAGTGTACAACTTTTTTAACATCGTCTCCTCCTCTTGTTGCCTGCAAACTTGACTGCTCTCACCTTTTGCTGGTTACTTTGCAGATAGGTTCTGTTCTATATGTTGTTTACCTCTATGATTTTGGTGGTGTCTGCAAATTTTGGTTGAAATTACATAGAAGAAACCTTAAGCAAAGAAAGAGTTTCTAACAGACTTCAGTTCCGGTATACCAGTGTTTCTCAATGACTGGTCCATTGACCAGCGCCAGTTGCTGAAGTCTCCCTGACACAATTTAGGAAGGCAACAAGCCTGTCCATGGTAACAAAAAGGTTGAGAAACACTGCTGTGTAGCAGATATACGAGGGAACTCTGGAGGAATGGCTGGTAAGGGAACATGATTAAAATTAATTTTGAGGGAAAGAAGAATATTTGACAAAAAAAGGAGATGGGAAACCTGTAAAATACATAAAAATGACTTTAAAGATAGGTTACAAAGCAGGTTTCAGTCCTATCTGCTGCTGTCTTGTATATGATCCATGAAAGATTTGGTATTGCTGAAAGGCTATGACTGTAAGACCTCATTAGTTGTGACTGTCTAGAGAGTTTCTAGAGCAGGGGTTCTCCAACTTTATTGCACTGCAACCCCCTCCTGACAACAAAAATTACTACACTACCCCAGGATGGGGGACCAAAGCCTGGGCCTGGCCAGCCCCGCCACCCCTGGCTGGGGGTGGGCTGAAACCAAAGCCCGAGCCTGGTTGTGGGTGGGGGCAAACCTGAAGCCCCATCAGCCAGGGCTGATAGCCTTGGTCTGAAGGCTTTTGCCCTGGGCGATGGGGCTTGGGTTTGGGTCTGGGTCCTGGGCCCCAGCAATTCTAACGCAAGCCCGGGTGACCCCAGTTTGAGGACCACGGTTCTAGAGGATTCATCTGACCAACTAAATCTCACAAAATCCCAATATCTTTTTGCATCCTTCATGACTACTTAAATTGAGGTGTGGTGTGTGTAGCAGGATGATGTGAAATCATATACCCTTTTTTAATGTGGGTGCATGGATCAGTACTTGAATATTGGCTTCTAGGGCTGAAATGGCCTTTTAGTTCACCTGTGCAACTACTGTAATGGAAGTAGCTCTGGGTACCAAAAGTAGCCTCTGTGCTGTTGAATTTATCTTCTGAATCTCAGTAACTGGTTCTGTCAAGCAGAAAAAATAGGTGATAGTAACAGTTATTGTTTAGGACACAAATGTAGAGGGATCTTATCTGGCTATGGGCTTTATCTTGCAAGGCTGTGAGTGCCCTCAGTTGCCATTGTGAAGTGAAGGGGAGTTGAAGGTACTCCAGGTATTGTAGTCTGACAGTACACTATTGAATATATGCAAGGTTTCAGTGAAATATGATATTTGTTTCATGGAGTCAATCAGTAACTTCATGTACTACCATAACCTCTTAATGGAGCTATTTTTGTAATTAACTGTAGCAAATATATAAATGGTAAACGCACAAACACATATATGGTAATGATCTGTTAGGGAATCTCATTTAAGTCTTTTATTAACATTTCATATACTTCTAGCATTTCCACTGATGCAGAATTTTTGAATGGACTCCTGCCAGACTGACCTATATCTGTATTACCATATATGCCTGTAAACCAAAGATGTCCAGCTACTTTTCCATTTAAGCAAAACTATTAAAATTTCTAATGTATTTTTAATTTTTAGCCAGTTTTAAACTTAGTAAATGATAATCTGGGGATATATGTACCTTTTATGTACCCAAAAAAGTAGCATTCTTCTGCATGAAATAAATCATAAGTAATGTGAACTATGTTTCAGTATCTACTTGAACTATATTTAAATGTAGTGTGATCTATGTGCTGTTTGATATTTCATAGTCTGTTGGATCATTGACTTTCAGTGCTATGAGTTTAGGCTACATTGAAATGTATTGAACATATACCTCATTTTCTACTCTCAAACCATTTTGTGAGTTGAACAAGGCAGTGATCCTGTGGAGAAAAATGGGATGTGACCGTATCATTCAAGACTAGAACATAATACAGCCAATGTTGGTATTGGTAGCAAAGAGTTAAGATTCCACAGACATCCTTAACTTTGGAATTTTTTGACTGCTAAATGCTTCACTTTACAACGTTTTAAACCTCATGCAGTGCACATCATTCTCACTGAATGAGGTGAGGGGGTCTCTAGTCTCATCATTCACTCTGACATAAAATAAGACAGGGGCCCTTCAGAATAAATAATATTACTCTTGGGGGGATTCTGCACCACTGTGCAATGCAGAATTTTGCAGAAATTAATATTGTGCATGCAGAATTTCCTCCTCCCTCCCCCTCAGAAATGGGCTGCAGAGATGTTGGCTGCCCCTAGGGTCTGCTGGACCCAGCAGAGCCTAGCTCACAAATAGAAGACAAGGCTGGGGGGAGTTCCCAGCTGTAGTTCCCAGAATGCCCCTGCGGAAACTCTGTGCAAGCCTGGGACCCAGCATCAGGATGTTTCTCCCTCTGGGACCCTGGGCTGTAGGAGAATAGGAGGTGAGAGTGTCTGGTCTGAAGGGGCCCCGCAGCTGGCCTCTGGGGGGTAGGGGTGAGAGTGTCTGGACTGGGGAGGCCACAGCTGGCCTCTGTGGGGGGGGGGGGGGGAGGCATGGCTTGGCTCTGGAGGAGGGGATGTCTGGCTCCCCAGCTGGGCTCTGTAGGGGAGGGGGCAGAGAAACAGGCACTGAGTTGTCATAGAGGTTGTCTTTTACTCTCTACTTCTGGGGGTAATTTTTTGTGTGTGCCTGTATTGTTACAGACATACTTGCTCACAGGTATTTTCAAATAGTTTGGTAATTTATTTCAAACGGGTGTGATTATATAGTGTTGCTTTGACAAATAAAATTTGCAGAATTTTTAAATTTTTGGTGCAGAATTTTTTTAATTTTTTGGCACAGAATTCCCCCCAGGAGTGTAATATGTAACTGCATAGACTAAAGTGTAAGATGTACACGCAAAGCCTTAACTTTCTGGGCATTTCTGGGCAAGGGCCTGATTCAAAGTCCACTCATGTTATTGGAAATGCTTGCATTGCCTTGAGTGGGCTTTGGATCAGGCCTTCAAATATTAATTTAAAAAATTTTTTTTTCATCAGTGTCACTATCTAAAACTTGTACATGAAAGAACAACTTTTAAAAATACTGAAAGGTCACGGTGTGTAATTATTTTAGCAGATTAAAATGGTGGGCTTCTAATATCATTACCATGTCTAAAGTGGGAGCTCAAAACCCCTTGAAACAGCTACTTACTGTTATTTGGTAGAAAGGTGCAAGCAGGATAGTTCATAATTGGATTAAAGAATTGCTTTTTCTATGTACTGATGATTACATTTAAATAGTTATTTGTATAGGGCCTGATTCAGAGCCTACTGAATTTCCCAGGAGTCTTTCCATTGACATCAGTGGGCCATTTGATCAGGCCTGTTTAATGTAACAGAAAATTGGAGTGCCAGATTACCTCCTCCATGCACCTTGCTAAATATGTTCTTCCCTAATGTGAAAAGTGATTATGCAAGGATGCTGCATTCCTGAAATTAAATTAAATTTAATTAGCAAAACATATTTGAAGTATATGATACAGGATAAAGAACTAGGTATGCCTGTGGCACTATAGAAATAAATAATACTTTGGTGTAGGGTAAATTAGCCAACCACATGCCACTGAAGAATGGAAGATAGAGAACACTGTGAAATTGAAATGTGCATAAGAAATTTATTTTCTTTCAGCTTTGTCGAGCATATTAGTCATACATAATTCTTTTTGGAAATACTTGTCTGAAGAAGAATTCCATCTTTGAAGCTTTTAGGAGTTTGACCTGCTTCTCAGGAACATTCTCCTTGCCTCACTGTATCATTAAAGCTTCACTATTAACATTCAAGCCAGGCATACTGGCTTCGGAGAGATTTTAAATGTAGTGCACAAATATGTAGCTTTTAATATTTTACAGCCCAATATTAAGTGCACTGATCTATAAGTAGATTCCTCACCCCTATAGTCTTTTGTTTTATGCATTGAAGAGGTTGGATGAAGTGTTTTATGCTGGCTCCAATTGGGGGAGGAGAAAAGCTGTCTTTCCAGTGCAATAAAAAATAAGATTAAAATGCTATGCTATTAGGGCAACTATTTAATGCATCACATAAGGAACGACCTCTTCAAGTCACATTGTCAGAAAACTTTCCCACGGATCATGATTAGTGCAGTATAGTGTGTTTTTTGCCATTTAACATAAGCTGAATTGCTTGCAAATAGAAGGGACCTTCAGCATTTATAAGCTCCTACAATGGTGAGAAGTACTGGTGCTGGGAGTCTGCAGAGTTTATAAGCCTGTACAGCTCCATAGGAATATTGTTGAGAATTGCAACTTGAATTTTATTTCAAATAGGGGTGGAATTTCATTGCAAGTTCCTTATCAGCAGGTTTCACTGATTAAAACAACTGCTCCTACTTGCTATACAATGAAAGCTTTCCTCTTAAAACTGATATGGCTTCCTTTGAGAAATGGTGCTGCTGGATAGGTCTAATTGTCTCTAGAAGTGTTCACTCTATTATTCAATTAGAAATGGTATGAAGTAGCACTGATCAGGGCCACCCGGGGGGGGGGGGGGCAAGAGGGGCAATTTGCCCCGGGTCCCGCCGGGGCCCCCACGAGAGTTTTTCGGGGCCCCTGGAGCGGGATCCTTCACTCGCTCTGGGGGGCCCGGAAAACTCTTGTGGGGCCCGGGCCCCCGGAGCTTCTTCCGCTCCCGGTCTTTGCTGGCGGGGGGTCCTTCCGCTCCGGGGTGGAAGGACCCCCCGCCGGCGAATTACCACCGAAGTGGGACCCGCCGCTGAAATGCAGCCGGGTCTTCGGCGGTAATTCGGTGGCGGGGGGCCCCTTCTGTTCTGGGACCTGCCGCTGAAGTGCCCTGAAGACCCGCGGCGGGCGCTCCCACCGCTGAATTACCACCAAAGACCCGGCTGCATTTTGGCGGTGGGTCCCACTTCGGCAGCAGGGGGCCCCTGCCATGGGTCTTCGGGGCACTTTGGCGGCGGGTCCCGGAACGGAAGGGGCCCCCCCGCTGCCGAATTACCGCCGAAGCGCGGGCCCCCCGCCACCGAAGACCCCAGGCCCCCGGAATCCTTTGGGCGGCCCTGGCACTGATAGTTTTAACAATCCATTGTTGAAAGTGAGCCTTTTGATTAATTTTTGGTGGTGTCAGTGAAGAATTTGCATATGTATCCAAGGCCAGAGAATACACATACTGCAGTACTATTTTGATAGCCACCATCGTGTTCAGTGCTGATTTTAAATTAAATATTTTGTTGATAGTTTCTGAATCTCACAAACTAATGTGCCAAACAAATCCTTTGAGATTCCAAAGAAGTCAGAAGCAGGAAACCTAATTAAAAATAAATAGGCTTGCAAGGATTAGATTTTTATCGGTAAATGTTAATAAACGTTGATTTCACCTCACACACAAACTGATGAAAAAATATTTCCTTTGATGATTGAAATTTCGAGACAGGGAAATTTAGAAAAATGCTACTTTGAGAGCTTATTAGAGTTTGACTTACGACTATATACTTTGTTTATTTTGATATACAAATTATCCACATAATGTTTTAACCATTATAAAACTTTTATTTTTTGAATCTCAGCATCTACTGTCCTTTTAAATAATGGTCTGATGCCCCCTGATTTCCCACAACTGAAAATTTAAATCAATAAAAATTGAAAAAAAAATTGATTAAAATAACTGATATTATCCATCAAAATTATATAAAAAAGAATTCTGCCAAGCCTAAAAACAAATGAAGATGTGCAAACAGTCCACAACACATACTAACCTGCTGATTCATTGGTCCCAAGGTCCCTAGTTTTAGGCTGCTCCTCAGTGTTTCCAAATAACATTTAATGTATTGCGAGAATGAATTCACTCCCTGTCATTACTTCAGGAATATTAGATGTAGGCTAAATTTTTCAGAACTAAGTTCCATGTTCAAAAAGGGTCTTAAAGTGTCTTAAGTCTTTTTGGCTTTCAATGAGACTCAGGCTACTAAGTGCCTAAGTCACTTTTAAAACTGGGATTTCAACTCGAGTCACTTAGGCATTTTTGGTAATGTTACCTATTATCCTTTTAAGGCTCTAATGTATGCTATAGATATTAAAGATGCCTTATAATTAAAAACAGCAGCAAGAAAGAGGCCTCCTCCTCCCTACTGATTCTTCATTATGTAAATTTTTTTCATTATGTTTCCATGCATCTGAAGAAGTGGGTTTTTCACCCATGAAAGCTTATGCCCAATAAATCAGTTAGTCTTTAAGGTGTCACCAGACTCCTCGTTCTTTTTGTGGACACACACTGACACGGCTACCCCTCTGATACTTCATTATGTAAAAACACCAGCAACGACACCTACAGAAAAACCACCACCACTATGAAGTCCTAGCACTTTGCATATTTTGGCCTGTATTGCTAGCACCAGTGGTGAGCTGGAGCTGGTTCGCAAGAACCGGTGGTTAAATTTATAAACCGGTGTAGAACCGATTGCTAAAGGGGCGGGCGGGTGGACAAACTCTGGTCCGCGGGCCACATCTGGCCTATGGGACCGTCCTGTCGAGCCTGCCTGAGCTCCCAGCTGGGGAGGCTCCCCCGGCCCCTCCCCTGCTTCCCTCCCGCCCTCGCAGAGCCATAGTGTGCTGAGCTCTGCAGCTCCTGCTGCTTTGAGTGGCATGGTAAGGGGGCTGGGCTGGGGCTGGGAGAAGGGGTTGGCAGGGCCGCCCGGGGGGGGCAAGTGGGGCAATTTGCCCCTTGCCCCAGGTCCTGCAGGGGCCCCCACGAGAATCTCTGAGGCTCCCCCCCGGGCCCCGCCTCTGTCTTCCTCCCTGCCTACCCTCCTGACTTTCCCCCCCTTCAGAGCCCCCCTAGAACCTCTGCTCCATCCACACACCCCTGTTCCCTGCCCCTTAGCCAACAACCACTCCCCCCGCCCCTTACCATGCTTCTTACCCCCGCCTTCCCCCTCTCCCAGGGCCTCAGCGCGCCACGTCCAGGAGCGGCTCTGGATAGAGCTAAAGCAGCATGGCTCCAGCAGAGCCTGAGCTCCTCTCGCTCAGAGCCGGTGGTAAGGGGGTGGGGCTGCGAGCTCCAGGCCGACTGGCGGGAGCTCATGCCCCGCTGGAGCCATGCCGCTGCAGCGCTGTCCAGGGCCGCTCCTGGATGTGGTGCGCTGAGGCTCCGGGAGAGTGGGGAAGGGTGGGGTAAGTGGCATCTTAAGGGGCTGGGGGGGTTGGATAAGGGGCAGGGAGTTCCGGGGGCAGGGAGCTGGGGGGGGTGTTAGATGGGGCAGAGGTGTGGGGGGGCAGTCAGGATGGAGAACGGGGGGGGGTGTTGGGTAGGCGTGGGAGTTCCGGGGTTCTGTCGGGGTGGTGGTGGATGGGGTCAGGGCAGTTGGGGGACAGAGAGCGCGGCGAGTTGGGTAAGGGGTGGGGAACGGGGGGGCAGTTAGGGTGGGGGGGATCTCGAGAGAGGGTGGTCAGGGGACAGGAGCGGGGGCGGGTGTTGATGGGTTTTGGGTCCTGAGGGGTGGCAGTCAGGAGCAGGGCGTGGGTTGGAGTTGGATGGGGGGGGTGGGGGGTAGGCACATGGGGCTTGTACTCACCACATGGTTCCCTACCGGGTCTTCGGCGGCACTTTGAAGGCAGGCCCTTCACCTGCTGTGGGTGAAGGACCCACCGCCGAAATGCTGCCGAAAACCCAGAGCGAGTGAAGACCCCATCACCGCTGCTGCCAAAGTGTCGCCGAGGACCCGGTAGGGAACCAGTTTTTAGGATTTTGGGAGCTCATCACTGGCTAGCACGATACTCAGTATTATGGCTCCAGGAGTTTGTGTTCTAGCATTCATTCAAATATATGAAATATAGCTTACTTCCTTTTAGAAATAAAAGCACTGTGTGCCCATTTCCTCCCTCTTAAAAATAGCAACCTTTTTATCAAAAACAGAGCTAGAATGCCAGCCTAGCCAGGATTACTTGGACACTTTGAAGAGACTGAAGGATACATTGAATGAATTGGAGAGTAAAGTACAATCTATCATGAGCGCTGTGAGTGACCCGAGTAAGGTTGAGAGAGCCTTGCAGCAGACAAAGGTAAGTTTATTTTCACTTTTGCATCTAGAAACTTGGCTGTCTTGATAATTTACTTACCCAAAAGAAGCATTAATGCAGCTGGCAGCTGCTTTTCCCCATCCCATATCCCAATGTTTTAGCCAGATTATCTGAGAGTAGAGGTGCTTGGTGTACCCTAGCCAAATGCAGAGATATAATTTAAACTTTTTCCTTGCATCACCTTGGAATTTCAGTTGAGTAAGGGATGTATCTTTTTTTATCCTAAACCATGAAGAAGTATAGCTGTGAGCTATTGAAAGACCTGCCTTTCAGGCTGCTTTTCAGAAGCAAGGAGTACTGGCCCTTTGGTACCATGGAGAAAATTGCTTTAAAACATCTGTAGCTAGAGAAGTGAGACTTCACTTTATATACGTGCAATAGTAAGTAAATATCTTTGTCAAAAGCTGTTATATAAATGTATGAACCTCCCACTTCATTTATCTGTGTGTATGTATATACACACACACACACATATTTCCAAATAGTTAAATATATACACATATCTCCAAATAGTTAAATTAAAAAAAAATCCCCACAAATTAACTGTTCTCCCCTCCTCACTCCTTTTTGTAACCACATTGTGTAATGGAGAAACCTTTTTCTATGCGTTAGTGTAGGAGTGCGGGGATGAATCTGGAGGAACTCTGCTGAAGACTAATCACTGGTTATTTTTTTTCCTTTTTTTTTTTTTTTTTTTTTTTTTTTGAGGGGGGTTAGTTGGGGATGTTAATGTCCTAGTAAGTGAGGATATCAGTGCTTTACTTTATAGACAGCCGATTACGATATGGCAGGAATTCTATAGCTTGATCTTCTAATGCTGCTATGTAGTTTAAAGTTGGCAGAAGCCTTTAATACATGAGCTGTTGGAAATCATGAATGTGACTTTTTTTTTTTTAAATAGTCTCTGGGGATCTGTCTGACTGGACTTCTGTTTAAGAATTCCACTCCACCTCTGTGACGAATTGACCTGAAGGGACATACTGTGCAGATGTATGATAGTATAAGAATGAGACACGTGAGAGTTATAGTGGAGGGTAACAAAGATTTCAGAGTGATGTTGAGTAGGAGGAACCTTATTCTGTCTGCTCTCTTCCCTCACACTTACAAAGAGCCATAAGTGCCTGTGGCATAGACCTTGTGTTAGGATTGAGTTTGGTATCATTATACCACTCAGTGACCAGACTCTTTACAGAAAGTGCATCTTTTTTCCAGAAACATTTGCCTGAAAAAAGACTTATCAGATGGACACTTTGCAGTTTGTACAGACTGATAAGCAAGTCCCAGTCATGAGGAAGCACAAAATAAGTTCCCTGTGTCTCTTTTCTCACTAATTACATGGTGAATTTGAAAATGTTAAAATGTTCATAGAGGAGAAAACTTCCCCATTACAGTATGTGTAATCAGACAGAGATAATCACAAGTCAGCAATGGGTACAGATATTAGTATTTTTGTGGGGTTCTTTTAAAAAACCAAACTTCAGAACACTAACAAAAATGATTGATTTAAGTAAAACTGTGGTGATCTTGGTTCTTATTTTAGATTTCTGTCTCAAAGGATGTGAGGGTTTTCTTTGTAATTTAATATTTGAAAATTAGGTATTTGGCCTATCCCTGTGATTCTTTAGAACTTTAAAAATGCATGATGCCTATTGTTATTACTATAATCTTCCTATATTACAGCTAGTATAGCAGCACTAAGAGCCAAGGTAGCCATTGCTTCCATTGTGCTTACTGTAACGTACTTTGATTTATGTGATATATGCAAAATTTATGGAACACTGAGGATGAAGGGAGAGTTAGCTCCATTTTCTGTTTCAAATGTCTTAATGTAGACTATTTGCATGTGTGCACATACTGTGTATACCACAGTATTTAGAGTTACCATATGTCTGGGTTTTCCTGGAAATGACATGTTTTGGTTTTCCAGTCTCCATCTGGGCCGATTTTTGAAATATGACCAAGTGTCCGTGATTTGGTACTGCCACCCTTCTGCCACTGCTGCTGGCAATGGTGCTGCCTTCAGAGCTGGGTGGCCAGAGCGTGGCAGCTGCTGTACCCCTCTTCCCCCCACAACTCTCCCCTTCTGGTGGTGTCCTCTATTTGGGAACTTGAAATATGGTAACCCTAAAAGTACTTACCCATATGTACATTTTTTTTTCTGTTTTCTCCCTGCAGACTGTTTGTGAAACAATAGAAGACCAGAAACCCACAATAGATAAACTTGCTGCAGAAACAAAAGCTTTGGAAAAACATGGTTCCTCTGATATAGCAAAGATCTACAAGCAAGAGTTCAAGTGTATACGTGAGCAATGGGACAAGTTTTCTAAAGATGTTCACCTACTGGAGGAAATTGTCTCTAAACTGAGAATATTTGAGGTAAAGTGAAAAATATTTGGGTTTATATCCGTTAAGAGTCCGTTTTCTTCTTCCTGTGCAAGCATGAATCCAGCTGATGTTTGACTTTGACATTAAATATGTATTGGCCACAGATTTAAGTAGAATATAAAAATCTTATTACAGGGAATGCTGAAGTATACTGTAGTGTTGTCATGAGTCTCTCCATTTTAAAACCTCTGATGTACTTTTTGATCATCTGATAGAATTGTTTTTACTTTAAAAAAAAAAATTCCTCCTTTACATTCTGTTCCTGGAATGGCAAGGGTCAAGTGTATCATTAGGAATTTACTCCTGCTAGGTGCTGAGTGCCCTCAACTCTCATTGATGTCAGTGGAAGCTGAAAGCATTCAGCACCTCTCAGGGATGTTAAGCACCTTACAGGATACAGCTCTAAATGCTTTGCTTTTCTGCGTCTGAAAAGTAAGAATCACATTTCTGGTCCTGAACCTGAGTCCCTTGAAGTTGAGTTTGTATTAAGTGTAATACTGGATTGGCACAGTGCCTTCAAAGAGTAAGGGAAAAAGGAGGGTGATATACAGGAATGGTTTTCCAGTTCCAAAAACTAGTCTTTGAAATGTCAGGAAGGTGGGTAATGGTTATTAAGAATAATTAGCATTTACAGTATATGGTGCTTCATCCTTTTTAAAAATATTATACAAACAATCCTCACCAACAGCCCTCTGAGGCAGGAAAGGAAATATCCTCACTTTAGAATGGGAGGGATTACTTGCTCTGTGTCACACAGATTCATTGTGTAAAAGGGATTTAAATTAACTTCTGGGTTGCCATCCCAGTCTCAGTTTATTAATCTGTGCTATCTTTATGGGGAGGCAAAACCGTGCAAATCCAGTGCATTATAACTTGATTTCAAAATGTAGCTTAAAAAATATGGTACTAACCATCATTTGTAATTATGAAGTGGAGAGTGTGTGCCAATCAGAGCAGATTAAAAAACAGCCTGTCTGTTAATATGAAGTCATTGATGTGTCTAATGTGATTAGTGTAGTGCTTAAGCAGACATTTTGAATACATTTCAGTTCTGGGCTTCCTCTTCCTTTTTTATTTTAAAATCTAGAAAGTAAAAAATGTGTGTCTGGGAGATCTACTCATCTATCCCTCATTAGACCATTTATGGTAGTTCCAGATTCTGAATATAAAGTTTCCTTTACCCCTGTTTTTCAGCTAGAAAATTGCTGACAAGGGAGATGCTCAAATTGAACTGCTGTCTGAATTATATTTCCACTTCAAGAATCTGCCTTATTTGGAGATTTTTTTATATGCATTAAACATCTTTGAATACCTTGAATTATCTCTATATTCTCTTCCATTTGAAGAATATATGTTTTTTACAGTCCACATACATGCAAATTTTCTTATTGAACCTCATTTTTTGGGGGCATAAGATTCAGAGGAAGGGGAGAGGGGAAACCAGTGTGTGTGGGGGTGTCTTAGTTTTCCTCTTCTGATTCCACTACTTTTGGGGTGGGGGCAGGGGGTAGAATGTACATTTTACTTGGAGAACACATACAAGCTTAAAAATAAATTTTGATTTGGACAAGGATGTAATAGGGTGTTTCGTTCCAGGGACTGCTGAGCCTCTGGCTAAGTCAGCGCTGATTACAGGTTGAGCTTCATCATAGCGGGATCAGGAAATTCCCTATAAATGGCAGCAAGTGGCTGCAGTTAGCTGGGGAATGCTCAGGATACACAAGTCAGAGGAGCTAACTTGCAGTAGCGAGAGAGATTTGACTCTTGCTGAGACATTGAACTGTGCCCAGCTCTGGGAAAAAGGAGTTAGCCCTGTAATGGAGGGGAGAGAGATGCTGAACTGGGGTTGGGGCCTGAAGGGCCCTTGTATACCTGAGGACTGAATAAAATGGACCTCAGGCTAGGAATGTTTTAATTTCTTTTGCGCTGTCTTGATTTTTGAGGACCCAGGTGAAGGAGACTACAGGAGCGGAGTACTGCAGAGGCACATCTGGGCACAAGGGGGTGCTTGGGTGGTGGCCAACCCTGGTACTAAGAACTCGTCAAGTGGAGACCTACATTTGTCTAAGTTGAGGCTGTTAATAGTATGGCTAGTTTTAAACATGCCAAGTAATGGAATTTCAGCCAAAATCTTTGGTGATTATTCTTTTAAGAGGTTTAGCTTGATGTTAAGCCTACAGTTGTCCTTTCTTAATCTCACCCCATTCTTCCTAGTTGTATTGCCCTTCATCATGCTAAATAACTCCTCTTCTTCCATGTGTTCACATCGTCCAAATACTAATAGACTTACAATGGTTCCCTCTTAGTTCTCAGTTTGCTTAGCTATATATCCTTAACTTTTTAAATATTGCCTCAGCTCCTGATTCAGTTTTGCAGTTCTTTTCAGAACTCTCTAATTTCTTGTCATTGCAATATCTTTCTTGTAACTAGTTGCACATCAAATTCAGCATTTACTGCAGTCATTTGAATAATCTCCGTTTTCACCCACTTAAACATGCTTATCCTGTGCAGGATTGGGCACTGAAAATGGAAATGCTCCCTTTTGCATATACATGAGAGCAAGAGAACAAGGTAGTGTACTCAGTTATTGTATCAGAATTATCTCAGAGATGTGATGCAGCTACAAGCTGAGGGCAAAATTCTCCTTTCTGATCTTCACAGTAGTACTCAATGTTAGTGTACTGCTTTCACTGTGTGTTTGGGTCACCCCTTGATGTCAAGGCTACTGATATTCCACTGATGTCAATAGGTGTTCCGGAGGCATAGGGAGAACAGAATGCTGAAGTTGAGTTCTACTGTGCAGATCTAAGAACAGAATTTTTTCCCCAGCGGGGAACTAGATACCAGTACATAGTTTTAGTGGAGGGGAAAAGCTTAAGAAAACCACAGGAGGAGACCGTACTGAAGTATTCTGAAATTTGCAGTGGTGGTGCCTGAGGAGACGTACTTCAAAGGGCTTAAATGTGGGTGTTTTTTAATATATTGAAATTTTTTCCGATAGTTTTTCCTAGCATTTCCTGAATGCTTTGTAAAGCTATCAATAAATGAACAAACCTACATAAAGCTGCATATTTGTAGCTTCCTATTTCCTTTGAGGAGCTTTGTTAGTACATACATTGGTGGTGATATCCCGGGATGCTGTAAAACCATCATAGTTTGAAGATGAAGATTGAAACAAAAACTTCATGGTTAGGACTGAGCAGATCAGAGTGAAGTTTGCATTGCAGGGGGTGGGAGGATCTAATCTATAAACTAGTTGTATTTGCATAGATATTCTATACCACTCAGCAGCTGCTGGCTACTGTTGGAGACATGATACCAAACTGGATGGGTTGATTATATTTTACAGCCATACCCAAACTTAGTAAAACAGATAGATGAGTGGGTAGACAAGAGACATGGGAAGCAACATGAGTTGAAGCAAGTGAGATCCCTGATGAAGATGTGATCGCACATAGGAAGTTAGTTTGCATTTACGTAAGGATTTTTGTTTTGTTTTTAATCAATTTTCTCATGTTTTTAAACGTACATTTTCCAGTAATATGAACACTTAGTTCTGAGATCTACACCTGCCAAATATCATTATCCCCATTTTACATTTAGGCAACAGAGACAAAGAGAGCAAAGTGATTTATCAAAAATCCTACAGCAGGTCAGTGGCAGAGCCACTTATAGAAATCCTGACTTCCAGTCCAGTGCCCTGTCCACTGGACTGTGATACAAGGGACCATGGAATTTCCCCTTAATTGTGGGAAGCGAATTCTGTGTGTCATCAGTGGCACATGGACTAAAATGTGTTTTTAGATTTCATTTTGGGAAATGAGAGAGGAATCATATTCATTTTGTTCAGTTTTGTTAAATGGTGCACAGCTTTACAAATTTTAGTGGAAAATATTGTGGAAAATACTGTTGGGCAAATGATCCCACTCTAAAGAGACCATCACACTCGCACAGCCTCTGGATTGATAGCTGTGGGAAGGAGTTTGTGTAGAAATATCCAGAAGGATTCCTCCTCAGCATCTTGTCCATGGATGGCAGGGTTTGCCTCGCTGTCATGAAGGAACCAAAATCTGACAGATCTCCTCAGCTTTCTGCAATGGCTCTGGCCTCTTATATCTCCCAGGCAACACAGCTAGTAATGGAACAGAATGGCCAGGGATCTCTCCTGTTCTGTGGTTGCAGCTGCCCCTGGGTTCCTCCTTGCAGGGACTCACCGGGGAGAAAGAATACAGACAAGTTTGTCCTGTTTTTTTAGGTAGAGTTCTGAAGGGGCTTCTAAGGGTCTTACCATATATGTCCCCCGGCCTTCACCATCTCCACTCCTTTTCTCCACATGGAAAGTGGACAGCAGAGGGGCCCTCAGCAGGGGTGGGGGCAGTGCCAAATAAGTGTGTGAGCTCCCGTTTTGTGCAAAATGCTTCATATCTGCATTGAGAGAACCACCCCACATGTGAGAACATAAGTGATATGATCTGGCCCCGAGTTTTAATATATGTTGTATTATATGTCTTTGTCCCATGAGTTGCTTTAAAAGGAATGCTGATAAGTATCTCCCCTCCTCAAATTCTTTTCTAGATTATCATACCTCCACCATATTGTAATATTTGGTTCTCTTGTTTGCATACTCTTGTTTTCATTTTTCTTTAACCTACTGCAAAGAAATATTGCACATGCTTCTTATAGGGGCTCATGTTGATACTCAGTACATGTAATCTTTGTTTCCAGTTGGGATGAAATTGGGAAATTGTCCTATTATTGAGCTCATCCCAAATTTAGAGTATAATTAAAAAAACAACAACACCCCCCTGCTTTATGCATTTGGCTGACTCATTCTCATTCTCTCTCTCTCTCTCTGCATGATGTGTAAGTATTTACTTCACTAAACCTAGAACATAAGACCCATACTGGGTCAGACCAATGGTCCATCTAGCTCAGTATCCTGTCTTCTGACAGTGGTCAGTGCCAGATGCTTCAGAGGGAATGAACGGAACAGGGCAATTATCAAGTGATCCATCCCCTGTCATCTAGTTGCAGCATCTGGTAGTCAGAGGTTTAGGGACCCAGAGCATGGGGTTTCATCTTAATTACATTTCATCTCAACTGTCTCAGACACAAGGGTAGGTGAAGTAATATCTCCTATTGGACCAACTCCTGTTGGTGAAACACAAGCCTTAGAGCCCACGCAGAGCTCCCTGTCAGGTGTCAGAGCGGTACTCGGCATCACAGCTACATCTCCAAGTCCTGAAGAAGAGCTCTACTTAAGCTCAAAAGACTGGCTCTCTCACTGACAGGAGCTGGTCCAGTCAAAGACACTATCTCACCCACTGTATCTCTATATTCTGGGACCAACATGTCTACAGCACCATTGCCAACAGTCTTAATGTTCTGTTTTTTTCGAATAAGAACATCCGAAAGCAAGGTACTTAAGCACATACCTAACTCTAAAGCATGTGAATAATCCCATTGCATTTGGTGTGACTAGTTATGTGCTTAAAGTTGAGCACATGCTTAAGTAAATTGTTAAATCTTCGTCTTAATGAATACATATTTCACACTGAACTGTTGTTTCACTGTTGGAGCTTCCTATGGTCTGTTTAGACTGGTTTGTGAAATCAGTTTTCAAATCAGCTGCAGAAAATTACAAAAGCTGGAGGAGGAACAAAAAAATGTACAGTATATAACCATAAATCTATCTTTCCAATAGTGGGTTTGGGACAAAAATAAGTACTGCAGCGTTTTAATGGGCTTCCAATGTAGAGATTTTTTTTAGAAATTGGCAGTGTAATATTTGGATCCTGAAAGTATTATTGTTACCAGGTTCCAATGAAGTAAGGTATATGTTTCTTCAGCTTTGGAATGCAGTATGGAATATATACTTTATAAGGCTCAATTGTAGCTTTTAAGGCACGGCTCTGTATTGGGATGGTTGCGTCAGCATAAAGTGAAACTGAAGGACAATAAATTGAAGAATGAGAAAATGAAGACTTTTTTCCTGCGAAGTGTAGCTAACCCAAGGACCTCTTTATCCCAAATATAATCGAAACAGAGAGTATAGCAGGGGTTTTAAAATATTAGGCTTAAATAACAATATTACACATCCACAATTACATTAGACAGGATAAAACTTTTTTGTTAGCAGGGATACATATCTTCATTCTTCAGGGCATAAGCTAACTGATAAGAGTTAAGAGACTTCCCTATATCTGGTAATGGCCACTGTCAAGCTATTAGATTTAGTGGATCATTGTTGTGATCAAGTATGGCATTTTCTGCACATCTGTGTTCCTCAGAAAGGCAAAATGCCTCCCAGTGGTCCCCAGCAGACATGGAGGAGGAGCATCCTTGCTACTGCACCATTTAAAGAGATACAGTGTGCACCCTTCCTACCTGTGTCAGTGCAGTGCAATGGGGAGGGAAACGATTCGTGTCTCCACCTCCTTGGGCATAGTGCATTCCTGGGGAATATGGTGGGGGCAGTCCCTGCACTCCTGTCTAAAAAGTGGCCTATAGTTGTGCCTGGTCTTCACAGAGGCCTTTATAGTAGGGTGTGGGCAGAAACTCCTTAACCTTATACTCACCCCCCTCTCCGTGCACCTGTTTAGTGGCCAGGAAGAGTACAGCCTGTATTTAGAAGTTCTGTTACGTGCATGTAATACTTTACAATCATTCATACAAGTCTGAGGGTTGGAAACAAATCTCTCAAACAGAACAGAAATTGAAGCCATGCTAGCAGCTTTTAAAATTGCCCTCCCTTGTTGCTGATAGTTGTTGAAATGCTGTAGTTATTGGCTGTTCATCATGGAATTACTGTGTTCAATTCAGGCTGATTCAAAAATCATTCAGAAGTGGATGGATGGTGTGAAGGACTTCTTAATGAAAGAACAGGCTATCCAGGGAGATTCTGAAGGGCTTCAAAGACAGCTTGACCAATGCACAGTGAGTTCTGCTGATATAAGGAATCTTCTGCAATAGTGGTTTTTCTCATCTTTATTATTTTGCTGCTATTATTAAACAGAGTGTGTGACGCTACATACAGTAAAGCATGCCAAAATATTCTTTCCCTTTGTCTTCATCTTTTTTTGTCCAGGTAGTATTTTTCAATTAGCCCTTCAATCCATTTGACCCTAATAATACATTACACTTCAGAGAGCTTCTTCCAAATCTCCTAGCATGCTTACAAATTTCTAGTATAATTTAGCTTCACAGCTGCCATGATAGATGGGTAAGTGTTTCCTACATTTTATGGATGAGGGAACTGGGGCAGAGGAAAAAGTGACTTCCCTTGGTAATAAAGGAAGTCCTGCTCAGAGTCAAGAATCACATTCAAATCTCCCAATTCCCCAGTTCTGAAATCACTCAACCTTTCTTCCCAACCAATGGCTTGTAATGTTATCCCTCAATGGTTATGAATTTTGGCTGAGAGCATGTGAATAAACCCTGATATGTAGTCAGTTTGTGTGACTTTCCCTGCTTGCTGGAAATTTGGAAATGTCCAAAACACTTGTGCATCCTCTTCAAACCCATGGCATTCCAAGGGGATGATACAGGCAGTTGGCATTTTTGGAATATTAATTTGAATGATGTCATGATTGAGTCAGGTGGGCTATAGTTATGTTGTGTCTATTATGCCTTAGGCACATTGATTTGGTACACACTCTGCTGACTGATATATGGATAGGATTGATATTGATCTTGGTGTCTAATTGCCTTTAATACAAATGTATTTGGGAAAATTTAAAGTGACAAGAATGCATATCATACAGATGTCTTACAAAAATGAACGCATAATTAGTGTACTCTCATAATAGAGATTAACACGTTCTTTCTCTGATACATGTTTAGATGTTTGTTAATGAAATGGAAAAGACTGAGCTGTCTTTGAAAGAGATGAAAGAAGTAGAGTCCACTTTAAGAAGCCAGCCTGTTGTAGGAGTTGATACCTGGATAAAATCTAGGCTATTAGACTGCCAGGCACAATGGGAGAAACTGAGCAAACAGGTCAGTAACTGATAGCATTACTACTTACTTGTTTTATCTTATCTGGTACTGTAATAGTTAATTCCTTTTTCACTCTATAGTGTTAATGGGCTAGACGGGTAGTAGTGTAACAATAGAATAGTCAAGCCTTTAGATGTAATATCCCATTTATAAAATCTGTTTAAAAAGGAAATTTGTAGTTTTAAGATATTGTAGCCTGCTAGGAAAAAATGGTATGATGGGCTTGTTCAAGGAATTAATGCTTTACTTTGGCACTGTACTTTTTGAGGGAAATGTCTGTTTCTAATTTTTAAATGCTTATAATTTCAAAAAGTTGTTGATACAATGGTAAATCAAAAGAAAAGATGACTGATCAAGAATAGTTCTTTTACCAGCGCATGTGTTTTATTTTATTAAGTATGTTTAAGTCACATTTTTACATCTTGTGATGTGCCTTTTTGGTTCTATTGAGCAGAACAGCCTGCAGCACACATGCTCTATTGTCAGAAGTCTTAGAACACCCTCCTATTGACTTCATTTGGAGTTGCATTTGTGGCTCTGGGAGATAGATGACCCTTAGTTTACATTTTAAAAGTAATATATTGAGATCCTTTTTAATGAGAATAAATGGAAGAAACAGGTATGTGACAGGGTCCCATTGCTCTTGTCCTCTTTTTGTTTTGCACAGACTGCACAGAGACCTTCCTTTCTGTAGATACCACCATGTAGTTTATTTACAGTGTGTCACTCCACCAGCTTTTACATACTAGTGCAGTCACAATGTTTACAATATTATGTAGCTTTACTACTACTCGTTTCAAAGCGTGTGTGTGTGTGGGAAGTTTCTCCTCCCAGAGAACTGCCTTTTGTCAGGTCCTGCTAGTTTTGTCTGTCTGTTTCCTTCTGTCACCTGCATTTCCTTCCTGTGTTCTTTTATACAGTCTCCTTGTTAATGGGCTCATTAGCTTCACAACCCCAATCTGAACTAATAATCAAAACTCCTCTTCTTAATCAGGCCCTGCCCAGGGCCTAACTGGCTAAACAGTGACCAGACTGCTGGTTAAGTTGCTGATTCCCAGCACTCTGTCACAGGAAATATAGTTTTATATATATATAATATAGTACTTTGTCAAATCAGTATTTCATTTTACAATAAATGATCAAAGATCCAGTTAATTTAAATTTTGGTTGATTTTTAGTTTAGTGCATTGTTCAAACTGGTCCATTGGCGTTCAACTGTATTGAGTGGAAAACCATATTAGGAAGTGTTATCTCAGGCATGTCTGGAAAGTGGCTTACAAAAGGGAAGAGGTTTGCGATTGACAAGCCCAAATTTAAAATTTTATCCTAAAAGGAAAATAGTAGCATTCTTTTGTGTTATAATGTCCCCCTAAGGGCTTGTCTACACTACAGGACTATTTCGAATCTACTTAAGTCGAATTTGTGGATTCGACCTTAATAATTCGAATTTGTGTATCCATACTAAATACACAAATTCGAACTTGAGTCCACATTCACGGGCCAGCGACTTTGGAAGCGGTGCACTGTGGGAAGCTATCCCACAGTTCCCGCACTCCCGCTGCCCATTGAATTAGGGATTTCCAATGCATGCTGGGGAAAAATGTGTCGCCATTGAACCGTCAATCCCGCCTCCCTCTCTTCCTTGAAAGCGGAAATCTGTTCGCGCCCTTGTCTGGTCGGTTACAGCGGACGCCACAGCACTGCGAGCATGGAGCCCGCTGCGATCATCGCTGCACTTATGGCCGTTGTCAACTCCTCGCACGTTATCGCCCACCTCTTCCACAGTCAGATGCTGAGAAACCAGGCTCCGCAGCACGGTGAGGAGAGTGGCGCAGACCTCTCACAAAGCAGGGTACACCGGGCAGTGGAGATCATGGTGGCAATGGGTCAAGTTCATGGTGTGGAACGGCGATTCTGGGCCCGGAAACAAGCACAGACTGGTGGGACCGCATAGTGCTGCAGGTCTGGGATGACACAGAGTGGCTGCGAAACTTCAGGATGCGTAAGGACACTTTCCTTGAACTGTGTGACTTGCTGTCCCCTGCCCTGAGGCGCCAGGACACAAGGATGCGAGCAGCCCTGACTGTGCAGAAGCGAGTGGCCATAGCCCTCTGGAAACTTGCCACGCCAGACAGCTACCGGTCAGTAGCGAACCACTTTGGCGTGGGCAAATCTACCGTGGGATTGCTGTCATTCAAGTAGCCCACGCAATCGTTGAGCAACTGCTCTCAAAGGTAGTG
Organism: Mauremys reevesii; assembly: GCF_016161935.1. Lineage (NCBI taxonomy): Eukaryota > Metazoa > Chordata > Testudines > Geoemydidae > Mauremys > Mauremys reevesii. Next base: position 102,840,083 of record NC_052625.1, on the reverse strand, counting down.
ACTGTCGGAAATGTCCAGGTCATCATAGATGGCTTCGCGATGGGATTCCCAAACTGCGGTGGGGCTATAGATGGGACTCACATCCCTATCCTGGCACCAGCCCACCAGGCCAGCGAGTACATTAACCGAAAGGGCTACTTTTCAATGGTGCTGCAAGCTGTGGTGGACCATAGGGGACGTTTACCAACATCAACGTTGGGTGGGCGGGCAAGGTTCATGTGTTCAGGAACTCTGGTCTGTTTAGACGCCCAGGCAGGCACTTTCTTCCCGGACCACAAAATAACGGTTGGGGATGTGCAGATGCCTACAGTGATCCTCGGGACCCGGCCTACCCGCTAATGCCCTGGCTCATGAAGCCCTATACAGGCGCCTTGGACACTGAAAAGGAACTCTTCAACTACCGGCTGAGCAAGTGCAGAATGGTGGTGGAGTGTGCGACGTCTCAAGGGAGATGGCGGACCTTACTGACTCGCTCGGACATCAGCGAGAAGAATATCCCCGTAGTTATTGCTGCTTGCTGTGTGCTCCACAATCTCTGTGAGAGCAAGGGCGAGACCTTTTGGCCGCTTGGGAGGTTGAGGCAAATCGCCTGGCTGCTGTTTATGATCAGCCAGACACCCGTGCTGAGAGAATATCCCAGCGGGAAGCGATATGCATCAGGGAGGCTTTGCCTCGCAGAGCAGGGTAACCTGTGACTGTCCACTTGATTTTAAGAGAGCCTGATCATAAACCAAGTTTTCCCCACTTCCCAAGGACGTTTTAAAACTAAGGACATGTTTTAGTAATTAATAATAAATCTTTCGTTGACTTTGCATTTCTGTTTCTTCGTTGAAACATGGACGCATTCTGTGCTGGTTAAGGTGTGCACTGATGGGTGGGTTTGCAGGAAGGTGCCGTCCTTGGATAGGGGTTACCATGACGGCTGTGGGTTTGGGCGTTGGAAGGTGAGGGGTGTGGGGAAGGGTGAGTATCTGCCCCTGGATGAGGTCTCTTTGGGGCTCGGGGCACCGGGAGGATCGTGACTACGGTCCAAATGCATGTGAAGGGAAGCCTGCCTTTACATTCGGGATGTCAGGCACCAGGACCCTACACATCAAGGAAAGACCCGGGCAGCATACACCACACACACTGTCCCTGGTGCCTAGTGACTGCAGTCTGTGTGTGCCCTGCAGTTGACCCTGCCCCAAGTCTGTACCCTGGTAATGTGGGCTATGCACTGTAATTAAAAATCCCCACAAAGTCTTCTGACACGAGAAACAGAGAGTAACAGCAAACCGCTTTTAATAATGTTATACACAGTGGGGGTTGAAACTTGGATTTGGGACTGGGTGATCCTGTAAGGGAAGAACTTCTACAAATTTACAGCGAGAGGTGTCTTGTACATTAGCGCTCTGCTGCGTGCAGTGACAGTTCTCACGGCCCCTACCGCCTCCTTCTTGTCACTTTGGGTGAGGGGGACAGGACTTCTTGGCGTTGGAGGGCGGTTGCAGATGCACTGCAGGGGCTCTCCTCCTGCCTGTGGTCTTGCAGAACATCTACAAGGCGCCGGAGCGTGTCCGCTTGCTCCTCATGAGACCAAGCAGCGTTTGAGTCGCCTGCTGGTCTTCCTGCCGCCACCTATCCTCCCGTTCCATGTGTGCGATGCTGCTGACACAGGCTCTCCTCGACTGTCTCTGCTCTGCCGCCTCGCTCTGGAGCTGGCCATCAGTTCCTGGAACATGTCGTCCCTTGTCTTTTTCTTTCGGCGTCTAATCTGAGCCAGCCTCTGCAGGGGATGGCGGGCAGTCCGTGAAGGAGCCAAGCTGTGTGATGCGAAAAAGTAGGTGATTTCCTTGAACAAATACATGTTTGCCAACAGTAAACACAGTCTAGTCATTCTCAGTTAAGAAGACCAAACAGGGAACCAAGTCTCAGGAGATCTCGGAACTAGTCCGAGATTTGAATACGCTCTCATTGGCGGCGCGATTGCACTGGATAGCGCAAGAGACAGCTGCATCCTCTTGCACAAAGTCCTGGTAAGCCTTACAGTACAGACTGCTTATCAGATAGTGCTTAGCTGTGCTCTCCTGCTGGAGGCAATGTGCAAAGCAGAAAAGATGAGCGTTATGCGGCATCTCCCGCCAGTGAGAAGACCCTGTATGGTTTTCCTCTGAGGCCTGCAACACGTGGCTGTTAAGCGAGGTCATTCTTATGCAAAGTAAAACTCTGTTGGTCATTCTTATGCAAAGTAAAACTCTGTTGTCTTTCTTATGCAAAGTAAAAGTCTACCATGCACAATAGTAACAGTACACTAATTCCACTAATTAGATGCAGCACTTCCACAACGACATCACCCTGAGGCGTGTCAGGCGCACACAGAGAGCGGATGTTAATAGAAGCCCTGCACAGACCAGGACCCTACGCTGCCATGCTCGTGAGGCGATGGTCCCCTCTACCTGAGGATGGCATGGCGCGAAGAGTGTGCTTCAACGGAGCACCCAATAAAGCACCTCTCCCAAGAAACCTCTTGCTGAGGCTTTTCCAGCTGCTCTCTGAGAGCTTTTTGAAATATCCCCAGAGGACTATTGCTCCATTGCTGTTTGTGTAGACCTGCTGTTTGTTTAGTTTCATATTTAAAAATGTTTATATAGTATTTCTATTTTTATATAAATCCCTGTTTCTTAAAATAATAAATGTTTCCCTGTTTGTAGCACTTATGATCCTTCCCTGATTCCGAGTCCTGGTTAACGGGCGGGACGGTTGGTAGGGGATCTCTGTGAGGGTGATGAAGAGATCCTGGCTGTCAGGGAAAGCGGGAGTGGGTTCGATGTCGCCTGCGCCGTCCTCAAAAGACCCTTCCTCATCTTCCCCATCGGCGAACAGGGAGGGGGAACTGTCCCGTACACTATTCCGTCCTCGGAGTCCACCGTCACTGGTGGGGCACTGGTGGCAGACCCACCTAGAATGGCATGCAGTGCCTCGTAGAAGCGGCATGTCTGGGGCTGGGCGTCCGCTTGCCGCTCTGACTTTTTGATACCCTTGTCTTAGGTCCTTCACTTTCACGCGCACTGCATCGCATCCCGGCTGTATCCTTTGTCTTTCATGGCTTTAGAGACCTTCTCGAAGGTCTTCGTTCCGCTTGTTGGAGCGCAGCTCCGAGAGCACAGACTCTCGCCCCACACAGCGATCAGATCCTGGACTTCCCGGTCAGTCCATGCTGGGGACCTCTTTCTAGTCTGGGATTGCCCGGACTCCTCTGCTGGAGAGCTCTGCATCGTTGCAGGTGCTGCGGAGCTCGCCCCGATGTGCAACCAGAACGTCAGATTCAAACCGCCCAGACAGGAAAATGAATTCAAATTTTCGCGGGTCATTTCCTGTGTGGCTGGCCAGAGAATCCAAGCTCGGACTGCTGTCCAGAGCGTCAACAGAGTGGTGCACTGTGGGATAGCTCCCGGAGCTGCTAAGTTCGATTAGCATCCACACCAAGCCTAATTCGAGCTAGCAAGTGCGACTCCACCTGCCGGGTGGAGAAGAGCCCTCTATTTCGAATTAAATGGCTTCCTGGTGTGGACGGTTGAGCGGTTAGTTCGAATTAACGCTGATAAATTCGAATTAAAGTCCTAGTGTAGACCAGGCCTAATGGAGTTTAAAAATATCTGTTCTCTAGAGTGACTGGTAATTCCTCACTGCTGGTAAAAATAATGTTTTTGTTTCCTAAAACAAAGCTTCTGTGTTCTAAATTACAGTACACCTTATATATTTCACTGTTAAAATGGCTGAAAGCTCAACCCTGGCCCAGTAAATCCTCTGACAAATGCACTAAAAGTTCAAATGCATTATTCCCACATCTAATGGGTATTGTTGCTTTAGGTCTTTTTCCTGTTCATTTTTTAATTGTTTGTAGTTTAAAGATTATCTGATTTACCAAGTCAACTTGCCTGTTGCTCATCTTCTTCTCTTTCCCTAACAGGCAGTTGTAGGCCTTTTCTCAAGTTGCCTGTGACACTGTGTGCCACCCAACTTTTGACCCATCCTTCAAAACCTTCCCGAAAACAATTTTTTTCCCTGTTAGTTTTCCAGTTCTGACCCTCCCTCTCCAGTGTTTGGTCTACGCATTAATCAGAATGTGTGTTTGTACTTCTCCTGGATAGAAAAAGAACTACACATCCATGTGCCATATGCCCTATACTGCTTGTTTCTAGTGACTTTTCCTTTAACTAAAGTGGCAGGGACATGTACTTTTGGAGCAGGAGAATCTGTGTTTTGAGTGGCTATGGTGAGCAACATAGGGACACCTGTGAATTTCTTAAGTGACTACTTACTTATTCACCCACGAAAGCTTATGCTCCAATACGTCTGTTAGTCTATAAGGTGCCACAGGACTCTTTGTCGCATCTTACAGATCCAGACTAACACTGCTACCTCTCTGATACTTATCTTTTTAGTTTATAAGTATTAATAAATGAGTACTTGATACTCTCTAGTACAGGGGTCGGCAACCTTTCAGAAGTGGTGTGCTAAGTCTTCATTTATTCACTCTGATTTAAGGTTTTGCATGCCAATAATACATTTTAAAGTTTTTAGAAGATCTCTTTCTATAAGTCTATAATATATAACTAAACTATTGTTGTATGTAATGTAAATAAGATTTTAAAAATGTTTAAGAAACTTCATTTAAAATTAAATTAAAATGCAGAGCCCCCTGGATTGGAGGCCAGGACCTGGGCGTGTGAGTCCCACTTAAAATCAGCTTGCGTGACACCTTTGGCACACGTGCCATAGGGTGCCTCCTCCTGCTCTAGTATCTCAGGGAGTGTCACCAGCCTATACTCGGAGAGGAAAGATACCTTTTGTCCCCTCCAGATCTTGGTCTTCCTCCATGGAAGCAGGTGGCTTGATCTGCTTAAAATAGTTCTAATGATTAGTTGTGAATTTCTGAATCTTTTTATCTAAAAAGAGAACTGTAAAAATTTTTTGGTTGAGGGAAATTAATTAGTTGCACTTGACTTTGAGCCTATATTAAAATGCTTTTCAAATGATGTGAACAACTTCAAATAGTGAAACCACCTTAACTTTTCTTGTTGGCGTTTCTAGATTGTTAGTCAGAAAAATCGATTGTCTGAAAGTCAAGAAAAAACTGTAAACTTGAAGAAGGATTTGGCAGAGATGCAAGAATGGATGACGCAGGCTGAAGAGGAGTATTTGGAGAGAGATTTTGAGTACAAATCTCCAGAAGAACTAGAGAATGCTGTAGAGGAAATGAAGGTCAGAAATACTAGATCATTACAAAGACCTGGTCACGCACAAAACAAATAAAACACAACACTTAACACTTTTTGTCTGGGGGTTTACCTTGAGTTTTATATGATGATTACTTACATGGAAGGGAGTCCTGCTCATGATAAAATTAGTGCTATTCTTCAACTACACTTTACGGAATTTTAATTTTTAAAGCACAGACTGAATAAGCAGATTTTTCTCATTGGGCAAAGAGCAGCAAGAGTTCCATAACGAAAGGCTGCCCACCTGACCGACAAGCAGGGTTGGTGTCTGTAGAAAATTGGGTTGGGGGTGGAGGTGGGGAGAAGGAAGGATGTGAAAAGTGAGAACAATAGAAACTGATTGCAGGAGCCGAAAATTGAGGGGGGGAAAAAAAAGAGAAAATGTGGTGGTATACTTAGTAAATTAGCAATTCTAGAAACTGTTCCATCCGCTTACAGCAATTGGGTCAGAGTCCCATATGTCCTTGAATAAATATGGTGTCTCCATGTGGCGAAAAAAATTGAAACAAATGTGCTTTGTATTTTGGAACCAAGACAAATCTGTGACTTCAGTAGTTCTAAAAGCAGCCCTGTCCCTGCTCCTTTCAACTTTCAGGCCAGTAGTCCCAAATTTAAAATATCTATTCTAGTTGAATATAGATAATTGAGCCAACAGATGGCTATATGATAGAATCTTTTTGGTGGCGGTACAGAACTGACGAGCATTTTTGTCTGGATCAAAACAATTATAGACCCAGCTTATCCAGTGGAATACTAAATATAGGGTCTATTTTTACTTTCTACTATACTGACATATCTACATTCATAGTTGTAAATTGCTTTTCTCAAGGGGTCTTCGTGAAGCAGTTTTCAGCAAGGGTTTTTCATAGATGTCAAGACCACAAGAGACTATTATGATCTTCTAATCTGACATCCTGAATAACACAGGCCAGAGGACCTCCTCGCATCTTTTCAGTAGAATAAATGTCTGAGAAATCTGAGTGCAGTCTGTGTCCAGATTCATACCCTATACTACTTAATGTGATAAGGACATTGTAGTAATCTAGATGGTTAACCATAGTTTCATCAGATACCCTTTATCAAAAACAGAAGCGTTTGGTTAGTTATTAAGTATTATTTTGGGATTGAACTGAATATTTGAAAGGAAAAGAAATCTCTATCTTTTCAAGGATTTTCAAAAGCCTAATTCCATTGTCATTGAAATTGATAGTAAAATTCCCATTGTCTTCAGTGGGAGCAGAATTAAACCAATGATAAGTGCTTTTGAAAATCCCATCCTAAAAGAATTCATGAATAGAACCGTGTGCCTATAGTCCAAACTGGGGAGGTGAGGGCCTACAGAGAAAGATGAGAAAAGGACCCCAAGGGCAGCGTTTTTTTGTAGGTCTCTAAACTACCTTTACCTTTTCTGACCCAGAGGGATAATATCTTTTCTGGTAAGGAGGCTGTCATTTTATGTTGTCACTCTCTTATGGACCACACTGCCTCAGTCCTTGGCTTGATGTGTGTGCTCCCCTCCTGCCATTTGCTGCCATTTAACTTATATTTAGCATGCTACTCTGCTTGCATTATGTGGTGTCTTCTGAGCCATAATATTGCAGTGTGGTAAATTTCAGCACAAGATGTAATGTAAGATAGCTTGAGCCAGCAATCCCTTTCCCACCTGAATCTCCACTGACTTCACTGTGTGCTTCTCTCTCCTATCCCTTATTGCCCATGGGTCTTTTGGGGTCTAAATTCTGTTGGAATTAAGTTCTGCCAGCCAAGTTCAGGTCCATATATCAACAGCATATGTGTGTAGTCTTCCACTGCTCAGATGTCTTGGGAAGCTCCCTGCTCTCTCAGTAGACCATTCTGTATGTATTTGTTTACCATCCGTGTGTGTATGTAAAATATGTACAAACACACACAGACACGTGGCCTTCAGTCAAAATGTGTACAAGTCAGAATTTGGTCCATTCATACGTAAGCATAGCAATATAAGGATGAGCCTTTTAAGCCTATAATTAGAATAATATTTAATGGTTAGTTATCAGATTAGTAAATTGTTTTGGTTTGTTTTATGTTAACTCAGTGTTTCCCACTAGTACTTAAGCAGAGGCTGATCAAGTAATACATCTTTTTGACTAGAGAGCGAAAGAGGATGTGTTGCAGAAAGAAGTGCGCGTGAAGATTTTGAAAGACAATATCAAGGTGTTAGCTGCAAAAGTGCCATCTGGTGGTCAGCACTTGACATCCGAACTTAACATTGTGTTAGAGAACTACCAACTACTGTGCAATCGGATCCGGGGGAAATGCCACACTTTAGAGGTATGATTGATAGCTCTCAAATTAATAACTCAGGAAAAAGGCACAAGAAAAAGATGGTGATGGACACTTAAAATGTGAGGTTTCAGCATTAAATCCAATATCCTTTGTGTACACGGAGTTTGCTATCACTTTTTTTCTTCTTACTGGAATCCACATGGAACCACCTTGTTTTGCTTTTATACTCTGTCCAGTAACTAGCCCCACAGATTGTATTACAATAAACATTTCTCTAGCCAAGGAGTGCTGTCACACAGCTCTGTTATCTATCGCCACTGCTTCCAAAATGGCAAAAAGAATCTCCAGAGCAACATTATTATTTATCCCTTTTCATGTAACTCTAATAATAAAACTGAAATAAGTATAGCTTCATGTGGGATAGGAGTAAATGTGGTCATTTTTACAAAGGAAAGATGAGTGGTATGGTGTGATAATCTGAGTGTACATAGTAATTCTGCAGGTAAATTTCATATGTTGCATTATGTGATTTGCAGATATCTAGATTCTTTACGTTATGAAACACTTTTTTTTTTTTTTAAATTCTTGTGTCCAGGAACCAATTAAAAAAAAAAATCCAACTCCAGAACCCAATTTACAGAACCTGTAATGTGTGTTTTGAATTTTATTGCATTTATGAATAATAGTGCTCATTGTTCTAGTATCGTAGGCAAATCTGTTCACACTTAGAATGCTCATAGGCATCTGAATATATGCTCTTCAGGCTAATTTCAGTTTTTCTATTACCTTTAGGAGGTATGGTCCTGTTGGGTTGAGCTGCTTCAGTATCTGGACCTAGAAACTGCTTGGCTAAACTCTTTGGAGGAAAGGGTGCAAAGCACAGAAAATCTGCCTGATAAATTGAATGCTGTCAATGAAGCTCTTGAGGTATTAGTCATGCTATTGGGTTGGTGACTTTTTATATAGCTCTGTTAAGAAATGTCTAAATAAACCTCAGTTGAAGACAAAAATGTATATTGGACTTTTCATTTCCTATGTCAAATGGATACATCATTTATTTAAATCTACAGGACAGATAATTGTAAAGATAACCAGTGAAAAGATAAACTTTAGCCTTCCTGGTAACTGTATTGTACTTTGTATCATTTAGAGATACAGTTGCATGTTATTTTCTGCCCCCTATAAATTGCTAAATCTTCCCAGTAGCCTTCATTTTGGGATGGTTGTGAATAGAAAATAAGTGCTGTGACTTATCTGTTGAAAAAAATGATTGTTGAACTTGCCCTCTACAGTCACTGCACTAGCAGTACCTAACTCATTCTGTTAGAGGACATTTGGAGTATAAAAGGTGCTGTGCATACAGCCAAAATTTGAATTTTAAAAACAAAGCAAAATTCAGCATCCTAACAGTTGTTGTCTTTCTCCATTGTTTAGTCCCTGGAATCTGTCCTGCGTCATCCAGCTGATAATCGAACCCAGATTCGGGAGCTTGGTCAGACGTTGATTGATGGAGGGATTCTTGATGACATCATCAGTGAAAAATTGGAGGCTTTCAATGCCCGCTATGAAGAATTAAGTCACTTGGTAAGTATTTGGAGGCGTGGTGGGAGGAAGCCTTTTAGTGTCACAGTCAGCTTAGTGCACTCAAATGGGTTTGAACAAAAGCTGATGATATTATGGTTAGGCCATTCAAATCATGGACACAAGACTGAAAGGCACTAATACAGAAAAGTGTTCACAATGGAGTCGGGAATACTTAATTTAGAAAATCGCCATAAGACTCAGATACACGATCATTTATGTTTCTATTAATTCATTATTATTTGGAAAAGCTACAGTATCTTTTTACCTAATTTTCCAAATAGTTGTGACAAAATGGAAGACATTTCATCCTCAAAACTTAAAATGCTCTTTGAAATGGAATTCATCCCAGTACTCCAGATTAATTTTCCTCTTCCGGTATCCTATATTCTAGCAAAAGAGAGATGCTTCTGGCACTACAGTGCACATTTTCCTTAACATTGAAAGAACATGAATGATTGCCATTTTTATTCTTGAATATGATTAGAACAAAGTCAAACTGAAATAAAGTATGTGAGGAAGCCATTGCAGGAGGTCAGACTGATCTTGAAGTCTGAGTCTTTCTTTTTCTCCTCCTTGTCTTTTGTGTCATGTGGCCAAAAGGACTAATGCAGTCTTTGGATGCGTAAACAGGTGACTCTTGAGTAGGAGTAGAGAGGTTATTTTACCTCTGTATTTTACACTAGTGTGACCACTGCTTGAATACTGTGTTCAGTTCTTGTGTCCACAATTCAAAAATGATGTTGGTAAGTTGGAGAAGAGCCATGAGGATAACTAAAGGGTTAGAAAACGTGCCTTATAGTATTAGACTTAAGGAGCTCAATCTGTTTATCAAAGAGAAGGTTAAATGGTGACTTGGTTACCCAAAAGTATCTACGTGGGGAACAAATGTTTGATAATATTGACTCTTTAGTTTTGCAGAGAAAGGTATAACACAAGCGAATGGCTGAAAGTTGAAGCTAGATAGATTCAGACTGGATAAGGTGTACATTTTTAACAATGAAGGTAGTTAACTATTGGAACAATTTGCTGAATGTTGTGGTAGATCCTTTTTCACTGGCAATTTTTAAATCAAGACTGGATGCTTTTCTAAAATATATGCGTGTAGGAATTATGTTGGTGAAGCTCTGTGTTATAAAGGCCTGTGTTATAGAGGTGATCAGACTAGATGATCACAATGGTCCCTTCTAGTCTTGAAATATGTGATATAGATATAATGGGCAGTGAAATGGTAGCTGCATCTCAGGTTATTAAAATTACTCATCATAATCATGTAACCCAGGCTCCTACTTGAAGGGTGAGGACACAGAAGTAAAGTCTGAGTCCAGTGTATTTGGATAATTGGCTGCCCTATCTTGGAATGGTGTGTGGGGATGTGCTTTTTTAAAAAATTTGTGTGTCAATATTATTATTAAATTTTTTTTCTTCACTTTGGTAATTGGTTTCCAAATAACCCTCTTTCCTGGTAGCTGCATTGATGATACTTTCTAGTGTGGTCACTTGGAAGTTAGGTAGGTGTTTGTTTCTTGTGTGCATGTATGCTGGTGGTAGGGGAACTGCCATTCGTTTGTGAGAAGTGATTCTACAGGTAACATTCCCTTTTTGTTCTTGAACAGATGGAAAAAGAATTTGGAAGAGAGTTTATTATTCACAAAGGAAATATATGTTTGTATTCTAGTCAAGGAGAAATGTGTTTTGATGCATGTTACAAACTCCCCCACATCCTGTACTATCCAATTTATGAAACACAGCTGTATGAAACTACTTTGCTTCTGTTTACTGAGATGATTAAAAGAAGACTTTCTCAATAACTCAGACATAACATGCGTTTCCCTTCTGTGTTACTCTTTTTTTGTTTTATTATCAATTTAGTGGTATAAATCGCACACCAGGTTTCAGAAGGCAGTGCTGTGTAGAGTTCCTTTTCATGACTATTCTGCGTGTGAATTTATTTTTCATATTCTGAGGCAAAGCTTAAAAATATTTGTACAGAACAACTCCTCCTTATACTTCTCTCCCCTTTAGGCAGTGAGCAGGCAGATTGCCTTGGAACAGCAGCTTCAGACCATGAGGGAAAATGACCACATGCTGCAGGTCTTGCAGGAAAACTTAGCAGAGCTGGATAGACAGTTGGCCTCATACTTGACTGATAGAATAGATGCCTTCCAGATGCCACAGGAGGCCCAGGTATTCCAGCAGAGCTTTTTCACTGCATAAGATTTTTCTGATGTATGATGATGGTAGATTGCTCCTTGGAGTAGCATATTCTGGTTTTGTGTGGGAAGGATGCATTAGAATAGCTATTGTAATGGCCATAATGGTATTCAACCTAGCAAGCAGGCATCAAAGTCAGCATAGACGTCATAATATTTACGATACACTTCTTCAGAATGGATTTACTGTTTGTTATCTGACATATCCTAAGGGTTTTGTATCCTTTATCCCCCCCCTTTTTTTTTACATATTGGTAGAAAATTCAAGCAGAAATCACAGTTCATGAATCCACCTTGGAGGAGCTCAAGAAAAATGCACGGTCACTGTCTGCAGGTTCCTCTGAATGCAGGTCCCCTCGTGGTGGAACTCAGCTGGATGCCCTGCAGGTAAAGAAATCCCAGCCGTGAATTTAGGCTTAGTCAGCTTCCAGTTGTAAACCACTTTTGTCTGCCTGCAAATCACTTTGTGCAGTCAACCAGGTTTTAAAAATAAATGATGGATGCGTTTATATGGTCTAAATGGGGAGCTGAAAGTACCAGGGGGAGGGGTTAACAAATAAGTTAATTCCTTAAGTTTCATAGACTGGAATGCACAGAGCCAGAAGGGATTTTTTTTCTTTTAATTGGAATGGTTACTTTGGATGTATGTGTGGTAGAGTCTGAGGCCTGTTGTGCTGCAGAAGAAAGATAATTAAGGATTGATAATGTAATGTTGTTAAATTGTACTCAGAAAATGGCATACTCATGCATTGGATTATTTAATTATGATAAAAGAAAAATGAAATGGAATCTGAAGGGAGAAGCTTTAAACATTGTTTCAGATATTAATATAAAACCTCAGATATTAATGTAAAATGATCCTTTTTGGTGCTCTTATTAAACAGAGGAAACTCCGGGAGGTATCCACAAAGTATCAACTTTTCCAGAAACCAGCCAATTTTGAGCAGCGTATGTTGGACTGTAAGCGGGTACTGGATAGTGTAAAGGCAGAACTCCATGTTTTGGATGTGAAGGATACTGACCCCGATGTAATTCAGGGTCACTTGGACAAGTGTATGGTAATGACTTTTATTGGTGGATTTTTTCCAAATTTTTATTTTTAACCCATATATAACATTCTCTTTCTCTAAAATGACGTGCTTAGGATTTTTTGCTTAGTTCTGTATCCCGATTAAAGTAAATGCTAGTATAACTTGCCACAGTATACAAACAGAACTGTTACTAGGTAAAGGCTTGGATAAAAGTTGTACTAGTTTTGAGTGGAAAATATGTAGTCATAAGGGTAATGCATTGTTAATTACAGGATATAAGTGGTACAACACTTATCAAAATTCCCCACTCTGGCTATTGCTCATGTTCTGGAGGCAACATGCAATTTAGAGACAAGTGTTTACTTGGCTCTTCATTTTAGCTTAATTTCTAATACCTTATGTAAAAAAAAAGCATGGATCATGGGAAATCTCTACCAACTCTTTTGGTGGTGATATACTGTAAATTATGAAATTGAGTAAATTTTATGAATATTAGGTTTAATAATAAAGCAGAAAATGGAATATCTCAAATTTGAGAATTGATCTGTGATCAAACATTTTGCTTCTTACTATTTGACATAAAGAAGATGATACACAGCATTTATATGCATTGTGATGTCCAAGTTCTTAACAGTCCCAGGGAACAGTTACCTACAAAATCTAAAATGTTGCTAAAATGTATTTTTCTCTGGTTTCAGAAACTGTATAAAACTCTAAGTGAAGTGAAGCTTGAGGTGGAGACTGTAATCAAGACAGGAAGACAAATTGTACAGAAACAGCAAACAGACAATCCCAAAGGAATGGATGAACAGCTCACAGCGCTAAAATTTCTTTATAATGATCTGGGTGCACAGGTAAGAAGAGTGACAAATATATACCATATAACCTGTCTGTGTGTTCCATTCTATACATCCGAAGAAGTGAGCTGTAGCCCCCAAAAACTTATGCTGAAATAAATTTGTTAGTCTCTAAGGTGCCACAAGTACTCCTGTTCTTTTTGCATATAATCTAGAACGCATATCTTCTTCCTTTTCTTAAATACTCATGTAGGAGCAGTGGTAGTTTTGGTTTCAGAGTTTCAAATTAAGGTTGTGTTCTTGCAACTGGCTAGTGTAATCCTAGGCTGCATCAGGCAAGGTATTTTCAGTTGACAGGGAAGTCTTAGTACCATTGTACAAGGCACTGGTAAGACCTCATCTGGAATACTGTGTCCAGTTTTGGTCTCCCATGTTTAAGAAAGATGAATTCAAACTGCACAAGTGCAGAGAAGGGCTACTAGGATGGTCGGAGAAATGGAAAACCTACCTTCTCAGAGGAGACTCAGCTTGGCCTGTTTAGCCTAACCAAAAGAAGGCTGAGGGGAAATATGATTGCTCTCTATAAATACATCAGAGGGATAAATACCAGGGAGGCAGAGGAGTTATTGAAGTTGAGCACTATTGTGGACACAAGAACAAACTGATGTAAACTGGACTTCAACAAGTGTAGGCTTGAAATTAGATGGATTCTAACCATCAGAGGAGTGAAGTTCTGGAGCAGCCTTCCAATGGGAGGGGTGAGGTCAAAAAACTTAATTGTCTTCAAGACTGAGCTAGATAATTTTATTAATGGGATGATATGATAAAACTGCTAGTAGAAAATATACCCAATGGTCAGAGACTGGACACTACATGGGGAGGGCTCTCAGTTACTAGAGAGAATTCTTTCCCAGGTGACCATTGAATCTTGCCAAAATGCTCAGGGTCCAACTGACCATCATATTTGGGGTCGGGAAGGGATTTCCCCCCCCAGGTCAGATTGGCAGAGACCTGGTTTTTATTAATTTTTTTTTAAAAATTTTTTGCCTTCCTCTGGAGCTCGGGGCATCGGTCACTTGCAGGTTTAAACTAGTGTAAATGGCAAATTCTGTGTAACTTGAAATCTTTAAAACATGATTTACTGAATTCCTCAACTCAACCAGATATTATGGATCTGATCGGAGTGGGTGGGCAAGGTTTTGTGGCCTGCAATGTGCTGGAGATCAGATTAGATGATTATGATGGTCCCTTCCGGCCTTCAAGTCTATGAGTCTGTGAACTGACAGTGTGTAGGCAAACTGCTGCACCCATTCATAATCAGTTGCAGGATCACGAAAGCTTATGCCCAAATACATTTGTTAGCCTCCAAGGTGCCACAAGGACTCCTTGTTTTTTTTGCAGATTCAGACTAATACGGCTACCACTGAAACCTATTACATTGGAGTTCATTTAGTTTTAAGCTTCAGTCAGTTAGTGATCACCTAGTCAATGGTTACATTTGTCAGTAGCTATAAAGAAGTGACATGCCCATTTCTTTATTCTGATCTGTTTGTAAGTGTATTATGTAGTTTCAACTGTTGATCAGTTAGCAAGAGGAAATTGGTTATTTTGTTCTTTCTAGTAAGATGTAACAGTTGTAAAGAACGTAATATTCTTTTCAGGGTACTTTGCAATACAAGACAACTTGACAATGCCATGATTTTGTGTTCAAGTGAGTTTTAATTGCTGGCTTCTTTCTGCAGGTGACTGAAGGGAAACAAGACCTGGAACGTGCATTGCAGCTGGCATGCAAAATGAAGAAAGAAATTGCCTCTTTGTCAGAATGGCTAGCCCTTACAGAGACTGAATTAGTACAGAAGTCCACTTCAGAGAGTTCGCTTGCTGATCTGGATACAGAAATTGGCTGGGCTAAAGTAAGCAAGCTATATTATAATGGGGCTTTCCAACTATTAAAAAAGTTAATCTCAATTAATTAGGACATTAAAACTGCAATTGTGATTTTTTTTTTAATCACACTGTTTAAATAAATGGTATTCTATTAATATTTTTGGATGTTTTCTACATTTTCAAAAATATTCACTTGTATGAAGTGATTTGAAAAATACTATTTCTTTTGTTTATCTTTCTTATAGTGCACATATTTGTAATAAAAATAATATAAAGTGAGCAGTGTACACTTTGTATTGTGTTGTAATTTAAATCAATATATTTGAAAATGTAGAAAAACATCCAAAAATGTTTATAATTGTTTAACAGTGCAATTTAAATTCTGATTAATTTTCTAAAAAAGTTAATTTGTTTTGAGTGAATTGCTTCAGTCAACTGCAATTGACAGCCATAATTATAATTCCTAGATTAATTATTATTTTTATTGCATTAACTCTGGGAATAACTAATAATTTGGCATCCATTTGTTCCCAAGCCTGTTAGATGCTTAGTTCTTACTGGAGTTGACCATTGCGGAATCAGATCTGTGGTATCACAAATGTCTTAAACTGTGAGCGTATTTAATCTGTATAAATGCCAGTACAATATTAAAAATGTTAAGAATTAGCTGTTTAATAATGTCTAACTATCTTATAATGTCTCCTACATAGTTCTTAATCCTTAATAAATACGGTGTTAATCAATGCACACACTAATATTACTATCATAGCAACCGGTCTGTTCAGAAAGTTTCCATCAAAACTGTTCTAGGTGGAAAATTGGGTTTTCAGTGGAAAGTTCAGTTTTCAGTTTTTTTGGTCTGCTTTCTATGGAAAATTTTGATTTTTGTTAGAAAAACTGAAGAATTTTAGAATTTTGCAAAAATCTTTCAGGTTTTGGTTTTTCAATGATAGATTGAAGTTTTCCACAAAGGGGGGAACAAGTTCTGACAAGCTCAATTTATTTTAAATTAAAGGATTTATAGCATCACACTGACGCATGGAAATTTATTTGAGGTTCCTTGATTTGTTCGCAACTGCAATATTACATTGGCAAGAATACAGTCATGTTATATCTGATGCAATAGTTATTCAGCAGTCAGGTTTTCCATTAACTCAACATATTTTTCTAACTATTGCTTATTTGTGTTTCATTATTTGTTGCTGTAGTTAGAGAACATAGAGGTTAATCAATAAATAATTATTCACCTAATGAACTGAAGGAAGGCTGAGTACCTCAAAGTACTACACTGTGTGTGTGTGTGTGTAGTGCAATAATATTTTATTTATATATTTTATATAAAGTTATATTTTATATATATGGAAATATACTGGTACACTCAATTTGTAAGCCCCTTGAAGATAATAGGTTGGTTTGGCATGATTTGCCTTCACAAATCATTTCTTATAACCCTAAGTTCCTTCTTTGATAGTGTTACTGATGTAGCGGATGGGGGAAGCAGTAGATGTGAGAGATCTTGATTTTAGTAAGGCTTTTGACTCTGTCCCATATGACATTTTCGTAAGCAAACTAGGGAAATATGTTCTAGATGAAATTACTATAAGGTGGGTGCACAACTGGCTAAAAGACGATAGTCAAAGAGTAGTCATCAATGATTCATGTCAAACTGGGAGAGTATATCTAGTGGGATCGCACAAGGGTCAGTCTGAGGTTTGGTACTGTTTTTAATATTTTCATTAGTGACTTGGTAATGGAATGGAGTGTGTCTTATAAAATTTGCAGATGACACCAACTGGGATGGGTTGCAAGCAATTTGGAAGACAGGATTAGCATTCAAAATGTCCTTGACAAATTGGAGAATTGGTCTGAATTCAATAAGATGAAATCTTTATAAGGATGAGCGCCAAGTACTTTGGAAGGAAAAATCAAATGCACAAATATAGTATGTGTAATAGCTTGCTAGGGAGTAGTACTGCTGAAAAGGATCTGGGTGTTAGTTAGAATATGAGCCAAAAATGTGATGAATTTGCGAAAAAGGCTAATATCATTCTGGGGTGTATTAACAGGAGTGTTGTATGTAATATGTGGGAGGTAATTCCCACTGTACTTGGCACTGGAGTACTGAGTCAAGTTCTGGGCCCCACACTTTAGGAAAGATGTGGACAACTTGAAGAGAATCCAGAGGATAACAACAAAAATGAGGGAAGGTTTAGAGGACCTGGGCATGTTTAGTCTTGAGAAAAGAAGACTGGGGGGGGGGGGGGGGAGAACCTGTCTTCCAATATGTTATCAAGAGGATGATGCTCAGTTGTTCTCCATGCCCACTGAAGGTAGGACAAGAAGAAAGTGGGCTTAATCTGCAGCAAGGTAGATTTAGGTTAGATATTAAGAAAAACTTTCTAACTAGGATAGTAGTTAAGCTCTAGAACCGGCCTCCAGAATGCACATCCTTTCTTAGGTGAAAAGCAATAAACCATTTTAAAAAAAATAAACTAACTGCCACCTTGCTTTTGTGATCCACCGAAGGTGGTGGTGTGCTATTAAGTGTTTCTCTTGTTTCAGAATGTACTGAGAGAGCTGGAAAGAAGGAAAGCTGATCTGAACACCATCACAGAGAGCAGTGCAGTGCTCCAGGCCTTAGTGGAAGGCAGTGAGATTTCCCTGGAGGAGAAGCTCTGTGTTCTTAATGCAGGCTGGAGTCGAGTTCGGACCTGGACTGAAGACTGGTGCAACACCTTGTTGGTAAATTGTGAATAAAATGTGTGGTTCTCTCACCCCCTGGAAACATTTGCAGTTTAGAGTCCTCTTTCTACATTGACAGTAAAGCTTCCACCATGCAAATTGTCTTAAAGGAAGTGGGGGTTAGATTTTTGGCAGCCCACTTGCTGTGCAGACAGAGAGAGCGAAGTTATGAAGATCTATGAAATGAGGAAGCTGGGAAATTCTTTTGAGGTGGTATGTGTTTCAGACTAGCTGACAGACGTTGGGCCCCCACAAGGTCTTTGGGAATGGAATGCACATTGCTACTTGCTACAGTGATGGAGTTACATAAATTCCTGAGGCAAACAGACAAGTTGTCATTTTTAACTCACTACATTGGAAGTGATGCTTAGTCATAATGAATAAAAACATTGATATATCTTTATTTCAACATTCAGGCTTTTCTTTCTGGCTGCACTAGTAGAATTCTTGTCCAGGTCCTCATCTTCTCCAGTCTGACTTACTGCAACTTCTTTCTTGCTAGTCACCCCATCACACATTCCACTCCACTCCAATACATTCAAAATTCACCTTGCCAGCATCATCAAGTTTGCTCATTCCATGGATCTCATTACTTCCCTTTTTAAAACCCTACACTGGCATCTTCTATTTCACCACTTAAGTTCTAGCTTCTTGTCTTTACTTTCATGGTCTATCGTAGCTCTGCTCTGCCCTACTTGTCCTCTCTAGTCCCTTATTGTGACACCTCCCTGCCTCTTCTGATCCACCAGTGATGCCAGTCTTGTCCACCCATTTGTTAGCTAATCCCATAACTGTCTCCATACTGTCCTCTACAGCCCTCCTTATACATGCAGCGCTCTCCCATGAATTCATCTGGATGGAAGGTCACTACCTTCTTATCAAAATGTCACCTCAAGACCCATCTCTGTTGTGACACCTATAAGAAATTATGTATCCTGTAATGGTTTAGTCATTAGTTGGGGATAGTTGATTTTATGGAATAGAATAAAATAAACCAAAATAACAAAGCAACCCCTGCCTCACCCCTCTCCCTCAACCCCCCCCCCCCCCCGACTAGTTTTGGTATTTTCAGGAACCTTCCCTCATCCCTTTTTTGTCCTCATTACAATCATACTCATCTGTGACCACCTCAGATCAGTCTGCAAGCCTTTTGGGACAAAGTCTTTGTCTTATGCTTTCCTACAGCTCTTGCCATAGTGTGCTCCCAATTCTGATTGCAGCCCTCTCGGTGCTATCACAATACAAATAAATAAAACATAAGTAATGAATCATTGATTTGATGACTTTCTGGGTGGCATATAGTTCCATGTAACCTTTTCTAAGTAAGTTGCTATATTGCTTGTGGTTAGCATCATTGCATTGTAAAGAAAAGAAACAAGCAAAGATAGATCGATTGCTCGCCCTGTGAAGTCTGCCAGTGCTGCTGCTTAATCAGCTTGCAAGAATCTTTGTTGAGCAGTACAAAATACTGCTTTCCCCGCAGCCTGTGGGAGGCTGAATGCAATGTATGGGTGGCACCCCCAGCTCCTGGTGGCTTAGCTTGTGATTGTGTAATATATTGATATTTGGAGGGTGGTTTCTGTTTCCAGTTCAGGAAGGCACACAGGAACCTGCTTAAGTCCATCTCTACTCAGGACAGCTCTTAAACATATGCCTAAATTTAAGTGCTGTCCTGAATAGAGATGCTTTCCTGAGTTGGGGCCAATATCTGTATCTTAAATTTTAAAAGAAATGTCTTTTGGCCCCCTCTCCTGCTTATCTGTCCCCTTTTGCCCCTTTCCTCACCTGTTCTTTCTTTATAATGTACAAGCCTCTTCTCTGAAAATAACTATCCTATGTTTCTCCAATGGGAATTTTGGCGCATCAGACAGAGGGAGTGCAGAGATGCATGTGTCTCTGTTGCTAGCACACAGTTTAAAAATTCTGAATATGTGAGCCAATCAGAGGAGAAGGATTAGTATATTCATTGTATGACTATTTCTCTGTGAAGTGAGAAATGCATATGAGATGTGATGAATCAGAGTACAGGAATTGAATAAATGGCAACAAAATATCAAAACCACACCAAACACTGAAAGCTATATACAAAAAGGTATTTCTTCAACTTCAGAATAAAATGTGATTTTTGTTTGTAATTGTTTTTACCGAGTATTGTTGTATGAAACATCTAAGATTACTATAATTGATAGAGATTAGAGGAAATATTCTGTTTTTGTCATGTTTTTTCTTAGTGAATCTGACAGTCCATTTCAGTATTTCTCCTGTAGAATCAGTCACTTTTTTGTTTGTGTAGGTCTCTTACACAGCTACAGGGGGAGAAAAAAAATCTTTTTAAAAAGGGAAAATGTACCACTTTCTGATAGTCATGGTGGACTAGTGATGAAATTGTGATGTAAAACAGGAATTCTTGAATTCTAATCCTGTTTATGCTACAGAATTGTGTGGTCTTGTGGAAAACATCTTACTTACCTTTTTCCATTTACTCTTTTACACTTACTCTTACCTACATCCTCAGAGTGTAGAGCCATGTTTATAAAGTTGATTGAAGGTGAAAAATGCTATAAAATGTTCAATGTTTTTCTTCCTAAAGCATGTGTAGCATTTTTATATATCATTAGGCTTTTCCTACCTGGGACATTTTAAAAATATTTTTGTTTCTCCTGCTTGGATATATTTTTTGCTTCCCTTTTCAGAATCATCAGAGCCAGCTGGAGATCTTTGATGAGAATGTTGCCCACATAAGTACTTGGCTCTATCAAGCTGAAGCCCTGCTGGATGAGACTGAGAAAAAGCCAGTGAGCAAAAAGGAAGAAACTGTGAAGGTTGCAAACTTAATCTTTTAAAGCAAGGAGTTATAAAACAATAGCACTTTTTGATTCCATGTGAGATTACCACCTTTTCTGGTTGATTTTTCTTTACACTACAGTAACTTTCTGCTGCTTTTGCTTCTCAGCGTTTGACATCAGAATTGGATGGTGTGAGTCTCCGAGTGGATAACGTGCGGGACCAAGCTGTTATCTTAATGAACAGTCGTGGCGTGTCATGCCGTGAACTGGTAGAACCGAAGCTGTCTGAACTGAACCGGAACTTTGAGAAGGTATCACAGCACATCAAAAGTGCTAAGGTGAGCAAGAAAGAGTCACAAAACCAGGAAGTTAATTTATATTACACACACATTATTCAAATGGTTTTTTGTGTGTATACTACTAATAATGGCTTAATAGGGATAACTTCATTTTAATATACAAAGATATTTTTTTCTATGTAAATCTATGTAAATAATTTCTCTATATGCGAAAATTAATGGATTCAGTAAGTAGCCAGTCACACCTACCGATCAGCAGGGTATGAATCCTGAATTGGATCATAGATGAAAGGGTGTAGTGGCACTAGGGTGACCAGATGTCACAATTTTATAGGGACAGTCTCAATATTGGGGGCTTTTTCTTATTTAGGTGCCTATTACCTCTTACCCTCTGTCCTGATTTTTCACACTTTCTATCCGGTCACCCTAAGTGGCACCAATCTATTATCTAATAGTCATTTATGTAGACCATAAAGTAAATCCATATCTTGGCATGATTGTCAGCCTCTGTTAGAGAGGGGACCGCAGGATTAGGCTAGCCAGAGGCCTGCAGGCTGAAATTCATTGGCGGAAACTCTCTGGCATGTACCAGTATTCTACCTAGCTATCTCTAGTTATTGTAGCGAGGCAACTCCTGCGATTTCATTACAAGTCCCATGATATTTTGGTGTTTTTCTGTCATGATCATGTATATAATGAGAATCTCAGTTTTCTTTTTAAAGAAAGCCAAGCTTCTTGCCCTTTTGGTTGTGGAAAATAGCTTGAAATTATGAACCTTAAAGGCTCAAATACCAGAATGCAAATGAAAACACTCCAAATTAATTATTTTTAAAATCTCATGATTTTGGGGAAACCTCATTCAGGATTTTTGAATCCTGGGATGAGCAGTACTGTTTGTTTGGGCAGGGAGTGGGTTAGCTTTCTTTTCTGAAAATAAATAGTTCAATATACAGTTTTATGGCCTGATCCTTGAGACAGGCATGTGGATTGATACCTACTTACACAGAGAGTCACATTTACATGAATTACTTCAGTACTTGCAGGATTGATCCCTTAATTTGTGTGGTTTTTGTTTTGCTTTTGTGTTGCAGATACTTGTTGGTCAGGAACCCTTGCCTTATAAATTTCCTGTTGAGCCAGAACCCCAGGAACCTGGAGTGGCTTCTGCAGACCTTGACAAATTTGAGAGTGATTTACAAAACATGTTAAAAGTTGTGGAAAAGCACATGGAATCAAGTGATGAAGATGAAAAGGTTTGTGAGGAATGGATGAATTAAACAGCTTCATCACCTCTTCTTTGTTTCTGTAATTCAGCAGTGTCTTTTAACTGAACTGATCTCTGTGAAAAGGAAATTGTTAATATCTCTCTATGAATATGTAATATCACAGTTTTACTGAAAACCACCTTAAATTGTCAGTAAAGTAGAGCGGCTGGGGCAGAATGAGGGGGTGAGTAGAATAGCTTCTCCTCCTCACCATAGCATGGATAAGCTGTGCTCTCTACCTAGCTCACTCTGCTCTTTGGCTGGTGCAGTGAGAACTCCTCATCCTGTCTCAATCTATTTTAACTCTGGCTTTATATGTCCTTTAGTCTTTGATGCTTGTGGAGAATTGGAATTTCTCAGCTCCAGTTTATTTTGGGTGACAGTGGGATGCTTAACAGTACTGAAGTGTTAATTTTGTTAGCATTTAGGCAGTCAGCAACTCCATTTTGAATACTCTAACATGGCTTTCTGTAAATGACCATAGGCTTCTATAATTTTAGATGGATGAAGAGAGAGCCCAGATTGAGGAGGTTTTACAGAGTGGAGAGCAATTGTTACAGCGGCCCATGGAAGACAACAAGAGGGAGAAGATCCGCTTACAGCTGTTGCTTCTGCAGACAAGGCACAACAATGTAAAGGTGTGACTTCAGAGTTTTAATATGACTGACTTCTGGTGCAGTCTACGTGGTGGACTTCTGGAAGCTTATTTGAAATCTGATTGTGACTACTTAATAGCATGGTTTAGGAGACTGAAAGCCTTCAGGATATTTAGTGTACATACAGAAAAAATGACTGATTGAACCTCAGTGATCCCAAATTCAAAAATATTCTCCAAAGTTAGTTTTGTTTTTCTGCAGTTTGATTTTCCTGAATGTTTAAATTTGTCCCCCGAGCCAATCAGAACTTGCTATAATTAGTTAGTCCCCACATCCCACTAAACAGAATCTGAGCTTGATTTAAAATAAATAAGTAAAATCCATCCCCCAATTTATTTTTCTCAAACTGCGTATCCCCCCGATGACTATTTTGTTATAGGAACTGAAGTCTTTTCAAAGGAGGCAGGTGGTGGAGCTCTCTCCTGCGTTTTCACAATATAAGAGAGAAAAGGACAGTCTATTGAACTGGCTGAACGAGACACAGCGCCGTCTGTCAGGACTGCAAGGAGAGGAAGATGAACAAAAACTACAGGTAAACACAGATGTTCAAAAAATTAAGAGTGGAGATA